>NC_132867.1:19197500-19818214 GCF_048164855.1 Canis lupus baileyi | reverse complement strand
TTTTTAAAGCTCAAGTGCTTTTACTTTAAACTGGTTTAAAAGAGACAATAATTTTTCCCCTTTCTAATGTTGTATACCTCTTTCACTATTTTGTAAAACATAGTCTTTACTAAAAAGCAGTATCTCACTTTAAATGTCTTTTAATGATAAAAACCATAGTGAGTGTACTGAATCAGTGATAATAAAATCCATGCAAGCCTTTTGGGTTGTCTATTTGACAAGAAGGATTTTGGCTTATCTGTCTCTTTCAGCCTTAATGCCGAAAACCCTCTGAACTGTTTGATTTCAGCTTTATTTTTTATTTCCCAACTAAGTTCTTCACATCTCTAGTTCTTGTTTGTGTGAAATATATCTCTTGCCTTTTACCTGTTATCGTGCCACCCAATAGATAAGTCTTTTGAATTACTATACGTCCATTAACAAATTGCATCTCTTGATCTGCCATCTTGTACAAATATATCATCCTATTTCATGGAGCTTTGGCATAATATATTTCTTATCTCAGGTTATTCAATAACCCAAATATATTACATATTGGAAGTCAAAATTGAAGGAATAATGTGTATATATGGCTAGGAAGATGGGAAGGAAAAAGGGGAAGAGATACAGAAAAAGAGGAGACAAGATAGTTGGCTATTCTCCAAATGCTTCTTAAAAAAATTAGCAACAAGTTTGGTCACTTGCAACATGCTAGAATGTAAGACTAAGCTATGGAAAACTCTGAATTACAGCTAAATTACAGAAGGATTTAAAACTAAAAGTTTGCTTTTGAGAAAATCTGTCATTTTCTAAATAAATAAATGCATTGACGAAAGTTTTATGGTTCAAAGTAGAGAAATTGGATCTCTGGGTGGCTCAGCAGTTTAGCACCGCCTTCAGCCCTGGGTGTGATCCTGGATTCCTGGGATGGAGTCTCACATCAGGCTCCCTGCATGGAGCCTGCTTCTCCCTCCTCCTGTCTCTCTCTCTCTCTCTCTCTCTCTTTCTCTCTCTCTCTCTGTCTCTCATGAATAAATAAATAAAATCTTTAAAAAAAAGTAGAGAAATACTACATGAAAACATATATTGTAATTATTTATGTAAATTTCAAGATAAAAGAAATCATTTTCCAACTAAGTTGAATACCTAACAAATTGCCTCTACTGTTTCTTGAGAAAGCTCAGAATAGAGAGATATATCTAGGCAGGAGTAGCCAAATTGCAATTCTATTTAATAAAATTCTAAGTCATAGTCTCTTTATTTAACACTTATAGATTTTGCCAAGCAATGAAATAATTTTCATTTTTATTACAGTACTTAAGCATAGAATCTTCAGTAATAAAGCTTGTAAATGTTTAAGAGAACACTTTCTGGTCTACTGTCACTGCTCTTAATTTTCTATAAGTCTTGCTCAAGTTCTTTTAAAGAGCTTGCTAAGAAAAGTGGGCTTTCTCCCTCTGGTATTTCCAAGTATTTGATTCCGAAAAATACTAAACTCCCTCTGTCGAGGTTTTTTTTATATGTTGAAGCTTTTAATTATATAATGTGGAAAATTATTTTTAAGATAGTGTTAACTGGAATAAAGGATTCACGCTTTCACTCTTAATCTCCTTAAACTTGAAAGTGCTCTTAAAATATTGAAGGTTGTGGGCAGTTGGGCAGCTGCCTTCAGCTTAGGTCGTGGTGGGAGAATCCAGGATCAAGTCCCTCATCGGGCTCCTTCAAGGAGCCTGTTTCTCCCTCTGCCTGTGTCTCTGCCTTTCTCTCTCTGTGTGTCTCTCATGAATAAATAAATAAATCTTTAAAAAAATATTGAAGGTTTCTTCTAAATAAATACATGAACTTATAATTAATGTTCATATGACATGTTTCATTTGACACCCAATAAAACTTATTCATAAAGCAAACAAAATAGAATGATAATAACATTCTGTATTAATAGTGACTATTGTATCACCTTTAAATGAAGTTTTAACTTAAAACTATCAAATGAAAAAAAAAAAACAACTATCAAATGATATAATTCTATCTAGTTTTCTCATGTATATATAAATGTCCTATTTATAATTGTAAAAATGTTTAAAAATATTTATAAATAAAACATCCACATTGGTTCATGACTGAATAGTTTTATAAAAATAAACTTTCTGCTGAAAACACTAAGAGCTAGAAGATACACAAGAATACTCTTAAGGAATATAGGAAGATTTTTAAGAAGACAAAATGTGAGGGATCAACAGATCAACAGAAAAGGCACTTTTTTTTTCCTCTTAAAAGAAATTTACTAATTTTCCAGCAAGGAAAATAGAGTCTAAGAAGAACGATACTTTTTGAGATTCCACTAGCTGCATCTGATATTGTTGATAGGTTGAAGCTAAGAGTAAACAAGGCACCCAGATCTTAAAGAGAAGAAAACCCTGTTCAGCCAAGAATTCTCCATGCATAAAATCTTCCTGAGTCATTTGTCAGTTTCTAAACTGAGCATGTATGATCAGGAGCTACAGTATGAAGAAAACAATCCCTGGATTGCAAAAGAACTAAGCAGAGAGTTTAACAGTCTGGCTCTGAGGAGCACAGAATAAAGTACAGGGCATGCCATAGTACAGTCATTTGGGCATTTTAAAAGAGCCCACAAGATCTAAACTTTAATAATAAAGGCTATGTTCTAGGAGTGAAATCTATATCCATGGACTAAGATGAGGCCATAAATAAAACATAAATGAAACAAACGTATTGCCTTAATTCTAAACAATAGTCAAGGGAAAATTAAACCATTCTGAAGGAAGAGCATATCAACCAATGACTAGATTTTTTTTAATAGAATTGAAGAGCTTTCAATAAAAAATTTCCGGACATGCCAAAAATCCCCCCCAAAAAACTCCTCACCAGGTTCAAAGTGCTAAAATTTAAAGAGGGTAAAAAAAAAAGAATGTAGGAATGGATAAACACATCAAGCAATGGTTTTCAGTCTTTTCTCTCTATATTTTCCAAACTGGATACTTTCTACTTATTTCTCTTCCAATTTCAAGCATGAGATAAAAAGGATTTTAAAATGTATTTTAAAAACTTATAATGAACATATGGGAACTTGTAAAAAGGTCTAATGGTAATTTAATTAGAGAAAGCTAAAATAAGAAAGGCAATTTTCACTGAACTATAGATTATTATTTTTCAAAGTAGTTGAAAAACTAAACCAATGAATTTAAGAAAATGTGTGAACAGGAAGTAGGATGATTTCAAAGAAGAGAAAGCCCCAGAATAGCACAGTAAAACTTAGGAATGCCAATTGAGGGGAAAATCTAAATTCTTAAAGTGCCCAGATAAAAAAGACACAGTATCTTCAAGGAGGAAAAAGAGGACTGACACTGATTTTTCAACTAAGAATATAGAAGTTAGAGACAAATAACATTTTAATGTTTGTAGGAAAAAAAAAACCCACAAATCTAAGATTCTATAAAATGAAAAATTATCCTTTAAAAATTAAGATGAAGTAGGTATTCCCAGACAACAAACAAACAGAAGCTCTGAGATTATATTAAATAAAAGTATTGCATCAATATTTTCTGATTTTGACCACTACTATAACTCTACTATGGTAACATAGGGAATTAATCTCTTAGAAAATATACATTGAAGTATTATGGAGTTAAGGGTTTGACATAAGCAACTTACTCTCAGAAGGTTCAAAAGATTATATGTATATTTTAAAAAGGGGAAGAAAATCTGAAAGCCACATAGTGGATACTCTTAATGTCCTAACAAATATGTTGTACCCCCTCCTATACAGTTCCAGTTCCCACCTAAGTCTTCCTGAATCTTTGCATCCAAGAGTTTTCTAGCTACAGGACTGAGGCAGCTTCCATGAGGAAGGTTGAAGAAAGGTAATGTCCCAGATATGACCTCAATAGATAAGGAAAGAGATATGATGGACAAATTCCCTGCACTAGTTTCTGTTGCTTTGTAACATTTTACCACAAATGTAGTTGTTTAAAATAAAATAAGTGTATTATTTTACAGCTCTATACATTTTTTTAAAATTTTTATTTATTTATGATAGTCACAGAGAGAGAGAGAGAGGCAGAGACACAGGCAGAGGAAGAAGCAGGCTCCATGCACCGGGAGCCCGACGTGGGATTTGATCCCGCGTCTCCAGGATCTCGCCCTGGGCCAAAGGCAGGCGCTAAACTGCTGCGCCACCCAGGGATCCCAGCTTCATAGGTTTTAAGTACAAAATGCATCTTGCTAGACTAATATTGCTTCTGGAAATTCTGTGGCACAATCCATTTCCTTGCCTTTTCTGGATTCTAGGCTGTCTGCATAGCCAGTAATGTCTGGGTACCACAATTTCAAGATGCTGCCTTTGATTCTGACACTTCTGCCTCCCACAAGCCCATTTCAGGACCCCTGTGATTTCTTTGGCCCACCTGGATAGTCTAAACTAATTTCTTTAAGATCAATTGATTTGTAACCTTAATTCTCCCTTGTCACATAACCTAAAATAGTTACAGATTCTGGGAATTGGAACATAGAACCTTTGACAGAATGTTCTTTTGCCTATTCCATACCCCAATATATTTGGCCCAAAATGTGAATTTTTGAAGTGTCTTCTCAATCCCCAGCGAATTCATTGCACTTTTCCCACAATAATCATCCATTCAATTATAGAGGCTTTTGCACCTTTTTCTTGCTCCCTCTCTTACTCTACCATTTCTTTATATGCTTTCCTCGGATCGCTTTCCAGATAATTGCATGAACTCATCTCAGGTTCACCTGTAGCTGGAAATCAAATTTTATAAAGTACTTAAAAAATGTAATATTATAATATCAAATTAACTTATTAAACTGTACTTAATATTATGTATTCAAAATTATATCAATTAAAAGCACAGTGATATAGTGCAATATACTGACCAGAATGGATTATCTAATGCATGCACAGACTCTCACACTCATATACCCTGAAGACAACAATGAAAAGATATTCTCATGGTGGGAATAAATATTCAATATCTATTTGGAAAACTTCTGGTAATAACTTATTAATATGTCAAAAATTACATTCCTTAATGTATATTCTTAAGAAGTAAATACTAAAAATACTGAGGGAGTATAATGTAAATAATATAATTTCAAATGGGTCAGAAAAAAACAATGTGTATGTCTAAAAAATAAGCAGCAGGCTTTACCATATATGTAACAGTTGGTGTTATTAGCCCACTCATACCCTTTAGCTTATTCTGGAAGTCATGTAAGTGCAAAAGTGTAGCTAAAGCATAGGTTTACAGTAGATTTGTTCATAATATACCAAACCAGAAGCAATTTCAATATCCATCAAGAGATGCAATTATAAAAATGAGAATATACAAATTAAAATAAATATACCAACTAATATTGCCATTGTATCATGTCTTTAATTACTATCATAATTAAAAATATCCAGACTCCACATTTATTTATGTGTCAAACTTAAAGATTTTTGCATGGTATTCTGACCACTTGTGCTCTGAATTAGCCAAAACTTTCTCCCTAGTTCACATTGATCACCTCTGGTAAGGCTCAACTGCAATATCTTGCTTCTCCCAATCTCTCTTGATGGAATCTTACCATTTATCTTTATGTTTTCCTTCTTTAAAACCAGCCTTACAAATCTTTCTCATAATCCTGAATCCTCAGTAATGTTCCCCTCCTTAAAATTCATACTTATAATCTGAAGAACCTTATTTTGAAACTTCCCCAATGATTATAGATCTGTTAAACTTTAAATTCATTTTGCCTTCCCCAGAGTGCTGAAATAAGAGAAAACAATTAAATACAACTATTGTTTATAGGGGGAGATATAAAAAGTGTACTTCACATTTGTCCACTCAGTGGTTTGGTTATGTGAGCCTGTGATGAAAGCCTAAAATTAATAATATTGATGTTGCTAGTATTTTTAAGAAATAAACTCTGTGCATCCCTATTGGTATATCATGCAGTGTTAGACAAATTTTCTTTATCTTGTTTTATTTAATATTTTAACTTTAACCTCTAAAACATTTCTTAAGTCTTCATTTTGACACACAAATTATTGCATTTATGTACAGAGGATCTGGCTTATTGAAACATCCCTTAAATGAATTATATATCCATAAGAATCATAATTATAATCACATAATATTTCTATTACATGATTATTTAAACTAGGTTTATTTTAGTATGTCTGACTTTTTTCCCTTTATTTCACCTGTAAAAGTCATGATTATTCCTGCTACCTAGTCAATGCTTTTGTCACGATGTGATCAATTCATTATATAATATATAGTACCCTCTATAATACAGATAAAATGTGGGATGCCTGGGTGGCTCAGCGGTTGAGTGTCTGCCTTTGGCTCAGGGCGTGGTCCTGGAGTCTCGGGATCCAGTCCCACATCAGGCTCCCTGCATGGAGCCTGCTTCTCCCTCTGCCTGTGTCTTTGCCTCTCTCTCTCTGTGTCTCATGAATAAAATAAAAATTTAAAAAAATACAGATACAATGCTTTAAAATAAAAATATAAATAGTGAAAAATAATATGGTGAGACAAAATAACAAGTTGCAGGTTTGGGGATTATTGTCTTAAGTCCACAAGAACAAAACTTCTGATGAATGTGTTAGTACTTTATTTTTCATTAAGGAAGCATACAGTGGTCAAAATTTGGAAACTAATATAATAAAAGTGAATAGAATAAAACATATACCACCCAACCATAAATATTGTTAATACCATGTAGATTTTTCAAGACATTTTTAAGTATGCTATAAATACAGTTTTGCAATATTTTCATTCACTATATCTTTAACAGTTTCTCAGGTCAATACATTTTTATCTATAATTTTTCTTTAAACAATAATACTACCCAAGAATTCTCTCAACATGATTTTAGACTCTACATGAATCACTTCTGTTTGGGAAAAATTGGTCTGAGTTGCTTGTGAAAATTCATCTTATTACCTTCCTAGTGCCTTGTTCATCCTGAGTTCTTAATCTTAGTGAAGAATACTACCATAAACCCAGTAGTAACTCATGTTGAAACTTGGAAGGTGAACTTGACCCTTTCCCCTCCTTTAATGAGCAGAGGACTTGAATTTAATTGCCTTCCTTAACCCACAGTGGCATTACTGTTTTGAAAAACGACTTTCATCTGAAATTACTACCACAACTTAATTGGGTGCCATCCCACTACTCTTCAATTGATGCTTCTCTGTGCTGCTTAAAGAAATTCTTCTAAAAAAGGATCATGACTCTTTTTTTGTTTAACACGCTTTATTGTTTCTCTTTGATTTTAGAATAAAATTCAAACTCCTGAAATACAGATTCTAAGTGCTGTAGTCCATTAAGGCTGTTATAACAAGTACCACAGACTAGGTTGCTTATAAACTGCAGAAACTTATTGTTCACAGTCCAGGAGACTAGAAACCTGAGATTAGAATTCCCCCGGCATGGTCGGGTGAGAATCTTCTTCCAAGTCACAGACTTCTTGTATCATCACAGGGTGAGGCATACAAGTGGTAAGGGAGCTCTCTCAGATCTCTTTTTAAGAACACTAATCTTATTCATAGAGGCTCCACCATCATGATGTAAGCACCTTCTGAATTCCCATCTCCTAATACCATCATCCTCGGAGGTTAGGATTTCAATATATGAATTTTGGGAGAATACAAATATTCAAACCTTGGCACTGAGATTCATTGTGACGTATACACCTAAGGTCCTTTATGACCTCGGACACACTAAAACTTTCTAAGCATCTCTTCCTTGGCTAGGGAGCGTCATACTTGTTCTTCTGTTAGACTGAAACTTTTCTTTCCAACCTCATATGAATGTCCCATCTACTGAAAAATATCCTCTAAATCCAATGAGCTTAGGTTAAGTAATCCAATTACATTTCATACATATTGCTTGAGTCTATCCTCTGTGCTAGATTGTCAGCCCAACGAGGACAGTTTTCATGTGAATATATCTCAGAGCTTATCAGACAGCTAGGCACATAAGCACTCAAAGAATCTCCCAATATTCAAATACCTAATTAGAGGATATTATAGTTATTTCCATTTTTGACCACTATAGACAGTATTTTACTAGTATTATATGCATATCTGATGAATTATTTACTATTTTCTAGAACTTAATTTTGACCAAAAAACTTGATGTTTGACATTTTTTAGGTAACAAGCTCAGAATGTGCTTAAATTATCAAAGGATTCCTACCGAAGTATATATGAAGCATGGGAGTGGACTCTAAAAAATACAATACTGATGTGATATTACATTTTATATCATTAGTGTTCAAAATTCCAACAGCTTTTCAAAAAGAGATTGAATACCTTTGTATTAGGATAAAAGAAAGGATAACAATTTTATGTGGAGGAGAGATCAGAAGGTCTAAAATTAGGAGACCCTGATGTATCCTACTTCCATTACGTATATTAGCAAAGTAACAGTTTGCAGGTCACCTAACCTTTCTAAGACAAGTTCTAGTTTCCACCTCTAGTAATTGGGAAGTTGCATTGATTCAACTATTAAATTCAGTATCTATGAAAGAGGTTCTCAAAAGAGTAGCATAAGATGAAATTATATATATCTATATAATATATACAACTTTAAGAACAGCAGCCCATTAGAGGTTAATTTGTGATTTTATTTCAGAAAATTTCTGACTACAATTATATTATAAATCCAGTTATGCTAATTATTCCTTACCAAACTTCTATTTGTTTTATAAATATGAGTACTTACTAGGATATGATACATGATTAATATTTGAAATAGTAACAACTTTATATATTGTGTGACACATTATACCATTAATATAAAATAACTAGAATAAAAATATAAATATAATTTTTAAATTGATTTTAAACATCTGGAATCACATCTCCATGTATGTCACATGTGTACACATACACACATATATATACACAGAAACATATTTTTATATATACATAGAAATGTAGAATTGCAGGTGTTTTCTCTTTAACTATAATTTATTTCGGTCAGTAAAACAATAGAACAAGTAAACATTTTTTAAAAATGTATCTCAGTTAAAAAGGGAGAGGTAGAAAACAGAGAGGTATATATATTAATAATATTTCCTTGGAAGATACATCTGTTACACTATTTGCAAAATCAATGAATCATTTACTTTGTTATAATTATTAGTGTGGGTAGTTCCATATATTAATACTGCATGAATCCATCTTTAATGTTTAGTGTTCATTTAAATTTCCCTCATTTTTTTATTTATAAGTTTGCAGTTTCCCAACCCTGGAGGTAAGTGTGAGTGGGGAAATGAACTAAGAAAATAATGAGGAGGGAAAATATGAACCTTAAATTTCCTGTGTATTTACATGTTCTGTGACAGGGAACCAGTTTATATCTATATTTCCTTACAATGTTTATATTAAAAGATGAATCATAAAGCATTATGATCAGAAGTTAGTTAGAAATGTATATAGGGGGATGCCTGAGAGGCTCAGTGGTTAAGTGTCTGCCTTTGGCTCAGGGTGTGATCCTCAAGTCCCAGGATCAAGTCCACGTCGGGCTTCCTGCATGGAGCCTGATTCTCCCTCTGCCTATGTCTCTACCTCTCTCTCTCTCTCTCTGTGTCTCTCATGAATAAATAAATAAAATTTTTTAAAAAGAAAAAGAAACGTATATAGGTATACATTTGTATTGAACAGTCTGAAAACACACAGCAAAATGGCAGTTGTGGTTATCTCTTGTTCATAAAGTTGAAAATAGTTTTTCTTTCTGTTTGTTTGCACTTCTAATTTGTCTACACCAATAATGGATTAGTTATCTGATTATAAGTTAAAATAACAGAACAAAATTGTATGCAAATGGAAATTTTACTTCTCAAATATTGTATCCTACTTTTGCTGGGATTTTGCTGGGGAAGGCTTTATGGCAGTGCTTCAATTATACTGTTTCTTTTTATCCTAACTATATTTGCATAATTATTATTTCAGTAATGCAGTCAAGATACTAAATGTTTCATGATATAAAATAAATATGAAATCCCAAACAAACGTAATGTGAAAGTCACCTGACTGTAAAGTACATGCACTATTCAGCATTGTATTTAACCCTCAAACAAAAAATTTAAATCCATAAGAGTTAACCCAAAATTTGTAAAGAGCAGAATTTGTTTCTGTTTTAAAGCAAAGTGTGCTGCTCACACAACCAGATTATGTTTTATCATGCTTTCTGATTATAATTTTTTGCTGATTTTATGAATATTTTTGAATTATACATTTTCCTAATTTTTATGTCAAATATGTACTTGCTAAGATTATTGGCTTCCAAGTTAATAACTCTGCTTTCCTTCTCTTAGATTCTCATCTGTGTGAATCACATTTCCAATATTCTATCAATGAGTCTGCTATTTGGAAGTAGAAAAGCAGTCCATTTGGTCTGTATCACAAAGGATAATCCATCTAGGTTAGTGAGGGCTTCATTTAATTAAAAATCACATGGTGAAATATTTTATATATTTTTGTGTATTGAAGGTTCATTTTGTGCTTCTGAGATCATGAGAAATTTTCTTCAACATTCATTGTGTGAGGCTGAGTTTAACATGTTTGCCACAAAAATAAAATTGTATAGTGATAAAGTGAATTTTGGAATTTTAAGGGAAAGCTGCAAATAAATAACAAAAAAATGGAGACTATAAATAGATGCTCAACTTTAAAGTTGGAACTATAAAGTACATCCTACATGCTTACCATTACTTAAATATCATCTCTATAAATATTTCATTTGTCTCAAAAAATTGTTTCAGTGGATGGTATAGAACTCAACAATATTTTTTAAAATGTATCTAGCAAAAATACAAAGTATTTAGAATAAAACACCTTGGTCATTTTTTAAGACAGCCAGTTCTACATGAATGTGAGAAAATTATACGAAGAGTTTAGACATTAGTAAAGCCACTCCTCATTTATAATCTCTGCGCAGGCAGCTTCTGAAATGGATCCCAATGTTCACCACCCCCTGATATTTATACTCTGTGTAAAACCCTCCATTTGAATACAGGCATTTGAGTTATTGCTTCCAATAAATACAAAATGGCAAAGGTATGATATGTTACTTCTAAGATTAAACTACAAAAGATTGTGATTTCCTTTTTTTAATTTTTTAAATTTTTTTTAGATTGTGATTTCCATTGTGTTCTCTTTCTTTCTCTCTCTCTCCCTCTCACCTTTTTGTTTCACTCTAATGAAGGAAACCGTGTTGTGAATTGTGAATTTCCTGTGAAAATACCCACATAGCAAGGAGACAAAGGAGGATTAAGATTTAATTTTTTAATTTAATTTTTAATTAAGATTTGCCAATCACGTGCAAAAACTGAAACCTGCCAACAACCACGTGAGTAAGCCTGACTGGGTTCTTTAGAAGGTTTTGAAATGACTGCTGTTTTCAAGCTGCCTTGATGATATAGCTCTTTGGGTAACCAAAGCCATCAGACCTAGGTAAGCAGCATCTGGCTTCCTGACCCACAGAAGTTGAGATAATAAATGCTTCTATAAGCCAGGGAGGTCAAAGATAATTTGTTATATAGCAACTGATAAATAACACAATTTTATATAAATTATGTTCTGAATTCCTGTAATGACAGGTTCAACAGATAGTAATTTCCCAACAACCACACATAAAATGGAACTAATTCAAGCAAATGAATATACTTAGTTGCTCTTTTCTGTAATCACTGGGAGTGGAGAAAGAAAGGGATTAAGGAAAATGTGATGAAGTGCATATGCATTTTCTACCATGTTCATAGAATAAAAATTTTCTCTAATTTATAATTATTTATCAAAAAATATATTTTTATAAAGAAATTCATAAAAGTTTAAGAGTTGTATGTATTGTAGAGTGTTTGGCATTCTAGATGGATTCCTTTATTTTTAGATGGATTGCTTTAATGCCACCATTATAACTTAGTTCTAATCAATAGTCTGCTTGTAACTAGCTGGGCTTTATGTAACTAGTCTCTGTCCAATGGATGAAGGTGCTGGATGAGATGATCTTTAAGATACATAACAGTTATAAAATTCTATGGTTATGATTTCTGATTTCTTTACCCATTTTTATACATTTAATACTCATAAACTTTAGTGAACTGAGATAGAAATCATCATTGAAATAGAGATTAAAGGTAGACTAGGATACATTTAAAACAAAACAATTCAACTGAACTTTCAAAGAAACCTAAAACAGCTTTTATATAAAACATTTTATAATTAAAAGATGATTAATTAAACTATAGCTATTTTGATTACAATATTTCTGGCTCTGTACTAATTTATATGTGTACCTGAATATTCTCAATTATAGATAAAAAATGATTTAAGTGACAAGCCGATAGGCACATATTTATAAAAGAATGGAGTTAAGGTTTAAATTTCCATTCCCGAATCTTATAATCACAGTGGTCACTTAACATGTGTATATAATGTTAAAACATTTTACTTGGTTTTAATTCATTAAAAAAATTAATTTTGTGTTAGGGAATGAAATATTATTTAAATACTTAATAAACTACATTAAAATTAGTTAAGAACGACCAGAAAAATCTTCATCAAATAAAACTAAAATAAGTTGTATAATTATAAAAACAAAAGTAACAGTTTACACTAGAAATTAACACAAAGATTTGATAAAAGATGTACAGATAGGGACGCCTGGGTAGCTCAGTGGTTGAGTGTCTGCCTTCAGCCCAGGGCATGATCCTGGAGTCCCGTAATTGAGTTCTACATCAGGCTTCCTGCGTGGAGCCTGCTTCTCCCTCTGCCTGTGTCTCTGCCTCTCTCTCTGTGTCTCTCATGAATAAATAAATAAATAAAATCTTTAAAAAAATGATGTACAGATAACTTACTTGTAAAGCATTTACCAGAATATTGACATATTTCTTACTAACAGATAAAAGTAAAATTGGATCATCTCTAAAATAGTTGGGATGATTACAGCTATTTCCCTTTAGTAAGAGTAAAGGATCATTGCTTTTCCTCTTAAAGTACAAATTTAATTAAGATTGTGTTTAATTTAAATATCAAAGTTTTTTTAAGCCAAATAAATCCAATTCATTTTAAGAGCAATTTATGTGCTAGGTAATAAGCATGACACACTGGCTCCTCAGGTGAAGTAGAAAGATAAAGATGGCTATATTTAATTTTTAAGAGATGTGACACATAACATAATAACTGACCTTAAATAAGAAATCTCCGTGATTATATAAATCAAAGAGCTTCTGTGATATGAAATAAAGCCTCCTGGGTAACTAATATTCTGAGAGTTTTAATGCTGAAATGGAAAAAGGAAAGCTGACAGGCAATGAGATTAAGCAAAGGGCATAGAGCACACATCTTAATGCTTAACTTTAAGAGGGGATATAATGTAACAGACCCTCCTCCTTTCTAATGAACTTTCACTTACTATTTTATCATTTCCAAGTGTTGTTTCATAAACAGAAATAAATTTTCATAGTATATATTATATTAACAATATTTGAAATTCACCAAGAAAAACTCAAGTCCTTAAAATCATATATTCATTATGTTCTTTCAAGAAGCCATAAAATAGATATTACTCAATTGCTATTTTTGTGTTTTACTCTGTAGTATTTTACTGGCAGTTAAAATTTCTTTCAATATCTTGTTTAAAGGTAAATGGGGAGTATGTGCATAGTTAATTGAACCAATATAAAAGTTGATTGGCCTTATCAGCTCAATTATCATTATTTTTATCTGATCTTTTTTTTTAAAGATTTATTTATTTATTTATTCAGAGAGAGTGAAAGAGAGGCAGAGACACAGGCAGAGAGAGAAACAGGCAGAGAGAGAAGTAGGCAGAGAGAGAAGCAGGCTCCATGCAGGGAGCCCAATGTGGGACTCGATTCCGGGGCTCCAGGATCACACTAAACCACTGCGCCACCGGGGCTGCCCTATCTGATCTTTTGATAGGAGGATGGTCAGAAACAATTATAGCATAAACTTTGAACCCAAAGCTCATTTTACTGAATTAAGAAGCAAAGCTATTACTGAGAGAGCTCATACTTTGAAGAAATTAAGCACATAATTAGTAAGTGAATATATTAAATCTAAAGCTTTTACAATTTTTGAAATGTTAAAATATATAGCCACTTATAAAACACTCTGATTGTTATAATCAGATCACATCCGGGTTCTTGGTGGTGGTGGTATATTGTGATTGGTGATGCTTTCATAATTAACTAAATATGTACAACAAAATAAACAGGCCAAATATATTTCAACTTTTGTATAGTTTCATTTTTCTTTTCAATATTGTTTGCTGAAAATTTTAAAATATATTTCCTCAGATCATCTTAAGGTATGCAAATGCATACTTCTATTGAGAATTTTAAACCACTTTTATTATAATTTTTCCATAATTCACATTATTCTGCCCCATAATTCAATAATAGATCTTGCCACTTTTATTAATAATGAACGTGTCTACCTATGCTATCAAGTATTAAAATTATTTCTTTAAGGTTGTGCTTTAATAGCTCTAAATCTAGCCAATTATTCTATTAAATTGCTAACTTAAGACAGGCAAGGAATATAATTCAGGAACCAGAGTGCCACTATATTTAGACTGACATTTTGGTTCACTCTTTATATAAACTGAATCTATCTGATAGTTCAAGCATTCTACCTTCCCAATAGTAGACAATCTTTGACTGGCCTATAATTTCCTGATAATTCACATGTAAATATCTAACTAGAAACAGGGCTGTCACATCTTCCATATAATTCAGTCATTGAATATCATTGCAATGGTGCTTCCACCATATTCAATTATGAATAAGTTTATATGGGAATTTTGAATGCTATTAACTTATAAATTGAATATTTTGATAATACAGCATATTATTGGGTAAAATAAAAGTCAAAATTTGTTTCTATCCCTTACTTTTCTGGTTATAGGTAAGTTTTTACTGATGAACTTTGAAAGCCTGTAAAAACTTACAATTGAATTGATTTAACATAGAAATGAATACTCTAGGAAGCCTGGGTGGCTCTGACATTTGAACGTCCAACTCTTGATTTGGCTCAAGTCATAATCTCAGGGTTGTGGGATCAAGCCCAATGTAAGGCTCTGAGGAATCTGCTTGAGATTTCTCCCTCTCCCTCTTCCTCTGCCCCTCCCCCCAGCTCACGCTTTCTCTCTCTAAAAATACAAAATCTTAAAAAAAAATGTAATGAATACTCTGTAATATTCAATTGTATTCACTGTAAATGACAATTAGGAATTTAAATATTATCTACAATCTCCACAGGGCTATCACTTCCTTTCACTCTAACACATTAATGCAAATCTTTCAATACATATCTACATATATAAGCATATATAAATATACATTCATTCATAAACTAAGACATACCAATTAGGATAAGGCTTAAAACCTATAGTTTAATAATATTTTATATTTTTAATAAATATTCAATATCACATCAGGTCTTTTTATCTGGTATTTTATCATTTTCAACACTTGCAAATCCATAAGTTTAGACTACTTTTGTGAGGCAGTGCAAAAAAAAGAAAAAGAAAGAAAAGAATGAAAGAAATAGAAATTGAGGACAAGACTTATTCCTGACAAATATGACCCATGTGTATTAATTTTACAAACCAATAGCATGTGTTTGAGGATTAATCAGTTTATGATTGCATATTTTACCACTGCTTTCCAATTTTTATTTGCAATGCAAATTTGACTGAACTTGAAAACTTGCAACTGTAATCACTGTGCAAGTGTTAAGTTTCATGATGTCATTTGCATTCTGTGATTAATATGGTTAATTTACTTACTGTATGACTCATTTAATTTTTTGAGTGCATAAAAATACTCAATGACCTATATAAATATTTGGTGTTAGCCAAAAATTAAAATTACTCTTCACATATGTATCTTCAAACAATAATAGCTACTATTGAATCTTCCATAATAATTAAAATCTTATTTCTAGTAAAACACCTTTGAATTAACCCTTTTGCTCAAGAAGTTTAAAATGCAAACATTTGTGAATAGCTAAGAGTAATTCTGATTTTGTTGAAAAATAATAGTTTTATTAGTTTGATGACAGGAGTCATTTTTGACAAAATACTAATATTTGTATTTCTTCTTGAAATTTCTGTGGTCTGCTTAACTTAAACATTTGAGCTTCCCCATAGCTACTGAGATGAAATATTTACAATCCTACTAAAAAACTATAAATTTTTTGTTACCAATTATACAGGATTAAGTGAGGTCTATAACAAATATCTTATTCAGATTTTATAGACAAATTTTGAAAGAATGTGTACCATAAGATTTTTGCATATTCTTTATAACATGAGTTTAAAATTTGTTCAGATATTTCCTTAAGGACAATTATGCTTATTGATGGTTTTATGCCTTAGTATCTTCTTTGCCATCATTTTGAGGATATTCTTATGCTTTTAAAGTTGTCACTTATCCACTAGCCAATTTGGTTTTTTGTAAAAGATGAAAATCAGTCAATGGAAGTCTTTCTAATATATATGCAATTCTTTAAGAAAATGAAGATAATTTAACCAGTAAAATGAAAAAGGAAAACTGATAAAAAAAATTCCTAAAGAAATAGAATTATTATTTTTTTTGAGGAAGATACTTAAAGGCTAACAAGTAATTCTGCTGTTAAATCAATTTGAACATCAGAACCTGTCTGAAAATGCATTGTCCTTATATCAGGCAGAATTTAAGATGGCCCTTGTTCAGTGCTATGCCCATCAAAATCCCAATGACATTTATAGAGAAATGAGTAGTCAATCCTAAAATTCATATGGAATCACAAAATACTTAAATAGCTTAAACACAAATGGGCACCTGAGTGGCTCAGTGGTTGAGCATCTGCCTTCGGCTCAGGTAATGATCCTGGAGCCTGTGTCTCTGCCTCTCTCTCTGTGTGTCTCATGAACGAATAAATCAAACCTTTAAAAAAACAAACAATAAAAATAAAGAAAAACAAAAAAACCATAAAAAAGAAAGAGCTTGAAGACTCATACTTCCTGAATTTAAAACATGTTATGAAACTACAGTAATCAGAATAGTATGGTACTAGCATAAAGACGGACATATAGTCAATGTAACAGACCAGAAATAAACCTATGTTTATATGATGAAATGACTTTTGACAAGGGGGCCAAAGCTATACAATGGGGAAAAGATAGTCTCTTTAACAAATAGTTTTGGGAAAACTGGATATGCACCTACAAAAGAATAAGCTTGGATCTTCATCTTAGACTACACAAAAATCAAGTCAAAATAGGTTAAAGACTTAAATACAGTATATGCAAATATAAAACTTAGAAGAAATCATGGGGAAAATCTTCAACATTGGTCTCAGTGATAATGTCTTAGATATGACAGCAAAAGCATTAACAATGAAAGGAAAAACAAACAAATGTGACTTTATCAAGCTAAAAACCTTCCGTACAGCAAAGGAAACAACAGATGAAAGACAACCCAGGGAATGGAAGACAATATTTGCAAACTGCGTATCAATAAGAATTTAATATCCAAAACATGTAAGTAACCCATACACTTAAGAGCAAAGAAACAATAACTCAATTTAAAAATGGACAAAGAATTTGAATAGACATTTTAACAAAACAATACATGCTAATAGCCAACAGGTATACAAAGAGGTGATGACATCACTAGGCATCAGGGAAATACAAATCAAAATCACAATGAGACATCACCTTACTCTTGTTAGGATGGCCATTTCATTAAAAAACAAAAGAAAACAAAAACCAGCAAGTGTTTGTGAGGATATTGAAAAACTGGAATCTTTGTACACTGTTGGTAGAAATGTGAAGTGGTGCACCCACTATGGGAAATACTATAGACATGCCTCAAAAATTTAAAAATAGAATTATCTTGTAAACCAACAATCCTGTTTCTGGGTATATTCCAAAAGAATTTAAATCAGGACCTCGAAGAATTATCTGCATGCCCATGTTCACTGTAGCATTACTCTCGGTTGCCAAGGTATGGAAACAACCTATGGATGAATGGATAAAGAAAACATGGTACATATATATTCAGTGAAATATTATTCAGCTTTTAAAAATAAGAAAACCCTGTCATAAGCAACATAGGTGAATTAAGAGGACTTTATGCTAAGTGAAATAAACTAGTCACAGAAGGACAACTACTACATGAATCCACTTACATATGTTATCTAAAATAGTCAAATCCTTGGGCAGCTCAGGTGGCTCAGCGGTTTAGTGCTGCCTTCAACCCAGGGCCTGATCCTGGAGACCCAGGATCCAGTCCCACCTCAGGCTCCCTGCATGGAGCCTGCCTCTCCATCTGCCTGTGTCTCTGCCTCTCTTTCTCTGTGTATCTCTCATCAATAAATAAATAAAATATTAAAAAAAATAAAATAAAATAGTCAAATCCAAAGAAGCAGGGAGTAGAATGATGGTTGCCAACAGAAATGGGAGATTATTGGTCAATAGGAATAAAACTCAGTTCTGCAAGATGATTAAGTTCTAGAAATCTGTGGTACAACATTGTCCCTATAGTTAACCATACTGTATTCTTTGCTTAAGTATTTAAGAATGTAGATCTCATGTTAAATGTTCTTACCATAATTAAAAAAATAATTGATGGCCTTTGTAACCTTTGCCTCTGGCATTACACCAGTGATTATTTTATATTGTATGGCAAAGGAGATTTTGCAGATGTAGTTAACAATTTTGTGACTTTAGGTAGAGATATTGTCTGAATAAGCATAATCTAATTCCATCTTTACAAAGCAGGAAGTTTTCTCAGGCTGGTAGCAGTAGGAGTCAGGGAGATTTGAAGCACGAAGATGATTCAGTCCACCATTGCTCGCTGGAAGATGGAAGTGGCTGTGTGTCTAGAAATGCAATGGATGTATAAAATCTGAAAGTGGTCTCTGGCTGACAACCAAAAGGAAACCAGAACCTCACACCTACAAGCAAAAAGACCTGAATTCTGCCAACAATGTGAATGAGATTGAAAGCATCCCTTCAGGTAAGAGCCCAATGGACTCCTTGCTTTGGCTTTGTAAGGCCCTTTGCAGAGGTTGAGGATAAGCCTGACCAGACTTCTAATCTACAGATTTTTCAAGACTTTTATAGGTGGATCTATTAGCTTTGTTGGTTACACTCTTAGTTTGATGTTGCATTAGATAAATTAGAAGAAAAAGAGAACACGTAACTCTTGAACCTAGACTAAACTAGCAGAGAAATGCTAACAATAACATATATTTAAGTTATTCCCTCCTAAACCTAGGAAGTGCCTTTTCAACATTTGAGCACATGCGCATGCATACACACACACACACACTCTCTCTCTCTCTCCATCCTCTAGCAAAAGCTGCAAGGCTGATCTTCTTAAAACTTTGATGATGCCAACATTCGGTTCATTTTACGATGTCATTAATTGTCTTGCAATTACTTTCTGTTTTCTACAAAATAAAAGTTTATTCATTGTTCTGATAATTAAGCACTCAGATCTATATCAGACTATCAACCAAACAGTATTGGTGTTTTTTTTCCTTTAGTGCAATTTTAGAGAATGGATGATCTTTCTATTCTATTAGTTCTATTATTTTTTTGTCTACACAAAGGTAGTATTTCCCTTGTTATAGACTTTGTATTAGCAGATAAACTAAACCTTCTATACTAGGATAGAAATAACTAAGAACACAGCACATAGAATTAAGGGAAGAAAAAGAACATACAAATGCTTTCATTGAACAAGGGGATTAAGATGTATTTCATTTGTTTTTTTAGCATGGCCATTCAACTCTTCATTTAGTCCACAAATCTTAATTTTACACTTTCTGTATGGTAGAAAGACACTTGGCCAGGCACCTTCTTGAGTACAAAGAAAGCATTTCCTGAGTATATACACTATTATACTGTAAAATGGTCAAAAAGATATTTATTATTATCACTGATTAAATATACTAAACACCTTCTCACCTTCATGACCAAATTTTTGGCTATATTTATAACCATTCCCAGTTTAAAACCTACTTCTTTTAATTGCTTGTTAAAGAAATAAGGGGGAAAAAAAGTAAGAAGGAGATTTTCTTTTTTTGTCTTATATAATTGAAAAGTCAGGCAAGGATAAGTTCAAATGCTAAAATGATATTATCCATTGTTTTCTCTTTTTCTCTACTTCTAGACTCCATTTTCTTTGATTTTAGTTCTTTTTTCATGCAAAGGTCTAGATTTAAACAAATTTAGATGGAAATATTAAAGGTGCCAAATAAGGCCAAGCCGGGTGGCAAATTGATCTTTCCAAAACTGTATCTATCTCGAGAAATCTCACCAATTCTTTCTTTCTGAGATCCAAAAACCATACAGGGAATCTGATTGACATATTTGTGTTCACTTTTCTATGAATAAATCACTCTGCCCAGAAAACTAGGATATTTGGCTAGATCTGGCTCACTTCTTCTTCCTTGTATCAAGTAGAGACAATGTACTAACTCTTCCCACAAAAGGGTATTATTACCAGAAAAAAGGAAGAATGGTAAGTACAAATTACAAATCTACCACTTTCCACTAGAACTTACTACCAGCCAATATAATGTATTTGCTTTGCTTTGATGGTATTAGGGCTTTCAAATTTTTATTCATGTCATTTTATTCACATATCAAACTCTTTTTCCATTTATACTAGAGTATGCTGTTATCTAGAATGTTCTTTATCTTCTTCACTTTTCCAAATCCCTCTTATCTATGAAATTATGGTTCAATTTATATACCCTATATGAAATCTTTCCTACCTTAAAAATAATCTCCAGTTCCCCTAATACTTTATGGTATTTAATATTGCTCTTAATTGTTCTACTATATTACATTGGTAATGCCTAATGCCAATAAAACCTTAAACAATAACGTATCTCCTGGAATGTGCTTGCATATTAGAGAAATAATAGTTTTCTTATGGTTCTCAAAAAACCATTTCTTAGTTACAAATGGCTTTCTAAATGGAGTACTACCCCAAATATATGCAGACACATGCAAAGCTATGTCTGCCCGGCAACGGAGCATTAGATATGACTATTAAGCCCCTAAAATGATTTACTTTTCATTATACAAAATAGGGATGCCTGGATGGCTCAGCGGTTGAGCGTCTGCCTTTGGCTTAAGGTGTGGTCCCGGGGTCCTGGGATTGAGTCCCCCTGCATGGAGCCTGCTTCTCCCTCTACCTATGTCTCTGCCTCTCTCTTTCTCTCTCTCTCTATGTGTCTCTCATGAATTGTTAAATAAAATCTTTTTTAAAAATTACACAAAATAAAATTAACTTATTCTGCTAGGGAACTTATAGCTACCTGTGTCTCTCTATCTCATCACAACAAACATCCCAGGATATTTTCTAAAAGATTTTTTTTTATCGTATTGGAATTTGAAATATACATAAAAGGGCTTTAGAAATTTGTTGATTTAGAGCATATTTGTCCAGAGAAAACCAACTATCAATTAGATGAAAGTGGGTTTAATTAGGTGAGTTAAGAGATAACAAAACTTGTTCCTTTCTAAAATGTTAAGCCTACCTTAAAATTAAAGCTCCTTAATCCTTGGGTCAAAAATTTTGAACATAATGATTTCTAGATTTCTACAATTTGTGAATAAATGAAACAAAATCATTTTTGACATTTTCTGAAATCCCTGGCAAACAAGGCTATCTATTTTTGTTTAAAAAAGGCTGAGAAGAAGTATGCCAACTAGTTTTCCTCATTCATACCCTAAGCTTTCTGTTACATCATGTATAATGAGACATCTGAGAGATGCTACTCACAACTTTTCTGAAATTTGGAAGCTTTTATTAGATGGCATAATATATTGATTATCCAGTTAGTTTATACCTAGTACAATGTGATTAGAGGAGCTAGAGATAAATTTTGTACTCTGAAGTCAAAGAAAGGTGTAGGCAAAATAATAAATGTATAATTAAAGAAAGAATAAAAAATAGGAGGTTAAAAATTGTTCTATACCTGTAAGAGAAATGCTAAGGTTGTGATTTTTCACATTTTGAGAACATGTTTTTATTTATGAGCCAAGAAATTTCTCTGAGATAGGACTTTATATAGTACTTGTAAATAAAAACCTTAGTTTGCTTATGAAGTTGTCTTCTTGACTTCTCTAAATTCTATTAAATAAAAAAAGTCAACCATGATTTTTGGATCAAAAGGATGAAAGAAAACTGATTACATTTTAGAATATTTTGTTATGACTTTAATAACTAAGTAAGAAAAACTTTGAATTATTGATTTAATTTTGGTCAATGAAAATATTGATTAAAATGCTTAAAGATTTTTTAACCAGACAGATAAGTATGTTTTTACATACATAAATATTTGCATATATATAATTCCTTTGAAACTTTTCATTAACTGTGTGAACATTGAAAGATTAAATATTTTAAATTGTATAAGTAAATCTGTATTCCTTCTCAACTTTTTGCGAATTTATAGAAACTAGCGTTTCAAAAAGATCTTTTCACAAAATCATTTACATTTTATGCTATTTTAAAGGAAAGCATTGGGGCACCTGAGTGGCACAGTCAGTTACACTGTTAAGCAATCTGTCTTTGGCTCAGATTATATTCCTGGGATCTGGAATCCAGCTCCACATCAGGCACCCTGCTCACCAAGGAGTCTGCTTCTTCCTCTCCCTCTAACCCTCCTCTCTGCTCATGCGCTTGGTCAAGCTCTCTCTCTCTCTCAAATGAATAAATTAAAAAAAAAAACTTAAAAAAAAATAAAGCATTGTTTTCTCTTAATATAATCTTAAAAATTTAATATCAATCACATCATATATTTAAAATATTTTTCTGAAATACCTCTAGAAAAACTTTACTGCTTCATTACTGTATGTATATTACATTTTATATACTATAAGAATTTTCCACCCTTCTCATGTATTTTCATGAGTTCTTCTATTTTTTATTTTCAATGATATGTGAAAAGTATATACTTTTATATTTGTATATGCTCAATATTACAAAATAGTTGCAATTAGTGCCACATATCTTAAGTATTACAGTAAACTCTTCTTGTTTGCTATGTTTAAGAGCAGCATGTCATGGACTTATTTACCATCACAGAAAAGTTTCACAGAAAGACTGGAGTATGAAATAAGTATTACTTTTTTGGCTGGACTTTAGTTTTCCTTAAATATGCTTATCTATTTTTTCTCTATAGCCAAAATTGAACATCCATTCTCTCCACTTAGTCTTTAGTGCACTTTGTTTCCCATTAGGCATTATAAAATTTTTAGCTTAAGTGCTAAACTCTAAAATGTATTTTTCTTAAGTAGACTTAATAATATATTTCTAAACCTTTCCCCTGTATTACCTTCATCTATAAAGATGACTAAATAGTCACACTATGAAATTGATTACTTGGGCAATGAGGCAGAGCATAAGCTTTGATTTTTAAAGATAATTCTCTGTCTTGGCACAAGATAGCTCTATTACTAAAGTTCCTTTCTATTTTTCATAATACTGCATAGTCAAAATAGGGAAAAATTATTTGTTATTTGAATTCAAATATATTTATCATTAATAAAGTAATTTTGTATAACATTATTATTATTAAAATAGTAATGTATTATAATTACAGTCAATCTTCAAGAATGGTTTTTAATGGCCAAGAAATGTACTTACTTGCTGAGTGACTGAGTTGTATTTGTTTCAGTCACTCAGTATTTATGGATAATTTAATATATAACATAATTGTTTACCATAATTATTTTGAGGACAAAACAGATATCTCTTCCCTTAAAGAAAGTGATTATGACTAAAACCATCAACCTCAAAGAAGAGAAAATAAATTTATGCTTTCAATATGAATAATGTTGTAACACTTATAAAACATTCTGGACTAATAATTATCTCTAAGGTTATACTTCTATTATACATTATTGAAAGGAAACTAAATCGAAGGGAGTTAATATCAAAATGGAAACTAAAATGGGGCCTTCAGTTGTTAACGTTCTCCTTTTAGGTCAGGGTTAAACTCTAAAAGTAGTATAATTCCTATTGTTACAATCAGAAAATTGATAATACTTCTCCCATACCCAAACCATTATATTTTTCATAAATTATATCTGGTATTAGACTGTACTGCTCAAATTTTTTATTATATTTTCTTATGAGTATATTTGGCACATGATGTTACACAGTTTCATGTGTACAATTTAGTGACTTGACAAATTTACACATAATATATTCACCACAAGTATGGCTGCTACCTATCCTGTTATATTGGTATTACAGTATCACTGTCTGTGATCCTTTTGCTGTGCTTTTTATTCCTGAGATGTATTCATTCCATAACTGGAAATCTGAATCTCCCTCTTTCCTTCAGCAGTTGCCCAACCTCCTACCTTTCTCCCATCTGGTGAACATCAGCTTGTTCTTTGTATTTATAGGTCTGATTCTGCTTTTTGTATGTTAGTGTCCATCAATAGATAAATGGATAAGGAAGAAATGAGGTATGTGACATACATATATTTATATTTATATATGTAAAATGGAATATTATACGGCCGTAAAAATGATGAGATTGTGCCATTTTCAACAAGATGAATGGACCTAGGGTGGCTGGGTGGCTCATTGGTTGAGTGTCTGCCTTCAGCTCAGGGAGTGAACCCATGTCCAGGGATCAGGCCTGCATCGGGCTTTCCACAGGGGAAGCCTGCTTCTCCCTCGGCCTATATCTCTGCCACTCTGTGTGTCTCTCATGAACAAATAAATAAATAAAATCTTTAAAAAAATTGAAAAACATGGATGGACCTAGAGGGTATTATGCTAAGTGAACTAAGTGAGACTGAGAAAGACAAATACCATATGATTCTACTTATAAGGGGAATCTAAACAAACAAACAAAAAACATAATTCTGTATTACAGAAACTCACAAAAGGAGCAAGCATTTATATCATACTTAGAAGTTTGCATGTTGGTTGAGACGAAGTTTATCTTATCTGCAGTCAACTAGGTACTTCTAGGCTAGGCTGAACTCCAAACTTTGGTGTGAGTCCAAGTCACCTCCATATACCTTCATTGTTGGACCACTGCTGAAGGTAAAATCCAGGCTGAGGTTGCCATATTCACCTGGGGCCTGCTTCATCATAGCAGGTGGCGAAAGCTCTAAAAGGAGTGAGGGAAACTGGTCATGCCTCTTATGGCTTTATTTCACAACTTGATCCACTGTTACTTCTGATTTCTTTCCATCTGCCAAAGTAAGCCTCAGGTTTAGTCAATGAGGTGTATGTAAGTGTAATGAACCCACAAGGAAACCATGACAAGTTTGGGCAGAATAGAAATAATTTGGAGAGGGCAGCCCCCGTGGCTCAGCAATTTGGCGGCTGCCTTCAGCCCAGGGCATGATCCTGGAGACCGGGATTGAGTCCCACATCAGGCTCCCTGTGTGGAGCCTGCTTCTTCCTCTGCCTGTGTCTCTGCCTCTCTCTCTCTCTCTCTCTCTTTCTGTGTCTCTCATGAATAAATAAATAAAATCTTAAAAAAAATAATTTGGAGAAATAATACAGTCTATCACATATAGCAATGGATATTCATTTTTTTCCTTCAGTCTTAATAGCAGATAAAATGCAAATTCTCTGGTGAAGAGGTCTAGCATACTAGTGCATTTCTATCTTACACAATTGTTATTTCACCGATGAGGAAATCAAGTATTTGTTCATCCTTTAAATTGTCATTAGTGCGTTTATTTCTTGGTAAAGGAGTCAACATTTAAAATATCTCTAGAATAGAATGCTAAAAGATATAGAAATTAATCATACCCTTAGGTCATTTTTGTGACCTAATATGGTGTAATTATAAAAGAGGCAATTGTTTTTGTTTTATTTTTTAATTTTTTTAAAGATTTTATTCCCTTATTCATGACACAGAGAGAGAGAGAGAGAGACAGAGACAGAGACAGAGACAGAGACACAGGCAGAGGGAGAAGCAGGCTCCCTGCAGGGGGCCCAATGTGGGACTCAATCCTGGGTCTCCAGGATCAGGCCCTGGGTTGAAGGCGGCGCTAAACTGCTGAGCCACCGGGGCTGCCCTGTTTTTGTTTTAAATTAGAAAATAAGATCATTGTCTTTAGAAAATATTCTTGGGGACTGTTTCAGGTTTTTTTGTTTGTTTGTTTGTTTGTTTGTTTGTTTTATTGCTGAGTAACAAATTACCTTAAACTTCATGGCCTGAAACAACATCGTTTTATTATCTCACAGTTTCTGTTGATGAGAAGTACAGACATGCTCAGCTGGGTCTCTGCTTAGTTATCCCAAGACCAAAGTCAAAATGTTGAGTCAAGATGCTGAATTCTTATCTGGAGACTCTGAGGAAGAATTATCTTTCAATCTTACTTGGGTTGTTGGCTGAATTCAGTTTCTTGTCATTTTAGGATTGAAGCCCCTGTTCCATGTCAGGCTGTCAGCCAGGATCTGCTTTCAGTTTCTAAATGTCACCTGCATTTCTTTTAATATGCTCCCTCCATTTTGAAGCTGGAAATAGCACAGTAAATCTTTTTTGTTCTTCAGATCTCTGACTTCATCTTCTTCCAGCAGTGAGAAAACTTTCTGCTTGCAAAGGGGTCATGTGATGAGATTAGCACCACTTGAATAATTTCCCTATTTTATAGTCAACTCCTTAGTAATCTTACCTACATCTGCAACATCTTTTGCCATGTAACATGACATAATCATGGGACTAACACCTAGAGGTAAAGGTCATGAGGGACATCTTAAAATTCTGCTTAACACAAGGAAAATCCTTTTTCAGACACATTTGATATTCAAATTCATTTAGTAGCAGAATTACAGATTAGCCTTTTAAATATTTTTTTTTCTCATGAAGCTATCAGATTTCCATTTCTCTAGGGGATTTTTTCCAGTTTGCTATTAAATTACACCAGTTAAGTTTTCTTCATTATTATGAAGAATTGCATACGTATTAAGAGATTGTCATTCATTATTTTTTTTATCTTTTTGAAAAGACATAGGCTGATTTGGTAGAGAAAAGCCGACATCTTTAAAGGCACATTTACAGGGGCACCTGGGTGGCTCAGTGGTTGAGCATCTGCCTTTGGCTCAGGTCCTGTTCCCTGAGTCCCAGGATTAGGCTCTCCATGGGGAGCCTGCTTCTCCCTCTGCCTGTGTCTCTGCCTCTCTTTCTGCATTGGTCATGAATAAATAAATAAAATATTTAAAAAGAGGCACAAAAATATTATACTGTTTTCCCATGAAATGATGAGATAAGCACTAAAAGTACCATTAACAGGCACAATCTTAACAGTCCTTGGAAAGAAGAGCTAAACTAGTTAAAACTGAAGTTATAAAGAATACCTAATATAATAGAATCACTATAGAAGGGTTGACTATATTCAGGGCCCTATTTAGATATAATTAACCTTTGTGCTTACATAGACTATAAAGCTAAGCAGAAGAATCCGAGCCAAGGGATGTCCCATGCAAGCTTTCCCACAAAAATGTATTTAATAACTCTATCCGTACCTTTAAAATGGGATTCTGAAAATGCTCCAATTACGAGTAAGCATATTGTTATATAAATATCCATACATTTAGAGGAAGTACTACCACAAAGATTATTATCAAAGTCACAGTGACCACAAATGCTTCAAGAAAACACCAAATCCAAGTTAACTAGCTTGTGATACATGTTTTAAAAGTTTCTATCCTTTCTTCCTTTGAAGCATGAATGACCATAATTGTAGATCCAGGGCAGTTTAACAATCACCCAATTTTCCCATGAAGATTTAGTCTTTTGTTTATAAAGTATGAAAAAAAATCACTTCCTTGTACATGAAGAGCTTCTAAAATAGTCACTAACTAGCCATTGTAAATATAAGCAACAAAATTGGCTGTCTCTACAATTTCTATATTCCACATAATGTGGCTGCTTCTGTTTTTATGCCAGCGGTGGCATGGCAAATCCTTGTGCTTTAAGTCTGATAGTCTTAATGGCCTTTCTCTCATGGATATCAGTCTAGCCTGCTGCAACCATTCTTCAAGACAACATGGTCACTCTGAGTTGGAATAAATACATGGTCTTTTATAGTCAAAGAACCCCAGGCTTTCATGTCACTTTATTGTTCATCCAATACCAAGTGCAAATGTTGAGACTGCCTCCTCCCCAAGGGGATGCTAAAATGATGCAACTCCAGTATGACTTTGGGTTTTGGCCACCACTATGGCACAGGCACCCTACTGAGGAGGCTTCAGCACAGCTGAGGGATGACATTTACATTTTATTTAGAGTTGTAAAATTTAGTATGCAAGTATACACAGGGAAATGTATCAGGTCAGAGTCCAGACATGAGTCTTATACACAACTTATTTTATACTTTATTCTTGCTATCAGTTCTGTGTAATTGATTTTAGGTCATAATTTTACCAGGTAACTATGTCAAAACTTTGACCTACTCATCTACATGATTGTCTTTGCAGGCAAAGACCTACTTTTCTTTGTCAGGGATGATGCTTCCTCCTGAATAGATAAAGTATAGTTGCCCTGAGGCTGAAAAAAAAAAAAAAAAAACCCTCAGTATACCCCCTCCTTCCTCTAGTACTTACTCTGCTATTTCCTTGCCTCCATTTAGTTTGCCAGGGGAGGTTATCCAAAGTATAATTTATAATCCAAAGTATAATTTATAATCAGTTCTCACCTCATCAGCTTTCTTCACTTACTGCATTTTAGAATCCATTTTTTTTACCATTCCATTGAATGACTCATAAATGTGACCCCTGTAAACCTACTGATTGCTCAATCAATGGATACATTTTAATTATTATTTAATCTCTGAAGCATTTTATACCATTGGCATGTCTTTCTACATTGTGATTTTGTCATCTTTCTTTTTATGACTCCAAGGCATCAAAGTTTTACTTCAGTTTTTCTGATCATTCTTTCTCCAGTGCTTCACTGAATCATCTTTCTCTGACTATCCTCTCACTGGTGAGTCCTGTTATCAATTGTACCTCTTCAAGTTCTCTATGACCACACTACATATTCACTCCCAATTACTTTTTTTTCATTTCTCCCATATATTCTTTTAATTATCAATCCTAAACTTCAGTTTATGCTACTTTTATCAGTTACAGACATATATTTCTATGTCAGCCATATACTTATGGGCCCCGCTGAGAGATTCTTCAGACATTCACATTTGACCTTATGCAAAAACAAACCAGAAAAAGCCATAAAATTTCAGTACTTCATTCTCTCTCTTCTAGGAAAAAAAAAGGAATTAAGTCATATTTTTAAAAGTAAATAATTTAAGGAATTAAATTTAAAGGTATTTCAAATGAAAAACAACACTAAAAAATTTGAGAAAAAACTTATATTTGTTATGCATTTCCTTTAAGATTTAATTGCTGGTGGAAGAAGATGAATGCCACCTGGAAAATCCATAAACAGGGCTGCCATGGATAGGAAATATAGTATAGAAATACTCTTATATTAACAAGATATCATCATATTATCACTCTTATTCCCTTAAATTTTAATCCATTTGATTCCAAGAGGAGATATTACAGTTGAATAATATCTGAGGAAAAGACAATATATATACATACATATATATATGTATAAAACATTGTATATATAATATTGTATATATAACATTGTATATATAACTTATATGTACAATGGAATATTACTCAGCCATAAAAAGAATGAAATCTCACCATTTGCAATGATGTGGATGGAGCTACAGAGTATTATGCTAAGTGAAATAACTCAGAGAAAGACAAATACCACATGATTTCATTATATATGGTATTTAAGAGACAAAACATAGGGGGAAAAGAGAGGCAAACCAGAAAAGAGACTCTTAACTATAGGGTTGCTGGAGGGGAGGTCGTTGGGGGGAATGCCTTAAATAGATGATGGGTATTAAGGAGGACACTTGTGATGAGTACTAGGTGTTTTTGTAAATGATGAATCACTAAATTCTACACTTTAAACTAACATTACACTATATATTAATTAACTAGAATTTAAATAAAAACTTGAATAAAGAAAAAATATCATCTGAGAATATCTTTTTTAAAAATTAGTTTCAAAATAATATTATATCATAAATACTTAGGAGAATGGTAGATATTTTTAGAAGAAAAATAGCTTTTTGATGAGGTTAGACCTACTTGAAAGAGTAGAAAATTTAGGGATGCTAAAACCAAGAAATGTATTAAGGTATGAAGATAAGAAAACAATACCTGAATGATTAATGAGACTTAAACTTTGTACTTCTGCAATAAGAATATAATGGCTTCAGTCAGATCCCATTAAATGTGTATGGATATTCCATATTATGAAGAAAGGTTTTATTTCATTATTTTAATGTTTTATAACATAATTCTTTACATATCTTTAGTAAAATTTGGCACAACAGGCACATGAACATTTTAGCTTACATGGTATAGTCCTACTTTTCTCTAGAAGTGATGGAATAAAATAAGATTTTGGAGAGAGTGTGAGCCATCCTTGGTAACTAAATAAGTAGAAAGTAGATATCATTACTTTCTTCCTTGTGGTATGAAATCCAGCCCAGGTGAAAGATAAGAAAAAGTGATCGTGATTATGACCTACAGTCAGTAAGGTGACAGAGTACTTTAAATCTGCTGGATACCCATGTATATCATCCATCTACCAGTTATAGGAACAGTTTTAACTGGAAAAGAGAAACAAAATAAGTATTGAAAGACAAGATAGAGAATAATCTTAATAAATATAAAGACTAACTGCAGACTGTATCTAAGTAGAGAATAAGGCCTACCTCCTTTGTATTTATAAAATTATAATGCAACAATTACAATTAACCAAATTACTTCAATTAAGTAAATTCAGTATGCTTTCTTTGAGGTTTTAAAGTCAGGATTGTATGTAAATAGACAATTACTTATTTTGAGATTTTTAAAAATATGAATTATAAAAGGATACTGAGAATGAAAATCTTTGTACAAGTATTTGTATTTAGAGGAAGTATTTAGAGGAAAGACAACGGTTTCTTCTTGCTGACTAAACAGATGATCAATCTGCTTAGATTCCAAGCAGTACATATGTTACCAAAAATATGTATAGATATTTCACAAAATCTGTATTGATATTTCAGCATTTTAGACTTGAAGGGGATTTAAAATTTTAGTTTCAGTAATTTATTTTGGGAATAAACAAACAAAAGACTGAAAGGGTTAAGTGCAATATGAAATATCCTAGAAATATTTTAAGATAGCATGCATTTTTGGGCTTTGCAACTAGTACTACTTTCCATACTTCTGTAGGTTTGGTTTCCCTTTAAAAATAAACAAATTCAAAAAATTCTACTTTGCAAAGGAGTAAAAGACAAAATTGTGATCTCTCATGTTCCCATGGAAATGTCTAATTGCTACTTTTTTAACGCAAATTAATTTTCTCATATGCTCAATTTAAGTATCATCCAATTTTCCTCTCTGTGGCCTTTTGCTTAAGGAGTAATTACATTGCTGACATTTTTAATTAAAACAGTGCTATCTATTTTAAAAAGCATTAAGCCTGCCATTGATTTCAGATCCTGAATAAAATTTTGGTTGATGAATCAGGATATGTGTCTTAACACTTTATGAAGCCTATATGTATCAGACAACAATTTAAATTACATAGTATTCAGATAAAAAGTCATTTTTAAAAATTCAATAGCATTATTAGAAATTAGGGTCCTAATACAATAATACACACACACACACACATATATATATATATATTTCATTCTGATGAAGTTATCACCTAATAATTTTAATTTACAGTTGGAAAATTAGAAATTTAGCATTTTAGCATTTTTTGGAGTCTAAAAATAATCTGTGACTTATTATATATTTATTAAACATTTTCAAATTCTGGAGAAAGTTTCAAACTCTTACTGAGGAGGAGCTATGTGCCACTTAACCAGTAAGATTTAAGTAGTGTTATGCAGGATGCTACTGGGCAGAATGGTGGGGAGGAAATGTAGAAATCAACAAAATGGAGCTATGAATTCTGAAAGTGAAGATAATATCTTACTGGACAAAAGGAATCTTAGTAACCTGTAAATGAGGACAAAGCAGAGATTTGGCCAAGCATATAGCAAAAGAATCTCACTTAGAAAATCCCTAAACCAAAACCTCGACATCTAAATAGAGGTGGCTCTTCATCTAATGCATATTAACTTGTATTATAGAGTGGAAAAAAAAGAGAGTAGATCTTAAAAGTTCTCACCACAAGAATATGTGTGGATATCCTTACAATAAAATGTCTATGATTACCTATTTATATCACTCCTATTGTACTCCTTGTTTTAATCTTCACATACTAAAAGTATGCTAAAAGACTCATTTCCATATATGTGTGATATATGTTTAATTATATTACCTGCATTTACTGTTTAAATGCATATTCCTTACTTACAAATTACCTTATGTTATGCATAGTTGAACGTATAATTATTTTGAAATGAGACCTCTTTTCAGACCTTCAACATCACATTTATGATACTGATTACTTCATTCTCGTAGTCTTCATTTGACCCAACAACACAGCATAGACTTAACTTTCCTCCAATAATTTCCTTTGATTTAAATTTCCTCCACCATTAAGGAATGCGATGCATTTCATGTATGGCTAGGGGCTGTGATTTTTCCCACTATGTAAGATTATAGGTGGTAACACATGTTTTCAAAGCTTTAATTTTTTTTTCTTTAATTTGAGACTCTTTTAGCTAATTTTCCTTTTTGAAGCTCCAGGCATTAAGCAGTGGGTGGAATTTAATGATGAAATCAGCAGATGTTATTAATGCAAATACATCAGCTGCATCAAATTTCTATCTAGAAGATGTGAAAGTTGGACAGGGGTAAAGTCAGAATTTTTTTTAAATTTTGTGATGAGTACTTTACATATTGACAGAACACACACAAATTTCTGCCCCGTTAGGGAATTTCTTAGAAATCATAATGATGACGTGAAGTAAGAAAGAAAAAAGCGAGGAGAAATATTATATATGTATCACTCATAAAGCAACATTTGGATAAAAACTGCATATGTCGGGACGCCTGAGTGGCTCAGTGGATGAGCATCTGCCTTCGGCTCAGGGCATGATCCTGGAGTCCCAGGATCGAGTCCCACATTGGGCTCCCTGCATGGAGCCTGCGTCTCCCTCCGCCTGTGTCTCTGCCTCTCTCTATATCTCTGTGTGTGTGTCTCTCACGAATAAATAAAATATTAAAAAAAACCCCGCATATGTCAATTTTTGGCCTTACTAATGAATAATAAACCTTAGTAATAAATACAATTAAAATGAAATCAACTTTTTGGTATTCATCTAATCTGCTAAGGAAATAATTCATTTCTAAGCAGTCTACACATTTAATGTAATGCCTATCAAAACACTGACAGCATTTTTCACAGACTAGAACAGACAACCCTAAAATTTATATGGAACCACAAAAGACCTCAAATAGCCAAAGCAACTTTGAAAAATAAAAGCAAAGTTGGAAGCATAACAATTACAGACTTCAACTTATATTGCAAAATTGTAGTGATCAAAACAGTATGGTAGTGACACAAAAACAGACATATAAGATCAATGGAACAGAAAACCCAGATATGAATCCACAGCTATATCATCAGTTAATCTTCAATAAAGCAAAAAAATTTCCCGTGGAAAAAAGTCTCTTCAACAAATGGTGGTTGGAAAAACTGAAAAACAACATGTAAAAGAATGTAACTGGACCACTTTCTTACACCATACACAAAAGTAAGCTCAAAATGGATTGAAGACCTAAATGTGAGATAGGAAGCCATTAAAATCCTAGAGGAGGATACAATCCTTTTGACATTGGCGGTAGCACCTTCCTTCTAGATATGTCTCCTGAGGCAAGGTAAACAAAAGCAAAAATGAACTATTGGGACTTCATCAAAATAAAAAGCTTCTGCACAGTGAAGGAAACAGTGAACAAAACTAAAAGGCAACCTACAGAATGGGAGAAGATCTTTGCAAATGATGTATCTGATAAAGAATTAATATCTAAAAAACATAAAGAACTTAAAAACCCAACACCCAAAACACAAATAATTAAATTAAAAAAGGAGCAGAAGACATGAATATATACTTTTCCAAAGAAGGCATCCAGATGGTCAACAGACATATGAAAGGTTGCTCAACATCACTGATTACCAGGAAAATACAAATCAAAACACCTCATACCTGTCAGAATGGCCAAAATCAATAATACAAGAAACAACAGATATTGGCAAGGATCTGGAGAAAGGGGGAACCCTCTTGCACTGTTGGGGACAATGCAGAGTGGTACAGCCACTATGGAACACAGTATAGAGGTTCTCGGTAAAAATATTTCCCTAAAAATGAGTCAAAGACAAAGAGAAAATGAACTTTGATATAAAGTTGATCTGCCTTAAATACATATCAAAATAATTTAACAAATGACAAAATAAAATGGTACAATAAAGTTTATTATAGCCTTCCTTACATTTTGGAAGTATGCTGTAGAGAATGGACAAATGCAAAAGATAATTTCATATAGGGTTGAGTGTTATAAAGGAAATAAAATAATATGTACTTGAGCATGATGGAAGAGGCTAATTTAAGTAAGGTATTCAGGGGAGGCTTCTCTATGGAAGTGGCATTTGATTGAATTCTTAAATGGTGAGGAATTAGCTTACCAGTTCAACAGTTCTAGGCAAAGTATGAGCAAGTGATAAAGAATTAAGATGAAAATAAGCTTGAGATCTTCAAGCATAAGAAATATGGTCTTTATGCGTTCAGCAAGGTTGGAGAGAGTGGGTAAGGCATCATAACCATGGGTAATAGGTGTCATAATAGGGAAACCTAAAGATGGGAACCTATTTTAAAGATATGACATTCCTGTTCGAACCTCTAGAAATTAAAAAGTCAGAATACCAGTCAGGAATCATGTAGTGTAATGTCTCCTAAGAGACTTGGGTTTATTTAAATGTGCACAGAAACCATTAGAAAGGTTGGAGATACACCATAAATGTATTTATATTTTAAAGGACCATCCCTTCTTTTTCTGGGAAAGTGTAACTCTAACATGGGGTTCATTAAGATTAGAATCAATGAGACACATCAGAAGCTATTATAGTCATATAATTTCTATTAATATATCTATGACCTTCAGAATACATTTAATTCATGGACATGAACTTCATAACGCATTTAATTCATATATTCATATTCATATTGGGAAGAACATGACAACTTTAACAGTTCCACTGTAACAATTAGAAAAGCTCGGTCTATTGTAAGAATCATCATTTTACAGATACAAAGGAGTAGTGGAAGCAATAATGAATAGAATTGGAATTCCAGAAATGAGGAGACTCTTTGCAGGTGAGCTGACTAGCCTATCACTGACTATTTTCTTCTTGGTGACATTTGCTAATTATAAGCTGGTACCAAGGAGGGTCTTGGCTCTAAGTCAGACTTGGCCCATGCTGAGGAACTCGACTGAAAGTAAAAACTGTCATTCTCTTGAAATTTTACAGGGCTGATGTAAGGAACAGATAACTTGAAAATACCCCGGTCCAGCCAGTTTTCCCCTAAGCACAAATTCTGAATCTCAGTCTGCTAGCTGGTGGTTTTATTTACGAGTAAGCCAAGTAATAACTCCAATGATTATGTCGTACTTAGCACGAGTCTCACCAGAGAAATGGAGCCTGCCTCAAAACATAGTTAATTTTCTTTTCCACATATCTGAAATACTTAGAAGCAAGAGGAATCAGGACACTGGAGCGCTAAACATAAAATTTCTGCAGGTCAAAAGCTCCCATGTTTTCAGGGCTAAGGAAAGAAAGATCTGCCAGGGTCTCAATCCAAAGATTGAAATGTCCTAAGAACATACCTCAAGAACAGAGATGGACCAGGAGTAGATTGAATCTTATGGAGACTGCACTTTTAAACCATCTAAATGATTACAGAGATGAACCAATTCAATCTCTGTCTAATTTGAGATCAACTTTTTACACCGTCTTCCTCTAAGGGAAAGGGAAAGCCCTCTTTGGCAAAATAGACTTTGTGAAGGCACTGTGGTTCTTTTAAAAAAAATAAACAGACATGCAGAAAGGCAAGTAAAAGTTGACTAGTAATGAACACAAACAGAATAATAATCCTAATAGTGACATGACTACAAACAAGGTCTTATTAATTTGCTACATATAATATAGGGTAGTCAAAAATGATGAAAAGCTGGAAATTTTAACAGAAAAATTTAATCGATAAAAATAGAATCATATGTACATTTTAGAGTATAAAATACAATTGCTGAAAGAAAGAAATCAAACTTGTTGAATGATTTTTAACAGACTGTGCACAGAAGACAAGATTTCTTGTGCATTTTATTATATATAAAGTATACATACCATGTATTATATAAATGTAAATATTATATATGGTATATATTATAAACATTAACACTAACATAACACACTATGTCCAGAATTGCTTCTAACCCCCCCTTTTTTATTTTAATTTTAATTTTGATTTATTTTTATTTTCATTTTCCTCTTTTGATTAATAACACTTACATTTTTAGACTGGGTAATTGGCATTGGCTACTGAAACAAACAACTCTAAAGTCTCAGTGCATTAACACAGAATTTTTTTTTTCTTTCCCGTGATTAGTAAAATGCTAATATTTCTCATCAAGTGGCCCTCCTGGACTCCTCTTCACTAAGTGAGGGCTCTGGACTGAAGTTTTTACCATTTAGTGGCCCCACAATGGCCCAGGTCCTCATAGTCCCCTGCATTTAGTTGTTTGACTAGAAAAAGTGAAATTTTGGAGAATTGTGCTTTCACCCCCTGAGCCCCTCAATGACATGCACAGCATTCCTGTCTACTACCCAGTGTACAGTGATATCTTCGTGTCACTGGGAGCTGGGAAATGCAGTGCCTGGCAGGTGGACAGCTCCCTCAACTGTGCACAACAGAAAGGGGACATAAATCTGTGCAGTTCAGCAAGCAATCTTTGCCACAATTAATGCATGCAATGAAGCAAATTACAATCTACATGCAAAGTAAGTGCATTGTTTTCCACATTTAAACTATCTAAATGGTTAGTTAATCTATGTCTTCTCTTCTGTTCTCTAAAGTCATTCCTTAAATTGTGCCTATTTATTTAATTGGACAAAGTAAATTTTGCACATCTTCTATATATAAAGAAATTGTCTCTAAAAGTTTTAATTGCTTGTAATTTATCAGAGGAAAAGGATTGTCTTTTCACGTTTATCTCTTTTCAACGTACAGATTAGATTTGTGCTTCCCACACTTTGAATTTACAGGCAAAAAAGAAAAATTATGGAGTTATTCTGTAAATATTTGTATACATGATGCATCTGTCATCACTTTTCATATTTTTCATTCCAAAATAATTTTTCATAGAAGAAAATTTATAATTCCTTACTAATACATTATCGTTTTAAATAGATTTTCTAGCCACTATTGCCTTAAAAAATTACTTATTCCTTTTTCCTTATGTTAAAAAAAATAAAACCAAGAAATTTAAGAAATGTTTGCAATAGGTTTCCTCCAAGTATAAGTTGGTGATTCTACATTTTCCAGATAACTTCTGTTTGCCTTCCTGATTCACTTCCCCATCTTACCGTCTTATCAAAGTCTTGAAGCCTGACCCATGTGACAACTTCAAAAGGCACCCATGAGCTTTTGCTACCAGAAGGTTTCAGCCAATGGAAATTCCAGAAGGAGATAGGACAAGGGAGCATGGTAATGTAAGTGTACTTATTCTTCTGAGTCCATCCATGACCCAACACAATGATGGACTGACTGTCTCTAGACTGAATTAACACTACATTTCTCAAGGTGATATCTTCCATAGAACTCTCTCCTTCTAGGTTCTGGCATAGTTCCTTTCCCCTTCTAATCCTGTTTACTGCTCTGTCCTCTGCTATTTGCTGCTTTGTATCGGAAAATAACATTATTTCAAATTAGGTGAAGGAACACAAGTATCCATTATATTTAAGACATAGATAACATATGTATCTACACTGAACCTCACTGTTATTGGCCATAAAAATTTTTCACTCTATTATTACTACAATTTCATGTATATTATTTAAGAAGACACTATGGTAATTCTGTCCTTTATTATCACTAATATTGATAACAAAATATCATTTATGGGATCAAAATACTAGGAGAGTAAATAAAGAGCCAAAAAAAAAAAATGATATGCAATTCAGAAACACTAATCACATTAAAATTAACAGTGTTTAATTGCTTATCATAAATATATATTTTAGGAAATGTATGTAAAGAATCTAGAAGAGTATATGAATAGAGTGTTATTTGTAACTGGGAAATAACCAGTTTGATTATATTTATGTTTATTTTCCAGCCTTTTTCACTGCATGCTACAAATCATGATAAATGTAGAGTTAGATGATTGAGAGACTTTAAAAATTGTTTTTTATTCTTAAGATATTAAATAAACTGCTTATCAGTAATTATTTTTCTTTTTTCTACTGTATTTTTAAATAAAATAAACTTTGATTAAGTAACACATGATCATAGTTTAAAATGTAACCTTTTTTAAAGTACATTGTTTTAGAACCTAGTACCTTTCATCAAGATATCTGGCTCTCCTTCTGAGAATATGGGGGACCTGCACTGTCTCACCTCCTCAAGTGTAGGCCTGTCTGTGTTACTTGCTATGAAATAGACCTTATATGCAGATATGAGGACATATGTGTGTCACTTTCATGAAGAAGCATGTACTTTCTGGCATTGGTCTTTCATGTCTCTCTTCTCTTGCAACAAAGATAGTGGAAACAATCTTTTTGTCTGTATAGAGTTTCCTATTCTATACTTTGCGTAGAAATTGAACCATACAGGGACTTCTGGATGATTCAGTCTGGTAGGAACATTTGCCTTCTCCTCAGGTCAAGATCCTGGGGTCCCGGGATCCAGCCCCATGGTGGGCTCCCTGCTCAGCAGGGAGTCTGCTTCTCCTACTTCCTCTGCTTCCCCCTGCTTGTGCTCTCTCTCTCTCCCCCTCTTGCTCAAATTAATAAATAAAACCTTAAAAAAAAAAAAAGAAAGTGAACCATACAATATGTAGCCATTTATGTCTGGCTTCTTTTCTTTAGTGTTTTTAAGGTTCATCCATATTGTAGTGTATTCTTCACTCATTCTTTTTGAGTCTCCATTAATGATCCGGGTTTCTGAAATTTGTATTAAGTATAAATGATGCAATTATTAATATGCTATATCTTTTCAGTAAGTTTTCTTCCATTTTATACTCTCTTATCTACCTTTTCAAGAGTAGAAAAGTTTAAAGGCACAATATATACAATATATTTGATTCTATCATTACCTGACTAAAAAGTTATTAGCCCAATGACAGCTTAAAGGAAAGTATTTTCTTTTGCGGATATAATACAATAATACAATAGTAATACAATCTCCTAAATGTTTCTAAAAATATATTGGAATTATGAGGACTTATCTACCTTCTGTATCTCAATATGAAAGGAAACATGAATCACATAAAAATTTAAAAAATGTAAATAGATATGTTCTATGAACAAAAATAGTAAAAAAATCTTAATTTTGATAACTGATAGATTCTTAGACAATCTCTATGACATTTTAATTATGCAGAAACCATCCTTTTTCATAAGTAGAAATGAACTATAGCCTAAAGTCTTAGGATCAAAAGGCATTACATTTCACTTTAACATATGTGAAGTTCTAAGATGCAACTCAGCACCAAAAAAAAGCTACAAATGAATTCTTCACCCTGGGTATTACTGACAAAAAGGATTAAATAAATACATTTGATTTCTTTTCTTTCTTCTACAGCATAAGCTAGCTACAGTAACAGAATAAAGCCTCCAAGTTCTTTTTTTGTACTATATTGCAAAACTCTTATCTAATGTAAATTGATATTTAACAACTTTTTCTCTTCTCTGTGAGGATTTTGTGCCTTAAAAAAATCAATTCCTCTTTTAACAGCCCTAAAGTTAGTTTGCCTACTACAAATTTTGTTTTTGCTAAAATATGTATTTTCTCCCTCACTTCTGCTGTTATTGGTTCTCTCTCCTACCTTTTTCTCACTGAGCCTCTCTGCACTCCCATGGATTCTTCAGTATCATAATGATGCATTCAATCTTCTCATTATAGTCATCTTTCCAGAATCTCAACTATTTTTAGAAAATAATTTTTATTTTTAATTGAAGGTTTAAGCTGTAAAATGACTTTGACATTGAACAAAAAGAAGATGAGACAGAATGCCAGGTGTCAGAATCCTGTCATTTCCAGTGACTCAAGGTCTTATGGCCATATCCTTTGTTATTTTTCCAATGGCTATTCATAGAGGCCTTTTCAAATAAAGGGACTCCTTAACTAAGCCACATTTTTTCCAAGGTTATTTGCAGAAGCTTTTCCAAATGAAGAGACTCCTTAACTAAGTTACTACCAAGTCATTTCTAAGATCAATGCCCTGCATAAGTGCTGCTCTTAAGGTGAATATAGTTTCAGTTTCTAAAAGATAAAGGATTAAGTCTAGAATCATCCTCTGCAAAGGCACCTGTTTTCCCAACAAGTCATTTCACTGTCAGGCACCCTTACAAAAGCACATCATGAGATATGTTCTGAAACTTTATCTCCAAGTGATTCCCAGTAAAATAGTAACCACTACTTTTCTGCATTTTCTATTCTGAAAAATTTATGAGATAGTCATGGATTTATTGTTAAGGTACTAGCAATGTGTTCGTGTTGTTACTCACTTTTGTGAATTTCGCACACATAAATTACTTTAATGTGTCCACCTGTCTAGGCTACAGTACCCCTTTACTTAATCAAACAGAATTCCAGGTATGACACGAAGCTATTTCATATTTGTGGTTATCATCTACAGTCAGTTCACTTTAAGTAAAGAGATTGCCCTCCAAAATATAGATGGGACTTATTCAGTCAGTTGAAGGCCTTATGAATGAAAACCTAGGTTTCCAGAAGAAATTCTGCCTCAAGACTGCAGCATTAAACCCTTCCCAGCCTACTGGACTGTCTTACAAATTTCAGACTTACCAGCCCCACGAACATGTGAGCCAGTTCCTTAAAATAAATCTCTTAAATACTACTTACGTGTGTGTGTGTGTGTGTGTGTGTGTGTGTATGTGGTCTGTTGGTTCTGTTTCTCTGGAGAACTTGACTAATGTAATCATATCTTTATTTTCTCCCCCTCCTTCCCTTCTCTCGGCCCCTATTGTCTCCTCTCCATTCTGTGCAGTGGTGCTTATGCTGGTCAAGGTGATTGTTGGGATCTGGCTGAGGGGAAGATATATTTAGTTGAGTTTGGTGAGATATACATATATGATTTTGCAGTGACTTCCCTCTAGATTTCTCTTCTTTATATTTGTTTGCTCTCTCACACTGTAGCCATACCATTATAATATCCTCCAACAATACTTTTCGGTCTTCTATGCTGATAAATGTGCAGGACTAGAGATGGTAACACAGTGTGAACATGCCCTCCAGAACCTTTCCTGAGAATGTAATGATAACCACATCTATAGTAGTAGAGGAGAAAAAAAAATTTGAAAGAATGACACAAAAGACTAGTCTTTGGAAAATTCTTACACGTCTTACAGATCCCATAAAACATTATTTTGACAGAGGTTTTCTTTCTAAATTAAAAAAAAATAATACCAGGGGTACTTGACTGGCTCACTCAGAAGATCATGTGACTCTTGATCTCGCGGTCATGAGTTTGAACCCTATATGGGTGTAGAGATTACTAATTAAAAAAAAAAAAAAACTAAAACAAAACAAAACAAAATAAAACTTGAGGACCTTCTAAAAATATATTTTTAAAATAATCCTAAAATTTGGATGAATAGATATGAAAGGGGAAAAAATCAGAATAATAAATAAATCTGAAGTTGCCTTTTACAAGTGATAAATTAAAAGCATAATTTGGTCGGGATCCCTGGGTGGCGCAGCGGTTTGGCGCCTGTCTTTGGCCCAGGGCGCGATCCTGGAGACCTGGGATCGAATCCCACATCGGGCTCCCGGTGCATGGAGCCTGCTTCTCCCTCTGCCTGTGCCTCTGCCTCTCTCTCTCTGTGACTATCATAAATAAATAAAAAAAAATTAAAAAAAAAAAAGCATAATTTGGTCAAACATGAGTGACCTATCCTTTCTATAGAATATATTTTAAAATTATTGCATGATTGTTGGTAATCCATGAATATATAGCAAAAAAGTAGAAAAAATACTGTAGGCAGTTAATAAAAGTTTTATTTTCATGGATTGTGATATTTATAGTATTTGTCACTTTTCTAAAACAATTGGTAATATTTAAATGTTTCTCATCCTAATTAATTTTTATACCTAATACCATATTCATAATGGCATATACTGTAGGTTAAATTTCCTCTCCCAAGTATACAAATTTTAGGTGAAAAAAAAAAAAAAACATTTGGGGAGACATCCCTGTTTCCTATCCCCACTGTAACAGGCTGAAGTACCTCTTTGTCATCATAGTTATGGCTGCTATTCCAATCATCTGGGCTGATACAGGGTAACAATCTGCCACTATCCAATGGTGAACCCACAACCAGTAAAACCTGTTCTGTCAGGTAATCAGCCTCACACCACGTTCCACAAAAGTCACTGCTGAGGAATCCTATGCAGAGGCCTGCTACCTGTTTTTAGTGTTATGACAGAAAAAAAAAAAAAAAAAAAAAAAAAAAAAACAGAAGAACCCAGTTCTATAGTCCCTTTATTAGTGGCATCTGGGGACCATTGGTTCTTTCTACACCTGAGTGCAAGAAAGTTCTCTTCTTTACAGGTTTCCATTATCTCACCATGAAATAGCATTATCATCAAATAGAAGTAAGTTAAGGGAATTTAATTTTTGGAATTATTATTCAGCCTTTGAAAAGAAAGAAATCTTACCATTTGCAACAACATGGAAGAAGCTGGAGGAAGTTATGCTAAGTGAAATAAATAAAACACAGAAAGACAAATATTGCATGATCTAACTTGTAAGTGGAATCTAAGAAAGTCAAACTCACAGAAGCAGAGAGTAGAATGGTGGTTACCAAGGACTGGAAGGAGAAAGAAATGAGATTTTAGTCAAAGAATGAAATTATAGGAAATGATGAGTAAGTTCTGGGGATTCAATGTACAACATAGTGGTAATAGGTAATAATACTGACTTTGAAATGTGCTAAGAGAATAGGTCATATAGTACCACCCCCCCCCACACACACACACAGATAACTCTATGAAGTGATGGATATGTTAAATAGTTTTATTGTGGTAATGATTTCACAGTGTATATGTATGCCAAAACATCACATTGTACACTGTAAATATATACGTTTTCTATTTGTGAATTGTACAAGAGTGAATCTGGAAAATCTTCTTTTAAAAAGAAGTACAGATGCATCCAATTGTATTAGAGGCTAAAGAGAAATATCACTAAGATGAGAAGGATATTGATTCAGAAAATGTCTCAATCCCAGGAGAGGCATCAATCTTCTGACTAACCTGGATTAATACTATAAAATTAGTTTCTGACTCATGCCAATTCTCTAGAACACCAATCTTGCATGCAGTGACTCAGTGAGCATGGGGGCCTTAATATCATGGCTGTTTATTCTCAACACAATGCCTCTACCTGAGGAAACAGACTGAAGAATCACGAAGCTTCCTTCTCCGCCTGAGATGTTGAAATGTCACATACCGCTTATCATACTATATCGACTAGATGAGTCACACAGTATTCCACATGGACCAAGGAGAAAAAGAATAGGATATTGGTCTACCTCGGAGACTGAGAAGTCAAACTTTGATCTGTCAATTACTGAGATGTAATACTAGGAGATTGCCTCCTCTGTGGTTATTTAAGTAAATGCAAAAACTAATGGATTGAGTCCTGGGAAAAATCATGGATTAATTTTTGTAAATATTTTAATCATTTATAATTATTTATTTATATAAATATATGTTCTATATTTTATATATTTATTTATACTTATTAAAATTTCTCCTATTTTTACTACAAACTTATATAGCTTATATTGTAAGACTTATATTAACTATAAAATATTAATTAAAAAGGATTACTCACATGCTTTATCATAGAGAATGCACAAGGAAAAATTAGGTCAGCATGAGACAGTTTATGGACATGGATTATAGTATTCCTTGCAGTTTTTAAGTCTTTGGGGTTGGATTTAAGGCACAGCACCTCTGAACTATTGGGGCCTTAACATTTATACTTTCTCCTTAGACATAAAAATATAAAATTCATCTAAATCTTTCAGATCCAATCACATATATGATAAAAACCAAAAACAATAACTTTCTAGAAAATTTGGGTAAAAATGAAAAAGATGTGTACCAGTTTGCATCCCACTAAGTGTGTGCAAGAATTCCTTGTATCCACATCCTTGCCAGCATCTGTTATCTCTTATCTTTCTGATATCAGCCATCCTAACAGCTGTGAGGTGGTGTCTCATTTTAGTTTTGATGTGCATTTTCATCTTTGTCCAGAAGCCCTGTTGGTTCAAATTTGCATCTTCAGATCCATTTATCTATTTATGCTGGAGAGCTGCATGAGGATTTTTAATTAGCATCCAAAATTAACATGTGCAAAACAGAGCTAATATTCTCTCTTCACTGTATCTTATTCTAGGAAAGTGACTCTGGCCTAGTATTTCCTGCTTTTTAAAAAAATTAAGCAACAGCACAAATATTCAACAATTTTCAAACCCATTTTACTTCTCCTCATATATTATGAACATCACATATATCATCAATTCCTGACTCTTTTACCTTCTCTATTGGTGACTTTTTTTTTTTACTTCTCTCCATTTTTATGGCAAACGTCCTACTTGAAGTTTCCTTCTTATTTTAACTAAACTTCTGCAATAGCTATCAAACTATTTTCCTTTCTTCGGTCTTAATTTTTGTTTCATTCATAGGAATCAGCATTTTAACTTTGAAAATGCAAATCAATTTCCTTATTTCAGTGTTTTAAAACTTTCACTGAGGTTTCTATTGCAAATGAAATAAAGCTACAATTGTTCCTTGGATTAGAAAGATCTGCATGATATCTCTCTCCTCCTTGCTCTTTCCCGCTGATCTCTCTAGTAGAGTATATGCTACAAAAGGGAAAAAGATAATCCATCTAGGGCTGGAAGAAAAAGATTAAGCTTCCCTATATTTTTTTAAATTGAAAAATATATTAAATTTAGTGTTATGCACATTTAACACACAAGTTCCTACTGTCTCCTTTATTTTGTTTCATTGTATTAAATTTTATTATGTGAATATATTTTGATAACATACACTACTAGTGCTTGTACTTAGACAGTAACCAGTTTAAGTAAGTAAATATTTATGTAATATGGATTGATACTTAATAGTTTTAAAAGATGTGTGCATTCAAAGAAAAATTGAAGACCACTTTTCATCCCACATCTGTTCTTCTCTCTTTGCTGTTTGTATTTTAGTCACAGAGTCTTCTTTTATTTGAACACATTCTTTGCTACCTGGAGCCCTTCATTCACATTGTCCTTTGGAACAGGACAGGGTTCCTGTCCTTTGGAACCCTAATTGTAATATCCTCCACTGAGATGTAAACCCAAAAGACAGTCAATCAGAATACTTGTTTGAAACAAGGCCCCTAGTATCTAGCATACTGCTTTGCATATATTGACAGTAGTCACACTTTTCTTGAGTGAACTCTTATTTAAACTTATTATATTTTTTATTGTGCTTTTGTAAAATAAAGAAAAAATAGTCATGCTTTGGAAGAGGGAAATACACAAACTTTCCTTCACTCATTAGAAGACAATTAATATTACTATAGTGCCTTTTATATGTTATCTAATTAATACTTCAAACAGCCCTAAAGAGTACTTTTGGGAAGTGCTATTTAAAGAAAACAGAGAAAGAGAACTTAACAATTTGCCAAGGGTCAAAAATTTGGTCAATAGCAAAGCCCTTTCCAAAGACCCTAGACTTCATGTTTCTTATTCCTGTGACTAGAACTGTAAGTTAAATTGATTGAATTTCATGAAGAAGGAAGAAACTAACTCATAAAATTATAGAGCTTGAAGGGTCTCCATAGGTCATCTAACCAATCCCCTTTTTCTAAAATACAACTGAAACCAAATATCCTCATCCCTGGAACTAAATTTGAATATGTCCTTGTAGAATAACTCCAAGAGTTTTCATATGAACTCTAAAATATAACTGAAATTATGTTTCAGGTAATTGTTTTAGCAGAGAATAGTTTACAATAATTTTCTGGGAAAATGAAAGAATATACATTGCCTGAATTATATGGATAGTTCATTTGATATTTTTATTTTAACAAATGAAATGGCTTTTAAAAACATTTTCTACAAATTAAATATTTTCTCTCTCAAATTGAGCCTCTTTCCTCTATTTTCTCATTTTTAGAGCATCAGAAAAATTATTTGATAGAGAATCCATTATACTTAAATACAACAGTCATTTCTCTATTTATATGAAAATTGCTCTTATCATAATTCTAGGTTAAGAAAGTCTCAAAGCCACTAGTTCCATTCAGTTAATAACTTGAGCATATGTTTAACTACTTCATCTGGCTCAACTAACTCTTATCTGCCTTTAGATTTCCTAATTATAATGAGAATGAATAAGTGAGAGCATTCCTGACAGAAGAAACCTAGTAGATAATGATCCTGTAACAGAAGGAATTAAAATGCCTTCTAGAAAAATGAAAAAAGAGGGCTTGTAACTCCAAAGAACCTTATTCCTTACTAGATTGTAGGGATCAAAAGGTAGAGGAAGCACAGAATCATGTGGCAGAGGTGGACAAGAATTAGATCACTTAGCACTGGAGACCTTGTTAAAATTATTTATCCTAATAAAATGAGAAACCATTGAAATATCTTATTCTTTTAAAGAAGTACACCCTTGAAGAAACATGGATAATATACTAGGAGGTGCTAATAGTAATTCAGAAAAAAAATCAACTGGGAAGCTAATGTATAATTTAAATGAGATGGTGGTACTTAGGGTGGGATTGGTAAATATTGAGAAAATGGATGTCCTGAAGAGATATGGACATTAAATTGACAGGACATGAGGGGAGATAAACATGGGTGTTGGAGTTGGTGAGATATCAAAAGTGAATATTGCATTCTGGATTGTACAACAGGATGTCACTGGTGGTTTCCATGGAAAATAGAAAGTGATGAGAAGATCAGATTGGTGTTGAAGGTGTATAGCATGATGTTCACTTTGAACATTTTATTATACCCCAATGGAAAAATAAATAGATTGACATTGTGGCAGAGAAATGGTAATCTGAACTAAACATATAAATTTGAAAGACGAGGAGCATAAATGATCATGAACAAGACGAAAGGTATTAACTACTAATGCATGAAAATTCTAGTGATTCTCCTTCCACTGCTCCTGTTTCTGCCTTCATACTGTCTGAATTCTATATGGGGTTTCTATTTACCTGCTCATTTCCATTCCTTAGCTGCTCCTAGGTGCTTCCAAGATAGATCTTTCATTTCCAATAATGGTTGGCGGGTTTTCATACAGGAGAATCAGGGGACTATAGCAAAGCAAACAAAACTTCAGGTAGAAACAGTCATTCAATGATAAAAGGCATAGGGTTAAGAAGTACAGTTGTTCTCTCATATCTAACATTTCACTTTCCATGACTTTAGTTTCCCATAGTCAGCTGTGGTCTGGAAGCAGATGATCCTCCTGATATAGTGCCAGAATGCTGCATTACAATGCCTATGTCATTCATCTCACTTAGTCTCATCATGTAGGCATTTTATTATCTCACATCATCACAAGAAGAAGGATGAGTACAGTACAGTAGGATATTTAGAGAGAGACCACATTATGCAGCTTTTATTACAGTATGTTGTATTTTTTTCATTAGTTCATCTCTCATTGTGCTTAATCTATAAGCTAAACTTTATCACAGGTATGTATGTCTAGGAAAAACATGGCATATATTGGATACAGTACTATCCACGGTTTCTAGCATCCCCTGGGGTCCTGGGACATATTCCTCACAGATAAGGGGGAACTACGGCAGTAGTTACATGTTCATGATATTTAGGAAGGAGAAATACCTTGAGGAGGTAAAAGGCATAAAGGAAATGAATAAGAAAGGAAAGGCACATTACGAAATATTACTTGGATTAAGTTCTCAACATTTGAAAATTATTGTCTATTTTTATATTTTATATAACTAGAATTTTTTAAAGTATTATTCATATTTTTTCTTGAACTGTTCTTTGATGATAACACATTCTGTGATTTAAACAAATTGTCACAGCTTCAAGGGGTGTGTATAATGCCTTTTATTCCAGGTGATTGCTTGGAGATGATAAGACCTGAGCCTTTGGGGAGGTTTTGTCATCCCTAGTCACAGACATTACATCTCTGTTGAGTATTTAGAACCTTAAATCTTGGCTTACTTATTGACAGGCCCAAACTGAGTTTCCATGAAAAGTGGCTGAAAGATGAAACAAATTGAAGTCAAAGATTTATCTTTTACCTGAGAAATGAAAAGGCATAATTTATTTAAGTGGAAATTACATTAGACAGGACTATTTTAATGATCATTCTCTTATTAAATAATGTTACTTTTTTTAACAAGGCTTCCAGCCTGTCTCTTGCTTTTGATTTACTAATCTATAAATAGAGACCACATCCTTTTATGATTTGTATTTCTCAGATTTGTGGTAAAGATTATGGGTGGTAAAGTTTTTAAATTTTTAATGCCATTTCTTCTGGTGGGGATCATTTTGGAATGCTGTTAGAAAACATGTACAAAATTATACAAGCTAGAATGTCATTCTAGAACACTTTTAAGCTGTCATCAGCTGCCAGTACATTACAATATTAACCATAGAAATACACGTCAAATGAATTGATAAAATATATTTATTTAAATACTTTTATTCTCTCTTATAATAAAGTAAGTGTAATTATTCTAGATGGTATCTCAAGTTTGTGTAAATCATCCTTCCTTTTTTCTTAAGTCTAATATGGCACAAAACCTTTCTATGGTTGCCAGTAAAAATGCTAGGATGGAGAAAATGGAAGGGGAAAATACTAGTTAGTACTTATTTGATGTTATGTATATTTAATTGCTACCCTTAACAATTTAATCTAAACAACTGCTCAAGGTTTGTATAAGACAGGGATGTAGCTATAGAGAGAGTTCTTTCATCGGTAGAACTTCTACTGTGCAACTTTTTCTTGATTTTCCACAGCCTTGATTCCCACAATGTTGATGATGTCAATAATGATAATAATAAGAGATTATATACTACAATAAGAATATAATCAAATCACATAGTTTCTGGCAAGTTGTTTTATTTTATGATAAGCATAATATCATGTTAAGAAATCAAAGAATAGGGATCCCTGGGTGGCACAGCGGTTTGGTGCCTGCCTTTGGCCCAGGGCGCGATCCTGGAGACCCGGGATCGAATCCCACGTCGGGCTCCCGGTGCATGGAGCCTGCTTCTCCCTCTGCCTATGTCTCTGCCTCTCTCTCTTTCTCTGTATGACTATCATAAAAAAAAAAAGAGAAATAAATCAAAGAATATATATATATTAAAGCTTGCACTTGATTTAGAGATGTTTTAATACTAACAATAAGGTTTTGAAAGTCAAACATAGCCCTAAAATGTAAATAATTGCTATTAACAATACTGGTATGTTTACAGAAAGAGATTGCTATAAACTGAATGTTTTTACCTCCCCAGAATTCACATGTTGAAACCTAATACCCAGTGGGATGGTATTCGGAGGTGGGGTTTTTAAGGAGATTGAGTCCTAAAAATGTATAAATGGGATTAATGCCCTTATGAAAGAGGCCCAAGAGATGTCTATCTCCCCTTCTGTCATGTGAGGACACAGCAAAAAGACACTGTCTATGAATCAGGAAGCAGGCCCTGACCATATGCCACATCTGCAGCTGCCTTGATCTTGGATTTTCTACCCTCCAGAACTGTGAGAGAGAAATTTCTTTTGTTTATAGGCTACCCAGTCTGTGACATTTTGTTATAGCAGTACAAATGGACTAAGCATATGTTCCACAATCGTCCCTTCTTTTTTTTTCCAACAAAATTAATAATCCAAAAATTACTACCCACAAAGATAACAGATATCTTCAGATCCTATAGCAAAGTCTCAAATCCTTATCACCCCGCTTAGTAATACTCAATAATGCCAAAGCACCCTGAAAACTAAAAAGGCCCATAGAAGTTCCAGATTCAGGGATAGAAAGTTTTCTGAGCCATAAGATAAATTCTTCATTTCCATGCAAAAACAAGTAAATAGAAACATCAATGGATGTGTTTCCAATGAAAGAACAAATTACAGACATAGGTTAAAACATTCTTGGAATGTTGGTTAACTCATCCTGTTTATCTCCATCACTTGTATTCTTCATGCACACCAGTATTTCAACATCCCAAACTAAAAAGCATTCAGATTTAATTACATTTGAATATTTTAAAAAATTTCTTTAATACAGTCTCCCATATTCAATCAAAATATCCATCATTGAAATTAGCCTAATCTGCTCTACTATTAGAATGTATAGATAATGTATGTTATTAACTTCAAGTAGCTATTTATTATAAATTCATAATTTGATATTTCCCTTATGGGAGAGAGTGACAATATATATTCAATATCAAGCTATATTTCTTAAGAAATATTGAAATAATGGAACAACAGATGCTCTAAATCTTTCTAACCCAAGACTTGTTCTAAATAAAAATAGACATAGGGACACTGTTTTTTTTTTAAAAAATAGTCTTCAGTAACAGTTTTAAAAAGTATGCACAATTGAATTATTCCAGCAGTTTCTTTTTATTAGCCAAGATGTCTAGTCATCCTATTTTATTTTCTTTCGTTCTTAAACTTAATAGACATTTGGTATAATCATGTAATTTCAAAAATTCCCTTTAACTAATATAGCATATAATCACATAGATATGACCAAAAGCTTTATATCTTTCTTAACCATACTTACTGAGATAGAAAAAAAACTTTTTCATTTTTAATAAAAAAATAAAATATAATTATACTGAAGCATGTTCTTCTCAATGTACTCTCCCAAAGACTATTATCACATACTGCTTGTAAACCTGTGGAGGACTCCTGGAGATTGAATTAATTTATGTAAAATAAGAGATGGGAAAAAAATATTAACACTCTCCTGGATAGTCTGTAATGGCACAAGAAAAAGAAAATGTGATGAGATTGAGAGATCTGACATTTGCGTTTCAATCTGGAAACTCCAAGATTCACTTTCCCCTGCTAAAACTAGCAATATCTGAGATTGTTGCTGTTGTGTTAGCCTGATTCCTGGAATGACTCTCAAGGTAGAGTTGTCAGATAAAATGCTGAATGCCTAGTAAAATTTGATTTTCAGATAACATCAATGACAAAGTTAAAAGTATATCACATATTTATACAATTTGGGATCCTATAGAAATAGATCCTATTTCATGGGATATAGTTATACTACAAAGGCATTCATTGTTCATCTGAAATCTGAGTACCCTTTATTTTTATTTGCTAAATCTAGCCACATTAATGAAGAATCCCTGATGACACATAACAAGACATGTAGAATGAGCAAAAAAATAAACTTATTTAAATCATGAGATTTAAATGAGATTTTTACAGTAAAGCCTAGCTAATTTCAACTGATATATCTACCCGAAGTCAAACGTCTATTTGCACCAAAGCAGGGATAATTATATTCAATTCGGGTCATAGAATATTTAGATAAACAATTCATATGGATATAGTTACAGATACATAGATTATAGGATATTTGAATTTATATCTTGACTCTTCTTCTAAATTACAAGGTCCAATTTGTTTCACAGTTAACAGAATTATCCTAATTTATGTCTATATAACATTTAACTTTCCCAACAGAATAATAAAAAATTAAGAATTGCTGATTATTTTTAAAATTCTATATCATATACAAATTTCAGCTTATATCACATGTTATGCAACACTGAAATTTGTATTTCTGGCATTAACTATGCATTGACAAACATTTTTTCTAAATCAACATTTTACTAAGTCACTAACAAAATGGCCATCTGGTAAAAAAACTCAGAGCACCGTAGCCAAATTTGAAGAAAACCTACCAAATGAAAAGCAATGCTGCAGATACCAACATAATTATTTTGAAAGCCTACAAAGAGACAGATGTTGAATGCCTAGAATCATTTTTTGCATCTTACTGAATCTTACTGTGTTTGGATATTCACTTTTTCTGTATAACCACAGGGAATCATTTCTTAAAAAGGTAAAAAGAAGAATGAAAAAGTAACTTAAAAGATAACACTTTTGTATACTCTGCATGCTTTTGCTTTCCGTTTTCACATGAGGGTAATAAGTATGCATCTTTGAAATTGTATCTAGGCAGGATATTTAAAATTAGTTCAATTTAAACTCAGAAAAATTCCATTTGAGAAAAAGGCAAATACAGTTTTTCAGTTAGCATATACATAGGCTTACATCAGCTTTGAAATATATCTCATAGCAACTGGGACTGGCACTGGCTGATAAAATAGACAATCTTACCTCTAACTTGAGAAAAACGCTTACTACTCCACAGGTTTTCAACATTGCTTTAAAAACAATTGTAATAGTTGATCCAAGAGGGAAAAAAGGAGCAGAGTTGAACACTAGGAAATAAAGAAAACTATACAGTATAAAATCTTCAAAAATAACTATGTTGCTAATATACATTTTTTTCGTTACAAGATACAGACTGAAATTTTATAACAGGGCATATAACACTCATATTCCTCAGAAATCAAGGAAGATTTAAAATAAAATCAGCAATATTTCTGCTCTTTTTTGGGAAATTCATCATTATAAATTCATTTTTAAAATTCAAATTATTTTATTTTATTTTTTTTATTTAAATATTTTTTTCAATTTATTTATTCATGAGAGAGAGAGAGAGAGAGAGAGAGAGAGAGAAAGGCAGAGACACAGGCAGAGGGAGAAGCAGGCTCCATGCAGGGAGCCTGACGTAGGACTCGATCCCAGGTCTCCAAGATCGTACCCTTGGGCTGAAGGCGACGCTAAACCGCTGAGCCACCCGGTCTGCCCTCAAATTATTTTAAATTGTAATAATGTGTTCAACAGAATTGTTGTATTCTATGCTAGCCATAGTTCTAAGTATTTTTTTTTAAGATTTTATTTATTTATTAGAGAGAGAACTTCCACAGGAGAGAGTATGAGCAGGAGGAGGGGCAGAGCGGATGGGAGAAGCAGACTCCCCACCAAGCAGGGAGCCCGAAGCAGGGTTAAGTCTCAGGACCCTGAGATCATGATCTGAGCCCACAGCAGATATTTAACCGACTGAGCCACATAGGTGCCCCTAAGTATGGGTTTTAAACAACTAAATAGTACAAATATAATACTTAGTATTACTTATAATACTTAAAGATAATATTTACCCCTGTCCCAAACACTGGTCACGGCCTGGCTACATAGATGCTGCTACTTAACGCCTTTGTATGAACTTGGCTGACACCATCCTTTCCTAGGCATTTGTCAAAAAAGTTATGTATTTTTTTCATAGACATTTCTGTATTATAATCATAGAAGGATATGGTTCTTACTCATTCTAGCATAGGAACATAGAAAATAGAATAAATAAAACATATTGTGTGACAGATGTTAATCATTGCTAGGGAAAAATGTAGAGTGGGAAGACAGGCAATATTGGAGTGGGAATGGCTATTTTAGAGAAAGTGACCAATGGACTAAAAAATGTAAGCAGGAGAGTTGTGTTGAGGAGATAGACAATCAATAAATAAGACCCTAAAGTGGAAGGCAAAATCTGCTGGATTTTTTTAAAAAAGATTATTCTCACTTCTCTGTTGCAAATAGACTTTAGAGGCTGAGGAGGGGTAAGAAAGATTAGAAACAGTGAAACCAGTTAGGAGTCTCAGAAACTCCAGCTGAAAGATGAAGATCATCTTTCTGGGTGATCTGGGATCAGGGTGATAGTGGAGCAGAGAAAGGCAGCTGGATTCAGAAAATACTTTGGTGTATTTAGGTCAGAGCCAAGATATTAACTGACACTTTGGATATAGTATATGAGAGGAAAAATGAAGCCAATAATTCCAAGGTATTTCCATGAGTAAATGAGTAAAGGGGAAGGATGAATTTGTCATCCTTAACTGGAGAGAACACTGAGAAAGCACAGGTTTGGAGTGGTGATAGTGAAGATCAAGAGTTCACTGTTGGGCATGAGAATTTTGAGTTGCAAATTGGATGTCTAAGTGAAGGTGTGTAGTAGGCAAGCAAGTATACCCCCCTAGAATTTAGAGGAAGGGGGTGGCCTGAAGTTATAAATTTGGGAGTCATCAACATGTGGATGGCAATTAAAGCCATCAAATGGGATGAAACATCAGAAGATGGAGTTTTGATGGAGGGAGGAGGAAGTGGTAGAACAAAGCCTAGTCAAAAATCAGAGGCACTGAGGTGGGCACTTGACGGGATGAGGACTGGGTGTTATTCCGTATGTTGACAAATTGAACACCAATAAAAAATAAATTTATTTAAAAAAAATCAGAGGATTGAGAAGCGACGAGGAAACAGAAAAAGATAAGAGGGAACAATGTAGGATGTAGAAGGAAAAAGAAGTACAGGATTTGGGAAAACATAAGAAAATACTGTTTCAAGGATGAAGGAATATGAACTATGATAAAAACTGCTGAAAGGTCAGCTAAGATGAGGACTGGAATGGGTCAGCTTCCTGAGCAAACTGACAAATTCAAAAATAAGAGGAGGAAATAGAAATCCATATCAGAACTTCTTGCAAGTGTTTGAGTTGATAATCTCTTTAATTCTCTAGAAGAGACAATTATTTTTATTGATTACTTTTTAGAGGAAGGGAATTTACTGGGCTTTGGTCCTTTCTTTTTTCCCCCCACCATAAAATACACACTACAAAAGTCAGGGCACCACCGTTGGGGGGGGGGGGTGTTGGAGAGCGGGGAGGAGTGCTGTCCTGTTGCAAAATTATCCATTCCAAATACCCTCCAGGTTAGAGAAAATATCATAGGATTATTTTAGTTTTAGGTACCCTGGGCCAACCATGAAGCAGATATGGATAACATACCAATTATCATTTACATCTTCACTAACAGATGGGGACCCCTAGAATCTATCATAATAAACAACTACTATTCTAAAGATCACTGCATGTCTGAATATTTTCCATTACTGATAGCAAACTTAGAAATTGTTTCAGTTTCTTATAGGAAGACTACATTTAAGAAAACCTTCCTCTATGATAATCTCTTGGACTGTGGACAGACTCAGGTCTGGGAGTTATTGACAAACTAGGATTCTATTTTATAGTAGAATGAGTAAGCATCTATTCATTCTTGTTAGTTTCACTATTAAATTGTATATAACCATCCCCTAATAGGAGCAGGGAAAGAATCTTCATGGGAATGAGCCAGCAAATATCTTTGAGCATACATCCCTAGGATCAAATAGCATACACCGCAAGAGAAATTCATTCCTGTACAGCCTGATCATGGAAGTGGTAACCTTTCATTTCTGTTGTGATATATTGACCAGAAGCAAACTATTAGCTTTAGCCCATATTAAAGAAGGGATTGCAAAAGACATTAATCCTAGGAGTTGGAGATCAATGGAGGACATCATATGTATTTATGTAAGACACAAAAGGTTGTATATAATATATGAGATTAGTGTCATTTAAAGTATGGGAAGTTATGTTTTTTACATTTAATTTAGGCATAATTTTATTAAAAGATTATAATTGACTGCTATTTACTTGCCTTAAGAAACATAACTATACTTTTAAAGGGAATAAGGAATTTAAAATTTGAGAAGGGAATGATGGAGATTCTCTGTCTTTCTGTGTCACCTTTAGGCTAAAAATATCTATCGTCCTGGGGCACCTGGGTGGCTCAGTCTGGTAAGGGTCCGACATTTGATTTAAGCTCACATCATGACTTCAGGGTTGTGAGATTGAGCCCCACATCCAGTCTGTGATGAGCCTGGAGCCTGTTCGAGATTCTCTTGCTTCCTCTCCCTCTGCCCCTCCCGCTGCTCATACTCTCACTATCTCTTAAAAAAACAAAACAACAACAACAAAAAAACAACAAAAAAACCAAACTTTAAAATATCTATCCTAAAAATAAATAAATAAATAAATAAATAAATAAATAAATAAATAAAATATCTATCCTCCCTACATTTATTGTCTTTAAAATATTAATGTTCATACTAATCCTACAGCCAATGGAAACTAAAACTAGTTGTCAATAAACTTAAAGGTAAATTTCTAAATTATATTATCTTGACAAGAGTTGAAAACTAATCATCACTTCTCACAATGGGTGTATGAAAATTAAGTAAATAAAAGAAAATTGAATCCAAGAATCTCATTATATATGTTGAGGCCATGTTAAGTGACCGTCAATGCAGAACACTGAAAAAGTTCTGATTCAGGGAGAAGAAAAGAAAAGGTAAATAAGAAGAGAGGAAAAAAAAATAAGAGATATTGAATAATTCATTTGTGATTGTTTCAGGGACCACCTAAGAAAAGAGTTTTCTGACTATGTTTATCACTTTGGCACAGTAAACAGAAGAGTTAAAAGAATAATGAAGTAATTTTAGAGCATTTTGCTTTCTTACCATTTTTTTTTTATTTGACAATACTAGCATGGATAAGAATTTTTCATATAAAAAGAGATAAAATGAAGGATATCTTTGGGGAAAATATTTAGTGGTTTGAAGCAAAATTATAGTGAAAATGAGAATATCAGACTGACAAAAGAAAAGCCTCAAAAATTATTCATATAGATTTGGATAATTGTTTTGATTTCCTTAAAGAAATTTTGCAAAGCACTGTCTAAAAGACATTAAATTAAGCAGAAAAAGACATTCATCATTCAGAACATATGAAATAGAAATTGGAAACATATTAGGTTGTCTCCTAATTGATAGTAAAAGCACATCTTTGCATTGAATATTTCATTTGAAATACAACTTTTTATAACTCCCATTTAAATATATCATAGAGCTAATGAACCAATTCAACTAGACTAAAAATCACAATAACCTTATTTGATTCCTCTGACAAAAGAATCTTAAAAGAAATATACAAATGACATATAAAGGGTTGGTATCCAAAATCTACAAAAAATTTATCAAACTCAACACCCAAAAAGCAAATAACCCAGTTAAGAAGTGAGCAGAAGACATGAACAGATATTTTTCCAAAGAAGCCATCCAGATGGCTAACAGGAGCATGCAAAGACGCTCAACATCACTCATCATCAGGGAAATAGAAATCAAAACTACAAGAAGATATCACCTCACAACTCTCAGAGTGGCTAACGTTAACTACACAGGAAACAAGAGGTGTTTGTGAGGATATGGAGAAAAGGAAACTATAATGCGAAGTTGGTGGGAATGCAAACTGGTGCACCATAGTGGTTACTCTGGAGAACAGTATATAGAGAATCCTCAAAATATTAAAAATAGAACTACCATATGATCTAGTAATTGCATTGCTAGGTATTCACCTAAATGATACAAAAATACAGATGTGAAGGCATATACGCACCACGATGTTTATAGTAGCATTATCAAGGAGAGCCAAATTATAGAGAGAGCCCAAATATCCATCAACTGATGAATGCATAAAGAAGATGTGATACACACACACACACACACACACACACACACACAGGAATATTACTCAGCCATCAAAAAGAATGAATCTTGCCATTTGCAAAGACATGGATGGAGCTACAGTGTATTATGCTAAGTGAAATAAGTCAGAAAGAGACAAATACTGTACAATCTCACTCATAAGTATAATGCCAGGAAGAAAACAGATGAACATATGGGAAGGGGGAAAAGAAAAAAGGAGAGAGATAGAAACAGCCACAAGTGACTCTTAAGATAGAGAACAAACTGAAGGATGATAGACAGAGGTGGGTGGGGGATAGGCTAAATGGGTATTAAGGAGGGCTATTGTGATGAACCCTGGGTGTTTTATGTCAGTGATGAATCACTGAATTCTACTCTAGAAACCAATATTGTACCCTATGTTAACTAACAAAATTTAAATTAAAAAAAATTTAATAAAAAATATTACAGAAATTTGCACACACCACAAGAAAGCACATAGATCATGAGCTAACATTAAAATTTCAGGTAGTTGGGCACCCTGGGTGACTCAGTAGCTTAGCACCACCTTCAGCACAAGGCCTGATCCTGGGGACCCCAGGATCAAGTCCCATGTCAGGTTCCCTGCATGGAGCCTGCTTCTGCCTCTGCCTGTGTCTGCCTCTCTCTCTATCTCTCTCTCTCTCTCTCTGTCTCTCTGTCTCTCGTGAATAAATAAATAAAATCTTAAAAAAAAATTTCAGGTAGTTGTGACATCAGGTAGATGTCATTGTGAACTTAGACATCATTAAGACTAGACTTGTATCGAAGCAATTCCATAATTGGAATTATGGAATCCATAATCTATGACATTAGTGTAATAAAGCTTCAGAGTTTAATATACATATGGCTTTCTCCTGATAAAACCACCCGTTATCACATAGATTGTCTAACTCAAGAATGGATTAATATAGGTCATTACTTTTATTGATTATAAACAATTTATAAGATTTTCCTGGTCTACTTTACTTTTTCTCGTATAACTCAGAGCTCACTTTTTTTCTCCCACTAAATGATTTTCCGTGAGTTGCACTGCCCAGCAAAGGATGAAGAAATATATCTGGGCAAGCTTTCTGTCCCACAGTGGAAGACTGCAGTGAAAAGTGTCACCAATAAGAGATTTTGAGTATACATTTGCTATGGTCCAAAAGTTTGTGTCCTCCCAAATTAATATGTTGAAATTCTGATGCCAATGTAATGTTGAAATCCTGATGCCTATGGAAAATAGGGCCTTTAGCAGGGCACTTGGTTGATCAGCTGGTTGATCATCAGATTTTTGGCTTAAACCGGTTCTTGATCTCACAGTTAGGAGTTAGCACTCTGCTTCTGGCACCACACTCAGCAGGGAGTCTGCTTAAGAGTCTCTCCCTCTTCCTTCCCCTACTTGCTCACCTTCTCTCTCTCAAGTAAATAAACAAATCATTAAGGGGGAAAAAAAAAAGGTCATGAGTGTGAAGCCTTCATGAATGAGATTAATGCTCTTGTAAAAAGACCCTTCAGAACTCCCTAGCCCTCCTATTGCCATGTGAGGTTATAACTAAAAAGTCTGAGATTCACAAGAAGGCCCTCACCTGACTACGCTGGCATCTTGATCTTGGGCTTCCAACCTCTAGACCTGTTAGTAAAACAAACAATAAAATATTTGATCATAGGATATAAAGTCCAAGTTATTTGAAAATGAAGGAATAATCACCCGCACACACATTTTCAATATATAGAAATTTCCATCTAGATAACTTTTCATTTGTCCTACAATACAAACTACTGTCTTAAAAATCTTAGTTGATAACTACATGCAGAACTGAATTTCTAGTCATATCAAAGTTATTTATTTCAGTCAGTCAAACTCTAAAAAACCTAAAGGATAGATATATATGAGCTAAGAGATAAATTTTGAAGACACTTAAGAGCTATAGTTTGTATCATGGAGACAAGCATATGTCTTCACATATCACATAATGACTTCACATATTTAAAGTTAACATTACTACTAATAAAACCAAACCGCTTATGATACTTGCTTCCATAGAAAGATAATTTAATTATTAAATTTTGTAAGGTGATGATATCTCATTCTCATACTTAATTACATGTAATTACATGTATGACAGTCTCTTTACAATGAAAGGGCAGACTATTGAAATAATTTTTTAAGTTTTGTCTACTGAGTAGCAAAATATAAATGCAAACTAGTTTATCTTATAATCACAAGATTTATAAATGGGAACTGTAAAACATTTTCCTTGAATTCAATAAAAAATTTTGCTTAGAAATTTTAGCTGCATTAATCTTGATAAAACGAAGTTCTTACTAAACTAACTTTCTAAGATTTATATTAGAAAAAACTAGATGTAGGACTTAATCTTACTTTGCTCAATAGATTATGGATGGAAATGATAATGTGCAATTTCCTTAAAGGAATCCTATGTTTCCCTTCAGTTCATCTTATGCTTCTGCCACAATGATGAGGACATGCATTGTATAATCAGATAGACCAAGGTGGATGAGAGACATGTCAGCTAAACCAGACCTATAGTTAATTATAATTGAGTCTGTCTCTGCTCAGTCTAGAGCAGCTATGTTCAGCTGACCTGAAGAAAAATGACCAAATGAGTTTTTGTTTTAAACCACTGAGATTCAGAATGGTTTCCTACTAACACAATTGTTTCAGGAGTTAATTGATACATGTGGTTGGAAAAGAAATATTAACAATGGTAACTTCCTGTCTGCAGTCTATCTTCTACAGTGAGCATGTGTAATTTTTAATCAAGGAAATAATTGTTAAATCATTAATTGAATATATAGAAATTAAATGTAAATTAAAGTTTTAGGACAAAATAATTAAACTCTCTCTAAAAGTGTCTAATAATGATTACTAAAATGTGTATGTATATGTATATATGTGTGAGTTTAAAGTATGCCACGTGGACAGATAAACGTATAGGAAGGCAAGAGATAGTTTATATTCCCTAAGAAATCTTATTTAAAATGCTAAATGTATACAATCCTTAGATTCAATCTCTCCTTCCTTAAAAAAAAATAACATTAGTATCTATCTGTTCTCCTTATCTCACCAAAAAGATTTCTTCCAGGGACACCAATAATATTGTATAATGATAATTTAATTCATCCATCACCTGATCTTCTATTGTCACGATGGGACAAAACCACCATTTTCTTATGTTTCAATATAATGCTATTATTATTATACAACTATTTTTAAACTTCAACTTAAAAAAAAATCTCTACACTCAACATGGGGCTTGAACTCACAACCCCTGAGATGAAAAATCACATGCTCTATGGACTGAGCCAGCCAGGCAGCCCTCATTTCAATATTTTTGAACTTTCTCTTTAAGATCGTTAACAAGTTTATGCTCTTAGATAATATGAAGAGTTATAGTTTTTACCCCATCATTTTTCTTGAAACTTAACACTTAGCTTCTTTCAGAAGTAAACCTTTGTGCTTTGGAGGGTATGATTGGATTGGGCTGCTAAATACTATTTTCAATTATTTCTTCTTGATTTATCAGAGGCATGGTCTCCTTTATCTTTATATATATATATATATATATTTTTTTTTTCTGTAAACAAATCTTATGTTCTTTAATAGTTCTACACAAATTCCCTGGGTGGCTCAGCGGTTTAGCGCCTGCCTTTGGCCCAGGGCGCGATCCTGGAGTCCCAGGATCGAGTCCTGCGTCAGGCTCCCTGCATGGGGCCTGCTTCTGCCTCTGCCTGTGTCTCTGCCTCTCTCTCTCTCTGTGTCTCTCATGAATAAATAAATAAAATCTTTAAAAAAATTCTCTAGTCCTTTCTTCCAACTATAAAGTATCAAATTTTGGTGGTAAATGTGTATCAAATAAACATCATTGAAACTTGTTAAAAAAATTCTCTAGTATATTTGACTCAAAGGACATAATTACAAAGCACATTTGATCAATAGTTGAAAAGCACATTTAAAATACCAAATATAGGGATGCCTAGGTGGCTTAGCAGTTAGGCATCTGCCTTGGCTGAGGTGTGATCCCAGGATCTGGGCTCGAGTCCCACATCAGGCTCCCCGCGAGGAGCCTGCTTCTCCGTCTGCCTATGTCTCTGCCTCTTTGTCTCTCATGATTAAATGAATAAATCTTTAAAACAAGCAAAAAAAAAAAAAAACAAATATGTTAAATGTTATGTACTATGTTGTGTATGGTATAGTCAGTGGAAGTATATGAGATTTGCATTCAAGGCAACCTAAGACTAAATTGCTGTTATATCCTTATTAATCTGCATTAAGCTGGGCTAGATATTAAACTTATTGGACTTCAGTATCCTTATCTATAAAATTGAATTTTAAAATAGCTCAGAACTTTATTGTGTCTACTTCCACGAATAGTTTTAAGTGGCCTGGCATATAGTAAGTACTACACATTTTTAAGGTCTTCACTTCAGTAGGAGGAACTGAAAGAAAAAATGGAGAAATAATACAGAACGTATAATTTTATAGTTACAAGATACAGAGATAATCTGCTCCTGCCCCCTCATTTTATAGATGGCTAAATTGAGGTCAAGAGAGATTTAGTGTTTTGCCTGAAATCTCTCAAGATGAGAGTGGCAGGAGGAGGATTACTTCTTCATAATTATATAATAAATCTAAGGGCTGAAAAAGGCACTTCGAAGTTTTTTGCTTTTCTCTAAGTATGGGAGGCCCATCTATGTTAGCAAGACTGTGTTTTGGTATCTTTTAATATTATCTCCAAGGAATTTAAACATTTTATAGCCAACTATTAACATTATTCAGTATTTCTAAAATGCCCAATTTTTTAATATCTCCCTTAAATCTCCTTTAAAACTCTGTTATGCCCAGTGACTGTTATGCAAAAGAAAAAAAAAGAATGCAAACTAAGTCTAATTTATTAAAAAAATTTTTGCCTCAGCATTAGTTTTTGAGAATACTGCTTTTTTTTTTAATTTGTTTATTCACAAGAGACACAGAGTGAGACAGGCAGAGATACAGGCAGAGGGAGAAGCAAACTCCTCGCAGGGAGCCTGATGCAGGACTCGAGCCCAGAACCTTGGGTTCATGCCCTGAGCCAAAGACAGACACTCAACCGATGAGCCATCTGGACGCCCCCCACCCCTCCTCTTTTCTTTAAAACAGTTTTAGCTCATCTAGATAACTAGAATGGTCAGATAACACTTTTGAGATATACACTACCATTTATTTATCTCCTCCAGAAAGCAAGACTGGCTATCAGATTTTGATTTTGAAAATGTCCTATTGGATATTAATTATTTCTGTTTTAGTCTTTAAATTCTAATACCAGATGCAGTGAATTTGATAAATTTGGAAACTCCTAGAGGTAAATAAAATTTAATTTTACTAAGCGTGCACATTTTTAATTCTTCCTTCCACTGTGGACTCTGGGGGAAATTTGGGATTCTTATTCTAAACGTGGGTTTAAATTTGCCTGGGTCATGTATTTCCTGATCTTAACTGAAGCCGTAGAGACAACTACTCCTGTCACATTTTCTCCCCAGACACAATCCAGGATTACTAAAAATCTCACAAGTCATCTTGTTTTTGAAAGATTTACAGCAAGATTTTCTGACCAGATAAGTTGGATAAGTTAGCTCCAGATCTCTATCTGAAATGAACTCCTGTACCATTTAAGGTTTATCATGGGCAATACCATCAAAAAGTAGCACACACAGCTTACTTTCATTGGCAGGAGAGAGCTTTGGCAGGCTGCCTAAAGAGAAAGTACCTGCAAGTCAGAGAATTATGATGACTTTCTTAAAAAAAAAAAAATTCATATTTTTTCAAGGTTTCCATTCAATCAGGGTCATTTAGCTCTACTCACCACTTAATTGACTTTAACAACCTTGATACAAAAAAAAACCCATGCTAATCAGAAGTTTTAATTATTTCTCCCAGGTTCTGGGCAGGGATGTTTATTATCTTATTTTGCTCAATAATGATACTTCCTAAAACAAAGGGGTACTTCTTTCTGAAAGGGGCAAGGATTTTTCACATTAGTGTTCTCTGTTTATTTCTAAATTGGCCAGAAACCAAATTTGTTTGTTGGCTTTCTGAAAATCACTGTTCTTTTGCTTTTGTGTTTGAAGAATACATAAGCAGCCGTTTGCACTCAAACACATATTTTTTGTCCTATTATCTTTAATCATCTTTAGAATTCACATTTGGAATTAAATAACAATTTCAGAAATTAACACTGGCTTGTTTTCCTCTCAGTTACTCTTCTCACTCTTCTTTCTCCTAGATGGTGGAACTGCAAATACCAAATCGATCTGGAAAATAATTCTTTAAGTAGAGTCCTTAGGTCCAGGACATAAGAAAATAAGGGGTGTCTTACAGATCTGTTCCCACGGTTCTGTATTTCTGGATTATTGTACATCAGGTCTTTTCTTCTCTTTACTTTCCACAAATGTTCATGCTCTGAAGCCAGATAGCCTGGATCTCTTCAGTCTAGGTAATTTACTTAACCTCCCCATACCTCAGTTTCTTCCTGTGTAAAATGGGAAAAATAATCGTTCTTACCTGATAAAGTTTTTGAGGATGCTTTAGGACAGGATCTCTGTCTCTTTCTCTCTCTGTCTCTGTCTCTGTCTCTCTCTCTCAGACACACACACTGTATAGGTATAAAATATTTTCTATTCTTCATGCCCCGTAAAAGTACAAGTTAGTGTAATTTAAAATGACCCAAATTGTTAGGAATGAAGTTTTGGATAAAGGAAAGGAGAGTGAGGGGCACCTGGGTGGCTTAGTGGTTAGCGTCTGCCTTTGGCTTATGATCCCTGGATCTTGGGATCGAATCTCATATCAGAATCTCCTTCTCCCACTACCACATTATGTCTCTGCCTCTCCCTGTGTCTCTTATGAATAAAAATAAAATCCTTAAAAAAAGGAAAGGAGAGTGAAATATAGCTTATGATTTCTTTATTTCTCTAACTTGAATTTGACTTGGTCAATGTGTAATTTGAAAATCACAAATCATCACTAACTAACCCCATCTTTCCTAAGGAGGGTCTTGAATTTAGCCTTCGGGAAACAGAGTAGTAGCAAGAATTAATTAGTTGGGCTCACAAATAAATCACAAGGAAAAGAAGAAAATCAAAGGTGAAAATGGCATGGCTAGATGGCAAGAAAAAGAAGAGTATTAGTAGGTATATAACGGAAAGGAAGAAGGAGAACTCTGAGTAGCAATCAGACCTGGCTCTGGTGAAACAATGTGGTGATGAGCTCTCTTAGAATAATCTTTACAAAAAAAAAAAAAAAAAAAGAAAAATCTTTTCAGCAGTCCCTGCTTTTCCAGAGAGATATATTTCAAGGCCCCAAATAGATGCCTGAAGCCACAGATAGTACCTAATCCTAGATATACTATGATTTTTCTTATGCATACCTACCTATGATAAAATTTAATTTATAAATTAAGCACAGTAGAAATTAATGTCAATAATTTTAAAAATAAGAATTACAATATTACTATAATAATAGTTACGTGAATGTGGTCTCTTTCCTTCTCTCAAAATACTTTATTGTACGGATGTCACCTTTCTTATGGTGATGTGAGGTGCTAAAATATCTATGTGATGAGATGAAGTGAGGCAAATGATGTAGGTACTGTGACGTAGCGTTAAGCAACTACTGACTTCTGAGAATACATCAGATGGAGAATCATCTGCTCCAGGACTGTGATTGACCATGGGTAACAAAATGTGGGAAATGAAATAGCAATAAGGGGGGACTACTGCACTGCATTTTGTTTTTTCTTGTTATCCGCATGTGGCTCGTGGTATATTTGTGATCCATTTTGAGTTTTAAGTTTTTATTTAAATTCCATTTAGTTAACATACAGTGTAATATTAGTTTCAGGTCTACAATATAGTGCGTCAAACACTTCCATATAGCATTCAGTGCAAGTGCCCTCCTTAATTCCCATCACCTGTTTCAAACCATTCCCCACCCCTCACCTTCCCCCAGGTAACCATCAGTTTGTTCTCTATTAAGATGTTTCTTGGTATGCCTCCCTCTCTCTCTTTTCTTTCCTTTTGCTTGTTTGGTTTCTTAAATTCCACATATGGGTGAAATCACCTGGTATTTGTCTTTCTCGGACCAACTTAAAAAATGAAACCATACTTTTGAAATATTTAAATTATTTCACAACTTTAACTATAATGCCATTTTATTAAAATGTAAAGAATATGACATTTTTCAGTAACTTAATTATTAAGTTTGGTCTCTATAGTTAAGAGTATGTTTCTTAGTATGGTTGAATAAATGTGCTCATTAACGGTTGTGAGTATTTCGGGTTATGTGGAGTCAATATCAATGATTGTCAATTGAAAGAAAACCTGGCAGTGAGTTTCTGTGCTATTTTTTGCCATTATCTGTGCTATTTCCCTCCAGAAATTTTAAAAGTAATTTTTCAGTCAGAGGACGAAAAGGAGATTTTAAACTCATTTTTATAGCTGTGTTGAGGTATAATTAACATAAAACCTCTCATCTTTAAAATATGTAATTTCTAAATTTTGACAGTTGAAACCAGTACAAGTCTGGTTGGTAAACATATCCATCAATTGCATAAGCTTTCTCATTCCTCTTGCATTTTCTCTCTTCTGTTCCTAATCCCATCCCCTTCACTCCTCAAGTGAACACTGATCTATTTCTGCAGGAATCATTAAATAAAATTATCCAGAAGTTATATAAATGTAATCATATGATCTATATTCTTTTTTAAATCTTTTTTCACTCAACATAATTATTTTAAGATTCATCCATATTTGTTGGGCCACGTGGGTGGCTCAGCGGTTGAGCTTCTGCCTTCAGCTCAGGGAGTGATCCTGGGACCCAGGATCAAGTTCCACACCGGACTCCTTGAATGGAGCCTGCTTCTCCTTCTGTCTATATCTCTGCCTCTCTCTCTCTGTGTCTCTCTTAAATAAATAAAAAATCTTAAAAAAAAAAAAAAAATTCAGCCATACTTGCACTTAGATCAAGCTGATTTCTTATTATTACCAAGTGGAATCATATTGTACCAATGCACCAAAATATGTTTATCCATTCACCCAATAATGTACCTTTGGATTATTTTTGTTTTTGGCCATAAAAAATAAAGCTTCTGTAAGGGATCCCTGGGTGGCGCAGCGGTTTGGCGCCTGCCTTTGGCCCAGGGCGCGATCCTGGAGACCCGGGATCGAATCCCACGTCGGGCTCCCGGTGCATGGAGCCTGCTTCTCCTTCTGCCTATGTCTCTGCCTCTCTCTCTCTCTCTCTCTCTCTCTGTGTGACTATCATAAATAAATAAAAATTAAAAAAAAAAAAAGCTTCTGTAAGCATGAACGTTTGTGAAGAAATCTTGTATGGACATAAGTTATCACTTCTCTTGGATAAATACATAGTAGTAGAATGCCAGGAGCCTGTAGTATATGAATATTGACTTTTTAAAGAAACTACCACACTGTTTTCTGAAGTGGATATATAATTTTATTGTTTACCAGGGGTATGAGAGAATTCAGTTGCTCCACAATCTCTGCATCATGCAATATGGTCAGATCTTTTCATTTTAATCCATTCAATAGATGTCTAGTGTTATCACATTGTGATTTTGATTTGCACTTTCTTAAAGACTAGTGATACTTAGCATTTTTTCATGTGTCTATTTGCATTCCATATACTGCCTTTCATGAAGTTTCTATTCAACTATTTTGCCCTTTTAAAATATTAAATGATTTTCATTAGCCTTTTTAGATTTACGAGTTTATTATGGATAGTAATATAGGTAATTATGAAAAGTTTTCAGTCACAATTTCATTAAGTACTGCTTCTGTCCTCTTTCCTTCACTGACTCCATTACATGCATATTTGGATCCTTGAAATTTTCATACAAGCTTAAAGATTTTCATTTTTAATACCTATTTCTCTTATATTTCATTTTGAATAGTGTTTGTTGATGTGATTTCAAGTTCACTAATCTTTAGTTCTTAACTAATCTTTACTCTTTCAGTGTAGAATATGCCATTATATCTATCCCGTGCATGTTTCATCTTAGACATTGTAGTTTTCATCTCTATAAATTCAATTTTGACTGTCTTTTCTTTTCCTTTTCTTTTTGCACTTTTTGCATCTCTTTCTAGCTTTGGAACATATAGAATACATTTACAATAACCATCTTAATGATTGTTCTACTAATTTTAACCTTCTGTCAGTTCTCAGACTTAATTGCTTATTTTCCTTATAATTATGAGTCATATTTTTCAGCTTCTTTTCATGCCTGCTAATTTTTTACCAATGCTAGATATTGTGAATTTTGCTTTTGAATGCCAGATATTTTTCTATCCCTACATGAGCTTTGGCTACAGTTAATGTTTTTAGAGATAGCTTTGTCTACTTAGGTGTTACATTTAAAATTTGTTAGGCAAGACCAGAGTTGCATTTAGTCTAGGACTATTTTTCCCCTATTCCTAAAACAAGATATATCAGACTATTCTACCCAAATGCCCATAATTTAAGAGGATTTTCCATGCCATTGTGACTGACATTGTTCCCAGAGCTGTGTTTCAGGTAATATTTCTTTAATCCTTTCTGATGGTTGCTTTTTTACCCTCAGGTAGTTCCTTCACACATATTCACTGATTACTGAGTATTTTTGTGAACTCTTGAGGATCAGCCTCTACATAGCTATAGAGCTTCTTCTGTAAAAGTCTGAATTTCTCTATCCTCTGATATCTAGTTTTCTTGTTCTCAAAATGCGATCTCCATCTTCTCAATTCAGAGGATCTATGGGGTTTTACTTACATTCACCCTCCTCATGCTATAGCCTGTAAATTCTCTCAAGATTATAATCTGGGACAATCATGCAGTATATGTTTGTTTTTTCTCAGTTTCTCAAATATCACGGTCTTCTTGCTTAATATCTGGAATTGTGTAGACATCTGTTTTACGTATTTTGTCTTTGTTGTTATTTCAGGCAACTGGGTAAGTTTTGTTCCTGTTCCTCTCTTGGCCAGAAGCAAAAATCCCCTCTTTTACAGTCAACTACAAAGACCACTTTGCACAATAATTATATATACTTGATGTACTATGTTGTAGCAAGGTACATATTATACACTTCTGGAAGTGATTTTGGAAGATAGGAGTATCTTTGAAGTGTAGTGCATGAAAAAGAAACTGAAGGACTAAGAATTAAATCTTACAACACTGAAGAAATTTAAAAAGGAAAAGAAACTAGTGGAAAGTAGGAGAAGATTTTAAGGCAATTAGAATGTCATTAAATACATTTAAGGAGCTTTTATAAATCTGGACCAAGTAAAATACACTGCAGTTTATATAGTATGAATACTGAGATAACTCATTTGTGACAGAACTCCTGAAATTATAAAAAAGTATGTTTTCATCAAAATGTAGCTACAGAATTTATGGTGAAGGGTTTAAGGGTAGAAGTAGGTAAAGAGATCATGAAAACGGTGGCTACTATGGTTTCAAAGCATTCTAGTAAAATGAAGACAGAAAATACAATGTCATCTAGCAGTAACAAGAAGATCAAATAAAAGTTTTAATATGGTACAGGATTTTGTCTTCTCCAAAGAGGAAAATACCACAGAATCATTATCATGGATGATTTAAAGAGAAAATAAAAATAAGAGTGTACATTACTAAATTTTTAGGGTTTTTTTTCTATTATATAAAATCTCATGGAGTCCTTGGAGTGTTTGGATTCCTTAATATGATATTTGGAAGTAGTCAAGTAGTCCCTAAAAAGCAGAAAATACTGGAGCTTGCAGGGTGGCTTGTCATATTTACATAGATTTGGCCAGTAAGAACACAATGAGCTCAAAGAAATTGAGAGGAAATAAGTCAGATTGACATGGTATCAGCTTTCTGAATTCACAAGGCAACACCAAACTGGGAGGGGCAAATATAGCTGGAATGAATGCTGGTAGCTGTCATGCTGCTTCTACACTGCAGGTTATCAGCTTTACCCTAAAGAGTATGAGGTGAAGTTTCATGGCTCATGGGAACCAGGGGGTGAATGAGAAACCACTTTGAAGGAGCTTCCCACAAGATTAAGTGAATGGGAAACGGCCTTGTGATGACTCTTCACAAGGCTAGCTATTTTGCCATATTTCTGGGTGGATTGCAGGTCTTACACAAAGACTAGGGTCAGACTGTCCCTCAGCCTTATCTGCTTGGCTTAGGTGGATACATGCATTGTAGCCATGGTGCCACAGGGGAGTTTTCCTATAGTGATTTGCTAGGTTACAGAAAAGGAGGAGGGATCTCAATTTTTAACTGAGATTAAAAACAAAGGAATGGAAAACGTTAGAGACTGAATGTTAATGTCCCCTCAAAATTCATATGTCAAATCCTAATCTCCAATGAGATGTTTATTTGGAGATAGGACCTTTGGGAAGTGATAAGATTATAAAAGTGGAGCCCTTGTGAATGAGATTTGGGTTCTCTTAGAAGTGCCCCTAAGGTGGAAGAAACTTAAAGGTTATCTAGATCAACATGTTCATTATATGGATGAGGAAACTGAAGTTTTTAAAGACAAAGTACTTCTACTAAATGCAGTAGCTGCCAGCAGATACAGATAGATGATTGATAGTATCCTCCCCTTATAATTATTTTTTAATTCCATAAAACTGATGAAAGTTTATACATGTAGGCAAAAGCTTCTTTACAAATACTGAGACTAAAAACAGGGGAAATGTATTAAAATTTCAAATGTATTGTCATATTTCCAGAACTAATAAAGACTAGTACTGCCATCTTGTGTCTTTATGGCTACTTATCAAAAAAATTATATATCTATTTCTATTTTTATTACCAATATGATTTGTTGTATAGGGGAAATAAATAAGATCAGCATGGTGTCAGCTTTCTCAATCTACAGGGAAACACCAAACTGAGAGGGGCAAATATAGATGGAATAAGTGGTAGGTAGCTTTCATGCCACTTCTACACTGGCAGCTTTATACTACACGTTTTGTGGTAACATGATTTTACATTTCTGATACTGGTATTAATTTGAAATAAAACATAATTTACCTTAAAAATTAAGGTTATAGATTTTATTGGATAAGTTGGAATAGGGTTAAAAGTAGTAGATTATGGGCGCGTTGGTGGCTCAGTGGTTAAGCTTCTGCCTTTGGCTCAGGTTGTGATCCTGGGATCAAGTTCCACATCAGACTCCCTGGATGGAGCCTGCTTCTCCCTCTGCTTGTGTCTCTGTCTCTCTGTCTCTCTCTCTCTCTCTCTGTGTGTGGCGCTCATGAGTAAATAAAGAAAATCTTTAAAAAAATAAAATAAAAGTAGTAGATTATTATAAGACTACAATAAAAAAAAAAGAGAGAGAATATATTTCCTGAAGGTGCCTTTTAATATCACATAGGTCAAGTGACTTGTTTACATATGAGAAACTATATAATAATGTCAGACAAAGCCATTTATACATACCTATTCTATATGTATAAGTACATATAAACACATACATTTATATATACTTTTTAAAAAATATTTTATTTATTTTTTCATGAAAGACACAGAGAGAGAGAGGCAGAGACATAGGCAGAGTGAGAAGCAGGCTTCCTGCTGGGAGCCTGATGTGGAACTCCATCCCAGGACCCTGGGATCGCGATCTGAGCTGAAGGTAGACACTCAACCACTGAGCCACCCAGGCACCCCTATATATATTTTTTTATATGAATTTTAATTTTACAAACACTATAGCTTGGGGTTTGTTGAAATATGGGCTGAATGTTGAATAGAAATTAAAGTCATTTTTCAACAAAAGTTTGCTCAATAAAGATACTTTTATTTTAAAACTAGAAAAAAATTTAAGTTTTACAGGCACAGATGATGGAGACTTAACCACGATTCAATTTATCTATCCTTTGTGATGAACAATGTCTTTGATAGAACTTGATATAATTTATCAAAATATTTGATTATTTTCAGATTAAAATGAAGTCATTTCTAAAGAAGACGAAAATGAAACTGAGCTTTTTATTAATGCATTTAGTATTTATTAAATTCAATAAAATATAGAAGAGATACATTTATTAATGAAATATTCATCACAACTTTTGGAGTAACAGGTGTTAAAGTAGCAACTATAATTACTGTTCTGAATATCAGGGAGCCAATGCTCTGAGAAATAGGTGAATATTCAAGGTCAAATACTTAGCAAATAGAAAATTAAAAATTGGCCTAAGTGTTGTAATGCCAAGTTCATCTGTCTTTTAACATCACAGCTACCTCCCTCAAAGCAATCTATAATCTATTCCTTACTAAGAAATACAATTTACAAAATCAATGATGTATGTGCATGTTTTATAAAGGAAACTATTCTCTTATGCATTCTCAGCGAAATAAATAGATTGATGTATTGGAGAATGCAGTCTATGTATCTTTATGAAATACTTTGTGCTCTGCCATATTTTATTCAACAATTTATTTCTCAATTCCGGTTGTTATTTGTTCTGAGCATACGGAATGACTTTATTAAAGCATTTGGAACTAGGGTAGTAACTGACTGCTGCTGTCTGTGAACTATAAAATCAAAAAGAAAAATACTCATGAAAGAGATGACACTTTCCAACATTTTGAATTCTCTACAAATTGCAGAATAAGTGAGTTGCTGCTTATGCATTTCTTTTCAAAAAAAAGTTTCTAAGACACAAAATAGGAGTGAATAATAACCACAATTTCAGTTTTACAAATAGCTTGCACATGCATTATTCCAATTGTTCCTCAGTCTAATGAGGCAAGTGCTTTCATTGACATTTTACTGAAGAAACTAGCCTCAGAGAGGTTAAATTACTTCCATAAGCTCTCACAGCTGAGAAGTGATAGAATTAGGCCCCAGTCACAGAAATTTGACTTCTAAATTCTCATGAACTTTCACCCCTCTGTTATGTTTCTACTTTTTCCTTAGACACATAAAAGTAGTTTCTTTTTAGATATTTTTATGCCATTGCTTAAAATATAAGCTTGCATCATCCCTCATATGTATATTACTTGAGACTGGTGTGTTTTAGACTAATTTAGCTTAGACACATAATCTAGAGGATATTAAGCAAATACTCAGGATTGGCATCTTTCTAGCTTTAATAATTTCTCATGTAAAGTCCAAGTATTTTTCATTTGGTGACTGTGTGTGTGTGTGTATGTGCACGCACACACCTAAGGTTTTTTTTTTAAGTTTATTATAGAAAAATTTATATACAAATTTAACTAGCATTATAATGAGCTTCTGTGTTCCCATCACCCAGCTTCAACAATTATGAGTATTGTGCTTATGTTTGCATCATTGATACCTATCTATATCCACACTTCATGCTATAACTGGAGGTTAATTAGGAAAATGATGATGATGATGACCATGATGATTATGGCTATCTGTGCGATTTTTACAGACATAGATATTCTGTTTAGGGATAATTTACACTCATTAAAACTTAATCTTCCCTTTTTAGTATATATGTTCATGAGTTTTGACAAAAGACTGACCTTCATGTAACTATCACCACATGCCCAAATAATCTTAGAGTTGGAGCAATAAAATGATGAAAAATAAAGGTATAAATATTATTTCAGTAATAAAGGTACAGATATTATTTCAATGATAAAATATGTCTGGAAATTATAAATCCTCATGGAATCAAACAAGATAAAATATAATCATCAGGCTGTTTTTGTCCCCTGAAGTAAGTTGTTTAAATTACCTTAACAAATGGAAGTTTGTGTTGCCATACAGAGAAAAAGCTGAAATCTGTTCCTGTGAAGAACAAGAACCACGATCAGGGCAGATCACAGGAAAACAGGACATGGCATATTTACCAAGTTGAAAGATTTCAATTCTCACACTCCATAATTACTGTTACTTAGAATATGTGTATGGACTTGTTCTCTGACTCACACTTCAAATGGTATTTTTTTACTTTTAAGTATCAATTCAACAATCTATGGAAGCTAATTGTCTAAGCTCTAGTTTTCAACCCATGATTATCGACCACTCTACTTAGGGGCCCAACTCACAGTAGATATTGATCTTTCTTCCAATAACGGCTAATCCCAGGTGTGAGGCCCTGAGCCGGGAGTTGTATAAAGGGATGGTAATTCCAACCAAGGTGTTAGATTCCACTTTTTGCTTACCAAACAAAAACTAATATAAATTGGCCTGGACAAAAATGAAAGTTCTTTTCACATAAATTAAACATTTTATTGGCTAGGTTGACAAAAATCATAGCTGTATTCATGGCTCAATTTTGAGATCATGAGTCAGTTTCTATCTCTCAGCATTGCCTTCTACTCTTGTAGTTTTGTTATCAGGTAAAAATAGTCTACTCAGCTTCAGCCCTTACAACGTTTATGTGTAGTTTATTAGAGAAAACAAAAAGGGTCTCTTGCCCAGAGTTTTCATCAAGAATCTTACTGAATCCTTTTGTTTTGATTGAATCAAAAAACAAGCCATAATCACTGTGGTCACAGGATTAAAAAGAAAAACCGATTTGCCAGGAATTGAGAGAAAAATCCCCACTGAAAATTTATGGATTAAATATGGAGAAAGTAAGATTTCTGAATTCCTATTAGCAGAAGTAGAGGTGAGGGAACCACATATTGGATGGCCAAAAAGCAATAAAGATATGTTATACTGGAAAAACTTGGTTTTATCTAGAAGATAACTATCATAGGTAATCCATAAAATGAAATATTATAAATAAGGATTTTTTTATTGCTCTGACATAAGAGTATTTTAACACTGAATTCCTTTTGGCAAGGACAGGATTGTTAATCTCACGTGAATAATGAATTTGATGTTTATAATGTTACTATAATAGAAATCTTAGTAATTTGCTGAAAATTACCAAAATGTTTTAAAATAGGCTTTAAATGTCATCTATGAAATTGACCTAGTAATTGTTTCAACGTATTTTGTAAAGTTTTTTTTAAAAAGTAAGTTAAAAATAATGATTAGCTTAAATTCTAAAAACATACTAGGATTTTTGTAGTTAACTTGAAATCCCTTGTTTATGTCTTCTGAGTTATGAGGTAGGCACACATTTATACAATGAAAATCAGATACATAAATTATCTAAGGGTACAAATCACAAATGCATACACTGTATTGCTCAGATGCAATACATGCATTGAATTATGTGTTACTAATAACATTACAGAATGTATAACATATTGATGTACTGTGTTATAATATCGATAAACCATATTTTCTAATATTCAAAGGTAATATATAAATCAGTATAGATACTATTTATATGTATATATTGAATTTACATTTCATATTTAATGATAATTATGTGATAAATTTATATACTAATAAAATATATTTGTTTGTATATATAAATATCTGCATTTCCTGACATTATGGCTATCTTATAGCATCAAAAATAAAGCAAACTTTTGTCTGTTTTTGTCAATCTAAAAATTGAATACAATTAAAAATAATTGGTTACTTTTTCCCTTTCTTTTATATTTTAAGTTACTATGCATTCATAGTAGCTTAGTGCATTCCATAGTTGCCCTCTACTAGATGCTACATAAGTAGTTACCACTGCAGCAAGATGATCACTGCAACTTAGGAGGTGTTCTAGAAAGGCCTGGAGATATTTCTTTAGGGAGCCCACCACAGACAGTTTTGAAATTATGTTAATATCAATAATAGCACACAGAGAGTAGAAGTTATATACCAACTTAACTGCATGTTTAATACTCTAGTAGAACTACATAGTTTCTTTAAGAGCATGGAAAAGAAAAGGTAAAGTACTGCTAGGAGCTCACAACTAACATTTTAGGTGTGTGTTTCTAATGAAATGACTGATATTCATATACAAAATTTCCCCAAGGACCTCATAAGCATGGAAATTACATAAGATTAAATGATTGCATTTCAATCACTGAGGAAAATGATTAAAATTAATATAGAATGTCAAAAGTAATTTAAGAACTCAGACTAATCTAAGTGAATGTATTAAGTTTCTCAGTGCAAATGTATACAGATTTGTTTGGAGGCTATGTGTGAAGCTGGTGCTCTCTGACTAAAAATCAAATCGCCATTTTCCTCAACATTAAAAAATTTCCAGTGATGTTTCTTTAAATATAGACTGATTTTTATAATTCAAAGTACCAGAAAGTACCAGAAAACTCAAGTGAAAAGTTAAGCGAAAAGGAATATTCCAACACCCCAATAGAATTATTAATATTAACCTATATTATAAACTTTTTTTTTCTTGGTGCCCTTGGATGGCCTTATTGTACAGGGTAAAACAAAAATGCAAAGTTCCATGTGATTCTAGGTCTCATGCAGAACAGTTAGTGGGAATTACAGTTATTCCCAGTCACAATGGCCCAGAGTTAAGTCCTAAATTCTGCCTTCACATCACTCCTTTCTCTCTGTAGCAGAATGTCTTCACTGAGCTTAGTAATTAGAAATATCTCAATCATCTGTCCACATGTTGACCAGATGAAGCAAAAGTCCCTGCTGAATTGTCCTAAATACAATTCAAACATCTATTGGGCCATATCCCTTCTGTGTCCTGACTATTAAATGATCATCTGTGTCTTGATACAGTCAAACTGTAAGCCCTAATATCTTCTAATAGTTAAAGCCTAGCAAAATTCACCACATCAAGGAGAAATATTCTAACCATAATCCATCTGGCATGGATCTAACTCACACATTTACTTGAGATCATGGAACACATAGCTGATGCACCAGCATCAACTTTGAGGCAACGACAAAGATACCTAAATTTTGTCTTTTGTTTAGAGGAAAACTTTTGAGAATGACACTTAATCAAATATCTGTACCAGTAGAAATTTGCCCACTAGGATACCATTAAATATGAGGTTACAAAACACTCCAAGGGTGAGGTGTCAAATATATGAGTCCTGTCCAAGCCTCATAGAGACTTTTAGAGAACTCCATATTGGTATCTCATGGAGAATAAAACCTTTATCCATACCTAACAAAAATGTGGCTGTGAAAAGTAATATTTGTATAGAATAACCAGACAAATATTGCAGTCTTTCTTTTCCTTGGTATCAATGCTCCTCAAGGCAGATGGTTTTAGAAGACAATTGATAATATATATTCTTTTTTTAATTTTTAAGTGATAGTACATATTCTGAGGGGAACATCTTTTCATTCATAGGTACATTTGACTATTACAATAGTCTAAACAGCTATATGTGTTTATATGAGTTTACTGCAGGACCTACCAGATTACTAAATATTGCTAACACTATATAGCACTTACTGTGTCCCATGCAAAGTTCTAAGATTTTTATATTTGTGAAATTAATCTTTAGAGCAACTTGATGAAGAAGGTACAATTATCATTGCTATTTAAAATATGAGCCTCTGAATAGAGATAGATTAAATGATATAGGTCACGTAGATAGTAAAGACCCAAGTGCCCATGATTTCTCAAAAATGAAATTTAGAAGGCATCATTTCCAATGCTTTTTTGAAAATCTGGTCTCCACCTAAACATCGAAAGTTTCTCAAAGCACATGTTCTGTGTAACAAAGTGTGGCCAGTGTTATTTTGTATAGTTCAAATGTTTCATCAATCCAAGTCAAATCATAGGGGAACCGCCTGACAGACCGTCTTTATTGCTTCTACTAGATTCACTCTTACTAACTTTGCTTTCACATCCCACTCTCTATATAAACTCACACATGCTACATGAAATGCTAATGATGAGATTTAGAGTCATGACAAAGTAACAGGACAAGATTTACCTTTCCATATTAAATAACTAAAGCAACATTCCATATTAAATAACTAAAGCAACATAGAATCCATGAAAAAGTGGCTTTCAATCATTGGGTTAGAGACAGCTCAAGACAATGATCTCTGAGAGAAGAGAAATAAACCAAGTGAATGCACATGTCCAATTCACTACATGAAGAGTTTCTCAGCCACAGCACAGGAGAGGAAACTCGAGAATCTTCGCAGGGATCTCGGTGAGGTGAGGACACAGATTTCAGAGTACAAGGAAGCAACTACCTGAAAGGAAGAATTGCACAAAGAAAAAGAATTTTTAGATCTGTACAAATGTCCCTTGAGTCTTTGTCTGCATGGAATCATAAGTTTGACCACACAGGGAGCACCTGGGTGGCTCAATGGCTGAGCGTCTGCCTTCAATTCAGCTCATGATCCTGGGATCCTGGGGTCAAGTCTTGCATTCACCACAGGGAACCTGCCTCCCTTTCTGCCTATGTCTCTGCCTCTCTCTGTGTCTCTCATAAATAAATAGATAGATAGATGATAGATAGATAGATAGATAGATAGATAGATAGATAGATAGATAGATAAAGACTTAACAGAAAAAAAGAAGGACCACAGAGGATTGGGTATAGAAATCACTAAAGACCACACTCATATAAAAGGATCTCTTCAAGTAACCAGTTGAACCCTCAGAAAAATATTGCCTCAGTAAAGCACCAAATTAGCCTTAAATTCAAGGCTTTTGTGGTGCCATCTTAGAAAACCTTCAAAAGCAAATTTCAAATTGATTGCACTATTTCCAACAAATGTAATTGTGTCCCAGATATTATACCAAAATATTTAAATGTATACAAAAGAGTCCAGCATCCAATAAAATAATCACCCAATATACAAAGAACAAAAAGATTATCCACAATGAAGTAAAAACTCAATAGAAACAGATATAGAAATATGATTAAGAACCAAAGATGCTGAACATCTATTTTATATAGATCCTGAAAAAAAAATATAGATCCTGTATGTTCTTTGATTATGGTTTGAAACTAAAAATAAATGGTAGTGCCCAAGTTTTTATGTATTTTTTAATGCTATGGGGACTTTGTATGTTCCTCAAATTAAAGCAGTTTTTCAGAAGAACACTTTTTATCTCTTTTCTTTCCATATTCCTTCACATAGATATCTCCACAAGAGAAAGAGTGATTTTTATGTTAAGAGACTTGACAGAAGAACTCTCAGTGTGGTAGCTATTATCTTCTGGTCTCCCTCACTTACCATAATCAGCCTGTGAGGGGGTGGGGTGGGGAGATTGGATGAGAGTTTTTTCCTTTGTTACCTGAGTATAATTACCATTTAAGCCAGGTTCCTACCCGTGATGTGCCCGAGATGTTCCCCTCAGCTTGACTAAACTTAGATAGGCTTTTTCCCTACTTTAGGCCTCTGGACTCCCTTTTCTTAGAACATTTACTGTAGAAAACATACAGTTGTATATTCTTTCTCTCCCCTTCTGAGATGCAAATCTTCTTCATCATAGGAACATTTTTCTCATTGACCCAAGGGCAATCCCCTTGAAATGTGACCATTGAGAAAGATAGAAAGATAGAAATGTGACCCTGCTTCCCCAGCCTCTGTGGGAGGGTAGGAACCTCACTAAATATGTGACAATCAGCAAACATAGATGGCTAATCATATGACCATCCACCTTCATGGAGTTGTCTATTACTTCTCCATTAGCTCATCCCAGGTTTTAATTTTTTTATTTTTATTTTTTGCAGGTTAGAAACCACAAATTTATCCTTTTAATCTTTTATTTAAATTTTCAGATAGTTAACATACAATGTAATGTTAGTTTCATGTGTACTATATAGTGATTCAACACCTCCTGCAACACTGGGTGCTCCTCACATCAAGTGACTGCCTTAACCTGCATCCCCTCGCACAACTCCCCTCTGGTAACCATCACTTTGTTCTTTATAGTTGAGAATCTGTTTCTTGGTTTACCTCTCTCTCTCTCTTTCTCTCTCTCTCTTTTATTTTTCCCCCTTTGCCTATCTGTTTGGTCATCCCAGACTTTTATAAAAACCCAGCCTTTTACTTCAGTGAAGTTGACTTCATTCTCTCTGCCCTAGTGCAGTAGTCCTCTGTAAGGTCTCATTTGCCATGTTTAACAATGTGCCCAGTGAAGTTTTTCTTTGTAAGCATGCAGACCTATGGTTTTGAGTAGATCAGTTAAATTTCGGATGGAGTACTAGAAGTTAAAATTTGTCCCTGAAAAAAAAAAAAAACAAAACAAAAAAACGCATTTCCTGTCTAACTCCTGGGCAGGTTTTTAAATCGTAATGGAAAACACAAAGGAAAGGAATGTAACTGAGAAGTAAAAAACTCAACATTAACAGGAAATGCTCACACATAAGATGTATCCAGATCTCTCTCTCTGTCTCTGTCTTACACACATGCATGCACACTGAAAAATCTTAGAGGGCTCTTTCTATTTCTGAACTATCAAATGAGTGAGAGAGAAACTTAATTCCCTGACTATGCATAGAGTCCACATATAGGTCTGAAATTTTTATGAATGGTACAGACCCTTATATATATTTTTTAAAATGAGATGCTTGCAAGTGAAGTCATTGTCCCAAGGGAAGCTAATTAGCAAAAGAACAGAGAATAGAAATCAAATTTCCTGAAGTTTTACTACCCTAAATTTATACCTGACTATGATGACAGAACAGGGCTAGCTGCACAAAGCACAGCTGATATCCCACAAATGATCCCACCCAGGGTGGGATATGTGTGACATTCTTCAGGAAGTTTCCAATAGTCTTAATGTTAATGACTTGGTAGAGGGAAAAGCAATCTTTAACTTAACAATGGCAAGGCCTCCAGTATCTTGTAGGTCCTTCTTAGCATGTGAAAATCCTTTTGAAATCTCCCTTTAGTTTGCATCTCCCAACTCCTGGGCATATAATCAGCCACCCCTCACAGGCCGAGGCAGCAGCTCTTCCTGCCCATGGGTCCAGTCCCCGCACTTTAATAAAACCACCATTTTGCACCAAAGACGTCTCAAGAATTCTTTCTTGGTTGTAGGCTCTGGACCTCACCTATATTCCAAAACTTCCTCAACTGCACTAGTAGGAATATGTTACATCAAGATTTTATGTAGAATGGGGAAAATATTTTTCATGTTTATCAGATAACCCCAATAGCTATTGGCAATTAAAATGAACTGTGCTCATTAGCACATCTTAACCTGTGCTTCTTAAGCAACATCAGGAAATCTCTGTGCTGAACTTCCTCCAACTTTTCATTGATCCTCTTGTGCTCTCTTACACGCACACTTAAGCAGAAATGCATAAGCCAAGCGGCAGTGTTAAAATAGGAAGAATCACACAATTATCAGTATTCAGTCATCACTTTTGAATGGAATGCTCCATTTTATTGTTTCATTTATCATAAGAAAGATTGAGGGTTTATCTGTTTGTAAATTGCCACAGTTTTGGCTGATATATGTTGCCATACTGTCAAACAATGAGGGGGGATGAATTTTTTTTATGCTTTTACATACAATTTCCTTTGAAAAGTCAATTAATGGCTCTGTTCAGATTTTCTTTGGTCTCATATTAATCTCATTTATTGAGATTCAGAACCTAACAGAGCAAACACTAGATTATGATGTATGTATTTAATGTGTCTGCACTTATCCATTTTATTATTAATTAAAGTATGTAATTATTTTTTTACCATTTTATATTTCTCAGCAAATAACTTAGCAAATATATGTCATATATATTGACTATGTACTGATATATTTAGCAAGTTAGCCAGATAATTTTTGCTATGCAAATTATTTCAAAAACAATATAGTAAACCTCATGCCCCCAGACAGCAATTCACAGGGTGACTGGAGATACTTCTTGGCACAGTTCTCCTTAGCCTTTCTCCAGTTTTGGCTAACAGCAATTCACAGCCTCAGCTTAATGTCTGCAATGATGCACCCTGATGAGTGAGAGCTTTTCTCAGCATGGATCTTATTAGCATTTTTCTGTGCTTGGCAATAAGCAACTCAATACTGCCTATACCCTCCCTCTTTATTGCCCCCAGCAGACGGCTCTGATTTCTTTAAAGAAAGAAGCATTCTCTCCTGGCTGTACAAAACATTTTTTTAAAGTTTGCCCTATTGGAGACAGGTGAAAGACTGACTTTCAGCAGCTGCACAGGAGACTACATCCGAGGGTTCTTTGCATTAATATGTAAAGCAGTAATCAGTAAGTAGTACCTTTTGACAAACAACAGGTGACTTTTCATTCTAAAAGAAGCAGTATCTTATTGTGAATCAAAGATACCCTGTGGTTCCGCCATCACTTCCTGGTACCTCCTACCAGCTCAGCATATATAGATATCTTCACAGACTAGAGCAGCCCTGCTCTCCCCAGAGATGCCTTCCATGCTTAAATTGAACTTCAATGGTCTGGCAAGTCACTTCACCAGTATATGCTTTTCTTGCACTCTCAATTCACAGGGGGCTTTTGAACCGAAAAGACAGGCTTCCTAATCAGAGAACAGAAACCATAATAGAGCATTCTCTGTAAAAATACTCAAACTGGAATAAGCACACACAATGCAGATTCTTTTTCTTTTACTTCATACTTACTACTACCCAGAACCATGTGCTCTGGATTGAAACACTTCTTATTGAATGAACATGTGATTCAGTTATGAAGCAATTTCTAACCTTTGATAATACAAAGTGTTTCTTATTTTATAATATTTTGATGAGTACGCCAGTAGGATTAGAAGTGAGACTTCATTTTTGGCCCTAAAAGAATGAGAAATTAATTTTCAAAAAAATAATATATAAATTGCTTTCTTCTTGCTTGAGTTATTAAACACCATGTCAACACAGGCAAGGCTGATTAAGATGAGTTGGTTTTATATTTATGTAATATGAAACCAACCTAGAATGAGAGCATGTCCCAACCTACTGTGCTTAGCTCTATTAATAAAATAGACATTAGACAGATGAGTGAATGTTACGCCTATTTTCCACATAACAAATAAATTACTGAGATGTCTACTGTATTTCAACAAGTGTTTTTTAATCTTAGAATTTATAAATATTTGTAATCTGTATGATATATGGTTCTCTTAAGTTTTTTTAGTGTCCAAAACATTTGTTAAATGAAATACATATTGTCTTTATCTCCATTTCTATTTAGTTGTCAAACATCATATTTTGCATGTAATGATGTATTTTAAAATATTCCCAAATTACCAAAATTTAGTGATATATAGAAATATGTTGACTGACCCAATGTACTAGATTAACTGGAGAGTGGAAACTAGAGCTTATTGTAGGAAATTAAAACACAAGTATAACTCTAAATATATTCAGAGCTAATTGAATTAAGAGTATTTGATCAATAAGTCCACAAGTAGTCACGATACTTTATTAGACACTGGGGAATGTGATATCAAGCAAGAATTTTCTGCTTAAAATTAGTCACAAAAGAAAGAGAACATTCTAGAGTGAGAAACTAGAGAAATATAATGTAGACATACATTTCACAACAGAGATGTAAACCAGAAATGAGATTCAATTATTAACTATAAGACAGTGGACCTCATCATCTTGGGATATGAGGCACAAGAATATTTTTAAAATTCTCTCTTTAGCTTTAAGCAGTCATAACAAAAGCATTGTCCAACAAACAAACACCAGACTAAGATTATGAAAAGAAAATGACGATTGCTTTGGGATTTCTCAGTGCTGACTTTATTTTTGATTTACAAAATGTGAGAATTTACAACAGGCACTATTCTTTTATTTCTAGTCTAACCTAGAGTTTAAACTTTATAGTTCCTCGAGTGATGAAACTCAGACTGTAAGAATTTAAGTGATATATTTAAAGTAAGAATGCAGGAGAATGCTTCATATCTAGTTAAAATAGCTTTTCAATATGTTGAAGTAGCTCCAAAATATAAATTTAATAGAGATTAGTGTTAATTGAGCCTATACTCTATAGTAAGGACTTTTTAAAATTTAAAATTTCATTCTGCCCTTGCAGTAGTTTTTTTTCTTATAGTTTTTATTCCCTTCCTATAAGTAAAGAAACTAAGCCAAGCAGAGGTTGAGAAGTCTGTACATTTTACAAAAGAGAGGCAAATTCAATAGTTTAATCAATCAGGATTGAAATAGAATGCACCCATGTTCTAGTGTACTGTTTTTACAGAGATAGAAAGAATTGTTCGTATTTCTGGATTTTCTCTGAATGGTGAGCCATAGATTTGCTGTAATAGCCTACCAAAATGCCCTGCTAGAACAATGTTATGAGTAATTAATATTTTCTAGAGAGCACTAAAAGATTTCTGCGTTTAAGTTGGAGCTACTTATTAGGGAAAGGGGAGCCCTGCACCCTGATAGAATATAATGATCTCTTAAAATGAACAAATTAGATCATAGTACAATGCGGATTAAAGCTATCTATCTATCTATCTATCCATCTATCATCTATCTATCATCTATCTATCTATCTATCTATCATCTATCATCTATCTATCATCTATGTTTTAAGCACTGAACAGCAGGAAATAATGAACAGAGATGCAGTGTTCTCCAGTTTATTGATGATACTTTTAATATAAACTATGCCTACGGACATGACAAACTTGAGAAAATGTTTAAGGTTTCTGGAAGAACACACATTATAATTAAATGGATATATTTCCAAGGTCACTTGTAATTGATGTAATGTAGTTACAGATAAAAGAGCCAGCAAAATGACAAAAATTAGTAGCTAACACTACATCCAATGATCTCAGCTGGCAACTCTTATAACTGTGTCTAAATTTACTACTTAAGCTCCCATGGCTATCTATGCAGATAATTCATTGGATAAATCATCCATTTAATTTAATATAATTACAAATCTGTTGTTAATCTAAATATTCCACAACCAAGAAAATATGTTAACCTTCCTTTATACAGAAAATATCCAATTTCATTAACAATTATGCTTTAACACTAATGAAGAGTGTTGTCTAAGCTGGTTTTACACTCAGCATGAATAAAAGAGATAAGTGGCATTAGAACATAGCGCAATGATCCCTACCATTTTCTTAAAGTACCAGCAGACTAAATATTACATATAATTCAGTGTATTTATGCAAAAAGCCCTATAATTTAAATCATTTATGTGCCTGGACATTATTTATATTTTTGTACCATATAGTAATTGTTCTGATCTGATAATCCCTATAAAGTGTTTTGAAATTTTTAGAAGCTTAACTTTTTTTTAAACTTAATGCATGTTTCCCTTCCCAGATTAGGAAAATTTTCAGCTAGAATTTGTTCAAATACATATTCTGGCCCTCTGGCCCTTTCGGAGCCCTCGGGAACACCAATTAAACGTAGGTTTTTCTTCCTCAGGCTGTCGTTTATTTCCCTTAATCTATCTTCATGGTCTTTTAATTGTTTGTCTCTTTTTTCCTCAGTTTCCCTCTTTGCTATCAACTTGTCTTCTATGTCACTCACTCGTTCTTCCACCTCATTAACCCTCGTCGTTAGGACTTCTGGTTTGGATTGCATCTCATTCAATTGATTTTTAATTTCTGCCTGATTAGCTCTAAATTCTGCAGTCATGAAGTCTCTTGAGTCCTTTATGCTTTTTTCTAGAGCCACCAGTAGCTGTATAATAGTGCTTCTGAATTGGCTTTCTGACATTGAATTGTAATCCAGATTTTGTAACTCTGTGGGAGAGAGGACTGTTTCTGATTCTTTCTTTTGAGGTGAGGTTTTCCTTCTAGTCATTTTGCTTAGTGCAGAGTGGCCAAAAGCAAGCTGTATTGGGAAAAGGAGAAAAAGAGAGGAGAGAAAGAAGGAAAGAAAAGAGAAAGAGAAAGAGAAAAAAAAGGGAAGAAAAAAACGAAAAAAAAAAAAAGAAGAAAAAGAGAAAGAAAAAGGAGAAAAAAAGGGGTGGGGGAAGGAAACAATTCAAAAAGCAAAAAAAAAAAAAAAAAAAAAAAAGAATCACGGGGGAGTATCTTCTGATTCTGTGTACTTTAAGTCCCTTGGCTTCTCCTGGAAGTTGTCCGTCCAGCTGGTGTTCTGGGGGAGGGGCCTGCTGTGCTGATTCTCAGGTGTTAGCACTTGGGGGAGCTGCTGTGCCCCTGCCTGGTGCAGGGCTCAGTGGGGGTTGTTTACCCCGTGAGGCCGCAGGAGGAACAACCGCAGTGGCGGGGCCAGCTCTGCAGCCCTGGAGTCAGCTCCCGCAGTAGCTCCGGAGCTTTCCGTCTGCAGGGCCTGGAAGCTCCGGGCGGGGCCGCTGATCTGCTCAGCTCGGGGCAGGAGCTTCCTTGCTGTCCTGGGCCCTCCCGGCCTCTGCCTGTCCCTGGGGAGGCCGGATCCTGGGCTGTGTCCCGGCGCCCTGTGCTCCCGGTCTGCGCTGTTGGATTCCCGCTCCCGCCCCGCAGCCCCCTCCGCGGGGCCGCCCCCGAGCCACCCCGAGCTGCTCCCGCCCCGCAGCCCCCTCCGCACGGAACATTCCTCCACATCTTAAAAGCCATCTATGAAAAGCCCACAGCAAATATCATTCTCAATGGGGAAGCACTGGGAGCCTTTCCCCTAAGATCAGGAACAAGACAGGGATGTCCACTCTCACCACTGCTATTCAACATAGTACTGGAAGTCCTAGCCTCAGCAATCAGACAACAAAAAGACAAAAGGCATTCAAATTGGCAAAGAAGAAGTCAAACTCTCCCTCTTCGCCGATGACATGGTACTCTACATAGAAAACCCAAAAGTCTCCACCCCAAGATTGCTAGAACTCATACAGCAATTTGGTAGCGTGGCAGGATACAAAATCAATGCCCAGAAATCAGTGGCATTTCTATACACTAACAATGAGACTGAAGAAAGAGAAATTAAGGAGTCAATCCCATTTACAATTGCACCCAAAAGCATAAGATACCCAGGAATAAACCTAACCAAAGATGTAAAGGATCTATACCCTCAAAACTATGGAACACTTCTGAAAGAAATTGAGGAAGACACAAAGAGATGGAAAAATATTCCATGCTCATGGCTTGGCAGAATTAATACTGTGAAAATGTCAATGTTACCCAGGGCAATGTACACGTTTAATGCAATCCCTATCAAAATACCATGGACTTTCTTCAGAGAGTTAGAACAAATTATTTTAAGATTTGTGTGGAATCAGAAAAGACCCCGAATAGCCAGGGGAATTTTAAAAAAGAAAACCCTATCTGGGGGCATCACAATGCCAGATTTCAGGTTGTACTACAAAGCTGTGGTCATCAAGACAGTGTGGTACTGGCACAAAAACAGACACATAGATCAGTGGAACAGAATAGAGAATCCAGAAGTGGACCCTGAACTTTATGGTCAACTAATATTCGATAAAGGAGGAAAGACCATCCATTGGAAGAAAGACAGTCTCTTCAATAAATGGTGCTGGGAAAATTGGACATCCACATGCAGAAGAATGAAACTAGACCACTCTCTTGCACCATACACAAAGATCAACTCAAAATGGATGAAAGATCTAAAGGTGAGACAAGATTCCATCAAAATCCTAGAGGAGAACACAGGCAACACCCTTTTTGAACTCGGCCACAGTAACTTCTTGCATGATACATCCACGAAGGCAAAAGAAACAAAAGCAAAAATGAACTATTGGGACTTCATCAAGATAAGAAGCTTTTGCACAGCAAAGGATACAGTCAACAAAACTCAAAGACAACCTACAGAATGGGAGAAGATATTTGCAAATGACATATCAGATACAGGGCTAGTTTCCAAGATCTATAAAGAACTTCTTAAACTCAACACCAAAGAAACAAACAATCCAATCACGAAGTGGGCAAAAGACATGAAGAGAAATCTCACAGAGGAAGACATAGACATGGCCAACATGCACATGAGAAAATGCTCTGCATCACTTGCCATCAGGGAAATACAAATCAAAACCATAATGAGATACCACCTCACACCAGTGAGAATGGGGCAAATTAACAAGGCAGAAACAACAAATGTTGGAGGGGATGCGGAGAAAAGGGAACCCTCTTACACTGTTGGTGGGAATGTGAACTGGTGCAGCCACTCTGGAAAACTGTGTGGAGGTTCCTCAAAGAGTTAAAAATAGACCTGCCCTACGACCCAGCAATTGCACTGTTGGTGATTTACCCCAAAGATACAGATGCAATGAAACGCCGGGACACCTGCACCCCGATGTTTATAGCAGCAATGTCCACAATAGCCAAACTGTGGAAGGAGCCTCAGTGTCCATTGAAAGATGAGTGGATAAAGAAGATGTGGTTTATGTATACAATGGAATATTACTCAGCTATTAGAAATGACAAATACCCACCATTTGCTTCAACGTGGATGGAACTGGAGGGTATTATGCTGAGTGAAGTAAGTCAGTCGGAGAAGGACAAACATTATATGTTCTCATTCATTTGGGGAATATAAATAATAGTGAAAGGGAATATAAGGGAAGGGAGAAGAAATGTGTGGGCAATATCAGAAAGGGAGACAGAATATAAAGACTGCTAACTCTGGGAAACGAACTAGGGCGGGGGGTGGGAGTGAATGGGTGACGGGCACTGGGGGTTATTCTGTATGTTAGTAAATTGAACACCAATAAAAAATAAATTAAAAAAATAAACTTAATGCATTCTTCCTAGAGCCTAACCCATATTAAATATCAAAACTCAGATGTAATCTTCCTCTTTGGGATTTAAAGAAGTTTTTTGAAATATAAGCCTATTTGTTATTTCTTAATCAAAAATGAAAGAAAACATATTGTATCTGCTTCTTTTTGTGATTAACAAGGTACTAGAGCTCCACTAAAGTACAGATTCATTTGATTCACACCTTCCTAAATGACTAGCTATAGATTGTTTTATTTTCTAACAAGCAACAGATGCAAGACTGCAGTTTGAAATGAGGTAAAAAGGAATTAGACTATGTTCTTTTTAACTGTGTCTAACTCTGAATTACTTCATTATGTTTTGTTATAAACCTTGTTTTGCCACAGACTGCCTTTTACTTGTCTTTTTTACTCCACACCAATTTTGGAGACTCAGATTTCCTTAAGAGTCTATCAAAGAAATTGGATTATCTTGGCAGCTAACAGGCTTGGGACTACTTTCTGTGTTTCCTCTCTTTATAGCTCAGAATACTTTTGACATGAATGTCTAGCCACCAGGTGGGAAGTGATATACAACAAAAGAAAACACCTCTACGTGAATGCTTTGGTAGAGGGTGACTTGCTGAAAATATGGTAGACACAACAGCATACCAAACCACATTCTGGCCATCTCGGCATTGTAGAAAATAAATAAATAAACTTTCTGAACAAGTAAAATGATTACTCAAGCCATGGACTGAGGTTAGGAACCTGACATGCCATACCCACAGAACAGAATGATCTAATGCCAAGGCTGGTTTACAGTAATTAAATTTGGTCTACAATTCAGAATTCCAGAAGCAAAACAAAACAAAATTTCTCAGCCTTTATTTATTCCACCCTCCTCCTTTTTACTTCATGACAAGAGAGTTTCAATCTCCAGGAGGCTTGTGTAATCTCTTCTGAAATAGCTATTACTTTCATGGTCTCAACTGTAAATGCGCTTCAAGATTTGTATTAGTAGAGAGGGAAAAATTATATTCTAAACTTTTTTTTTTTTACCCAAGGCATACAAATGACAGCAATATACATAAGAGAATGTGTATGTGTGTTGTGTGTGTGTGTGTGTGTGTGTGTTTAAAAGAAAGCAAATGCGTTTTTGCCTTTTCTCAAGTCTCAAAAGGAGTTACTAATAAATGCCAGTTGAACCTGCATATATTTAAATCTCTTGCCTGTTGACTGCCCCTTTGAACCAGACTGCCTACTCTTGACATGTGATTGGCAAAGAGTAGTCAACCATACCCAAGCCAAAGGGAAAAGATTTATAACTATTTAATAGAATCCTATCATAAAAATAACTCTGTAGAAGAATAAAGTGAAAAAGTGCACTGGAGCATTTCACATAATATGCTAACTTGAATCAAAAAAAGTTTTTTCAAAAAGGCTTAAACACACAAATACAGATAAAGCACTTTTTGTTTTTATTCATATATACACTATCTCTGTAAATACAAGTATATAAAATACAGTGTGTGAACTTTACATATCCATAATTTCTAAAAATATTAGAAAGGGTTTGTTTCATTGCCAAATAAAGATATAGGCAATTCATAATCTTTCTGCATGTAATCAGAAGATACCTTCTAACCACACAGGGCTCTAGGTACAATATGTATATTAAAAAATCTGAGGTATAATTAGATGTGAAATTGAAAACCAGTAGAATATTTACACTTTCATCACTTCTATGATCACTTTAGGACAATTAAAACTAACTAAAAATACAAAGAGAAAGCAAATGCACATCTGTCTTGACAGTGAGAGCCTTGGGATATATTTATATTTATATAACTATTAAAGACTAGAACAAAGACCTTCATCCCAAGCCATTGTTAAAAAATGGTATACTTGTCATTTGATGTTTGCCAAGTAATACAGACATGTCCTACATCAATATTCTTATAGTTAGTTGAAACCAATGTACCTACCATGACAATCCAAGAATTGATATATTACTCAGATCATCAATTTGTTATATTATTCTAGTATTCTAGTATTCATCTTTAAGAAGATTTTTTAGACTAGACCCCATAATTTATTCAGATTTCACCAGTTTTTCCATTAATGTCCTTTATCTGCTGTCAAATACAGTCCAGAATATTTGCATTTAATTGTACTGTCCCTTTAATCTCCTCTAGTTTATGACAGTTTTTCAAATCTTTTCTTATTTTTCATGAGATTGAGATTTTGAGGCATATTTTGTCAATATTGTGTAGAATGCTTCTCAAATTAGGTATATCTGGTGCTTATCATATAATTAGACTCTGGTCTGTTATATTCTAAAATACTACACTTTTTACTCTTATTATCTCACTTTGACTGTTTCTCAGTCACATTTGCTGCTTTCTCTTTTTCTCCCTTACTTTTAAATTTGATTAAGTGACAAAAGAGTGTTAATGATGTGAGTTGATGGATATGTTAATTATCTTGATCTTGGTAATCATTTCACAATTTATGTGTATATCAAATCATCATATTGTACACTTTTGACATATGCAATTATATTTGTCAATTATTCCTCAATAAAGCTGGGGTGGAAGTTCGGATGAATGACTCAAAGCTCAGTCCTAGGTCCCACATCTTTTTTATTTACCTCTTTCCTCTTGGGGATTTCCTCAAGTTGTATGGTTTTAAATAACATCTATATTGAGATGATTCTCAGATGTAATTCTAGTCCTACTTTCTGTTATGCATTCCAGACTAATTTTTGGCTGCCTATTTAACATCTCCTTTTGGATGGCTGATGGACATATCAAAGTTAAAATGTTCAGAACTAAATTCCTAATCTCCTTCTTACCCCACCTCCAGTCAAAATCTGCTCCATCTTTACCTATTCCCATGTATCTCATCCAATGGTAGCTCTATTCATTCAGTTTCTCAGGGCACAAAACTTGAAGTCAGAATACATGAGCATTTGTAGTCATAATAATGAGTCTTAAAATTGTGAACAACATAGACAATTTAATTTATGGTTTTACTCAAGTTCCTAAGTGAAACAAATTTAATAAAAAACATCGATGTACCAAAAGTTTCCAGAGTATATATTGAGGGTTTGGGATAGCTGCATTTTTGTTTTAAGAAAAAACAGTGTGTGCTTCAGCATCCTATCAAATCCCCATAACATATTAGGTTAATTGCAGAGGATGTGATACTAAAAGTCTGGCTTTCCAGAACCCAGAAGTTTCTTCTGAAACAATCTTTTCATTTTTTTTATGAAATGGATTCACATATACTGGGAAAGGAAACCATCATTTATTAAGCAATTATTAGCTGTCAAAAACTGTGTTTTGGATATTTATATTCCAAGACCACAGTGTGTTAGAAGCTTGATGACTAGTTCAGGATGGATTGACATTGATCTGCCTGGAACAGTATAATTTTCAAACGATGACCTTCAGAGTGGTATTTGCCTAGGTAGTCATACTATAGGGCCTGTCAATAGACATCCAGACATGTTCTGCTGGGAGATGAAGTATGTTTCATTGTTATTAGGAAAGCATTAATCTCGATTCTAAGGAATTAAGTCTACCTATTATGGCAATTGGCATGCTCCATCCATCAAATAACATAATAAACAGTCTCATGATTTTCATAGCCAGCACAAATGTAAATGAATACATCTGTATGTAAACATACTATTTCAGTATATACATACTATTGTAAAAACCATCTAAAAGTCACTTTTGACCATTTGATCAACAACTCATTGTATGATAAAATGGACCATTATCACAGATCTTTATCTACATCTTCTCCTGAAAAATACTGTCTGAATATTCAAACCAAAGTTACAGAGAAAAATGCTGTTCTATATGCAGCCATAAGATTGTTTTCTTCAGAATTCATTCAATCAGTAGTCATTGTTGAAATGGAAATATTTCATTCAGACTACAGTAGCCCCAAAAATACGGGACACCCAGTTAAATATGAATTCCAGATAAACAATGAATATTATTTTAGCAATGCAATATTTGAGACATAGTATACTAATTTAATTATCCATTATTTTACTGAAAATCAAATTTAAATGAGAGATATGTCATTTTTATTTGTTAAATCTAACAACCATAATTCTGAAAAAACATCTCAAAAATCTTCATTTATTTATTTATGCAATACTTATTTATTGAGCACCTAGTATATGACAGTAATACTAATGTACAAATTCCAATGAGTAAGAGTTGGTCCAGTTCTTCAAAGAACTTCAAAGAACTTACTGTTCTGAGAAAGACAAGTAAGTAAATAGGTACCTCTACACAGAATGATAAGTATTATAGTAAGTGTTCAGTAGGTACCATGGCAAATGGATGTGGAGCTACCTCAGCCATGCATGGGGGTTATGGAAGATGTAAGAAAAAAGTCAACATCTAAGTTAATGAACATTAAGTTAGTTCCTGAAAGATAAGTAACTCTCTCCTTCATCTTCTGCCCTTAAATCTTCCTCTGGCACTCCTTCTTGGCAGAAACTAATAGAAAGGCTACAGGCAAAGTAGAAATAGGATTGCAGAGTCCTGGCTTCAACACCAAAAAGGACCCTTCAGTCCAGGGTATAGAATGGCAGCTTAACACTGAAAAACAACTTGGTTAGCACATTTATAGGTCAATAACAAAGATAATCCTAAAGACATTACCTTTCATCATGTAGGGTTTGTTTTGTTTTGTTTTTTTTATAATTTTTGTTTTTTCTCATCAAGCCTTTCTACTATGTCAATGGGAAAAAGTAATTTTATGTTCACGATTTTTAACACTTCAATCATTTGACCTAAGTTTTTCTTGGTCAAATTTGACCTTTTACTCCCCTTGGTCAACTTCACTCTATTGCAGAATTCCCTCTTTTGCATGTCAATTGTTATCCCTGCTTTATCAGTCTCTATACTGTAAAGAAAAAAAATAATGAAACCATGTTTCACCAGCACTTTGGTTATTAATGGTACTACACTTCTCTCATTAGTCACTCACATTAAAGAATTTTCCCTTTCTGCCACAAATTAGAATTCTTAATGAATGGAAGAGAGCCATGTTTTGTCCCTAAAAATGAAATGAGATGAAAAAGTTTTTGATATTTTATATATCAATAGGTTAAACTAGGAAAAATCTGGACCCCTCCAATTTTATACAATAAGCTATTTGCTATTATTTTAGCAATGAATATGTTTATGAATATATGCCTGCTCCCCACCCTAGCAGTAATCTTTTGATCGAGCACATTGGGACAACTTCAGGTATAAGTGGCAGATATTCAAAAGACTTCCATAGGATAGCCAAAAACTATAATCGAGGACATGTATCACATATTAAGTATAAAATTATCTTTAATATCATATTTTATGTCACAAATGAAAATCATTATTTTCCTATATTAGTAAAAAACTAACCAAAATAGTTACATCTATTAAAATAGTATATATTTAACTAAAATCATGTGAAAATTGGAACTCATAGACAAAATTAATTTAATCTGAAACTCATGGTAAGAATAAGTCAAATAAAACCCTTTTATTGTGATAATGAAAATGAAATGCAGAAGTTAAATTAAAATAATGATTAACAGAAAAGACAACAACTGGAGATTTTGTATCCTCTTGTTTAATACTCAACTCACTGATATTGATAGAACCAGCATTATTTTGAAGAAAGTGGAGATGATCTGTGCATTTAGAGGATTTTAAAATTATGTTTGTACTGTAGTTTTCTTTGACACAATGGGGATCAATAAAGCAAAGCATGTTGTGTAGTATCTAATTAATGGATTGCTGGTGGTTAAATATTCTATGCTAACACTAGTAGTTACAAAGATGGAAAATTCAAGAATGCAATGGTTATTTTCTTCTCTATAGTGTGAAATAATATTTGCTAATTTCTTTGTCCTGATCAATGAATAGTTCTGCATTATATACTGTAAGTTGAATGTGACTATAAAATGAAATTTCCATTCCTACTAAGATATTCATGATCGCCAGCATAAAGGACAATACAAACATGAAAGTTTCCATTCCTTAATTTATCAGCATAATTAGCAACATGTTGAACATCTCCATAAAGTGGATTGGATGAATATTTATCATTGGTCTTGAGGTAGTTACATAGTATGAGAGGTCACAATCGCCACTAGTCATTACCCTCAATCCATGCTCATTAGAAAATTTAGATTAAATTATAAGTTGCCAATATTTCCTGAAAACAGTATTTCTCTGATCCCTACACCAGTGAAGTGTCCTGAGAACTTAAAATGCTGTCGAAAAGTCTGAATAAATAAATATAAAAACATTGAGATTTTGTACAGATTTAATACAACTATTTAATTTGATAGGAGAAAAAAATATGTGGCCAATAAAAGTGTCAGAATGAATTTTATGTTGTTTATGGCTTTGACCATAAAGGAAAAAGAAGCATCAAGGTTTCTTTTATATCATATCTTAAAGCAAAGTCATAATTTATAGGAGAACATTTATAATAGTTAAATACATCTTTAAGAATATAGTCTAACTTTAACATAGACACAGGAATAGGCCAAGGAACTACCTTCAGTTATCCAATACTTTTGGATTTTTTTTTTAATTGTTGATTATATTGAACTCTGCTCCATATAAATAATCAGTTTTTTAAAATATATGTATATATTTTACAGACATATCTCTAGACATCAGTTTATGTAATATATTTTACAAAGCCCTAAAACAAGATGCCATTAGGGACGAAATCTTTCAAATAATGATCATGCATGAAAAAAACTTCCATACACGCTCTTATTGCTCTCTTCTGAATATTGAACTATCACTATCACACTGTGAAATAAATGGGTTCCTGCTTCCTCCTGTGGCCTGTGTCAGTGACTTTATTTAGTCAAGTAATCATGAAATCCAAAATGATTTTCTGTGTGGGAGATAAAAAAGCAGAGAAAGAAAATGAAATATGGTGGAGCAGAAAAATAAAAAGAAGGAAGAAACGCGAGGAAAGCATGAAGTCATTTAGTGAGAAAGAGTATGTCTAATCCACAAGAACATTTATGAAATAAACAGAGACATCCCAACCTTCTCAGTGTGAGAGGCTATTATCTCTATTGATTTTAGTTTACAAGTTCTCAAGTCCTTTCCTTCTCTTTCTCATTTAAGGAGGTAACATAAAATCCATAAATAATACGCATCCAGAGAGTCAGTTTCACTAGAAGGATCCTGAGAACTGCAGCACATTAATCTTATGACTGTGCATTGGACCACTCAGAGATATAAAATTGAGAATGGCCTTTTGAGGGTCTAAAGAAATCAAGCTCATGTTTTTGCCCTCACAGCCCCCCAAAGAAATATTTAGTGATAGTAATGGAAATCCAGAATGCTTATGCCCACAAACACACATATGTACAGTTATATACACATATGGCTGGGCAGAGGAGTAGAAACATAAATATTGTTTGAAATTGTGGGCAAGTTAAGCATTTACACAATTAATAGTAACAGTTTAGCCATTAGCATTCTCTGGTTTGAGCCATTACATTCTGACTGCCTGTTTCATTGTCAGTACGTCTCTTGTGATATTTGCTGCAGCTAATACTGCTCTTTGAGGTATGACCAATGGTAGGGAAGACCCTTAATATATAATACCAGAGTAGAAACACAGATAACCAAAGGAAAGCATGTCTTTCATAACATAATTTCTTTTAGGTTCAATAAACAAAAAATAAGAATTTCTTCCCAACTCATTGCAACAGCACAAATCACCAATAACCTTCAAGTCTTCCATTAGCTTACAATAATAAAAAATTTAAAAAAAAAGAAAGAAAAAGAGGAGGAAGAAGAATCAGTAGTGTGAAGGTAACTGCTTACTGATAAGAATATATATCTTAAATTTAGCCCAAGAAGGACCAAAATCAGAAGACGTGGCACCAAATCATCAAACCAGATGCCATTGTATGAGTCTATTCATGCTGCCCTAAAAGAATACTACAGACTGGATGTTTTTTAAAAAAAGAAATTTATTTTTTCACAGCTCTGCAGGCTGCAAGTCCAAGATCAGGGTGCCAAAAGGTTGGTTTCTGGTAAGACCAGCTTTTCATTGTGTCTCACATGCATAGGTACCTTCCATGCACCTGCCCTCCTATGTTTCTTCTTCTTCTTACAAAGACACCATCCTCTTGAATTAAGTCCCCACCCTTATGACTTTATTTAACATTAATTGTCTCCTTTTAGGTCATATCTCCAAATATAGTTACATTGGAGTTTAGGGTATCAACATCTGTATTTGGAGGGCAACACAATTCAGTATATAAAATCAAGAGGTTTTGACATTGGAATGCCTGGCTTGAGTGATGGCTTTGCACTTATGACTGCTATTGACTTCTCATGACATATATCATTCTTCAGTACTCGGTTTATCATCAATAAAATGAAGATGGGAGCAGTAATTCTCTTATACAGTTTTTGTGAAAATTTAATAAGATGGTTCATATAAAGTGCACTGTGCAGGGCAGGGTAGAAAAAATAATCCATAAATGCTACTTGTAAATATTATTTTATTTAGATGAAGTATACAGAGGGCACAAGTTATGATGAGAATTTCTCATTGTGTAATTACTTCATTAGTCACTTGGACAAAACATTCTGGTTTTGTACCTTTGTTTTCTTATCATTGGTATGGAGAAAATACTTGTTTTTCATATATCACAATTATGTCATCAAAAAATGAGATAAGGCCTATGTAGTCTTCTGAGTTTCATAAGTATTATTCCTACTGGACATATAGATTCTAGTGTTGATAAATGCGAGCTTATATATTTTTAAAAATTATTTCTTCACAGTGAGATTTTACAACTGACTGGTATATGTAGCAAATGAGTAATTATGGCTTCTATTTGTATATCAAGTGTGCTTTTTTTTTCATTTTCATTGTTTTGAGTTGTATTTTGTTGATTTAACATGAAAACATTATCAAAAGGATGGAAAAAAGAGAGACATTTGGAATGACATCTAGGCTCTTAGTATTTGACTAGCTTACTACTTGGAATCATGGACACTGATTTCTGTTTGATAGAAGAACCTAAAGAGAAATCTCTGTCTCTTTCCTGTTCTCCCTCTATTTGTGTGTGAATGAAAAATTCAAGAAAATGAATTTAGGGGAAAGACAGTAATTATCAGCCACTTATTACTAATAATTTGCATAACTAATAAATTAATTTTTCAATCATTCTATTTATCAAATTAGCAATGCAAGATAAAACATACTTCAAAGATTTTGGAAAAAGTAAGAAAGAATATATTAGCATACTAAGCTAAAAGAAGGTAGACTGATGCAAAAAATAAGAGAAATCAACTCAAGATCATTAAATAGACATTTTAAAAAGGGTTATAAATTATATAGATAAAAATCCAAAAATCACTCAGAGCTATTTTCTTTATAGGAATTCTTTCTCTAGTTTGTATTTCACTTTCATCTAACCAGAAATAATAATTGAGAGATTTATATGGGATGCTAGGCTTTTTTCATTTCATTGACTAAAGCCAGATTTTGAAGAGACACATGAAGACAGTGTTTAAATATGTGTGTGTGTGTGGGGGGGGGGGGTTAGAAATTTGCCTTTTCCAGGCCTTGATATATTATCATAACAGCAGATTCATTTCTACTATTATATGATGCCAAAAGCTATCAGAAAATTATCAGAAAACTGATCTAGCCCTCCAGCTAGATGCCAGAAACATACTTGTTTTTCAGATATACCTTCACCCCAGAAAATGCACCAAATTGTTATCTTGGTGCATTATCTTTTCATTGATGATAGGAGTTTAAATCAATTATTTGAAAAAAATTGGAGCTACATGGTTGATTCTTTAATAGGCATAATTCTTTTAAACATTAAAGGAGTGGGATCCCTGGGTGGCGCAGCGGTTTGGCGCCTGCCTTTGGCCCAGGGCGTGATCCTGGAGACCCGGGATCGAATCCCACGTCAGGCTCCCGGTGCATGGAGCCTGCTTCTCCCTCTGCCTGTGTCTCTGCCTCATTCTCTCTCTCTCTCTCTGTGACTATCACAAATAAAAAAAAAAAAAAAATTAAACATTAAAGGAGTATAAAATATCAAATATGCACAGTTTTCGAACTTACAAATATGAATACAATGATTTTTATTTGTTAATGATGTACGTACTTAATTCTAAATCATCCCAATGTTGAAAGAGCCTTACTCATTCAAGGAAGGCAATTCCTATCCAATTTAACAAGATATTACAAGCAGAGATTTTGACCAGCTCTGAAACCAGAGCAATAAACACCCAGAGTGTTTTTCGTCTTCCCAGGATGTCTTACTGAGACTTTTCTGAATAGGTTTAAGACTTTGAAAGATAATTGTTCTTAAGGCTTAGATTGTCCAATTCTCTTTCTTCTTCTTTTTTTTAAAGATTTATTTATTTATTTTAGAGAGAGAGAAAGCAGCAGGAGGAGCAGAGGGAGAGGTAGAGAGACAATCTCAAGCAGACTCCCTGCTGCGTGTGGAGCATGACATGGATTGATCTCACAACCTTGAGATCATGACCTGAGCTGAAATCAAGAGTCCAACCTTTAACCAACTGAGCTACCCAGGGACCCCTAATTCTTTCTTCTAACTCTTATTTGCAACTTGAAGGTTGAACACACAATTGGATATTGCATTTTCTTGGCTTTTAAAATATATAAAGGTATTTTTCCTAACCGAAGAAAACTTTGCATTTTTTTTCATAGTCATGGATATAAACTTCAATGGATATTTAAATAATATCCAAGGGCACCTGAGTGGCTTAGTCGGTTATGCACCTGACTCTTAATTATGGCTTAGGTCATGATCTCAGAGTAATGGGATCCAGCCCTAGGTGGATCCAGCCTTGGGCCAGTCTGTATTCTCTCTCTCCCTCTGCCCTTCCCCCCACATGTGTGCATGCTCTCTCTCTCTCTCTCTCAAAAAAAAAAAAAAAAAAAGATTAAAAATAAAGGAATAAAAAATAAATAAAATGATATCCAAATGACTTCTAAATATAGTACATTCCCATAGCCATGTCTTGATAGTCATCATTCCTCTGACATCTCCAAGGTTTGATGTTTTTCCTCCCCCTGGTATGCCATCAGGCTAGGCTTCCATTTCTTTTATTCTTCCTACTTTGCAGTACATGCTTCTCAAGCACAAGGTTGGCCAGATCCCTCATAAGGCATCTCATATGATGGGCTAGTGGTTTCCAGCCTCCTCTTTAAAAAAACTGAATCCTGTTCCTTGTCAACTTTTTTTTTTTTTAAGATTTTATTTATTTATTCATGAGAGAGAGAAAGAAAGAGAAGCAGGCTCCATGCCGGGAGCCTGACATGGGACTCGATCCCGGGTCTCCAGGACCACACCCTGGGCTGAAGGTAACACTAAACCGCTGAGCCACCCAGGCTGCCTGTCAATTTGTTTTGTTTTTTTTGTTTCTTTTGTCTTTTTGTTTATTTGTTTTTAAGATTTTATTTGAGAGAGACAGAGAGAGAGGGAGAGAGAGAGAGAGGGGCAGACATACAGGCAGAGGGAGAAGCAGGCTCCATGTAGGGAGCCTGACTTGGGACTGGATCCCCGGACTCCAGGATCACACCCTGGGCCAAAGGCAGGTGCTAAACCACTGAGCCACCCAGGGATCCCCTCAACTTTGGTTTTGATAGTATTTTTGACTTTTATGGGTTGAACCACTAGGACCCATGATTCTGTCATCTGTTGACTTGTAGAATATTCTGCTTAGCAATGGAAGGTAACATAAGACACTGTTTCCAGTAGACACTCTAGATATAAGCATTTGCTCAAATTAAATACAAAGACAACTCTTCCCTTGAAGACTATAATTTGTAATTTTATCCACCTACTGAAGGGTTAATGTTACATGACTCCCTTTAGACCTGCATGCACTTAATTTTAGCTTCTTCCTTTTAATCACTGACTATAGTTGATGTACTAGTAAATCTAGGAACCAACTCAATCTGAGAAAGATATATCAAGTGCTATTTCATCTAAAAAATACTATATTTTGGATATATTTTTCCAAAAAAAAGTAATAAACTACTGATACATGCTTAAATATACTATGTTTTGATGTCCTTGTTATTAATAACATTTCTTAAGTATCTATTTTCATTTTAGAACCTGATACTCAGAGGAAAATGTTGAGTAGGTTATTTGCATCCTCATCTTTAAACATCATTGAATTTTCTTATATTTTCCTACTCAAACACTTTCTACAAAGCAAGTACCTTCTTGTTTTCACATTGTTCTAAAGAATTCTCCTCAGAAAGCATTTAAGGTCAATTTGGAGATCACATAAAAGTAAGTTATAACTCAAAAGTCTAGGGCACCATAACACATCCATGTTTACAGTAGCAGAAATAGAGGTGACCCTTTCAAGACTGAAGACAAATAATTAGGATCATGGGATCATTATAGAAAAATAAGCAAAAGGGGTAATTGTGCTTTGTCATTGCTTAATATCTGACTTAGGCCTTTTTAAATTAAAACAATTTGAATAAAAATACATGGTTTAAAGAGTAAAGAGGATGTAAGAGGAGGAGATAGTAAAAGACCCTTGGAAAACCTTGTTTTACTGCTTAAGGCTGTACTGCCATCTGCTCTGTGAGGATCCTTCCTTCATCAGGAAAAGTGATGGACATGGGACTCCTGGGTGGCTCAGAGGTTAAGGTTGAGCATCTCCCTTTGGGTCAGAGCATGATCCTGGGGTCCTGGGATCAAGTCCCATATGGGGCTTCCTGCAAGGAGCCTGCTTCTCCCTCTGCCTATGTCTCTGCCTCTCTGTGTCTTTCATGAATAAATAAATAAAATCTTTAAAAAAAAAAAAAAGGAAAAGTGATGGACTTAATGACTGTCCCTAGAGTAGCATAATATGCAACACCTAAGTCATTCTCAAGAAATTATTTAAGTATGTTACATCAATGGGAAGAAATAAAATCGTGAGGTTTTTTTTTTTTTTTTTTTTTTTAGTTTTTACATCTTATCCCATATTATAATAAAGTTTTGTATGCTTGTTATTTACAAAGGTTAAAGGTTTTATTAGAGAAATAAAAGATGCTGATTATCAGTGCTCTGAAAATGAAAATAATGCTAGGGATGAAATCCTCAGTGTCAATCATGTCAGGTATAGAGAAGTGCAGCTGTTCACTGGGCCTGAGGCTAAACAGTAATAGGCAATGTCTTCTGTGTTCAACTGTGAATGAACCTCTCTGGGGGTGTGTCTTCAAAGATTAGGAGGAGGTGGAATTACTGAGGGAGGAAAAGCTTCCTCACTGTTAATATTTCTGAAAAAAAGAATTAAAAAAGAAGTTATTTAAAGAGTGGAAGGCTAAGAAATTAGGGTGGTTAATATCAGATAACTATCTTTTAGATATAAAATAAAAGGTCTTGTTACTTAACTCTTTGGAATAGCTTCTATCTCGCCATAACTGAAATTATTTACTGACTCATGAGAAGAGACAATTTTCTTAGGGCATGGCAAAAAGAAGGGTATTTCCTCATATTTAGAGCAAAACAATAAAAACAACCAACTAAGGAAGAGCATTGCTAGGCAGATATTTGGTTTAAGGAGAGACTAATTCTCTAGGATGCTCAGAAAAGAAAAGTTGGGGCAGCAATGGCTCCATCATGACTGAGACCAAAGGTTGACAGATAAGTAAGCAAGTAAGCTTTCTTTTCTCTTTTTTGCCCTGCCTCAAAGTAGTCTGTTTCCTCTCTCTCTCTCTCTCTCTCAGTTTTTCTCTGAGAAAGATATTGGAGATAGATGATAGAGATACAAAAATACATAGATTAGATGATCGATAGGTAGAGATAGAAATAGAAATGTCCTGTCATTATAAAAAGAAACAGAAGATATGAACTATGTAAAAGTAATGAGAAAAACATTTATAAAACCTTTTAAACTAAGTGCTAAATGAGAAATAACATCCTTTGTATTGATAGAATTTCTTTGATTTTCCACTTTTTCACCACCCAAGCTACCCAACGGAGTTGCTCTCTTCCTAGTAAAATTTTAGCAACATAAAATGTAAGTAGTGTTCATAATTTGGATGAAAAGCCATGTTCTCCTCTCAAAGCAGTCCAGGGATTTCAGCAGGATGAAGTATGCTCAGATTAATATAGTTTCCACAAAGATTTTGGAGGGTTCTCTAGAAGAACGTATATGGTGTACACATGTAGAGGTTATTGTGAGGATATAACTCAGTTTCCTATCAACCAAAAAAATCTTCTCTTCTGTATATAATCCATTCCTTTAGAGATAGTGGCTAGAGAGATGAGGCTGAAATGACAGTTTATGCCACTCTTCCACACTCTCCTCATATGGGTTTAAGGTACATGGACACTTAAGACTTAATATCCATCAAAAAATAAACAAATGAGTTCTGTTTTTTTTTTAAATAAATATATAGTAAATGAGAAGTAACAACACTTACTCCATTACCCAATTTGCCACCTTTCTTCTTCCTTCCTTCATTTTACAATCTATGCATTTTTCCAGTGATGCTGACAGAGGGATGGGTAGAAGTGGTTGCCAAGGGGCTGGGTGTAGGGGACAAAAGGAAAAGTTGGAGAAAGGGCATCAACTTTTAGTTATAAAATAAATTAGGGATTTAATCTATAACATGATGACTCTAGTTGGTAACGCTGTTCATACCATAAATTTCATATAATTGAAATTTGCTTAGAGTTAGTGCTTAAATGTTCTCAATAACAACAACAAAGAAAAAGGAAGGGAAAATATGTGAGGTGATGGATATGTTATCTCGGTGGCAGGAGTCCTTTCACAAAGTAGGCGTTTATCAAATCATCACTTAAATATCTTAGAATCTTCCTCAGCTTCAGTAAAGTTGGAAAAAAAAATGTAGCAGCTGACAATTGGCAAGCATTACTGACTGCTCTCAGAACATGATTTGCATGTTCATTGGACTCCATTTTCAGTTACTCATTCTTTAATTAAATCTTAAAGCATCTTTAGAACATGTTGACTGCATACCAAAGCAGGGAAGTCTATGAAGAAACAAATCCTTTTAGAGGGATTCCCTTTCTGTTCTCATAACCTTCCATGGGAGGCCTGGCAACCTTGCCCATCACCCACAGGGTTATTAAATCAGAAGCAATAGGCCACATGAGATTTGCTTGTGAGCCTTTCTCTGCTGAATATAGGGGCTTCATTCGTTTTGCCTCAAGTGCTTTAGTTTTCTGAACAGGAAAGTGTTTAGTAATACCAGCAGATGAGTAAAATCTTGAGGGAATTAACTTGCTAACTACTGGAAATATGTTACTTTACTCTCTCATGACAGTGCCCTTAAAATCACAAACTGGATACTCATTTTCCATTCTTAATCACACAAGTTATAACTTTCCCAGACATGCAATTTTTTCAGAAATCCCCAATGAGGGTGACATGTGAAACTTGATTAGACTCTATAACTACACCCATATAGGATTGGAGTAGAGATGAAAAAGTATAATCTTTATTATTTCAAAAGCTCACATTAATTTAGTCAATTAATGCTAGTCAATTTACTCAATTAACATTAATTAACAATTTATAACTGTCTTTGACAGGTTTGAATTTCTTATTTATTGAAAACCAGGGCTACCTAATTCCTGACTGACTTTAAAAATTAGCATATCCAGGGAGAATATAATCCTGAAAAACAAGTGATTGCTTTCATTTTGTCAGGAACTCTCTGCCATCTTTGAAAACATTCTAATAAATAAAACTTTAGAATAAAAAACTTGATTTGCAAAATGAATTTTATTGTAATTAAGATTTTTCCTTTTTTCTTAATTAACGAATACTGGCTGGGGCTCTTTTAGATTCCTTTAATCATGGTAATGAAGAAGGTCCAGTACACCAAATAGCTGAGGCCAATCAAATGGATTTTATTAACGTTTAATGTTTTTACATTTTTTCTTGAATAGACCTCAGTTACACAGAAGAGAATTAATTATGATCTTTAGTTCATGCATACTGTCATTACTATTTCAATTTGAGCCCCTTTTACTTACCAGGTGGTTGGTTGATTTATTTTTAGTTATATAATGATCCACAGATGGGCTTACTATCCAACAAGAACATTGACAACTTGGGTAGGACAGAAATCATGGCTTTGCCAAGATATTCAACTAGTATGAGGCAATGAAGTACTGGATTTATTTTTGTTAGTATGGAAACCTTAAAAGAAAGCAAAGATAATTTTAGTTGGAGGGAGACTTCTCCTAGGTAATTCGCAAGCATCCCAGGCAGTCCTGTTTTGTTGTTATAGATAATCTGCATTCTGGGTAGGAATATGAAAGTTTCTGAAGGATCTTGCTTCAGAACAATGGACTGGTCACAGTCTATGACTTCCATCTGCTTTCCAGAACAACAATAAAAGAAGCAAAACAATTACTTGAGGGGTATTTTGATTTTTCAAAACTATTGGAGGAGTGTGATGCGTATCTCTGAAAATTTTCCTTTTTCAGGCAGTAGGTGGAGGCCATATCCTGTTCTTTATCTTCTCTGCAAAAGATTATTTATAATTTGAATAATTACTACCACACTGCTGCCAGCAGGTGATGTATAATATATCACCCCCCAAAACTTAGGTAACATTTACTTGATCCCTGCCATAGACCCTATCTTTTTGTAGGAGTGCTGCTGTTACTTAATAATGATAATGCTTTACTATGGTCACATCTTTCTATGAGAGCACTCTTGTTCCTCCCACCCCCACCCCCCGCCGCCAATAGATGAGATTTTTGTTTCAGCCCCTGGCAGTAGTCCTAAGGAAAAAAAAAAAAAAAGTTTAATTTCAGTTATAAACTGTAATATGAAAAATGTAGAAAGTTTAGGGAGGCTCTGAAAAGAAAAAAAAATCACCCCATATAGCAGCTGGAGTGAGATTGTTAAAACATAAGTCACATCATTTCACTTTTCTTCTGGAGTGCTTCAGTGTTTTCTCATTTCTCAGACAATAAGCACTCAGTTCTGACAATGGCTTAAGAGGGCCACGATGATCTATTCTCTCTCTTGTATCTCTGACCTTATTCCTCTAACTCATCAGCTTGCTCATTCTCCCCCAACCACACTGGCCTCTTCCACCACGTGGGATCTCACTGCAGAGACTCTGTACTTAATATTCCCTCCCCAGGCATGTGCTCATCTCAGGACATTTGTAAGTGCTGCTTCTTTGACCTGTTACACTCTACTCCCAGAAACCTGGTTGTTTTGATCATTCTGTCACTGTCTTTATACCAAGGTACTCAAATGTTACTTTGTCAAGAAGGCCAATCCTACAGCTCTATTTGAAATTTCAGTCCCATCTCTATGCCCTACAAATACAAATTATCTAGCTATTATCTTTATCTACTTTAATTTTCTTCTAACATAAAACATAATTGACTTATTTGTTCTGTTTATGGTCTTTCTTTTTTCAACTTAGTGTGAGAAGCCGGGACTTGGAGGTGTCCCCAGTGTGCGGAGAAGTCAGGTCACGTAGTTTCTATTCAATAAACATGCAACTAACACTGTTTATATTTTATTGTTTTAGTATTATCTTCTGGGACTTTTTCCTGCCATTTGCATTGTTATTTCTTATCTTTCAGTGAGTTGTGTGTTATCCAGTTCTCCATAAGCTGCATCAGATAGGAACACATGTCAGATTTGACAAGATTTCAAGTAGCCTTTATCTATTTAGGAAGCATTTGGAAGTCTGATATTCTCTGGCCTGTGGGCTCATTGACAACTTCTCTCATATTTGGCAGCATGAGGAGCAACAATTCCATAACCGACACCACTCTTAATCCCCCACTCATCATAACTAATGTTGTTAGTCTGCCTGTCTGATCCTTGGGCATTGGCATCCCGATTTTCTTGCCTATAAAGGAAGTCAATTTAGTGTCTGCCTGCTTTGTTGGACCACGACACCATGCAGGGTTTCTTCTGGTACTGCATCTGATGCCTGATAGTGAACAAATTGGGCTAGATCCTGACTAGCTACACATCTGAAACTGCCCTAAAGTCACCTCTTTCAACTTAGATTTTTATCTAAAATCAGTGCTTTGAACATTTTAGAATATGCTGTGTTGTTAACATGATTTTTTTTTAATGAAAGCAAAAGAAAAAAATATGTGTTTTGATAGAATTTAAGTTTGCATCTCTTATGGATAAAACCCTGCTAAGAATCTTTGACTGTGATTTAGAAAGATCTGAGTCTCTGGGGCCAAGATCAGGGCTGTGATATAGACTGTGGATATCTCCAAAAAGCCAGAATATAGAGGTAACATTGAAAGGACAATAGTGTTTTCCCCAGAGGGAAGCATATACTACCAAAAGGAGGATTATCACAGCTGCACTAATCTGCTTTCTCTCTATTTTTTTTCACTCTGTGTCTCCTGGAATTATGCTAGTGCAGAGCTTTGCTGACATTACATCCAATGAGTGGGGAGAGGAATCTCCCTCCATTAGGTCTTAAATGATGAAGACATTTTTGTGATAAGGGGCTGCACAAGTCTAGTCTGTCTGATAATAGAAGGTAAATTACCTCCTTGACTGAAAAGCGTTCAATCATTTAGGATAAATTCTCTCTCCATGGCCGTGAATTGGCCCATAAAAATAGGAAAGAATATAAGACTCTCTACATCATACAAAAGCATTACCTTTATCTTTGTTTTTTATCTTTTAAATCTTTGTTTAAAGATTACATGGATTAGAAAAGACTTCTGAGCTTTTACCCCTGACTCTTGAGGGAGATATGCAGACAAAAGTGAGATCAATGAATAATAAACTCAAAAGTTGCTTCAAAGCTTCAAAGTATCAAAATATGGAACAGTCGCATGGGGATATAATGTTAAATGGACCAAATTACTTAATGATCCTCTCAACACATGCTTGTGTAATTCAGATTTGCTCCAGTAGCTCTTCATAGTTTATACAGCATACAGAGTCTTAATCTCTTCATTACATCATCAGCATTCAAGATAATGAGGTTTTGACATATTTAAAAGGAGGTAAATCTAATGAAGAAATCATATACACAAGTCAAATTACATTTAAGATGTTTTCCTACTTATCACTAGAATTAAAGGTGTAATTTAATATGGATTTTTGATTAAAAACAGATGGTTCACATCTGTTCCCCAAATGGAAAAAAAAAAAAAAAAGCATTTTAGCTGAAAAGTGTAAGTCACTGAAGTAATATCTGATGAGGAAGATATACTCAATATAGTTTGGTTCTGTCACCGCAGATAGGTTCTGCTATCCTTCCATTCAGAGAGTAACTAGAATAAAAATAAGTACATCTGTAGAACAATATCTTCACAGGAATTAACCCAATTTGTAAGATGTTCCAGAGGTCAGATGTGTGAACTTTCAGGCAATGCCATCTTGTCCAGACATGCATGGGAACTTCCTAGACTGAAGCCTGCTAAGAACCCTAGAAGAAGAGTTTGACAAATTTGAGGAGAAGGTGATATGGACAAAGAGATTTTCAACTAGCTTTTTGGGAATGAAGTTCTTTAAGAGAGTCTAAAGTGGAACCTATGATTCCTGCCTCCTGGGAGTCACATCTTTATGCTACCACTTCCTCTTGAGTGTGGCAGGGTTTTGACTTGCTTCAATACAATAGAATATGGCAAAGGCTGTAGCGTATATGTTATTACATGTACATGATTATGTTGCATGTAACTGCAATACCCATACTGGGAAGAAACTCTTCCTTGCTGGCCTGGAAGAAGCAAGTTGCTATATCCATATCAAAAGGCAAGGAACTGGGCAGCCTGGTGGCTCAGCGGTTTAGTACCGCCTTCAGCCCAGGGCGTGATCCTGGGGACCCGGGATAGAGTCCCACGTCAGGCTCCCTGCATGGAACCTGCTTCTCCCTCTGCCTCTCTCTCTCTCTCTCTGTCTCTCTCCCTCTCTCCCTTCTCTGTGTATTCTAATGAATAAATAAATAAAATCTTAAAAAAAAAAAAAGGCAAGGAACTGAGGGTGGCCAAAAATCAGCAAGAAAAGTTGGATCTCAGTCCACTAGCTCAAAAAGAAGTAAATTCTGTAAACAATCACATGTGTTTAGAAGTAGGTTTCTCTCCAATCAGAACTTATAAGAGACTGCAGATTGCAGCCTTGGCCATCACTGTGACTGCCTGTTTAAGGTCCTAATGCAGAGTATATATCTAAACAAAGATAAGACTCCTGACCTGCAGAAAGCATGAAACAAAAAACAGGTGTTAAGCTTCTAAATTTATGGCAGTATTATTACATTGCAATGCAGAGCTAATACACCGCTTTTGGACTCTACACTTCATAAGATATTCCTTCTCAATAAAGAAAGGCAAAACACAGGATCACGTCCTGGGCCCAAGGCAAGTGCTCAACTGCTTAAGCCACCCAGGCGTCCCGGTTCAATTTGATAATACATCAAGGATGGAGAAAATGCTTAGGAAGTATTCCTGTGCTCTGTAGAGATTATGAATGCAACATTTTTGTAGGATGCTAAGATATTTTAGGAATCCAATGAGCATTGTCCCTCTAAGAGGCCACATTAGTTTTAGAAGACAGCACCTTGAAACACAGATAGTCATATGAGCCAGAATATGTTCCAAAAGTATAATTAATATCATAATCTTAGGTTGGAGGCAAGCACCAGCTATGCCAATTGTAACAATGAAAATTCTTATTTGGAAATTATTAAAATATAGGGTATAATAATTAAGCTATAGATATATAAGAAAATGAACATTAATTTATCATACATTCATCCATTATAAATTTTTTGAATTGTTGCTATAATTTATCTGTTCCATTTAAGTTACAGTATCTGCAAATTATTTTCTAGAATGTAGAATCAATTACAAATATGCTTTCTCAAATATATGCTAATATGATTTTTTAAAGTCAGGTTAAGGATTCAGTAAGCAATTGTATAAAAATAAGAATTTTCTATATTGCCTTTTAACTTACTAAGTTCTTATTTAACCCATTTCTTTATGGAAATCTCAAGTACGTAAGGTACAATATATCATTTTCTTCATTATTTTATTTTCACTTTCTCCTTTATAGAGAATACCTACAGATAATAGATTGATGTACATGTTATCATCGGTGTAATTTCATAACTCTCAGCAGATAAGCATTAAAGGGTTTTCCTCTACAATGGCAGATGGCAGCATGGCAGATAATTGTAAATTATTGTATAAGAATATACTGTGGTGGAAACTAAGAAAGAAAGAAAGTGACTAATAATTTTGTTGAGAAGACAAGAAAAATGAAGATTGAATTTTAAAAATCAGAAGTTCTATATTACTACAGTATTGACCAAACTATATTTTTCGAATTACCATTCAACACAACTGGTGAAACTACACAAGAGGAAAGAAAAAAAGTCCTGCAGAGATCGCAGGTGACAACTCAGTGCACAAATTCCTAATCAAATCACCACCATCTGCCTAACTTATGATCAAATCTGCTTTGGCATTTGGCTTTTATCTCCTCAAGGATATTAGCCTTAATGCACAGATACCTTAAATAGAAAAGAATAATGGATTTGAAAATGGAAAAGAATAGCATGACCCATGGAGAATAAGAGTCAAGAGCTATGTTTATTATTATTATAAACTCTTTTTTCATGTGTTTGTGACTCTTTCCCAAGACTTAACTGATTGCATACAGGGTAGGGATGATGTTCTGCATTCTGACTCCTCTGCATTACCTGTCAGCCTATAATTGATAAGTGTTAATTAACTGACTCACTTGCTAAATACTGACTGGAAAGCACAAGGAGTAATCTTGAGAGCAGGGAAGTATTTATTTCTAGAGTATACACAGGGTACTCCCTTGTTTCCCACTCCTCCCCAAAATACAGCTAATCTGTGTATTTAAAAGTCTATTATGTTTCTTATCTTGTTTAAAAATTCTTGTACCTGGATAGGGGAAGTACGCTGAAATGCATGTGAGTAGTATAATGGATCTGTAGAGATCCATAATATTATAGTTCATTTTGACATGAATGGACCCTGAAATACAGATACTCTTAAACCTTATATGCTATTTAATGCTTTTAAAATTATATAACAGAACCAACTTAATATGCTTCATAGAAGCTTAAAGCAGGAATACTTGGTAATTTAGGGAAAAAACTGGAACCGAGCACTCTAAAGCACTTGACCTTTCTCTTTTCTCCCTGTTTTCCTATTTATCTCTTTATTTATTTTCCCTTCTAGAATTTTCTTTGCGGGACACCTGGGTGGCTCAGTGATTGAGTGTCTGCCTTCCGTTCAGGGCACGATCCCACAGTTTGGGGATTGAGTCCCACATTGGGCTCCCTGCACGGAGCCTGCTTCTCCCTCTGCCTATGTCTCTGCCTTCTTTCTGTGTCTCTCATGAATAAATAGATAAAATCAAAAAAAAAAAAAAAAAAAAGAAGAAAGAAAGAAAGAAAGAAAGAAAGAAAGAAAGAAAGAAAGAAAAAAAAATAATTTTCTTTGCTTCTCTAGGCCCCATCACAAATATATTTGTCTGTATCAATACTGAGGTTATGCATTATAATTCCAGCCTTGTTGAACTGGCTAATTAATCCTAATTGCAAACTCAGGGAAATATAGGACAGTGAACCAAGTTGGAAAGGTGTCCATTGCTGGTTTGACCAGAGATGGCCAAGAGAATGAGCCAAGGTGGAACATAAGAGCTCATAGGAAATTTCCAAAGAAAGAAGCAGACCGACTATACTGTAATCTTAGAATGAATCTTAGAATGTGACCTTAAGGCACCTGGGTGGCTCAGTCAGTTAAGTGTCTGCCTTCAGCTCAGATCATGATCCCAGGGACCTGAGGCTGAGCCCTGAGTCAGGCTCCCTGTTCAGTAATGAGTCTGCTCTCTCTCTCTTTCCAGCTCAAACTCTCTCTCCTTATCCCTGTCTGTCTCTCTCTCTCAAATAAATAAAACCTTTTTAAAAAAGTGATCTTAAATGAATCAAGAAATATCACTCCACTGTCAAAGTTTTAAAACTTTGAGTACTTACATCACTGTGTCTTTTGTCTTGAACTCAACAATGTATTTTCTCCAAGAAAGGCCCCTGACTTTTGGCCTCCTCATTTCCATATCCACAAATGAGACAGGTGAGAGGCAACTGCCAAGGAAAGTTTTATCTGAGCTAAAATTAGTGGTTAAAATTAGCAGTGCAATCCCCTGCTCCCATTATCTTTTCATTTCATAAATTGTACATTTAAGAAAAGGAATTCATAAAGAGGTTTACAAAAAAGTAACATAAATGAAATGGACAATGTAGAGGAAGGGTCATATAATTCTAGATACTGTTTTTTTTTTTTTTTTTTTAGACACTGCTTTTTCTTTTGTCAATTTAAAGAAAGGTAATAAATATTTAAACCAATTTTCATTTGTTTTCAAAACTCTCAATCACTAAAACTGAGAATAATATATGTTATTTCGGATATTTAATGTCAACTAGCAAAAGATATGAAAGACATCTACTACCAGCGGTATGCTAGATCCAGCATGTGCTGGATAATGAGAGCTAGTCTTACAAGTTGGTTGTTAAATACAGCTGTTCTTGAAAGTTAAATTACATAAACTTGCATGAATTATTTTTAAAGGTTAATAAATGTTAAAAACTACATCATAATTATTTTACTGTGTTATCTCTTGATGTTATTTTATGTTATGTTATCTCTTGATGTTATTTTATCTATTTATGTTATTTATCTATTTCATCTATATGGGAGAAATAAATAATAGTGTACTACAACACACCTCTTCCGGACTTTGCATTCAGTTTAACATCGCATTATTAGCTTAAAAGTGATCATGGTGGTGGGGAGGATTGATATTCAGACCATAGCAATGGGCAAATGGTACAATCAGGTTTTTTTTTTGTTGTTGTTGTTTACCAAGCTTATTGTTAAACATTTATCAACTTAATGTATATTACTCTCTAGAGATATGAATTATATATTTTGAGATTTCACATCGCAGTTCTCTGGAGATAGAGGGATAAACTGAAAATCCCAAAGAATATACTTAAGGAAAAACCTAAGTTGGGAAAAATGACTTGTTTTGCTTTGTTTCTTTTGCTTGAAAATGTTGGTACCTTTGGTTTTCTGAGTTTTCAGTGTAGTGTTATGAGAAATGTAGAACAGTTGCTTGAGCCAGGTTAATATTTCTTGGAGGCTTGAGCTGAGCTAAGAGCAAGAAAGATCTGACTGAATATTTGTTTTGATCTGGGAATTTGTAAGCTATACAATTAAAATAGATCCAGGGACTGGAAGATCAAGAGAATTTGGATTTATGCTTTGCAAAGATGCTGTTTATGTTGATAAGATTTTGGAATGGAAACAACACAAACTAGATGGCAAATTGATAGACACCACCCAAAGGGTCAAAGCTTTAAAAAGGAAAGAAGCCCCCCAAAAGAGGTTTTTGTGGGTAGATTGAACCCACAATTGTTCTAAAGAACAATTAAAGAATATTGAGGAGACTTTGGAGAGATTGAAATATTGAACTTTCCTTGGATACAAAAACAAGAGAAGATAATTTTGTTTTATCACATGTACAAATGAAGAGCCCGTAAAGATATTGTTAGGAGATATCAACTGACCACTGTTATTATATGTATGTGATGAATACCAAATTCTACTTGTGAAATAATATTACACTATATTTTAACTAACTTGAATTTAAATAAAAACTTGAAATAAAAAATTAAATAAATAAATAAATGCAGATCTCATAAAATTGGTCCTATGAAGTGTGAAATCAAAGTTTCACAACCCAAAGAGGTATATAGGCAGCAACAGCAACAATGAGAAGGTGGAAGAAGTACTGCAGTTGGTGGACAGGGTGATACTAAAGGTTGTGGACCAAAACAGGTCAGGGCCAAAACTGGAACAAAGGATTTAAAAACTATTATGACCAAGAATATGGAAATTGCAATAGTGGTTATGATGGTGATCAGAACTATAGTGGCTATGACGGCTGTGATTCTACTGCATAAAACTACAGGAACTATGAACATGGACAGAGATACGCAGACTCCAGTGGCCAACAGAACACTTATGTTAGGGTATCTTGAGAGGGTGGCAATCACCCAAAACAATTACCAGGAGGACTTTGGAGAAAATAGGAGGAGACTTCTAAAGTCTCCCATCTTGCAGGATGACATTGAAGATTGGTCTTTTGTTGATGTAATGTGATTATTTTGTAAAAGACTTTGTAGTGTACAAGACACAGCTGTGGGGCACCTGGGTAGCTCAACGGTTGAGCATTTGCCTTTGGCACAGGTCTTGACCCCAGAGTCCTGGGATCCAGTCCTGCATCAGGCTCTCCACAGGGAGCCTGCTTCTCCCTCGTCTATGTCTCGGCTTCTTTCTGTGTCTCTCATGAATAAATAAATAAAATCTTAAAAAAAACAAAGACACAGCTGTGTCTAATGGTCCATTAGTGGTCTTTGTTTTTACTTTGTCTTTAGTTATCTGTGTTATGACTCAATTTGGATTTGTTTATACAAATTTTGTTTGTATGATTTCATGTTAAACCTCAAATAAATGCTTCCTTATATGAGCATTTTTCTGTGTCAGGTACTAAATACTTCTGTAAAAATAGAATTTTATTTATTTATTTATTTATTTATTTACAAAATTTTATTTATTTATGAAAGGAGAGGGAGAGCAAGCATGAGTCAGGGAAGTGGCAGAAGGAGAGAGAAAGGAGCAGACTCCCTACTGAGCAGGGAGCCTGATGCGAGGCTCCATGTGGGATGCAATCCCAGGACCCTGGGATCATGACCTGAGCTGAAGGCAGATACTTAACTGACTGAGCCACTCAGGCTCCCCTAAAAAATGTAATTTTAAATAAGCAATATCTAAGGCAAATTTTATTTTGTAGGGAGTATGGACCCATATGGAGAAACTATAGCCCTTTATAAATAACTAGCTACAGCATCACCCTGTTGCCCATTTTTGTTAGATGTGTTCTGTTAACTGAGGTGTCCACCATACCTTTAATGTTTCTTCTCTGTGTATCTGGAGACCTTGTCATAGTGTTGTCATTAGTGAAAGGTTTCTAGCAGACTTCGAATCTTCTGGATTATATTTTGAAATGAACCTTTTTAGCACAAAGAATGTTGTTAGCTCCTTTCATGAATAGAAAACACTACTTTGTTCCTGTCTCTGGAAAGCCATTTGTTATGATATGCTAAATCAGACTTAATCAGTGGTCTGCTAGAAAGAGCTTTGGCTAATCATAATACCATGGCTTTAATTGTTCTCTTGATAAAAATGTCCAGATATTCTCAAGGAAAAGGCACTATTAAAGTGTGTGTAGGAGTTACAGATTAAGGGTACCAAAAATAGTTACATTTTAACAAGGATTTTGGCAGATAGGTATGAGGTTGTTAAAATTTGAGCAAAAATTAGGTACAGATATTTGAAGCAGTGGCTGAGGAAATTAGTTGTATTCTGTTGGTATTATGGTACAGCAAACACCAAGCTAAACAAAATGTTTTCTATTGGGACATTCATAGGAAGGTATCTTGGGTGTTAATTATTAATGTGTTTTGAAGTGGTGGGGTTCAGACCTAAGGGCCAAGAAAGAATTCTTAAGACATCTTTGGTGCAAAAAGGTGATTTTGTTAAAGCATGGGACAGGACTCACGGGCAGAAAAACCTGCACTGGGGTCATGAGGGGTGGCCCATTATATACTTTCAAGTTGGGAGGGGGTTAAGGATAGTGTAAGTCTCAAAGGAATTTTGGAAGCAAGGTTTCCAGGACCTTGAGGGAGCTAGCTATTCTTAGAAAAAGGCCTTTTATCACTGTCTAATAAAATCTTAGTCATGAGACCCTTCAGACGTATATTGGTGGGTCATATGCATGGAGGATGACTGCCAACATGTATCTGGGGTGAGGGGGAGATAAAGGAAGCATCCAAAGAAATTTTTATATGTTAAAGTACATGTACAGGATCCTGGCAGTTGAGCTAAGATTGCCTTTTGCCCTTAGCAAAGTATTAACATCGAGGCACCTGAGTCCCTAGAGGAAGGTCACCCTGCCTGTTTCAAGGACTTGTGAATAGGCTGTAAGTAGTAAGGGAATTTAATTTTTCTTTTGCCTTTGCTTCCAACATTAGTGTGAGTTCTTAGAAAAAGTCATAGTAGTAGATTTCATCATTTTTGATGCATTAGTGCATGAGCTGAGTAGTGAAGCACACACATATTCAGACATAGGAAGGAGTAGCAGGAAAAAAGTATACTTTAAATTTTATGCATATTAACACAAATCTAAGTGACTGAGTCATTACAACAGATCTCCCTGGTGCATCAAAGAGCAGTTTCAGCTCTAGATATTGGAGAATTTCCTGGGTAAATTCAAGCTTTGAATTTTACATTAAGTGTACATGATGGATTTAAGGTTTTTAGGTTTTGTTTCTGTGGTTACACATTAGTCTCTAGGATTGGCATACATGCTCACATTTGGTGCCTGGATCTTTCAATGTTTGTACTTACTGGCTATCAAGTTACAATGTAGTTGGCCTTGTTTTGCTCCTGGTTTTGTTATTTGACCTAAAACCTATACCAGGTACTAATGTTGGTTATTTCAGGGAACTATTTATTCTTTCAGCATACAATCTTATAGAACAAGGGAGATTTTCATTTTAAGTTATGTTGTCAAAGTCTGTAGTTGCAGTGTCTTTAGGGTAGTGAATCTGTTAAGTTGAAATTGATGATTAGGTAGCAAATTGACATTGAGATTATCCTTTACCTGGGGTGTCTGGGTGGCTCAGTGGTTGAGCATCTGCCTTTGGCTCAGGGCATGATCCTGGGGTCTTGGGATCGAGTCCCACATCAGGCTCCCAATGGGCAGTCTGCTTCTCCCTCCGCTTATGTCTCTACCTTTCTCTCTTGGTCTCTTATGAATAAATAAATAAAATCTTAAAAAAAAAGAAAGTTTATCCTTTACCTGATCAAGATGAACAAAACCTTTTTTTTATGTTTTATTTTTATTTTGGAATGAGAGGGAGAGAGAGAGAATAAGCAGGAGGGGCAGAGGGAGAGAGGGAGAATCCCAAGCAGACTCCTTGCTGAGTGAGGAGCTCTACATGGAGCTCAGTCCCAGGACTCCTAGATCATGAGCTGGGCTGAAACCAAGTCTGATGCCTAACCAGTTGAGCCACAAGGTGCCCCAAAGGCTTTTTAAACAAACCAAAAAAAAAGTAACTATAGATACTTTAGAGATTAATTCTTTTTACATTTTATTTTCATTGCATTCCTATAAATGTTTTCAGTATCATAATAACACAAAAATACAGTAAGATTTAAAAGCTATTATTATTGCCAAAATCTATAAATAAAATTTAAAAATATTTTGAATAACTAATTTTCCTGAAATGATTAAAAGTAAAAATATATATTGAATCTAAATTATATTTTATGCATAGAGAAATAAAGTTAAATGTTCGCTATGTACTAGAAATAATGATTTTATTGAATATCGATTGCAATGTTTTTACCTATTGGTATAATCAATATAGAATAGAGAATGTATCAAATACAAGAGCCTCACTGAAAAAAAAAAAAAAAAAAAAAAAAAACCTCTGCTTTTTCAACTCTCTTATATTCTGATTTTATGCTAGTTGATTAATTCACTGAATGGGTTTAATTTTGAACCAAAACATATTTTAAATCTGAAAAGAAAATGGACTCATTTCCATTTTAAATGTCACTGAAATAAAAATACTAAAGCCCTGGGTAAGTGATTTCCTTTCATAAGGTTAAATATCTGCCAAGAATATTAGTTGAGTTTTCTCAAAATTGCCCTTCAAGTGCTATTGCTGCCAAAAACCAACACAAGGAAGTGAAACTGGTATTATCTGAAAATCAGAGTGCCATGACATTGAATTGCTGTGATCCTATTGCAGCTTGGATGTCATAACCAATATTTATTTTAACCAATTTTATAAAGCAATTTCTATTGCTACTGCTTAGTGATATGTTTACAAACTTGATTACTGCCCTGAAAACTGATAATCCAGTGGGTTAGACATACTATAAACAAATCATTGCCACATAATGTTTTAAGTGCTATAATAGAATTGTTAGTAATGTATTTTGGAGCACAATGAGGAAGGATGCTACCTTCCAGAGATTAGGGGAAAGCTGCAGAAAAAAGCAGTGTTTGGGATGCATGTTTAAGGATAAGGAGGAGGGGCACCTGGGTGGCTCAGTCAGTTAAGCATCTGACTCTCAGTTTCAGCTCAGGTCATGATCTCAGGGTTGTGAGATCAAGCCCACATCACGCTCTGCACTGGACATGGAGCCTGTTTAAGATTCTCTGTCTGCCACCCCCCACCCCCTCGAGTGCTCTCTTTCCCTTTCTCAAATAAATAAATAAATAAATAATCTTTTTTTTTTTTTTTTTAAAGGAGGGAGAGGAGAAGGAAATAGGCAAAGGATGAAATGTTCTAATGACTTCAGATGATTAGCTAATAGAATATTGTTCAGTATAGGTAATAATCAGAAAATTTACATTAAATGAAAGGTTATCCATTTGTAGTTTCCTAGTATCTTTTTATTCAATGACCTAGTCTTTACAATTGGTGTAGTAGCTCCTCTTTGCTAGAGAACCAGAAAACTAAATTAGAATCTTTGGGAAAAAGATCACAGATATATTTATTTTGAAATAATTATCCAATTATTTATAATTATAATTTATAAATAATTATAATTATATTATATACTTATCTCAATAATAATTGAGATGCTCATTGCTGACATAATATTATTAAGTCATAGCATTATTTTCTAGCACAATGATAGAAAATTTTTATTGGAAGATTTCATGTTACAACTTTGTTTTTCTATGTGCCAAGCCCTATCCCACTGGGGCTGTGAATGTGCAAAGATATCAACTTGATATTTAAGCATTTAAACACAAACTGCTACAGTTATGAGAGGTCTTTATGAGGATGGGGAACCTTCCAAATGCTATATTTGTGAAGCTCTGACTTCCTTTTTTTCAGTTTTGTTGAGTATAGTTGACAAAATTATAAGATATATAAAGTGTACAATGTGATGGTTTGGTATACATATATATTGTGGAAATATTGATTCTCCCCATCAAGTTAAAACATCCATCTCTTCATATATTTACTTTTTGTGTATTAGAACATTTAATTTCTACTCTCTTAGCAAATTTCAGTCATATAAGACAGAATGGTCTTCTGTAGTAACCATGTTATACATTATTTCCTCAACCTTATTTATCTTATAACTGAAAGTTTGTAGCCTTTTAAAACCTTTCCTTGTTTCTCCCACTCCTTAGCCACTGGCAACCACCATTCTACTCTCTGCTTCAATGAGTTTAGTTTGTTTAGATTTCACATATAAGTGAGATCCTATAGTATTTTTTTCCCTCTGTCTAGTTTATTTCACTTAGCATAATGCCTTTCAGGTATGCCCATGTTGCCATGAATGACAAGATTTCCTTCTTTTTTGTCTGAGTAAAATTCCATTTTGTGTGTATACATGCATGTACATACATATATGTATATATACATATATACATATACATATACATATACATATACATATACATATACATATACATTTTCTTTATGTATTCATCCATCAGTTAACACTTTGATTGTTTTCCATACCTTGGCCATTGTGAATAATGCTTGAATGAACATGACAGTACAAATATCTCTTTTAGATAGTAATTTTATTTCCTTCAGATATATACCCATAAGTAGAATTGCTGGATCATATGGAAGTTCTATTTTTAATTTTTGAGGAACCTCTATACTGTTTTCATTCCCACCAACAATGTACAAGGGCTCTTTTTTCTTTACATCCTCACCAGGATTTGTTATTTTTTGTCTTTTTGATAATAGCCATTCTAACAAATGTGAGATGATCTGCCATCATAATTTTGATTTGCATTTTCCTAGTGATTAATGATGTTGTGCACATTTTCATGTACTTATTGGCCATTTGTATGTCTTCTTTGGGAAAATGTCTATTGGGGTGTTTGCCCATTACTTAATTGGTTCTTTTTCTCTATTGAATTGTATGAGGTTTTTAATATATTTTCATATTAACCCTTTATTAGATATGGGGTTCACAAATATCTTCTCCAATTCCATAAGTTGCCGTTTCATTTTGTTGATAGTTTCTGTTGTTGAGTAGAAGCTTGTTCATTTGAAATAGTCTGAGATTCTGATTTCTTAATGTTTTTGCAAGCTAAAAAAATGGGAGTTCAATTTTGATAAATTGGTTTTCTATTGAATTTTAAATCTATATGTTACAAGAAAAACACACAAACAAAAACATAATCCTTCTGATTATGTCTTCTCAAATAACATGATATTCATGAATTTACCATAGCAGAAATTATGTGATGGATTATTCCACATTTCAAAGAACTGATTGCCAAGAAACAAACAAACAAAAACATAAGGATTCATGAACAAAACCAGTTCTTGTATTGGTGGGGTATGGTATGTAGATTCTGAGATTTCTTACTCTCACTCTCTAATGGACATTTTAAGGGGACTTGCATTGGCTAAATTTATCAATGTGTCTATAAATATTTCAGCGGTTATTGATATAATAATTGTAAAGTTAAAGGTCTTTTTTTTAGCTAATTAATGTTGGTTATATTCTCCATTATATTAAGAAGTGGAGAAGGTAACAGCTGTTTGGAAAAGATAAGTACTGGTCAGTTGCTTCTAGGACTGCCTTGGGCAAAGGAGTCCTGATACAAGTAGTCATCTCTGAATTGAATGAGATGGCTGTATAAAGCTGCAGGATTTTCTGAAGAATCCTGACACCTGAGGACTGTCTGGGATAGTATTTCAGCTGCTCTAGAATGAAGAAGGAAATCCTTTCTTTTTGCAGGGAGATTTGCACTACATATCACTATATCTTTCAGAGTTTTTTCTCCTTACTTCCATTTCTTCATGTGATTCTTGGAATCCCTCTTTATGAATTCTATTGAATGAATCTCTCTTCCTGAGGGAAATTTAAAACAAGATGTTTAGTGGAACAAAGTACAGCCCACATTGATGCAACTGGCTTTAGGGCCTCAATGGATGCCAGCAATAAAATATCCCAATATGATATGATAAAATAATTTCCAAAGGGATTAAAATTACTAAGTGTAAAATAACAAAATAGTGTACAAATAAAGAGATAAATATATAAGCCATTTAATATGGTGAAATGTTTTAATAGTATAACAGAGAAAAACAAGAATAAGTTTCTTGCATAAAAGTTAAGATAGGAAGTAAATAAAAATTCAACACAAATCGAAAGATATATTACAAATTCTAATCATTTTCAACAATTATGATGAAATATCTTAAAATCAGTACAAAAGTCACCTTCTGATAGAAACATTTTAAATGTAAATGAATGTACAATTCTCAGTATAAACACTAAAGACACTTTAGTGTTTGTCCATCTCTTTCTTCTTAACTCCAAATTCACCTTCTGTACCTGCTCTGTGAAAATGGATCTGGACTGTTTTTGATGTTTTCCTTTTGCCATCTTCCATTAAAGCTTTGCCAGTAGAGGGTATTGGAGCAACATTGCAGGAAAACACATTTTGCTTCCTGGTTGTGGTATGATTGCTTGTTGGGCTCTGCTGGCACACATGGCATCCTCAGCACTTATCCTGCAGCACTTTTAAGATTTCTAGTACCTAATTCCTATAGTCCTCAGTGCCCAGAAGCACTAAGGAGCCAATATCTTTTTTCAGAATCCTTAGGGCAGATTTGTATCAGAGTGCCTCTAGTGAGGCATCTGCCAGAGAACAGGTCTCCTTGGCTCCCTGAAGGGCAGATTTCCAGCAAGCTCCATCAGTAATGCACTTTTTGCCATGACAAGGCCCTAAGTTTAGATCTCAGCCCTGTGTTGTGAGTGGGACTGAGTGAGGGAGTGCTTTATCTCAGCCCAAGAGGAAATGGTTCTTCTTGTATCTGCTATCCTGTATTTAGAAGTCTTACTTTGTGGAAGTTAAAACCTCATTATGCTAATCACCTATTATAGTTAGTAATTCTTTATTAATTTTTTTCTGATCATATTACTCCATGGTTTCCTTTTCCTGACTGGAACTAGATTGATTGATACAGTTATACATAAAAAAAATTGCTATCCTTACAGGTTCTCGATCAATCTATATTAAAACAATAGTGATAATGAGATATTAAATCTTCACAATGGAATTAGTATAGTTTTTTTTTTAAATAATTAAAACCCTTTGTGTAGCTGGGTATGGTAAGATGTGGACTATAATACACTAAAGATAAAAGTATGAGTTGCTACAGGAAATTTTAAGAAAGCAATCAAAAGCTTAAATTCTTAAAAATTTTCAAGCACTTTAATAATTATTGGAATTTATTCTGAGGGATAATGAGATGGTGCAATAATCTATGTACAAGGTGGCATTTAAAACTTTTTTGAAAATTAAATACATTTTTAAAATGGGAAAGTGAGAACTGCCTACATTTCTATCACTGATAATTTCTCAAAAGAAAAATTCATGGTTAGTCACATGAGATGAAAAATTTTAGTGACTGAGAGATGAATCTTGAGCAAAAAAGACTATGTCAACTTGTTTTTTTAGCAGTCTTATTGTGACAAAAATTCACACACTTAAAATGTACAATTAATGTTTTAAGGAATATTTGCAGATATGTGCAGCCATCATCACAGAAAAGTTCAGAACATCTCATCATCTCAAAAAGAAACTTCATGCCCTTATGTGGGTGTTTGTTAATATTATTTTACTGAATTAACATATTAAAGGAAAAAAAAAACCCTCAAACCCCATACTAGTCATATTTGGCTTTAGCTGTTAATCTATTTCAAGGATCAACTCAAGAATAAAAAAAGAGCTAAATTATAAATGAACATAATTAATGTTTCTTTAAGAGATTTAAGTTATATTTTAAATGTAATGAATTTAATAATCTTAAAACTTTCAGTGCCAGAAACTAACAAATCAATCCTTCTCAAGCTTTAAACAACCAATTTCAATGTAATCAACTAGACTTATCCATTTTGTAAATGCAAATTCAATTCTCTTAAACATGGTAATATAGTAAATTTAAAGCTGTTATGTCTTTCAATGTAAAATCCCAAATCCAAAACAATTACTCAATTTAATTTAAAATGCAATCAGACCAAATCTTAAATTTTGATAGATATTACAAACACTTTAAAAACAAATATTCACAGGCAATTTCCAAATTCACACAAATCTGTGAGAACATGGGTATGATTTATAATCTTACATCTAGATTTAATTCGGAGTTTTCTTAGATTTTTAGTCCATACAAAGGGAACACTTTTATTTTATCAAAGTGCTAGATTACCAAAGCATATACAGTTGAAATCAACTCTACCAGAAACACTTATAGAGTGTCAGAGTTCAGACTCAAATACAGTAATGAAGTAATTTTAGGTGATGTGTGTGTATATGTTAATGTGATAATCTTTGAAAATTGCACTTTATATACATCCATTTTCCCTCTGTCCTTAGAACTTATGACCATAAGACATTTTTGTTGCTATAAGTGCCCCCTTTCTTTTATTGTTCCTCTTACCCCCCCTCCCCCCAGTAAGTGCCTAGGCAGCTGATCACATGTGGATAACTTTGTTCTTTTGATAATAATATTTTCTGTGAAATTATATCAAGCTTTCACAGTTTTCCACTCATGGGCTCTATTCCTCACTGTAGTTAGTGCCTGGTTATCAGCAATAGCAGAAATCTCCACCTCCTAAAAAAAAATTTATCTGGAAGTTGCACAGAGCATAGGTGAACAAAGGACATCTTTTCACTGCCAGAGGAAAAAGAGAAAGAATTAAATAATTTCTTACCAAAAAGTAAAAGACTTTAAAAAATGAAGCACTATTAATAAAGAACTATATTTTTGTGTGTCATCACATAGGTATAATTTCAATGTTATAAAAATAAGCATATATTCCAGGATATTCATTTTATGGATCATATTTGTGATGTTAAAAAATGCCTCCTACATATCAAGCAAGTAGTAATTAGTCTACAAAAAATAGGTGCTATGAAAATATAGTATCCTAAAGTAATAGAGTAAGATATTTTTAAATCTAATATCCAAAAGTTTCAACAAAGGAAGTCAAACAAAAACAAAACACAAGTACAGGATATGTATTCTTCCTCCAGATATTAGCATGTTTTCCATTTATCTATTATAGGAGAGTTTATGAATGAAATATATTGATGGAAAAATTAAAATAATTTATGGAAATAACCTTAAGGTCAATGTGACATAGAATTTTCTGATATTATGGATGACTAAATAAAATTAAATAGATGTTTTTAGTTTTGTGATTTATTTAGCATTATCAGGATTATGCTCTAGGATCTATGTATTATGTATGATCTCAGTTTTAATCTGCTTTCCCAGTAGGGCATCTGTAAATGTAAGGAGAAAAGTATTCAAGTCAAGTGTTTATACTATTGCTGGGTTTTCTTCCAAAGATATATTCTTGAAGGAGAATAAAAAAGAGTGAAAAAGCAAACATTGATTATAGTTACTAGAGGGTTGGTAAATGTTTTCAAACATTAGAGTAAACTGAAACACATTTAACAACCTTTACCATACATTTTAAATTTACCCTCTATCGATTCCCACACCATAAAGTCTGCAAAATAAAATGTAGTGATTACCAATTTTCATCTGTTTTTTTTTTTTGAATAGCTCTGATAGACCATAATGTTTTTGTTCTTAAAAGATGGAATTTTCTTTGCTTTAATACACACATTTTTAACTAATTCTTTAAGACCAGCTATTATTTGCATATTGCTTGGAACTTATGCCATTTTTAAACAATTTGTGATTATCTGGACCATCCTAGTCTCCGGCCAATCCAATAAATAATAACCTTATTTTTCTGGAATTCACACTAAGCTATCTGAGTCTCTAAGTTTAAAAATGATTTTGGGGCATAGTACCAATAGTCCATTGCACATTAAAGATTCCAATTAGGGATCTAAGCTTCACTTTCTGTGTAATCTTAGAAAAGTCAGTTAAGTTTCATTTACCTGAGGCATATTTATATATATTTTTATATAAAATCTTGGGAAAAATTAATAGTTTTTATCTTCATTATAGATTGATCAGTAGCTGACTCAGTGGTTGAGCATCTGCCTTTGGCTCAGGGTGTAATCTCAGGTCCGTGGATGAAGTCCTGCATCGGGCTTCCTGGGAGGGGCCTGCTTCTCCCTCTGCCTATGTCTCTGAGCTCTCTCTGTGTCTCTCATGAATAAATAAATAAAATCTTAAAAAAATAGGACATACTATTCAGGATATACCGTTGTTATTATTACAGGAGCCCTGAATTTCATAAGATTCCTGATGAAAAAGACCTAGATCAAAGAAATAATTCTGACTCATTCATTCCTATAATACTGGGAATTTAGTTGTTTGCTAATACTTAGTGCTTGCTCAGTAAATGACACTGTGGTAGATTAAGGGCAAACAATGAACTTTTATATTCTCCACATTCATTATTTGGTTTCAAACTTCATATAGCATTTATGGAATTTCTTAATATGTATTTTAATTAACTAAGAGGGAAGTAACACATTTTAAAGGATCAAAGGACTAGAGCATATATGTGGACCTTGTGCAGGTCATTTTCTTTTTGAGGTTTAATAAATTAGTCTTTACATAGTAATAATTTTTCAAATTTACTCTATATTCAAAAAGATACCATAAATAAAAGTACTTATGAAATGTAAAATAGAACAGACATGATGACCAATTTTGAGTTCTGTGATAGATACCACAGTTGCTGGTATTCCAACATTCATTTTCTGCTTTTTCATTGTAATAGCACTTTAAGCATATTGTGAAAATGTCCCCAGACAAAAGATTATGATTTTGACACCCATTCATGATAAAAACTCTCAGTAAACTAGGAATAGAAGATTTTGCCATTTTGATAAAGAATATCTGTATAAAACCAATAGGTAACATCATACTTAAATAAAATCTATAAAAAAAGAAAGAAAGAAAAGGAATGGTGAGAGGGGACATTTGTTCCTGATCTTAGTGAAAAGGTTTCAATTTTCTCATTTTTTAAGAGAGAGAGAGAGAGAGAAAGCGCGCACAAGCAGGGGGGAGGGGAAGAGGGAGAGGGAGAAGCAGGCTCCTCTCTCACAGGGAGCCCCATGTGGGGCTCAATCCCAGGACACTGGGATCATGACCTGAGCCAAAGGTAGCTGCCTAATCAGCTGAGCCACCCAGGTGCCCTTCACCACTCTCTTTTAGCTACATACTGGAAGTCCTAACTAATACAATTAGTCAAGAAAAGAATATTTTAAAATGTAAAGGTTAATGGAGACGAAATAAAACTTTGTCCACAGATCACATAATCATATATGTACAAAATCTGAAATAATCACCTAAAATCTCCTGGAACTAGTAAGTGATTATATAAAAAAAAAAATTGTAGGATACATGGTAATGTACAAAAGTCAACCACTTTCCTACATACCAGCAATGAGCAAGTAGCATTTGAGATTAAAACACAATATCGTATACATTGGCACCATTGACGTAGAAATACTGAGATATAGATGTAATAAAAATATATACGAGATCTATCTGAAGAAAAGTACAAAACTCTAATGAATGAAATGAAAGAACTAAGTAAATGAAGACATAGTCCATGTTCATGGATAGGAAGACTCAATATTTTCAAGATTTCAGTTTTTCTGAAACTGATCTATATATTAATGCAGTCCCAATCAAAATCCCAGCAAGTATTTTGTATATATTAAAAACTGATTCTGGAGTTTATATAGAGAAGAAAAAGACCCAGAATAGCCAACATATATTAAAGGAGAAGAAAGGTGGAGGACTGTAAACTTCAAGACAATATAAAATTATATTAATCAAGTCCATGTGGTTTTGGTGAAAGAATAGATCAATGGAACAGAACAGAGAACCCAGAAATAGACCCATGTGAATTTAATCAACTGTTCTCTGACAAAGGAACAGAGCCTATTTTACAATGGAGAAAGTACAGATTCTTCAACAAACAGTGATGGAACAACTGGACATCCACGTGCAAGAAAATAAATCTAGACACAGATCTTACAGCCATCACAAAAATTAACTCAAAAGAATCACAGACATAAATATAAGATAAAAAATTCTTTTTGAAGTTTTAGAAGATAACATACTTTTATCTTTAAGGTAAACTTTTATTTTAGGTAATAACATAGGAGAAAATTTAGATGACTTTAGGCAATTTTTAGACGCAACATCATGATCCATGAAAGAAATACTTGATAAGGTAAACATTAGCAAAATTAAAACCTTTGTCCTGCGAAAACAATGTCAAGAGAATGAGAAGAACTTGTCACAGATTGAGAGAAGATATTTGCAAAAACTCTGGCCAAGAATTCCTTTTCCAAAAGAACAAAAACTCTTAAAATACAGCAATAAGAAAATATGCAATCCCAGATTAAAAAATGGCCCAAAGGCCTTAGCAGACACCTTACCAAAGAAGATACACAAATGGTAAATAAACACTAGAAAAAATGCTTCATGTCATGTGTTATTAGAGAAATGCCAATTAAAGAAAAAAATGAGAGATCTGTACACATATATTAGAATAGCAAAAGGATAAGAAGCAATAGGAACTCCCATTCATTGCTGAAGGAATGAAAAATGGTGCAGTTACTTTGAAGTCTATTTGGCAGTTTCTTAAAAGACTGAAAATGCTCCTGCCATATAATACAGCAATCATGTTCCTTGGTATTTACCCAGAGCTGAAAAGTTAAGTCTACATAAAAACCTGCACATGGATGTTTACAGAAGCTTTCTTCATATTTTCCAAAACTTGGAAGCAACCAAGAATCCTTTAGTGGGTAATAAATGGATAAACTATGGTATATGTAGACAATGGATATTATTGTATGACAAAGTAAAAGAAGCAAGAAAATGATATTAGTAAGTTTCCAAATTAGAAAGAAATAGAACTATCCCTATTTGCTCATGACATGTTCATATCAAATCATAAAGAATCCACTCAAAAGCTATTAGAATTAATTAGTTCACTGAAATTGCAAAATACATTATTAATTTACAAAATTCACTTGTATTTCTATACACTGGTACTATACAGACCAAAAATGAAATTAGCTAAACAATTCCATTTTCAATATCATCAATAAGAATAAAATACCTAGGAATAAATTTGTAAAAGAAGTACAAAACTTGTATTCTGAAAACTACAAACCATTATTAAACATGACCTAATTAAATGGAAAAATATGCCACGTTAATTGCTAAGAAAGCTTAATGCTGTTAAGATGGCAGTATTTTCCAATTTAATATACAATACACAATCCCTATCAAAATATTAGCTGACTTCTTTACAGAAATTGACAATTTGATCCTAATATTCATATGAATATCCAAGGGACCCAGAATGACTAAAACAACTTCAAAAGAGAACAAAGTTGAAGGACTCATACTTCTTGATTTCAAAATTTAATACAATGATCTGAAAATAAGACAATGTGTTAGTGGCCTAAGGACAGAAATGTAGATCACTGGAATAGATTGAAAATATAGAAATAAACTCTCACATTTACAGTCAATTGATTTTGTCCAGGATGCTAAGACAATTCAGTTCAATGCAAGAATACATGGTAATAATTTTAAAAAAGAACATGTTTCTAGTAATTTCCATTTTTTCATTTAATTAAATCACTAATTTACATGAGAAGATATGGTCATGAAGCCAAATTTTCAAGTTTTTGGCAACTAGTTCTTCAAACATTTGTTCCTGGCTCAGTCACTTTCTTCTTTCCTGGTTGCCAATGACACACTTATGTTAGACCATTTGATACTCTCCCATATATCAATATCAAACTGTTCCTCAGTTTAGATAATGCTATTTATCTATTTTCAAACAACCCATTTATTTCTTTTCCTCTAATTTTTTGTAGTGAGCCCATTTCATTTTTTTTAATTTCAACTATTGTATTTTTTTCAGTTCCAAAATTCCAAGTATGTTTAACTTAATATGTGACAAAATGTAACAGTTGCTTTAAAGAATTTATCAGATAATTCCAATAGCTGAGCCATCTTGTGTTTGGCCTATGTCAGTTGTCATTTCTTATAGCTTTGATCAAATTTTTCTGGTTCTTTGTCTAATGTTTTAGGATTGAATTTTAGATATTTTAAACATTTTGAATATCATTTTGTGTATTCTGGGTCCTGTCACAATAGCCTGAAGAATGTTTATTGTTGTTTTTGTTCTTTTTTTTAAAGATTTTATTTATTATTTATTCAAGAGAGACACACACAGAGAGATAGGCAGAGACACAGACAGAGGGAGAAGCAGGCTCCATGCAGGGAGCACTATGTGGGACTCGATCTGGGGTCTCCAGGATCAGGCCCTGGGCTGAAGGCAGCACTAAACCGCTGAGCCACCCAAGCTGCCCCGTTTTTGTTCTTTTTAGTCTATGAATCCAGTTAGAATTTGGCCACAAGTTCTATCTTGTCTTCTATGAGTGATGGTTCCATCATCAGTTCTGTTTTCAGAATCTTAGCTATGCTGCTTTAGATCTCTCATGTGCATGTGTTATTCAGGGATTAATTGTAACTTTGGCCATTGTTTAAATCATATTTAATTCCCTGAGACTTTGCTATTCTTTTTTAAGATTGATTGGTTGATTGGTTGGTTGATTGATTTTAGAGGGGAGTTGGGGGGGGGAACGGTCCAGGTCCTCATTCCTAGGGCCCCGAGATAATGACCTGAGCTGTAACCAAGAGTCAGATACCTAACCTACTGTGCCACTCAGGCACCCCAAGCCTTTGCTATTTTGATTTGTGTTGGTCTTCTATGTGTGCCACTCAGAGATAAGTCTGAGACTTGGATAGTGATTAAATATTATTAGTTCAATTCTCCGAGGTTTGACCCTGTTGTTTTGGTGTCTGTCTGTTGCATTGTTCAGGGATGTACTTGACATGTGGGTTTGTATCCAGAATTAAGGAACTCCCTTCTCCATCTTGCCCCTTTAGGATCCCTGCCCTTTTACTCTTTAGCCAACAGGGAGCTCTTTTTCATATCCAGTTCAGAACTGTAGTGTTTTAGCCCTCTATACTGCTGCTTCCCTAAGCACCAATATGACTGGAGCCCACTCTTACAACAAAGTTATGAAAGCTAAAATGGGAAATATATATATCTGGAAATTCATCCCGTTCATCATCTGCCCAATTTTACTTAAACTTTTCAGAGTCTTCAGTTAATTTACATAGTTTTATTTTTATTCAGCAGGAGTCATAGGCTGCAACACAGCAGGCTTTTCCAGCTATAGCAGGACCAGCACCCGGCCACCTTTCTTTCAACCCAGATTAGATTGTCATGTATACCACCAAATGCTTTGCCTATTGAGAGAACCCCTCCCCTTCCTCACTGCTTTCTTTATGACCACAGCTGAATGAGGCTATACAACAGCCTCATTTTACTTACTTCTCTAATTTTTTAGAAATATTTTATTTATTTGTGAAAGATACAGAGAGAGAAGCAGAGACATAGAAAGAGGGAGGAGAAGCAGTCTCCCTGTGGGGACCCCGATGTGGGACTCAATCCTGGAACTCCAGGATCACACCCTGAGCTGAAGGCAGATGCTCAATCACTGAGCCACCCAGGCGTCCCTACTTACTTTTCTAATGTGAATATTGAACTCACCCATTCTCATTAATGAACCAAGCCTGGAAGATAAATTTATCTTCCTTCGTTCATTGATAATAAAGCACTGCCCTGCCAGTACCCTAGCTTTGAAACTACATTGTATTTTCCTCTCATTTTCTAAAGTACGTATGTCATATCAGAGTCACAAATCATTGGCACTTTGACCAAATGAGTGTATCTGGTCCAATTATATTTAGAGCTCTGCCACATTAGTGAAATTTTTTAGTGATCTGAGTCATACCTATATATTATCTCTGAGGTAAAGGACAAGTGACTACATTTTACAGCTTCCAACACGAGGAAGGATGTGGTAGGTGGAAAATGGGTCCTCAGAGATGTCCATGTTCGAATCTCTGGAATTGGTGAATATGTTGTTATATTTTGCAAAAAGGGTTTTGCAGAAGTGATTAAGGACCTTGAGATGGGTAAATTTTCTCAGATTATCCTGGTGGGCCCAATTTTAACACATGAGTACAGAATACTCTTCCCTGGTCTGGAGAAGGTGTCATAGGTTACAGGGTTAGAAAGATGTGACACGGCTGGCTTGGAAGATGGAGGGAAAAGGCCATGAACCAAGGAATGTGAGCAGTCTCTAGAAGTTGGAAAAGGAAAGGACATGTACTCTTCCCTAATCATCCAGAAAGTATTGCAGCACAGTCAACTCCTTGATTTTGAGTCTGTAAGACTTACTATAAGATAATAAATTTTTGTTGCATTAACACCCTAAGTTTGTGATAAGTTTTTATAGCAACAGTAGAAAGTTAATGCAAAGGAAGCACAAAGACTAATAGCCCTTCTTAGGGTTTGGAAGTCTTTCAAAGGCTCCTTTGATCCAGGATCTTCCAGTTCTCAGCTCCTACAAATATGTGGTGGCTAAGTTCTGCAGCTCCTTTGGTACATGGATATAGTCTTCTTTCCTCTCCTTAAGCAGCTCCAGTGCTGGGTTGTACTGTGACCTAATGCTAGATGTTGGCATTAGCACAGGCATCAGCAAACTTTTTTCTGTCAAGAAGTACACGATAGCAAATATTTTAAGTTTTGTGAGCCATGAAGAAAATCAATAATAAACAGCTATCTATATCATCATTATTTCCAGCTTCTGTGTTATCTAGCTAAAAGTGATCAGAAGTTGGTGATCCAACTCCCAGCTTCAAAATCCCATCTTAGGGACTTCTTTCTTGAACCACTCAGAGGACCAATTATTGCTTGGTAGGGTTTCCTTAAGAAGCAGATCTTACATGAAGATTAGCATGCAGGAAGTTTGTTAGAATAATTTTGGGATCCATGTCTGTGGGTAAAAGAAGGAAGCAGGATCTGGAGAGGGAGAAACTGAGGTCTGATGTAGTCTTAACAGAGGCTTCAGGTGATCCTTCAGGAAGCTCAGAAATTGAGCTAGCTCTTCAGAGTTTTTCTGAATGTGGGTGAGGATGCAGGCTGCCCTTATGTAAAGGGTATGAACCTAGGTCTGATGGCTGTTTTAACTTAAGGCAATTCCTAAAGAATGATGGCAGCTGAGAGTTCTTAGCTAGCAGCATTCTCTGCAGCTAAGGGAAAAATTATTTTAGTCCCCAAAGGCTATTTGGGTTCTATATTAGAGCCTCCACTAGGTGGATCTTGTAATTTGCACTTATATATGGAAAAAATTGCTTTGTGTCTTGGAACACATAATTCCAGAGTTGAACAGCATTGTAACTAACTCATTATCTATCCTTAGTCCAGGAGCATATCTATAGCCTGAGCTATTTAGCCTAAAATTTAAAAAAAGAAAAGAAAATTAGAAGTGTATGTAAAACTCTGTAAAATGAAGTGTCTGCTGAGTTCTTCCTTCAGAAGTTTGTCTATGTTGTTGAGTAAGTTTAAAGAAAATGTTTCCACATCTTAAATATGTATCTTCTATGTGACTGAAGAGAAATGGTATAAAGCAACTAAATGCCAAATGCTATTATATTTTATCCCCATATGTATTTTATTTTTTAAATACCAGTAAGTGATAAGATATCAGTATCTGACATAAGATGTGCTACAGGTAATGAAGATGAGTATTAAGGCAAAGGGAAATTCAATTGTAAATATTTTGTAGTTGAGGCAACTGTGGATATCCTCTTGGGGTGTTATAACTTACTATCTGTACCTGGGTTTAGGAGGAATTGGTCAGTCTTAACATGTACACTTGAAATTCATTTGTGATTATGTAATTGATGTCATTGGGGTGGGTGAGATTGGCCATGCAGTGTGAATAGAATATGAAAAATCATGCAAAAACTGGAAAATATTGAGAAATAACCCCTAGCTAGTTAGAAAACAAATCAGAGATCAAGAAAGATTGAAGGAAGTTTAAGGGAAGAAAAGAAAAAAAAATTAAGAAGCTGATTGTATTAATCAAATATCAAAGTATCAAATTATTAGTGCTTTTAAAAAGTGAGATAAATCAAGTACTAAAAGCATATTACTGACTTTGTTAACCAGGAAATCATTAGTAACAATTGGTTTGCATTACTTGCAGTGATAGGAGCAAAAATCAGTTCATTTTATACTGAGATATAAAAATCAAGGTAATGTAAGTAGAGAAGTAAGAAATCTGAAAGAGAAGAGGGAAAAAAAAAGGATACACATTAGTGAATAGCTTATTCATGTTTTAAATTGAATGCACAGTATTCGTAATAGGATACAAAACTGCTCTGAGATACAGTAGTTATTAAATTTATTTTATTTTTATTTTTTTAGTAGTTATTAAATTTAAATGAGATGCCTGTTATGATGCAAGCAAAATAAATTTGATCAGTTATGTCAGGCACATCTTTTGTTCTTTTTTTAAATACAAAAGTAGCTGCCAGGGCAGCCCCGGTGGCTCAGCGGTTTAGCGCCGCCTGCAGCCTGGGGTGTGATCCTGGAGACCCAGGATCGAGCCCCCTTGGGCTCCCTGCATGGAGCCTGCTTCTCCCTCTGCCTGTGTCTCTGTCTCTCTCTCTCTCTCTGTGTCTCTCATGAATAAATAAATAAAATCTTAAAAAAAAAAAAAGTAGCTGGCAGTCATTAAGCCAGCCCCCATAAATCCACTAGTAAGTTTTAACAAAAGCCGCTTTTAGATCAAAATCTGGCACATAATTACAAGCAGTAGTAGTAGTTCCTACATGATGTTTGCTAAGGTCATGGAAGTCTCAAATCTCTGCCCACTTAGATGATCTGATTTTCCTTACAACAGTTTCACCGAAGTTATCAAGGCAGCATTCTAGTGGTAGGATGTATGACTTAATAACTGCATACTTGCACAAGAATCTTCTGAATCATTGGTTAGCCACTGACTTTTCAGGAATCAAGTCTCAGGTTGAAGTTGTATGCTGAGTATACAAGCTACAAAATTTACTATTTTTTTTTTTTTGAGAAAGGCATCTGGAAGATTTCTGTTAATCAATATATCTTGAATATTTCCAATTTTCTCAGTTGAAAACACATTTCTAACATCCATTTTGTGAATGCTAAGCCTCAACATTGATCAATTAAATCCCATTTTTTTTGAAATTTTTAATGTTAATTAGTAAGCTTCCTATATTTCCTGAGATTTAGAAAGCAGATGTTTCTTTCTTAGCCAGTCCCTGCAGGGTGCCAGAACTGGGGTGTGTACCCTTGATAGGGACAATCCATCATACCAAAGGTGTCATTTAAGTCAAGTAAATATTACATTTCATACTCTCTAAGGTGAAGCACTTTAAAGTAAATTATAAATAAGTCTTCTCCAGTAATGCTCCAATATTATTTTCTTAAAAATAGTTTTCATACTGAAATATTTTCAAAATCAATAGCATTAGTAAGAATCCCTTCGTGAGATGTATTATTTGGATTACATTTATATTTTTCCTCCTCCACTGACTCCCCATATATCTATCTTCTTCAGCTTGTTCAAACTAGACTACAATTCCATACTAGGTTTTGTGACTGGGTTCTTAGGCTTTTTAATTCCTTTTTTTAATCTTCTTTAGGCTTTTTTCTTCAGGTTGCTTTGATTTACTGAAGAATGTGATCCTATTTTTCTATGGAATTTTTTTCTTTCTAATTTGTCTGATTCTTCCTACAGTTAGCTAATTGCTTTATTCCTGTTATTCCCCTGGCCTGAAAGTCACAGGGAATATATCCATACAACCAGTCATATTCAGCTACATGATCCAAATATCCCTATGTGTTTAAGGGAGACCAGTCAGTGGTAAAAGTGAGACCGTTGTTAGATGCACCCAGGCTTGATTCAACCACCTTCTAACTTAGGCTAAGTGCAAGAGGGAACCATTTCACTAAATTCTATACTTCAGAGTCCTAAAACTCCTATGGTCTTCCCTGCCCACCCCCTCACCCATTACTGACTGTAACACAGAGGTGAACATATTCCCTTTGTGGCCATTGGCAAAAGTTTGCCAGTTGCAGTGGCACCCTGATCAAAAGCCAGTGGCGGGATATATGTTGAGTTATAGACACCACATAACAGATTGAAACTGGTGGGGTTCAGGACACACCACCCCCAAAATATGGCATCTTGCCATATTGAATATTTTAAGCTGAGGGAGTTTGAGAAAACAGCACAAAGTCCCTGCCTTTCTTCCCTGAATGAGGTCACAAAACGTTCAAATGAGAGATATATCCTTATCTCTGAAGACAAAAGGATGCCGGGAAGAATCTGAACAGGACTTTGCTAAGTTTCCCCCATTTACTCCATTTAACTTCAAATTCCTTAGACTGTCATATGTTTCCACAACTGTCCACTCTTGGGCAACCTAGCATAAAAGCACTCAGATATGTTTCTTTGGGTCTTCATTTCCTTATGAAGGCTCTGTGATATGCAAAATTTATGTTGAATAACCTTGCTTGTTTTTCTCCTGTTAATCAGTCTTTGTCAGTTTAATTTTAAGACCCAGTAAGGGCCCCTAAAAGGGTTGAGGAAAACTTTTTCCTCTCCACAGAACCATGTAGTGAAGAAAGATTTTGGAGTGGCTACAAACAGTACATGTTAGCACATGAAAAGGAACTCACAGGAACTTCTGCAGTGTTTGAAAGAATAAAAGTCTAAGCATGTAACTTTAATTCTTAGGGAACATGTGGGATGTGGAGATGCTAATATTCCTAGACTAATGTTACATCACTTTATTTTTTGTTATATACCATGAAAACTTATGGGCACTCAGGTCATATACACATAAAATGCACATGTCCCAATATTTTAAAAAAGCAACAAAGATAAAAAGCTGAAATAAGTGCCATGACGAATGTGTTAGAGAAATAATATTGGGAGAGGAAAAGGGAAGAATAATTTTAATGGTGTCATTAATTCATTAATAGAGTTAATACTTAGTGTAGTAATACATTAAGACAGATGAAACTAGAACCATATTGCTATATCTTTGTTTAATTTGTTGCTTTTTTCCTGTAATGGGAAACCAACAGTGTGTTGGTCTCCCTGCTCCAAATTTATCCTTCTACGTCACGATCTATGATACTGGAAAGAGGACTCTGCAAAGTACATTTTCCCAATTCCTTTTCCAGCCTGCCTCATGCTAGATTATATCTGTAGGGCAGTAGGGAGAAAATTGGATATAGGATGAGGGAAGATGGATGGACTTCTTTTCTGTGTTGGTGTTCCTGTCCCCATCAGTAGCACTTTACCTCCTCCACGGGAATATCACCCCATTGTGACGATTGGTAGTTCTATCTTTAACTTTTTGAAGAACCTCCATACTGTTTTCCAGGGTGACTGCACCAATTTGCATTCCCACTAACAGTGTGAGAGAGTTTCCCTTTCTCCACAGCCTCACCAACATCTGTTGTTTCCCGTGTTGTTATTTTAGTGTTGTTATTTTCCCGTGTGCCATTCTTACACGTGTGAGGTGGTATCTCATCATGGTTTTGATTTGTATTTCCCTGATGATGAGTGATGTTGAGCATCTTTCATGTGTCTATTAGCCATCTGGATATCTTCTTTGAAAAAAAAATGTCTATTCATGTCTTTTGCCCATTACTTAACTGCGCTGTTTGCTTTTTTGGGTGTTGAGTTTGATAAGTTCTTTATATATTTTGGATACTAACCCCATCTCAGCTTTGTCATTTGCAAATACCTTTTCCCATTCCATAGGCTGCCTTTTAGGTTTGTTGATTGTTTCCTTCACTGTGCAGAAGATTTTTATCTTAATGAAGTCCCAGTAGTTCATTTTTGCTATTCCCTCCCTTGCTTCTGATGATGTATCTAGTAAGAAGTTGCTATAGCTGATGTCAAAGAGGTTGCTGCCTGTTTTTTCCTCTAGGGTTTTGCTGGTTTCCTGTCTCACATTTAGGTCTTTCATCTATTTTGAATTTATTTTTCTATCTGGTGTAGGAAAGTGGTCCAGTTTAATTCTTCTGCCTGTTGTTTTCCAGTTTTCCCAACATCATTGAAGAGACTGCCATTTTTCCATTGGATATTCTTTCCTGCTTTGTTGAACATTAGTTGACCATATAGTTGTGGGTCTATTTCCGGGCTCTCTATTCTGTTCCATAAACCTGTGTGTCTGTTTTAATGCCAGTACCATACTGTCTGGATGACTACAACTTGAAGTAATATAATCTTGAAGTCTAGAATTGTGATCCCTCCAGCTTTGGTTTTCTTTTTCAAGATTGCTTTGGATATTCAGGTCTTTTGTAGTTCCATACAAATTTTAGGATTATTTGTTCTAGCTCCGTGAAAAATGCCAATGGTATTTTGATAGGGTTTACATGAAATGTGTATATTGCTTTGAGTAGTATAGACATTTTAATAATCCTTTAGTTCTTCCAATCCTTGAGCATGTAATGTTTTTCCATTTTTTTGTCATCTTCAATTTCTATCAAAAGTGTTCTATATAGTCTTCAGAGTACAATTTTTTACTTCTTAAGTTTATTCCTAGATATCTTATGGTTTTGGGTGCAATTGTAAATGAGATCAAGTCCTTGATTTGTCTTTCTGCTTCTTCATAGTAATGTATAGAAATATAACATTTCTGTTCATTGATTTTATATCCTGCAACTTTGTTGAATTCTTCTTTTTCACAATCTTTGATAATATTCATAACCACTTCCAGTGAGAAAGTGTAGAGACCAATGTCAGATGGCCTCAAGAGGGATAACTTCATGAGAGACACAGAGAGAGAGAGAGAGGCAGAGACACAGGCAGAGGGAGAAGCAGGCTCCATGCAGGGAGCCCTACGTGGGACTCATCCTGGGCCTCCGGGATCACACCCCTGGCTGCAGGCGGTGCTAAACCACTGCACCACCAGGGCTGCCCGAGAGGGATAACTTTGGCATAAAGACTATTGTGAGTTATAAAGCAGTCAAAATCTACTAGATTCAAGAAAACTTTTCACCTCCTCCTGACTAAAAGGAATTTAGATAGAGGACTTACTATATTATGATATGAACTAGGTAGGTACACCAGAGGCATCTAACAAGGCCACTTTGATCAAAGTCCTCTCTTCATCCCCATGTTTCTGAGTGGCCCAGAAAATATTTATTCACCAAAAATTTACACTTTTCATCTTCCTGTAAATTGCATTTCTTTCTTCTGAAGCCCCAGACCTCTATCCCTTTTTCCTTAGTTCAGGATGACATATATATATACATGATATATATCATATATCATATATATCATCAGATAAATATATATATATATATATATATATATATATATATATATATATCTATGTCTTTTGCCCATATATCATTTTTCCCAATTATGGAATATTCAAGTCTGTGGCTTCCCCAAACATACACTAATAGATCTGATTTTCCCTGTTAATTTGTGTCATTTCAATTTGGTTTTTATTCCTACTAGAAGGACCTTGAAAAGAAAAGCAATTCCTGCTCCCTGACAGAATCAATTTCCTTTATTTTTTTTGACAATGTTTATTACACACAAGTTGCCTATAATTAAGTTACTAATCATGTAGTACACAATCTTGAAGGAAACATAAGTTTACAAAGTGAGTTAAAAGTCTCATGGATTGGGACCCTTGGGTGGCTCAGTGGTTGAGCCGCTGCCTTCAGCTCATGGAGGGCGTGATCTTAGGCTCCTGGGATCAAGTCCCATATCAGGGTCCCTGCAGGGAGTCTGCTTCTCCCTTGCCTATGTTTCTGCCTTTCTCTGTGTCTCTCATGAATAAATAAATACAATCTTTAGAAAAATGCCTAATGGAGCTAACCATTTGTGTACTTTTATATACATATAGTGTTTGGGACTATAAAATTTAAGAGAGGATACTCAACTGTTTAAGGTAATCATCTTAAGGTACAGCACTGAAAGGATGATGATGCATTTACCTTATACATAAAGTGTGGCATGGCATTAAAGATACTTTCAACAATAAAATATTTTTACCAGATGGTATTCCATCTGATTGTCACCAATGATGGGGACCTTTGGTAGCATCAAAAATTGCAGACCTGTTGCATTATAATGTTGTATTTGGACAGTTGCTAAAGGAGTGAAAGAAACAAGCCAGTAGGTTGTAAACATAATCATGGTAAACTTCCCCATTTTTTATTTCAAGACTTAAAGTGAAAATTTTCCCATGCAGAACTGGGCAAAAGAGAAACTCACACAGATTTGCAGAATTTAAATTACTTATTATAACAACAAACCCACAAGTCTAATTCTCTATTCAAGAATTTACTTGCATCTTAATTGGAATAGAGATATTTTTCATGAATAAGAATTATAAAATCATACATCATTAGAAATGTAAGTGTACATCAGGGACCAAAAAAATAATTTCTAATTAAATTAGTTTTAATAGTTTCAGTTTAAGTTATTCTACTTTTCTACCTTAATTCTTTTTCTAATTCTCTACATGAAACACTGAGAATTTAGGATTGTTCATAAAATATCCTTATGAAGTTTCTAAAATAAGATTTACTTTTCCTATAAGAGCTCACCTTTTTCGTTTTCAGAGATTATTAGAAGAAAAGCAAAAAACATTTTCATTGTTAGCCATTAAAGTGCTGTTGTTGCATAGAAATAAGTAACAGCAGAATAATGCAGGTAGGAAGGCAACTAACAATAAAACACAGCATGTGATTTTCCTTTATATTTTTGTCCTTTATATTTTTAATGACTTATAATTTGCTAGCTTACAAAAACTGTGTTCTGACTTATAATTGAAGCCATGGCTATGTCACGTTGGTGAAATACTAAATTCTTTTTAGTTTTAATTAACCAGTAAACTAAACAATTTGAATGTTGTTCTTGAATATTTTATTTAGCCCTGAGCTTCTTATTAGGCAAAGCAAAGCTGCTTGTTAAACTCTCCTCAGTTTAAGAAGTGACTGATGAAGTAACGCTATTGCCAGATTGCTCCTAAAGGACACAGTTAAAGCTTATAAATGTGATTTGAAGAGTGTTATAACTGGTTTTGCATGACCTGGACCAGAGAATGGAGTAAATGTATTTGAATGCCTGGAGGAGTAGTAGTTTTTATATGTAAAGAAATCAAGATGACTGTTAAAAATTCTTTATTCCCAAGCATTACGGGTTATATGCGACCTCAGAACTGAGGACCTTGGTATCTTGGACAGATGATTCAACAAAGCTCAGTTGAGTAATCTGAAAGGTGTATATTCAAATTCATGGGGTCATATATCAACATTTGTACCACATGAAAGAATAGTTCAAAGACAAAGGAATTTTCTACATGAGAATAACTGGGTTCAGATGTGAAAAAAATATCAATATACTTTTATCTCTCATTCTTCTATTTCTGTTTTGCCTGAAACATCTGTCTGCCTCAGGAGTGATTAAAATTGGTGGGAACAAAAATGCAAAGAGAAAAAAGGAACCAGTACTCATCTTGTGACAGAGTAGTTGAGGCCAGAGCCAGAAGATGATCTTGACTTGAAATACATTTTCAGAGAAATTTTCCCAGATTTTTGTATGTTTTCATTAACATATCAAGAATAAGATTTGACATACCTCATAGAATTTTTACATTGAAGTTTAGAATAAAAGTAAAAAAGGATCAAATAAAAAATAATCTCCTTCTATCAGAAGCAGAGAAGGTCCAGCCTTACAGGGCCCAGTGAAAAACAGCAAAGAACTGATAGTTGGGATTAGTCAGAGACAAGGTCATCATCATCATCATCTACCTGCTTCAGCAAATCGTTCATGTTCAAAAGGCTGAAACCTGAAAGACAAGACTCTTGAAGGATAAGCTTCCAAATAGGTATGGGGTTGATATAGTACTTTATTTTGAAAGGTCTGATGAAAATGATTTCCGTGACTATTTACTCAATTCTCTCAAGGATAGCACATACAATGTATGCCTTAGGACATTAGTGTTTAATTATCTCCCATACCTAGTTGAGAAAAACTGCATCTAGAAGAACTTATTCATTTCCTAGGTGATCAAGTGTAACTTGGTGTGTGAGCAAGAAAGAGAGAGAGAGTGTCAAGGTTAGCACAGGGAGGGGTACAGAGGGAGAATCTAATTTCCTCTGTCAATATTCATGGCAGGCAAAACTCTGAAAGTTTCCTCAGTTTCAAGGAGGAGACACAGAGGCTGGGAGACTGATTGAATCAGAATCAGAATAAAATCAGAATCAGAAAAATTGAATTGAATCAGAATAAAACCTAGATAATATTTTTGATTAATGAATACAACTTTACTTAAAAGAGGAAAAAAATAAAACCTTGGTTTTCACTTGGGATATACAAAGATAGGGAAATTAGAATTGTTAAAGTTTCCCAAGAATATAGTTTATATGATATGTGTAGTTTATCATAGTCTATTCTCAGTTCTATTTTAGGCTGAGTTTTTAAATGATTAAGAAAATTATACTGTTCCCTGTTAGAATAAGATGTTCATTTCTGTTGATCCAGGAAGCAATGTCTCATGTCTCTCCACTGAATTATGCTGAAGAAAATCCCATATACAAATGTATAAGGAAATTATAAATTTGAAAGAAAAAAAAAAAGGGGGGGAAGACCGAGAAAGAGAGCATATGTTAGTAGATATTTAGAAACTTGTAAAATCTTGACGTGATGGATATGTCTCTCACCAATTTTTTGTTACTTTATGATCATCTAAAATGCACTATTTCTTATCTCATGATAAATTTAGAACTTGAGTATAGGTATATTATTCACATGATCATAATTGACATAACCATAGAAATATAAAAAATAGAGGCAAACATACACTACCATTGTAAAATAAAAGGAAAGGATGCCTTCCAGGTGCAAAAAATTTTGGAAGACAGTGAAGGTCAACTTACAGCTCCTCCTGAAAATGTAACATTAAATTATTGGAAATAAGTCAAACAGATCATGCTGGTAGATGTCAATTAACAGCTTCACTTTGTAAGAAAGCTGGAGGAGATTGCAGTCCTGTGGTTGACAGGGCTGCACCACTTCTATTTGCTTTTATCCTGCTATCCACAACCTTTGAAAGCTGTTCTGCTAGTCGGCCCCAGGATAAAGTAGTGAAGAGGGAATGGAGAGTCAGCCTTGAGGCAGGTCTTTTCTTTGATGCAGAGATACAGAGCTCAGAAAGACTCAATAAAAAACATGATTTTTTAAAAAAATCACAGAGATAAAAATCTTGTGCGAGTGCTAATTAGCAGCATTTTCCCTTCTGCCTAGATACTGCACTTTGTGAACGAGGAAACAGCCTTGACTTTCAATTAAAAGAAATAAAAAGGTAGGACATTGTTGCCGAAATTAAAAGAACAAAAGATTAACAGGGCACTCAGGACTTCTTTTCTTTACATGATCCTTAACCCATTGGTTTTCTGCTATTTTCCCAGTGTCTATCAGGAGGATGCCAGACAATATAGCAAATGATAGCAGTTTACTTGTAACCTTTACTTATCCTGAACATCACAGAATATCTGCTTTATCATTCACTCTTTACTTCCTAGCCTTAGAATAAAAATTTATTATATACCTGAATATAACCTGTGAAGAAGTGGCTGAGGGCTGTTTTCAGTGTCAGACTTCCTGTTTGGCTAGACATTTCTAAACTAAACCAAGGAAAGAAAGAAAGTGGTCTTTTGCTTTTTTTTAATAGGTAAGCTTCTGGCATTCTGTGGGACTGTGGCAAATTGCAGAATGCTTAGCCATCTCAAGACCCTGTATATTAAATACTGGCAGCACCTACCCACCCACCCACATCATTGTGACAGTCACATTTCCATGGCTTAGAATAATTATTAGAATGGTTCATCTCAAAGACCATATAGGTTACTTGTGGCTCCCTTACATAATCTGGTTTAATTTTCTCAGCCACTATCTGGAGGAGTGATTCTCTAGGATAGACAGATAAGGTGGTTACTGGGAAGCACATGCCCTTCTACAGAATCAGCAGCCATAATTGAAACTTTCACCTCCTCATTCACTTCATTAGATCACATTAAAATACCTGTTTTTCCCCAAACACTGATTTATTTTTTTCAAATTTATTTGAGAACGTGAGTGAAAGTAATTAAAACTAAAATGATACTAAAATAATGATGATAATATCATATTTTATCCATACTGTTCTTCTTATCTGAGATATTTAGTCAAGAGGTTTACAATTAGTTTTGTTTTATATTTTGTATTAGTTTTGTTTATATGACCCTTTGTTTATCCAACCGTGTTTAGATGATGAAATTTCCTTTTAAATCACAGAAGTGTGTCATATATGTCTTACTGTCACATGGTACATCAAGTATACATAATTATTACACAAGGTGGTCTTCTTACTTAGTGATAAAAGAGGGAGTTTTTGTTTCTGACCAACATGGAAGAATAAGAACCTAATTTACTCACTTGCCTAAAGTAATAACAAAGATAAAATATATAAAACAAATGTCTTCGTAACAGCAGACATCAAGCAACAAAAGTGATATTTGAGAGAGAAGAAACAAACAGGTAAACTGCCCAATTGTCCCAGATTACAACCCTGAGAGAGTTTCCAGGCTATATATAGCATGAGAAGGGTCAGTACATGTGCAACTAACTCCATAGATTCTGTGAGCTGAAAAGATGAAGACCACATTTTGAAGATATTCAGAGGACAGAGTAATGCAGAGATGAACCTTTCCCAGAAAGAGTGTTCTATAGCTACGCAGTATGGCTAGAGAATACAGAGGTGATGGCCAATATTAACTAGGAAGTGGTTCGGTTTTGAAATAAAAGAAATCTACCAGAGTAATACAGTTTTATACTAGTTTATTTAATAATTGTTATAATGAGATTCCTTTTGAAAAACTATTTTGTATTTGTTTGATTTTGTAGGTGATTTAAAATGGCCAGAGGTGAATTTGTATCCTGTACCTACTCTATCATCATTCCTTGGAGATGGTGGCCAGACAGTTTCTGTAACAAAGCATTTCCTTTACTTACCTGTGAGGGCACAGTTATGATCATTTGTTTTTCCAAGTGGAAAAAAAAAAAGTTCCCAGAACCTAAAAGCAAACAAAATACCTTTATTTTCTATGGTTAGGTCAAGGTAAGGACCTAACCTAAATCCTACCAGAAGTCAGGGAGGGGCTTGGTGCCTTGAGAGTAGAAGCTAACAAGGACTTTCTCTTGACCTACATCTGTTTTCTTGTATGTATTATCATCACCCCTAACTAGACCATCACCTCAGCTTCCATCCAAGGAATGGGGTATAAGGACAGGTTGGTGGTCAGAGAAAATGGAGTCCACTCTAGATACATCATTAGAATAACTTTATTTGGTGCTTGGGAAGATTGACCTCAGGTATCTTATAGTTTCTAAGCTTTGAAGCATCAATATTGATTAATGTGTCCTAACTCAGAAGAAAGGAAGTTGACTTTTCTGCTTTCAAAGGGACTGGGCAAAGAAAGAACAAGAGAAGAAACTACAACAGATTGAGAAATAAAAAGGGCCTCTTTCTCTTCATATCCTGGCTTAAGTATATATATACGCAAGTATGCACATACACATACATAGATCAGATTGATACAGAGATTAGATAGATAGATGATGATGATGATGATGAAGATAGATAGATGATAGATAGATAGATGATAGATAGATAAAATTCTGGAGAAGAGATTAGTGTTCAAATAATTAATAGATATTGGAGTGATTGCCAATCATGGGTATTGGGTCCTGAGATACTTGATCTGCCTAAGTAGTAAAGTAAACAGTATGAAATGCTGTACAAAAGTTCATACGCATTACTCATTTCTGGAGAAATAGGTTTTATTAGCCTACTTAGGGCTCCCATAATAAATACCATAGACTAAGTGGCTTGAACAACAAATAGATGGCTCTCTTTTCTCTTTGTCTTCACATGAGTTTTCCTCTGTGTGCATTTGTATCCCAGTCTCCAAACTCTTGAAAGGATAACAGTTGTATTGGATTAGGGTCCACCCAGAAGATCTCACTTTACCTTGATTACCTCTCTGGCCCTATTTTCAACTACAGTCACATTTTGAGGTACTGAGGATTAGGGTTTCAACATATGAATTTGCAGGGGAGCACAATTCAGTCAATGCCACAGATTTTCTAGTGATACTCAGACAATATATAAATAACACTCATTACTGAATAGGCATTAAAATTACTGTTACTTAGAAAAGGTTTTATTTTCAGTGAGAAAAGATTTGGGAAGTTGTTTCAGTCAGGATGTGGCATAGGAAACTAAAATCATACTGTAATTTTAAGGGATTTATTAAATTAAAGGACTTCAGTACTTAAACTGGAGGTAGGCATCAGAATCAACATTATCTATTGATATGTAGCAACTAATTCAAGACTTAGTTACTCTTTTAGTTTGGGTAGCTGTAACAAAGCACCACAGAGAGATGACTTACGAACAATTGAAATTTGTTTCTCACAGTTATGGAGGCTTTAAGTTTCAGATCTGGTCGTCATTATAGTCAGATTCTGATCAGAGCTCTCTTCTAGATTGCAGACTGCTGTCTTCTGATTATATTCTCAACTGGCAGAAAGAGGGGAAGAGAGCTCTTAGGGCTCCCCTTTATAAGAGTACTAATCCCATTCATAAGGGCTCCACTCTCATGATCTAATCACCTCCCAAAGACCCCCACCTCCTAATATTATTACCTTGACAGGATTTCAACAAATGAATTTTTTGGGAAACACATATTCAGTCCTTGCAGTAGGGAAAAACATTATTATATCTCAGTATGCTGTGCATCAAGAATTCAGAATGGGCACAGCAAGGATGGCTTGCTTCTATTTCATGCGTCTCATGAAGGGGTCTCAGGTAAGATCACTCACACAATCCAAGGCTGAAACTCTGGAGACCTACTAGATCTATCTCTTTCAATTTCTCACTTTCTTATGCTTTATGTGGCTGCCTTAAGCTTCCTCTGACTATCAAGCCTTCTGGTTAATCATACATCTTTCATGACAGCTCAAGGCTCCAAAAAAGTGGGAAAATGTTCTTTTAAAATTTCTGTTTGGAAGAGGTATAGCATCACTTCATTGTACACTATTGGTCAAAGCCATCATAGGACAGCCTAGATTAAAAGGGATGGTGCATAAACCCCAGCTTCCAAGCGAAGGACTGTTAGATAAATATCAACAATCATCTATCCACCAGAATTTACCCCCAGCCACAAATTATTTACATTTTTCACATATGCAAAATCTCATCTTATTATAGCATTTGGCACAGGCTCAGGTTCCAGCATGTCACTATCTGAACCAAGTACAGATAAGGATCCTTGGGTGCATTTTATGGCAACAACTTTTCAATTAATTTCTTCTCAATCTAAAGATCACCACCTAGAAAAGTTTTCTCCGCTGGTCTCATACATAACTCCAATGTACTATACTGAGACAGCACAAGAAAATTTCCATAGACAATTTATTCAACAGCACAGGAGAGGGGATACACATAATAATCATCATGGAAGTTCTGAATTCCAGCAAGACACATGTTATAATTGATTAATTAGTTAATGCCAATCCTGCTTCCTGAGAATGATCATCGGTTATTCCTAGTTCTGCCACCTGTGTTCTTCTGGTTCCCTTCTGGGTCATTCTACCTTTTCCATGAGAAATGCACTATGTTTACAACTGAATAGCTTTCTCAGCTTGCTTCCTGCATTAGGTTTTGGAGATCCAAAGCCTTCTTTTCACTGAACTGTCTCTGTTTCTTATTCTCAACTGGGAAGACTACACCTGTACAATTATCTTAAAATCTTGGAGGTTTCTAATGAAACTTACTGGTTACACTGCATTACAATGTGCTATGCTCCCAAATCTCTGAGACAGATACTTCTCTACTTTGGGCTAAGGCTGCTGGAGGATATCATTTCTTGGTTCTTAAAAGCTCTGTTATTTTAAAAATATGCCTGTGAGACACATTCTAAAACTATTTAAAAGATTTCTTCTCTCAAATTGTCTATGAGGTCCTAATTAAGAATTTGCAATCATACCCTTGGCTTTATCTTTAGCCTGAGACGTTTTTTTGACATCTTTTCATATTTCATCTCTTTCTTGAAGATCTTTCTAATTTTGAGAACATTCCTCTAAAAGAAACTTGAGATGAAAACTAGTTTTATTTTTGTACCCAGAAAGTCCTGGTCCATGGAGAGTGCTCATAAAACCCTTAGGATACCTTTTGTGTAACTGAAAGCTTCAATGAAGCACTGCCTTAAATCTTTCTAAGTTATCAACAGAGTGTCTTACTGTTATACCCCTGGGAGTTTTACACTGACATCTTGAAATACCATACAATTTATATTTGTCCTAAGGACCCCCATCTGTTATTTCTTTGAGAGTTTTTTTTTTTTTTAAGTAGAGAAAATAAAGAATAGGATGGTTTTAGTTTTGATCCCACCAAATCTTGAGTCAGAAATATTTCTTCCAGATTTTTCTTAAAAAGTGAACAGGTCCTTTTTAGTTCTTATTTATCAACCTGTGTTTTATCATAGGAAGCATGAAGTAGCCTATTGGCTTTTCTACATTCTGCTTAGAAATTTACCCATTGCCCAAAACAAAACACAACGCAACAAAAGAAATATACTCATGCATATCCATGAGTTTATTAGGTTTGCTATTTTCCATATTAACACCAGCAATGTTTTTGCCAAAACTTTTGCCACAATAAAAGCCTTTTCAACAGCCTCAACTAACATTTTCATCATTATTCTTCAAGTTCTCATTAAGCGTCTCAAAGTGTTTCTGAAAAAACAATTTCCTCAAGAACTTTCTGTGTGGGCCTACCACCCAGTTCCAAAACCAGTGCTATACATCTTCAGATGGTGTTATAGTATCACATTAGTTCCAGCACTAAATTCTGTTATGGTAAACTATATAACAGACCACCCTAAATCTTTGTGGCTTATGACAATAATATATATTATTATAGTTCACAATCCCATGAGACAGAGATTTAGAAAAAGCAACAGCAAGTAATACTCATTTCTGTTTCATAGTATCTGTGGTACTGCTGGTATGATGAAAGCTGGGAGCTGGAACAGTTGGGAAATGCCCAGATACCTGCTTCTGTGTCTCCACATTGCTTTGTGCTTCCTTACAGTATGGCAAGGGAGTGGGCTTTCTCTACTGTGACTTGGCGCTCTAAAAAAGAATGTAGCAACAACTTCCAGTCCCCTTAAATGGTAGGTTCACAACAGTTTTGAGATAATTTTTGCCACAATAGTTGAAGGCACAAGCTATCCCAGATTCAAGAAAAGGAAATAGAAACCCCACCTCTTGATATGAGAATTGTTTAAGAATGTAATCTACTAATTCTTGGTTCTGCAGATGCCTGGATGAAAAGCTGTTGTTTCAGTCAATCTCGTTTACCACTACTGACACTTGATGCCCATGACTAGGAATACTAAGTCTCAGGGCCGCAGATTCATACGAATACTCTCATTCCACATATTGCTTGAGAGTAATAAAAAAATAGGAGGAAGGTTGCTTTTATTTCACTTCTAACTTAGAAAATAGTTAAAAATATAATAGAAGATAGAAAAAATACAAGATAGAAAAACAAAAACAAAAAAACCCTAATTTTGGTACAGAACATCAAGAAAAAGGAAAATTGGGAAAGGTAATTTTTATCTTTCTAAAATCCCAGACTTGAAGAAAAGTGGAATAGAAGTTAAGAGAGCCAAATGCTTAGTACTTTCTCCAGACATGATTTTCTTAGAAAACTAGCTTGAGACCTTTTTCAGTGAGACTGGTGGTTAAAGAAAATTATAACTTCAAGAGTCATTGTAAAATGTGGCATGAAAATGATGTACATGGAATGTAGAGTTAAAAGTGATTATCTTTGTATGCCTTATTTTCAGTACGTTTAAAAAAACCCAGAGCAAATAGACAATAAATTAAAATACTAAGAATGAGTAACCAGCCTGAGGTTTTATTCTCATGAGAAATAATTATTATAGTTTTTCTATTGAAGAGGAACTTGTGGTATCAAACACTTCTGCAGTTTTTTCTAAACTTCCCCAATAATAAAAATCATCTAAAAGACTTCTTAAAACTTCTCCAGGGGCCAGTGGCTGGCTAAGTGCATAGAACACGCAACACTTGATCTCAGAGTGGTGAGTTGAAGCCCCAAATCGGTCATGGAGCCTACTTAAAAATTTTTTTAAAATAAAAATTCCCCAGAACTTTCCCAAACTGACTAAAAAAGGAGGTGGAGGTGGTAAGGAAATTACATTGTCAAATACTCTAGATAATTCTTATCATCATTGAAGCTTGGTGAAAATTATAGAGTGTATTTTCTACTTTTTTATGTTATCTACAACCAAATCTCACTCAGCCTTTAGTTGTTAGTACCACAGGGCCATATGATTGGTACCAAATATATATTTGGTGAATGAAATATTGGAATAAGGTGATGTGCTACATAATTGAAAACAAATCCCTGCTGAAGTATTTTATTTTTATTTGAATACACCTTCATTTAGACTGGTGGTATGATTAAGAAAATAGTTTGCTCTACTTTCTGTGTAGGAAGTGATCTTGATTGGGTATTTCTACTTCAGATCTATGTCAGCAACACTGAAATCAAGATGACCAGACACCAGTGGTGGTGTCTTCCCTTATCATTAATGCCAGAGACATTGCTAAATATTTTAATGAAATTTATTAATCAATTTCCATGGCTGAAAATAGTGACTTGCTTACATAATGGATGTAGGAAATGAGCTCCTATTGATATTAGCATTGAGTAAAATAGATTATTCAAATGAATTATCTTAGGATAGTTTCCTCTTTGGCATGAGGAGGAAAGGAATCTAGTAAGCCTTTTGGCTCTAGCTGTCACTTGAGGCTCTAGTGGGCATAATCTCTGAAGATTCCCATGCCTACTCATGGACTCGGATTAGTTGCTTGTCTGATGATAGCAAGAAAAATAGTTGAATTCTGTCTCAAAAATATTAGCTTTTCGTTGTTGTTCTTTTTTTTAAAGGTTTTATTTGTTTATTCATGAGAGACACACAGGAGATGGAGACAGAGGCAGAGGGAGAAGCAGGCTCCCTGCAGGGAGCTTGATGTGGTATTCAGTCCCAGGACCCTGGGATCACAATCTGAGCCAAAGGCAGATGCTTAACCACTGAGACACCCAGGCACCCTTTTCTTGCTGTTCCTAAGTGAACATTTTCTGTACAGTATGCTTAGAAGACATAAATGGACAGACCACTAGACCCACATTACACATACAAAAGAAGGTATGTGACTCTTTCTTGCTTGTTTGATAATAAATGTTGTAATAGATGATAGAATTTTGACTGACCTGTTTTCATTTAAGTCCGGTAGAAAAATTGAAGGGATCATCCCACCTTCATTTATCTATAACTTATAAAAAACTACTTTATTGGGGTATAATTAATATACAATGTGCCTCACATATTTAAAGTGTACAGTTTTGTAAGTTTGGGCATATGTATACAGCTGTGTAATCATCAACACAACAAAGATAGTACACATATTGATCACCCCTAAATTTTCTTTATGTCTCTTGGTAGTCCCTCTTTCCATGGTACTGCCATTCCTAGGTAGCTACTGTTTTGCTTTTTGACACTAGAAATTAGTTTAAATTTTCTAGAAAATTATGTAAATAAGATGATAAGGTAGGTATAAACTATTTTTGTCTGACTTTTCATTCAACAATTATTTTGTGATGTATTTTTGCGGTTTGTGTATCAATAGTTCATATATTTTAATTGCTGCAGAGTATTATATTATTTAGATATGCCTCATTCTGTTTATTTATTCATGCACTGGTTACCTATTCAATTATAAACAAAAATACTATGACCATTTGTAGAGCATTATTTTACAATTATCTTCAATAAACATTTGGAAATTGAATGACTGTATCATATGTATAATTAATGTTTTAAAAATTTACCCAAGTGTTTTCCAGTACCCTTTTATCAGCAGTTATGAGAATTCTATATCCTCACTTGGCATCATCATCAACACTTGGCATGGCCAGCCTTTTTAATTTTACTAATTCTAATAAATGTGTAGTAGTGTCTCACTGTGGTTTTAAATTTTATTTCATAAATGATGATGAGCATTATTCATGTTCTCATTTGTTATCTGCACATCTTCTTTGGTGAAGTCACTTTTCAATTATTTGCCCACGTTTTTAAATAGGGTATGTGCTTTCTTAATGAGTTTTGACAGTCATATATACATTTTGATACAAGTCTTTTACCAGATGTATTATTTGCAAATATTATCTTTGTCTTGTGTATTCAATGTCCTAAGAGTATCTTTCAGAAAGTGAAGATTTTGATTTTAATGAATTCTAATTTATCAGTTCTTAAGGATATCATATTTTGTATTATATCTGATTAATCTTTGATAATTCAAGAATGCAAAGATTTTCTCTTTTCTTTCTACACATTTCATAGGATACAATTTTAAATTTAGGTACATAGTTCTTTTGATTTGAATTTTTCTTTTTTTTCTTTCTGAGATTTATTTATCTGGGAGAGAGAAATGTGAGTCGGGAGATGGGCATAATGAAAGGGAGTTGGAGAGAAACAGACTCCCTGCTGATGAAACCAGAGGACGTGGGGCTCAATCCCAGGACCCTGAGATCATGACCCAAGCTGAAATCAAGTCAGTAGCTTAACTCACTGAGCCAACAATTTACCCCATAAATTGATTTTTCTTTTTTACATTTATAAGATTTGAAGTTCAGTTTTCCCCTTGTGGTTAATTTCTCCTGTACATTTGTTGAACAGACAGAATCTTTATTCTGTTTCATTAATCTATTTTTCTACCTTTATGACAGTACCGCACTGTCTTATTTGAAATACTGTAGTGTTTATCTCTTAAATATGCTTTATTTCAAAGTTATTTTGGCTTTTCAAGATACTTTGCTTTTCTAAATATATTTTAAAATCAGTTTGCTAATTTCTACAAAAAAATCTTGCTGTCATTCTTATTTGTTTCTCTGTGCATAATATTTTTTTCCTTTAACTTTATAAAAGATTTTCACATTATTACTGGTTTTGAGCAAATTCATGATAATGTGCCTTGCTGTCATTTTATTTATTCTTAAAATGTTTCTTGTGCTTGGGTTTTATTGAGCAATATCCATGCTCAATATAATATGTAATTCTATAATAGTTATATATGTTTAGTTTTTTTTCCCAATATTTTCCATTTCTCCCTCTATCCTTCCACTTATTCTTTGGAAATTAGAACTATTGGTGCATAGGGAAGCTTGAGGCTGACCCAATGTTCACTACTGTGATTTTTCCTCCTTCCTTTTCTGTTTCATTTTGTATATTTCCTATTGCTTTATCTTCAAATTCACTAAACTTTTGTTCTGTAATATTTAATCTGTCATTAAACTCTTTCAGTGTATTTCTCATTTGACACGTTATATCTAGAAGTTTGAGATGAGTCTTTTAGTATATGTTCCATTATCTCTTTAACTTTTTGAAAATATGCAATGTAATTATAATTACTGTTTTATTTATTTTTATACTAATTTTAGCATCTGTCTGTTCTGGGTTGGTCATATTTTCCTGCCTTAATGTAAGCCTTTTAGGTTTTAATGGGATCCCTGGCATTGGACATTTTCCTTAGTTGTATGAAGAATACATTTTTATTCCCACAAGCATTTTTGATCTTTCTTCTGAGTCCTAATTAAATTAAATGTGGAAAGTTTTATTTTTCTTGGTCTTGCTTTTAAGTATTATTAAGTGGGACCAGAGACAGGGTTTGGTCTAGAGCTAAATATTTATTCCTCATTTACCAAGGCAAGTTTTTTTTTTTTTTTTCTGTGTACTTAGTATCCCACAGATTGGGAGTCTGTCTTTCTTTCTTTTTTACTTACTTTCGTTCTTTCTTCCACTCCCTCCCCATCCCACTCCTTCCCTCCCTGACTGACTTTCTTCTTTCCTTCCTCCCTTCCTTCCTTCCCTCCTTCCTTCCTTCCTTCCTTCCTTCCTTCCTTCCTTCCTTCCTTCCTTCCTTCCTTTTCTTCTTGTCTTGGACAGCCAGTCTTTAAACACTAGGATATTACTGGCCATAACTCACTTTTACCAAACTTAGGGTTGTTGTAACACTGTTCTTTAAGATTTTAATAGATGTGCCATGAAGAAGGTATTTTTTCTTCAAATAAATTTGGAATATGCTAGATTAAATAAAGTTACTGTAAATATCAAAGAAGATGAAATAGTGTGATATTTCTCTTATTTCATCTTATCTAAAATGAAAAACTTTTATTGGCACCATGTTCATAAAATATTGGAATGCTAGAATACTACTTCTGGAAACAATGTTAGCCTAACCTTTGAAAAATTTATTCTGTTGACTCTGGCTCAAGAATTTGTATTGATTACTGCCCTGTTGCTGGCATATGTCAGAAAGTTTGGAAAGTGTCTTAAGCTTTTGAAGCAAAAGTAAGTTTCCTCTTCACTGAGATCCTAGAAGCCACTGGAAAGCTAAAGCTACAAATGAATAGAGATGGAGGGAAAATCAGGAGAGTCTAGCACAGGCTCTCATGGTAAGTGCCAGCATTGTGCTGTGATTAAATACACTGGCTCTGCTACTCACTGGTTATATGACTTGTCGATTTACTTAACCTTTCTGTTTTCTCATTTTTTTCTTCTAAATATTGGAAATAATAATATTCAGCACTATGTGTTATGAGGATTGCATATATTATTTCCTTTAAAGAACTTAACATAATTCTTGACATGTTGCAAGAATTCAAAAGTGTCTATTATTATTGTTGTAGGTTATTCTATAAAAGATTTTACAATAGTTAATATCACAAATCTAGGAAAACCTTACATATCCCATGTGCTAATAAACTATCAAAGAAACAACTTGTTTCTTTATATATGAGAGAGTTTTGGCAAACATCTTCCAAAGGGTACTATTTAAATTTGAATGTCTTTGGTAAATGGTACCTTGGGAAGCATTTTTCAGAAAGTTTTAGGTTTAAGATATTAATAAATGTTGCACAGCAAAAAGATTTTGTAGTTAAGTACATTTTTTGGAACATTAGATTGAAAAAAGAAGCCAAAAAATTTTCCTTATTGGAAGTATTATCAGAGCTTTTAAAATGTTACTCTGCTTTGTAAGTAGGGAAGGTCATAGAGTATGTACCTTTCCTTAACTAAACTGACCAAGGAAAACTTTTTTTGAAAAGCATGTCAAAGATTAATCTTCTGTAGAAATATATTTGGGGATAGGTGATCTAGAAGATAAGTCCAGGTAATTCAAGCATTTATTTAAACTAATATACTTTCTTGGAATTCTCCAAGATCATATTGATTGTATATAAGTGAATATACATAAATTTCTCGTCATCCATTGGTGCTTGATGAATTGAAAATACTAGGCTAGAAATCATGAGAATATGCTAGGATCTTATTTTTAGGGCATGTGTTTTCAATTAACAATTTCAGTTTCCCTTTTTTTAATTTATAAGTTATTTAGGAATTATGTAAACAAATAATTAAATCGAGAAACGTTAAAAATTTGTTATTTTCTAATACTGGGAGGACTATCTAAATTGGAGGAGAAAACTTTTAATTGAAAAACAGTTGTATAAACTACATATAAAGTTTGCTCTTTCTGGGGATCCCTGGGAGGCTCAGTGATTTAGCACCTGCATTCTGCCCAGGGCATGATCCTGGAGACCTGGGATCGAGTTCCACATCAGGCTCCCTGCGTGGAGCCCGCTTCTCCCTCTGCCTGTGTCTCTGTCTCTGTCTCTCTTCTGTCTCTCTCTGTGTGTCTCTCATTAATAAATAAAATTTTTTAAAAATTACTGTTTCTATCCTCAGTTAATAAGTAAGAACCTTTTTAAAAACAAAAATATTGGGATCCCTGGGTGGCGCAGCGGTTTAGCGCCTGCCTTTGGCCCAGGGCGCAATCCTGGAGACCCAGGATCAAATCCCACGTCGGGCTCCCGGTGCATGGAGCCTGCTTCTCCCTCTGCCTGTGTCTCTGCCTCTCTCTCTCTCTCTCTGTGTGTGTGACTATCATAAATAAATAAAAATTTAAAAAAAAATATTATTAGCTTCCCAACTTAAGCTTTGGAGCCAGTGTCTGGTTGCAATATTTATCTATTTCACAGAAAGTACAATCCTTTTAAATAATAATTATAGCTTAGGTCATTATACTTTTCAATTTCTAAGTTTCAGTAAAATGTTTTGTTTTACTCCCCAACTCTGTAGTGTTCCTCTGCATATGATTTTTATCAAAAGAATAGTGAAAAAAAATTCTACTTTCAGAAATGTAGTAGAAAATTTACAAAACAAATTATATGTAAGAGAAGAATGAAAGAAAAGAATACATAGCAATGACACTTGGTATTTCATTTCCTCATGTGTGTACATAGGCATGCTTGGTATTAGAGAAGAATATATTTTAAGTACTCAAGGTAATATGAAAAATAAAATAAAAATTGTATTAGTTTCCACTGTTGGTCTAATAAATTACTATAAACATAGTGGCTTAAAGCAACATAAATTTATTTGCTTATAGTTTTGGAGGTCAGAAGTCCAAAATCAGTCTCAATGGGTTACAGTTAAGAATTTGACTACATTCCTTTTCGAGAGTCTACAGAAGAAACCCTTTCATCTCTAAAATAGATGAATAAATCTTAAAAAAAAAATAAAAGGAAAAACTCTAACAGTTTCTGCTGGAACAGTAATTCTAGTCATGTCAGCCCACCTTCAGGTATCATTATTTTAAAAACTATATTATATACAGACACTGTCTCAATAAGTCCAGGCTGCTATAATCAAATACCATGGAATGGGTGGTTTTAACAACAAACATTTGTTTCTCACTATTCTGGAGGCTGGGAAGTCCAAGATCAAGGAGCAAGCAGATTCGGTGTCTGGTGAGATGACTCTCCTTTTTTGCAGATGCTAATTTAGTTCAACTACAGAACTGGTCCAATAGTGTTTAGCTAAATAGGTTTCTACAGTTGGCATTCTTTGGTACCTTTATTTTTACCAGATGAATATTTACCATGTTTACATTATATATCATATTCAGGAAGTGAAAGGAATGGAATAAAATGTTAGAGATTGAGCTCTATCTGTTTGTTGTTGTTGTTGTTATTGTTAAATTAAGTAACATGTATTTAAAGCAAATATGACAAAAAATCATTAAATGTGTGAATTCTGGATGATGAATCCATGAGAGTTTGTCATAGTATGCTTTACACTTTCTATACATTTGGAATAACCCTCAATGTGTCAATAATGGGCAACATGCTTTATGGTACTTTACCTGTAAACTTAGAAACACTTCATTGGAAGAGAAGAAGAGGAGTTGCCTACACCACAGGTAGCCGCTTTTTTTAGCTATCTTGTCATTATAAGGTAAACTGGGATGGAAATTCTCCCCATAAGGGAAATTGTAGTAGGTTGTTAACTGGCAGACTGCTTTAGATCTTCCCTCAGAATTTGGGACCCACATAAATGACAGGCAAAGCTGAGATCCATATTAAAAGAAGATAAAAAGATCAACAACAAAACCATTCCTGGTACCTCACAGGTATTTAGGAATACTGCAGAGGAAGCCCTGAGGTAGAAGATAGGCAGTTTTAGAAAGGGGAGAGAGAGAGGTCAGGTGATGTAGGCTGAGAAACCAGTACATATAATTTGGAGGAGCTTCTGAGAGCACAGTGAAGTAAGTCCAGTAGAAGGCCATCATTGAGCTCAGACAATGAAAAGACTGATAGAGTGTTTTCTATGCTAAAAGAGGATCCATTTCTCCATGATGCCTTGTTTTGCCATCCTTATGATTGTTTCAAGCTTTTTATTAATTTCCTTGTGATCCCCACAAAACCATCCCTCTTGAATTCTTGATATGAACCGTATCATTCTTACTTTCTTGCTCCTTGCAAGAGCCCTAATACCCCCAATATGATAAGATAGGCATGCCTGCAATGCTGACATGAGTATGAATTGTACAATCTTTCTAAAAAGTTGATTAGCCAATTGAAAATTGATAATAGAAAAATGATATCAAATATAGACAAAGACATGGTATGAAGTGACATGTAATAGTGACATACCATATATAGACATATGGTATGAAGTGACATATGTAATAGTAAGCATAAATTACCTCCAAATTAACTTTGGGGCACTATTTATATAACTGCAAGATGCAAGTACAAGTAATTAAATATGTCATATTCATCTACAGCTACTTTACTGTGTAGGAATTTGAGTAGCTATATTAAAGGATTAGATTATAGGTCATTTTATTTCTTCATGTGTTTCCTGTATTTTGTAATTATGTGAAGTGAATAAAATTTTATTTTACCTATAGTTTCATCAGTATATTTTTTTAAATTTCATATTATTGTGGACTGAATTATGTTTCCCCCCAAATTCATATATTGAAGCTCTAACCACCAACACATGTGTATTTGAAGATACAGCCCTTAAAGAATTATTTAGTTAAAATAAGGTCTTTAGGGTGAGTCCTAACCTGATCTGACTAATGCCCTTAGAAGAGGACATTAGGACATAGATGACACCAAGAATTAGTAGTACACAGAGAGGAAAAGATAGAGAGTGAATGTGGTCATTTGCATACCAACTACTGAGACCTCAGAGAAACCAACCTTCCTTCTAGCACCTTAGTCTTGAACTTCTATCCTCTAGAATCCCCAAAATAAATTTTTGTTGTTTAAGCCATTTAGTCTGGTGATTTGTTATGGCAGCCCTAGCAAACTAATACACATATAAAGCTTTATTAATACTAAAACACTTATATATTAAAACATATATAAAAATAAAAACATACAGATTATACACACAGACATATATTTAAAGGTATATATAATACTGTTAATATAACATAGTAGGAAACAACCCAAAATTCCTCTGAATTCATTTGGGTCACTGAAAGAGATTAATAAGTTAAAGTGCCGATATTTTGCCTACTTTGTTAAAAAAAACCAAATTCATATCCCACATGATATGTAAACATTAAAGTTTGTTTTTGAATATGTTTATATTATATCTAATCATTCACCAGCATTTGTGTTGCTTTTGGATTTTGAATATACTTTATTATTTTTTAAATTTTGTCTCAGTCACATAGATTTTAGACAATTAAGTTTAGATCTTAATTCTAAATAACTTATGGGGAGAATGAATTCTACGAAGCACTAAATTATTTAATTAAAAAATCTACTAAGTGCATAATTGAATTGCAACTTCCTATAGGACACTGCAAAGGAATAATACATCTGAATAATATAACTTTAAAAATATATAGTATATTTACACATTCAAAATATAAATATTACCAACGTACATATTTCAAAAAATAAAGATAAAAACAATTTCCTTCTGACCACCATCTTTGTTGCCAAAGATGTAACTACCCTGTTGTTCAGGTATGTCTCTATCTTTCAAATATATTTTCTAAGTATTTGCGACTTAAGTCATGTATGTCCAGTTGATACATAAGAACATATATTTGGTCACATAGCATAATTGAATTACAAACTAACACCATTCAAATTAATATGAGTACTATTCAACTGTAAGCCTTGATATCACTTTCATGTCCAAGAAAATAAAGTTGCAAATAACTATTATTTGGTTCAAGAACTTCCTGAAATTCTCTTTATCTGAACTTTAGATTATCCCCTAGTTCTCATATGGGTTAAAGTCCTCTTCTCCAAATGAGGAAGTGCCCATCTAACCTCATAAAAATGAATGTTCATTCTTTGTTCCACTTCAAAATGCTTATCTTCCTGTGGCTGCCCTTGTTAAGCTATTATATCTTTTATATATCTAATCTCAATCATCAGACTTCTACATTGGAAGACTCTACTTTAAGGTAAGTCCTGAAAACTTTATGAATATCCTAATCTTGACCTCCCTTTATGAAGATCCTACTAAGAATCTGTCAAGGTAGTGGTCTCACATACTATATTGATAATACTAACTATAGTAAGTAACACCAATGGATTAACAGGCTTCTTTTTTTTCTTTATTATCTGTGGGGATGGGGATAAAAGAGCCTTTTCAGGGAGACAGTTATTAATAATTTGAATTTCCAGCAAGAACTAATGGAAATCTCTTTGTCTAAATTCCACTTCAGAAACACCACACTCTTCTGAAGTTTTTGAACCTACCAAGTTTTTGAATTTCCCTAGTCACAGTAAAGAAATACATCTTGCATTGTTGGCTCTGGTCTCTAGCATTTTTTTGTTGAGGCCCTCCAAAGTAAAGTTCACTTTTACTTTTAAGAATAAAGAATACTTTATAGGAATTCTGTTATTATGTTAACAATTTATTTATGTTAATTCTTGGTGGAAACCTGCCTCATTGCTTACAACCCTGCTTTTGTGTTTTCCTTGCTATCTTTGCCCTGAATCTATCAGAAAAAGTTCATCGGAAGCAGGATGGATGAAAACAGTAAGAAATTTATCTAGAGCATAGCTTCAAAGACCAGTGTGTTCAGGAGGTCTCCTCAGGTCAGAATCACTGCAGCATTTTGCTTTGAATCCCATATCAGAATTACAAAAATATTCCTCAATGTTATATTGTCTTGTTGGTAGGAATCTGATTCTGGGAAACATCTCTTCTGCATAATTTCCATCTCCTGAAATTCAGCGATTGCTGTGTTTGGGATTCAAGACAACTAGCTGTTAGTTTGGGAGCCCAAATCATAAACAAAACTAGGAACCAACTATTGCCAAATTCTCAGAGATTTGATTCAGTTTCTGGGTATATAGTCTTGTGCTTCTGTATATATATTCACATTATTATCCACATTTCTGTATTCTTCATTCTATATATCATGATTTCACCAATGGTAATTTACATTCCTAGTGACTGCTTTGAAGAATTTTTGATATTAACATTTTTCCTATTTGAAGGTCATTTTAGAATAAAAAGAGAGCCAAATAGCCAATTGTCTTTGTATCTGCTTTGGTATGAAGCAATTTCCAAAAATGTTACAGATCCCCCAAATTGATTTCTTAAAAGATTCATTGTCCAAAACAAATAAAAAATCTTAAAAACCTATAGCCCTTCAAATAGGAAAAATGTTAATATCAAAAATTCTTCAAAGTAGTCACTAGGAATGTAAATTACTATTTCTATTCCTCCATGTGATGCTCCTTTATTTCTCTTTGCTCTTTTCATTTTGGCCTGCCTGTGTTCTCTCCTGGATGACCAAAAAGACCTGAATCTCCCTTATCTATTGAAGTAAAACACCCCCAGAACAGGGAAAGTCCCTCAGAAAGTATTATAAGCCCTAATCTCAACTAATAGCCTTTGTGAAAGATGTTCCAAAGACTAGATAAGATAGAAATTCAGAATAGTCTAGAAATATAATACTAGGTCTCCAGCTATGGATCCATTACTTTGTATGTCATTGGAGTCTCAGATACAAATGATTAAATGAGAAAGACAAGAGTAGGAATAACTTGATCATTTGTCAAGAGACCTCACATTGCATTGTATAGAAAACCAGAAGATTTTAGAAAAATCATAGATGTTAGACAAGATTTTTTTCAAGGCTGTACCTAAGGTCTTTTCTGTGAAACTAGGTTAGTGTATAATTCAGTTCTGTAACTCAGCAGTCAGTAAACTTATTCCATAAGGGGCCAGATTGTAAATAATTTAGGCTTTGTGGATCAAATGGTCTTTGTTATAGCTACTAAACTCTGCTGTGGTAGAGAGAAAGCAGACACCAACAAAACAAATGAATGGGCATGGCCATATCTCTATAAAACTTTGTTCACAAAGAAAGCCAATGGGTGCAGTTGGAAGGCCCCTATTCTAAGCAAACAAAGAATGGAATCAGTGGAGATTTTAAGGATAGATTAAGTAGACAACAGTCAAAAGTCTATACTTAAGCAAATGTGACCCACTTTTCCTGCACTTTTCATGAATGGACTACAATAGGGGATTTAGTAGGCAAGCAAACACTGGAATGGATAACAGCCCCATTGCTGGATTTCCAGCTCCTGGCTGAGCATTTCAAAAACCTCAAAACAAAGGAAAGCAAGACATAGAATAAATTAATGGCCTATAGGTAAAATAACCGGATATTCCTAATCTAGTTTATGAACACCAGAGTGGGGAATCTCCTACTAAAGACACATGTACGGGACACCAAGGTGGCTCAGTGGTTGAGCTTCTGCCTTCAGCTCAGGGTGTGATCCTGGAGTCACATGATCAAGTCCCACATCGGGCTCCCTGCATGGAGCCTGATTCTCCCTCTGCCTGTGTCTCTGCCTCTCTCTGTCTCTCATGAATAAATTATTTTTTTTTTTAAAAGACACGTATAGATACTGTAAACTCAAAAGAATATTGAAAAAGCAGCTAACCTGCATTAACTAAAAAGCTGAAGAAAAAAATTATGAAAAATGAAGCTTCTCCAAGATAGGCACTCAATTTCTCATTTTATTCTAAATTCACAAGGAACATTTTCCCCCTACATATTGAAAGACAACCTTGAAAATTTTGACTGATTCACGCACATTCAACATAACCTCTTTCCATAGTCACAGCTTCTTCCTTGGCAAATTATTTCCCATTTTGAAGAAAATGCCCAACCTCCTTTATCTCCCTGTTTATCATTCAGATATTTATCTAAGGAATATTCTTTCTCCTTTGTAACAATACAAAGGCTAATTTAATAGGAAATGATCTACTGTGTAACACTGTAAAGATAATTCACATATTAAATCTCTAGTGATGACTTCTTCCTTAAAATTCCTTAAGAGTCTCTATTCAAAATGGGATCATAGCTAATTGGAATATTGACTTACCAGTAGCCTTGTTTCTAAACAGTTCTGTTCCAAGAAGCTACTGAGGCACTCTTATAACTTATATAATCTGTATTAGATATTAAAGGCTAAGAAAATTTAATGTAGGTCAAAAAATAAGGAGATTAATCAAAAGTGGTTTTTTTTTTTGCTTTTATTTTAAATTGTATATATTGCCAACTACTTCCTTTGTGAGTTAGAGAAAAAGAAGGTTTTTTGTTTTGTTTTATTTTGTATTTTGCTAACTCCTCCCAATTGAGGATGTAGACTAGCGAGCATTATGTTTCTTGGGAAGGACTTGCATTGTTGTAGAAGAGCTTGCTCACAGTAAATTGGGAATCCATTCAGTGTGAGAAAGGATTGCAACTCTGAGTTTTTCTCCATATGACATGAGAAACAACATTGCAATTGAACATGGGAGAAGTGTGGGATTAAATTGCTGGTTTTCAGCAAATGTTGTGTAAGTATGAATAAACCAGCTTGTGGAAGATGCCCTGCAGTCTAAGGAATTATTATGTCTGAGACACAGATCAGATTCATTCTGAGGTGGCAGGGGTCGGGAAAGAGTGTATTATGATTTTTACCTGAGAAACTGTATGTTCCCCTCATCAATGATTCAGACTTCAGATAGAGAAAAGCAGCAGGTCTTCGGTTGAGGGAGGAATTTTCTCCTGTATTTGGGAATAAAAGGCAGGTAACCTGGACCACATTGCTTTGTGGGGAACTCCACAAACTCCATATGGGGAACTCCATATTGTGAGTTCAGCAATTGGCTCTGATATTGGTTATGTCAACTATAACATAATAGCTCCAACACTAATTACTTTTTATTCACTTAAGATGATATTTTATAATTTATTCCTAATTATTTTGGCCATTTGCTTGCTCATCTGTTTTTAATTTATAATCAATCTATTGCTGGCTGAGTTTTCAGGAATTAAGGGATAGAAGAAGTGGTTTATATCTAGTCTTGGAGAAAAGCATCATGGAGCTAAATGGGCAGACTTGACAATTTAAAATGTAGCATGAAGTAATCAGTGGAAGATGAGAATAGCTCTGGTGTGGAGTTCACTGGAGCTCAGTTGATGTGAATCAATAGCGATAATATGTTAAATAGATAAGGATCTTTTTTAGAATTGAAGAAATCACTGGAGAAGGTACTTGAAAAAGATTGCATTTCTTGTGAAAATGGATGAATGTTCGCCAGGTGGTTGTTCCTTCTGTGTGCAAATTTAATATATATGATTTATTCTATGTGGAAGAAATATAAACTGATAATTCAGAAATATCTATAACATACCATCGAGAAGTAGCATTGATGTTAATATTAAGAAACTGGTTTTTCATTTGCACAGAACATATTCCTCTTCTCTCTCATCAGTGTAGATGGCAAGATGAATATTGAATGGCCCTAAATGGTATAATTATAGGTTTAATTATGTAATTTTCACACAGTTTTGAATTGTATGAAGTGTTTAATGGCACACTGACTAATATACTCAGCCTGTTTCTTTGGAAGTGTCATATGTATTTTGCAAAAGATATTGTAGCATAATTACATATTTTATAATGTATTTCCACTTTGTTTAGATATGCAATATATGCAGGTCTATGTGGTGAAGCAGTTACAATCTGAATATATAAGCACAACTTACATCAATGTAAAAAACAATTCAAACAATAATTGGGGCTTTATGGAAGAAAATTATTAAATTGAAATTTACTCTGAAATATTATGTAAGTGAATTTCTGTCATAATGAACTACAATAATACACATTTCTCAGTTTATCAGAATGTGTTGTGGATTTACTATACTTCAGATTTTTTTTATATGAAGAATTTCATTCTAATTATATTTTTGGCATTTATATTTCTTAGGTGATTAATTTGGTTTGTATTTCCAGTCTATAAGTTTTAGAGTAAGTTTAGATCTTCTAAATGGCAGTTAAATATTTTGACTGAGGAAAAGTAACCTGTGTTGTAATCAAAATGCTTTTACCTGATTTTCCAATTTTATTTCTCTCTTGCAAATTTGCTTTTACTTTTCTTGCAGAGCTTTTCTTTCCACCCTATTAGTATGCCATTTAAAATCCTTTAATTTTATTATGTTGAGCCATTCTAAATGTGATAATCTCTTACTCCTAAGATATAGTTTTGTGATATTCAGACTAAAAGCCTAGGATATGTAACAAGGTCCTTCTTCATAGGCAGTGCCTGAAATCCAATATATTTTCTCCAGTTCTTTCACTCTGGTTAGTTTTTCTTTCCTCAGCTGCCATTTTGAGTAAAAAGACTTGAGGATAAAAATTGTGCCAAATATTGAACTCAACTATCTGGAATCTTGGTTCTACAACTCTTTGATGCTTTAAGAGTTCTCCAATGCCCTCAAAAGGATTTTGTTTTAATATTTGACTAGCATTTCTAATAGTTCTCAATGGAATGGTTAATCAGAAACAAACATTGTGGCCAGCTGCTTTTAAAACATCTCTCAATCATTCAACTTATAGTATTCTCTTGCTTGAGTAATAGTCTCACTTTATGGGTGGATTGGACGTAGTAACTTGCTCCAAACAAATAAAATACATCAAAAGTGATAGGATGTAACATCTGAGATTAGATCATAAAAGACTGTGACTTCTCTCTTGCTTGTACCTTTGCTCTCTTGTGGACAATCTCTCTTTTACTCTATCCTTGTCTACTCTGATTAAGCAAGGTGCCATGTTAGAGAGGCCCATGTGGTAAGGAATTGAAGATGGACTATAGCCAGCAATCAGTAAGGAACTGAGGAGCTTGGTCCAACAGTCTATGAGAGATTAATTCTTGTCAAAACCATGTGAGTGAGCTCAGATGGATCTATTCCCAGAGATTGAGATGACAACTCTAGCCAGTACCTTGACTTCAGCCTGTAAGAAACCCTAAAACAGAGAACCCAGATAAGCCCATACCCAATATTTTGACACACTGAAACTATGAGAACATACATATGTGATATTTTTAAGCTGTTACACCTGGGGTGATTTCTCATGCAATAATACATGAGTAATATGCTGATGCACAATTATTAGAAAAGAAACAGAAAATTAAAAATTGTAATACTTTAATTAATTGGTTAAATTATGTTCAATGGTCCCCCCTTCCATGTTTGAGTTATTCTGTACTTGAAGATGTTTGGTTATAACATAATTATTTAAGCATTAGCTGAATATGATAGTTTTGGTTTATGCTCTTCTCCTCCAGAATGTTGTGAGCATGGTTCTGCTGTCTTGGAACTTTGAAAGCAGCTAAAAAGAAATCCAAGGCCATGCTTATTTTTGCCTCCACCAACTTCAACCCATATAAAATCTTTTCTTTGTCTGCATTATTAAAAACTTCTTATTTGAACTCTATAAGAAAAGTCTTGCTGTTGAAGTTCTATATGAACCTGTTTCTGCATTATTGAATTTATGTTTATGTATTTAGACAAATGTTGAATGTTATTTTGAGCTGCGCTTGCAGATCTCTTGTCATCACAACAAATTTTATATATTCAACCTTAAAATACTTTTCTTTTTTTTGAGTTCTTTCCACTCTTATTTTTTTCTTTAAATTTATTGAGATTACCCTAAACCTTTCAATCTGATTTATTTTCCTATAATGAGTGTTTTAGTTCTTACTTTGTTTTTTAAAACCACTAGTCTCTTCCATGCCAATCACTTTTTTATTATCTAATCTTTAACTAATTTAATTGAATTTTTGTTTAATTTAAAATGTTTCCAAGTTTAAGCAATTGCAAGGAACTTTATTATCTCCTTTTTTTTCCTCTAGACTGGGTTCTTTACATTTTTTATATGCCAGGCAACTTCAAAATTTTGTATTTCATTATATATTTAAAAAATCTTTATTGGGGTACCTGGGTGGCTCAGTTGGTTAAGCATCTGCCTTCGGCTCACGGCTTATGTCATGATCTCAGGATACTGGGATCTAGCCCTTCTTCTGACTCTGCTCAGCAGGGAGTCTACTTCTTCTATGCTCTCATATGCATGCATACATGCACGCTGCTCTCTCTCAAATAAATAAATAAATTGTTTTAAAAATATCTTTATTATGCTTAGCATTGTCAAATTTCACCAAATTGTCAATAATTTTCCTTTTTTTCATTCTCTCATATCTAATGCAATTTTATTCTCTCAGACACATTTGAGATTTCTATTCATTTTTCTGTAGCCTAAAGGTAGTGAGTAACTCAACTAAATTTCTGTCAGTCTTGGAATATTTTCCTTCTATTTTTTTTTTCCTCTGGTGATTTGCTAAATTTCCTGCACAAAGTATTTTTTCCCAGGTCACATTAAATGGTTTGAGTCCCTTTTTTTCTGGCTTTAAATTATTTTCAATCTATATGAAGTTCTGATGTTTTTGCTCTTTTGTAGAGAGTCTATGCCAAGTATTCACTTGCTTTGCCTGTGTCTCTTTTCAGCAATTGCTGCTTCTACCTTGTTAAAAGAGCAAACAAACAAACATAAGAAAATGATCCAAGATATTAGCAACAGATTTAAGGATAGTAGGAAATACTTGGAATCTTTTCAGGTCTGCATGAGATCCCATTTTAATGTCATACGTGTTAGCAGCCTTTTACGATAGCCATTCAGGATTTCCTTCTCTTTTATCCTCTTAAAACACAACTACCACAATACCTCTGTTAAATACTAAATAAGAAACATTGACTATTTGTAGTGAAAATGCATAAAAGAAAGAATTATAATTCTTTTATTGAGTTTACCTACCTATCCTAAAGACAGAACTTTCACAGAATAACTAAAAGTAAATGGATTATTTTTAAATTATTGAGCATTCCAGGGCCACCTGGGTGGCTCAGTTGTTGGGCATCAGCCTTCAGCTCAGGTCATGATCCCAGGATCCTGGGATGGAGCCCTGCATTAGGCTCCCTGCTCAGCAGGGCATCTACTTTTCCCGCTCCCTCTGTCCCTACTCCTGCTCCTGCTCTCTCACTGTCTCAAATAAATAAATAAAAATCTTAAAAATATATTATTGAACATTCCATATGGTATAGGATTTAGATTTAAATGTCAATCTTAATTCAAAGGAGCTCTGGAACCTAAGTACAGTCACATTAATTAAAATTTTCCAATTTCTTATACAATGCATATATAAATAATTTGACATATAAACTGTCATTTGAGAGCATAACTATACAATTTCTCCTACTAAAGTCTGGTGATTGATTACTATAATTAGACTGGAGTTCAACAAAAGCTACTTGAACAAATTATAGAAGAAAAAATCATAAATCAGAATTAACTTGAAAGAAAATTAAAATAAAATGAAACACCTTTTAATTCAACTTTTATAATTAAGTTCTCTCATTTAGCATCATTGTATACTTTCCTATCAGTCAGGAAAGCTCAAACACCCAATAGAAAGAGCCAACGAAACTTTAAATAGTTAATAACAGTGACTTATTCATGCAGCAACTTGAAAAACATATTTTTAGACGAAGCCACATTCACTAGTGTCTCATGCTTCTTTTCAATAACAAAATGGAAAATAGAAGTCCATAAATCATAACTAATATCTTCTACGTATTCATAGATAAAATAATGTTCATTTGTAATGCAAAATATTTGCATTTTAATGATTTAAAATTGAAATTATAAGTGTACTACAGATAGTCTCTCAATTAGAATAATAAATAAGAGAACATTTGCAATTTGGTGAATTGCAAAATATTGACCTGGGAGCATTTGGATTTTTTTTCTCGTAGTTCCAAGTTTTTATTTAAATTCTAGCTTGTTAACATACAGTGTAATATCAGTTTCAAGTGTAGAATTTAGTGATTCATCACTCTCATACAATACCCAGTAGGAATATTTGGAATTTGAGCACCACGACCTACTGACTTTATAGCTATGGTAAGAAGCTGATCTGTTGACAAATGTAGTAGATAATAAATGTTTCATAATGGATACTAGTTAATGACTTACTTCTGAGTAACAAAAGAATAAAAGTAAGAAATTTAATAATAATAAGTGTAACAAGCATGTGCTGAGCACTTATGTTCTAAATTCTTAGCTAAAGGCTATAAATATAAATATCCATATCTGTCATCTGTCATTTAAGATTTACATTCCTTCATCAACTCTGAAAAAGGCTTTTATAATGTATATTTATTATTATTATTTTTAAAAGATTTATTTATTATTTATTCATGATAGACATAGCAAGAGAGATTGAGAGAGAGGGGGGCAGAGACACAGGTAGAGGGAGAAGCAGGCTCCATGCAGGGAGCCCGACATGGGACTCAATACCGGGACTCCAGGATCACGCCCTGGGCCAAAGGCAGGCACTAAACCGCTGAGCCACCCAGGGATCCCCAATATAATGTATATTTTTTAAATGAGAAAACTGAGAATCCAGGAGGTTAAATAACACACATAATCACTTATTTGTACATATAAGAACAGAACTCTAGCTCTGATCTATTTGACCCCAAGTATGTCCTCTTTTTGTACCATGTTGGATTTGTTTTCAATTGCTAATTTTCTGTTTCCTGGAATTATTAGTTGGATTTATTTATCTTAATGTTTACACTTTTTAGTCAATGTTGTTGTTATTCTAATTTTTTAGATGCATATTATCTGAAAATTGTGAAAAACATGAAATCAAATTTCTGATGGAGTTAAAATTAAACAGATGCACATATTCACATATGTATGTGCGTATACTTATATACATAGTGTTGGATAATTTTGAATAAGTGTTCTCTTTAATTCCAGACACTGCTTATCACTGTAGTTAGATTGGAATTTGGAAATAAACTGAAAATCAACTCTGGTTTCTGTCTCAAAGACATAATATTACTACAACATGCCATATTGAAAATGCTGCTATCTGTATTTTAGGCAGTTCATCCTACTGATATTCAGCATGAATTTGCTTGTTTAACAAATATCTAGCTAAATAAAACACACACAAAAAAATAAAATTTTTCACATTAACAAAAATCTTCATACTGGCCTTTAAATTCTTTTCTTTATTACTTTTTTTCTTTCTCTCATCTTTCTCTTTTTTTTTTTTTTTTGAGATTGCATTTAATTATTCAATAGAGACACACAGAGAGAGGCAGAGACATAGGCAGAGAGAGACACAGGCTTCCTGCTAGGAACCCAATGTGGGACTCGATCCTGGGACTCCAGGATCATGAACTGAGCCAAAGATAGATGTTTAACCACTGAGCCACCAAGTGTCCCTTAAAGTCAATTCTTGATTAGATTTTGGAAAATCTTAACAGGAAAAAAAAGTTAATATATTGATTTATACATACACATTTTAACATATTATATAAATGTATATATGTGTACACACACATTCATTACTTTTAAAGTCTGTTTTTTATTTTCTATTAAAAGGTAAGATCTACTGAAGAGTCATAATGATAACTTGTATGGAACTCCATTCTATTTCATTACATCTTTAGGGAGGCATGTCTGAAAACAAATTAAACTTGATGGCAGCATGCTTGTATAATACCAAGAAACAGAACATTATTTTTATATGAAATATGTATTTAATTCCCAAATATTTATTTTGAAAAATAAAATAAATTATCAGTAATTATTTTTATTTCCTTTATCATATTTATTAAACATATAAAATATAACATGCACTATGTTATTTATTAATAACAAATTGCCTTGCCCTTTTATATTCCAGTGGAAAATGATGAGTGATCTTTTTGTAAACTGTATTAAAGAAAATTGATTATCAGTAGAATTGATAATATTAATTCAAACCAAAAAGAATCACTTTTGGGCAACCCCGGTGGCTCAGTGGTTTAACCCCGCCTTCAGCCTAGGGTGGGATCCTGGAGGACCAGGATCCAGTCCCACGTCAGGCTTCCTGCATGGAGTCTGCTTCTCCCTCTGCCTGTGTCTCTGCCTCTCATTCTCTATGTCTCTTGTGCATAAATAAATAAAATCCTAAAAAAAAAAAAAAAAAGAATCACTTTTACAAAGTCCTTTGTGTCTTCTTGGTCATGATGGAATTGACCTACATTTTATAACACATCTGGCATTCTACATATTTGCTATTTCCAGGTAATGCCAGTTGAAAACCTTTCAACTGTAACAGTTACTCAAATAAGTCATCCATTTTTATATAATAGGAAGAGTGGAGGATGGTCATGAAAACAAAAGTCTTTCCATACAAGTTGGAAAGACTGACACTTTTTTTTTTTACAAGAAAACACAATATCTATAAAGCAATTATAAATACATTTACAGTTGTAATGAAATATCTAGGAGGAAAATATCCACTTTCCACTTTGGAAAATATCCAAATATCCACCTCTCCATTTGAAATTCCAGCCTCTTACAGTTTAAAAAGTGTTTTTCTTTTTTTAAAGGAACAGAGAAGGTTAAAAATGGAGTAATTGTTAGGTAAATAAGTAGGTCATAACTCTCTGCCCCTTTCTGGTAAGGTTTTGGTGGCATATTTGTGCCAAGAGATAGCATTTATATAGTCACGAAACTGTCAAGAACTACCTGAAATGCTTCATCAAATGATTTCACCACCAGAGATTTTCCTGATGATACTCAGTTCCCTTTGTTTCGCCATCCATCTCTAGATACATTAAAACTAGTCCAGTGCTACCTCCTTTCTTTTACATACAATTAAATTGTTTCTTATCAATAGTTATTCCATGAACATTCATGAAATTTTGAGATAATGCAACAACCATAAGTTTAGAAAACTTTTCTAAGAATGGAATGTAAAAGATATTTGTTTATTTAATGTTAGAAGTACTTCTGGATGAATAGACTGGATAATAATAATAGATCTAACCTACAGCTTTATTTTTTTAAGTAGATAGTGATGCAAAATTAGATAATTTCTGAGGTATTGTAAAATGAAGACTAAATTTTAGTATAATAAATGCCTCTAAAATATAGATCATTATATCATTAAAATTTTCTAGTGATCTATATTTCAAATGATAAAACAATACTTGATTAAAATTTTAATATGTAAGTGAGATGTGAATTGTATTCTACCCACTTAGCCTTGTATTAATGTCCTTTCTGAATACCACTTGCCTAGTGCTGTCAAACTCCAGGCCTGCTGATGCTGGTTACTTTTTGATCAAATACAGGAACATGTGGACTTGATGTTTCTTGCTGCAGTTCTGTCTTGTTATTTTGTCATATTGTAGTCAAAGTCATATTATAACTGCTGGAGTATAGGGCTAGTAATATATCATGTAGCCTAAAATATGGAGACTAATCAAACTGTTTTCTGAAGTAACAGCAGTGATCAACTTTGATAAAACCTTCAGATTATTTTATGCCCTTAATTTATTAAATTTTTTACAACACTTGAAGTCCAAAGAAAATGGATACATGTAAAACATACTTTTCACAAAAGAATTTGTTAGAAATTGTTACATAATAGAATATCAAATAGAAACCTTGTATTTTTTAGTTTTTCTTTATCTGATGATGGTAAGGTAATGATGGAAGTCTGAATCAAATCCAAGCACTTTGACACTAATTCTATATTTGTTGCATTATCACAAACTTTGAAAGTTATCATAAAATAATCATGAAAATAATAATTCCAAAATGATTATACACAATTTCTTAGAAAAGTATATTTTGAATAAAATACATAATATTTACCTAAGTGTTTTCTCTGTGTTGTGCAAGTGAAATGATCAAAGCACAGGAAATATCTTTTTTCCCATTTCTTACAACCTTCCTTTTCTGTATAAGTAAATGTTCCACTTGGACACTGTCCTATGAAGTGGGGCTGAATCTCACTGAAAATAAATGAAAGAAAAAAGTAAAGGAAGCAATAGAGTGGAAAGGACAGAAAAGTGTACGTAGCATTCTCAAGTAGTGTTCACTTAAAAAAAAAAAAAAAAACCTGGAAGGAAATAAAGCCTTCCATAAAAGCACTACAATGTTTGTTCCCCATATTCCACTCCACATCAAACCTCAATTTCATTCATCATTCTCTTTGTCCACTATTCCTCCGCCAGCTGCTGTTTCACTCAGAAGCAGAATTCTAGGTCTGTAAATTTCAGATATCCAGCCAGCTCTATAATGTAATATTTTCATCAGCACAAGGATGTCAACTTTTCACTTTGCTTGTTCTTTCCCCTTTTATCATCAGCAGAGCTCAGATGCTGACTTTACCAGCATAAATGCATATAGCATGTGTTTAGTACTGATAATGGCTATCAATGTTTAATTGTATTTTAAATTCATAATGGAAATAAATTATTAATGAATTGTGATCATCATACTATGTGAAATCTGTAACAACTTGGTGCTGACAATATTGTTGAATTTTAAGACAAAATTACCAGATTGAAAATAAGTCATGCATGCCCATAAAATTCATTCAGTCCTTTGCACAGCACAGAAGTTAGTCGTTTTTTTCCTGATTCAACAATTATTTTTTATATTTCAATAGTTTTTTTTTTTTTTTTGCTCAGTTTTACTGAAAAATAATTGGCATACATCATGGTGTAAGTTTATGGCATACAGCATGATCGTTTCATGTATGTATTTTGTGAAATGATTACCACAAGAGGGTCACCTAACATCTATCTTCTCACATAGGTGAGAATTTTTAGGATTTACTCTCTTAACAACTTTTTTATATATTCTACAACAGTGATAGCTATTTTAATCATCTTATTCATTACATCTCTACTACTCACTTATAACAGGAAGTTTATACCTGTTCTACCTGTTTATGCCAAAATTCCAGGAATATTGGGGTGGTTGTTGTTAGATTCTACATATAAATGAGAACATATGTTATTTGTCATTCTCTGACTTTTTTTACTCAGCAGAATGTCTCAGTGTTCATCCATGTTGATATATATAGTGGGATTTTCTCATTTTTTATAACTGAATAATATTCCACTATATATATCAATATATAGTTTTTCAATAAAACTATTAACTTGGGTCCTTTCTCTTTTTATTCTGGTTATTCTAGATAAGTTTGTCAATTTTGTTTCTCTTTTCAAAAAACCAAATATTTGCTAATCATTTTTAGTGTTTTTCTGTTCTCTATTTCATTTATCTTTCTTCTAATCTTTATTATTTCCATCCTTCTGCTATCTTTGGGATCAGTAATTCCTTTTCTTGTTTCTTAAGCTATACACTTAGGTTGTTTATTTGGGATATTTCTTGCTTCTGAGTGTTGGTGTTTACACCAATGAATTCTCATTTTAGAATTGCTTTGACCCATAAGTTCTGGTATATTATGCTTCCATTTGCATTTGTCTCAAGAATCTTTTTTACTTCTTTTTTAATTCTTCTTTGATCTATTAGTTGTTTAGAAGAGTGGCATTTAATTTTCATGTGTTTGTGAATTTTCCAATTTTCTTCTTCTTGATTTGCAGTTTCTCATCATTTTGGTCAGAGAAGATACTTGGTGTGGTTTCAGTCTTCTTGACTTTGCTATTACTTGTTTTGTGGCCCAACATATGGTCTATCCCAGAAAAATGTTTCATATGTGCTTGAGAAGAACATGTTCTATTCATATTAGATAGTGCTCTGCATATGTCTGTTAGGTCCATTTGGTCTGTAATGGTGTTCAAATCCACTGTTTCATAATTGATTCTCTGCCTAGGTTATCTATCAATTTTTGAGTGGGGTATTGAAGTCCTCAACTATTATTATATTAATATTTCTCCTTTAGCTCTGTTAGTTTTTGTATTATGTATTTAGGTACTTTGCTGATGGATGCATAAATACTTATAATTGTTATATCTTCTTAATGTGTGGAACCCCTTTATTGTTATATAATGATCTCTTTTGTTTCTTTTTACCATTTTAATTTTAAAATCTATTTTGTTTAAAATAAGCTACGCCTGATTTTTTGGCCACCATTTGCTTCAAATGGCTTTTCCCATTCCTTCACTCTGTCTATGTGTATCTTTAAGGCTAAAGTTAGTCTCTTGTAGACAGCATATTGTTGGATCTTATTTTTTTTTTTTTATTCTTTCAGCACTTCTTAGTCTTTTAATTGGCTAATTTAATTTGTTTATATTGATAGGTAAGGTAGGTCTTACTGTTTCCATATTGTTCACTGTTCTCTGGATGTTTTGTAGCTCTTTTGTTCCTTGTTTCTCCTCCTACTCCAATGTTGTGTGTGTGTGTGTGTGTGTGTGTGTGTGTGTGTTTTGATATCTTTTGGTATCAGCATGCTTTAACTTCTTTATTGTCTTCTTTTTTGGTGAATGCTGTGAGGCTTACATAAAATATCTTAAGCTTATAAGATATTTTTAAACTGATAAAAACTTAACTTCCATAGAACACACAAACTTTTTTCATTTCCACTTCTCCCTACCCGCTCACATTTTGTGTTATTGCTGTTACAATTTAAATTTTTTTTTATATTGTGTAACTAATAACAGATTATTGTAGTTGTGGTTATTTTTGCTATGTCCTTTTAACTACTAAAGTATAGACATAGGTGAATTATGCACCACTATAATAATGCAGGATCTAACTATGACTGTATATTTACCATTGCCAGTGAGATTTATGCTACTTTTTAATGTTTATATGACATTAACTAACATTCTTTTATTTCCACTCAAAGAGCTCTCTTTAATATTTCTTGTAAGGTAGGACTTTTGGTAATGAATTCTCCTAGCTTGTGTTTGTTCAGGAAGGTCTTAATTCCTCCTTGGTTTCTGAACAACAGCCTTGCCAAATATAGAATTTTTGGTTAACAGGGTTTTTTCCAATATTTTGAATATATTATCCCATTTTCTCCTGACCTGAAAAGTTCTTGTTGAGAAATTCCTTGCTAATCTTATGGGAGTTCCCTTGTATGTAATTTCTTCATTTTCTCTCACTGCTCCTAAAATTCTTTCTTTGTCTTTGAGTTTTGACAATTTAATTATAATGTGTCTCTGTTTAGCCCTCTTGGGGTCTAACCTATTTGGAATACTTTGGGCCTCATGGATCTGGATGTCCATTTCTCTCGCCAGGTTTGGGAAGTTTTTGTTTTCTTTTGTTTTTTAACTAGGCTCCATGCCCAGTGTAGTGTGGAGCTTGAACTCACAATCCTGAGATCAAGAGCTGAGCTGAGATTGAGTCAGACACTTAACTGACTGAGCCACCCAGTTGCCCCATGTTTGGGAAATTTTAAACCATTATTAGTTTGAATATACTTTCTGTCCCTTTATCTTCCCTTTCTCCATCTGGAATTCCCATAATGTGAATATTGTTTCTTATCATTATGTACCATAATTGCCATAGATTTTATTTGCTCATTTTCTTTTTCTCTTTTGCTTCTCAGACTGGGTAATTTCCAGTGTTTTATCCTCCAGGTTGTTGATTCATTTTTCTGCATGATCAAGCCTACTTCTGACACTCTTTACTGAATTCTTCAGCTTAATTATTGTAGTTTTTTTAACTCTACATTCCTTTTTATTTTTTAAATGGTTACTATTTCCTTGTCAAATTTCTCATTTTGTTCATGCATTGTTTTCTTAGTTTTATTTGTCTGTCTGTGCTTTCTTGTAATCCATTAAACTTCCTTAGGAATATTGTTCTAAATTCTTTGACAATTCAGAGAACTCTTACTTTAGGGTCAGTTATTGGAATTTTATTAGTTTCCTTTGGTGGCCTCATATTTACCTGATTTTTTGTGATCCTTGTTTTTTTTATATTGCTATATGGACAGTTAGTAATTGGACTCCTCTTCCAAACCTTGTAGATTTGCTTTGGAGAGACCATTCTTCATTAGTAAAATCAGTTTGATTTCCGGGTGTGTCTTCCAGGAATGTTCTTGGGCAAACTACTATTATAGTCTATTTTGGGACAAGGGAACTGTTTGAGCTCTAAGGATGAGTATGGGGATCTATGTCTCTAGTAGAGAACATTTGGATAGGACTGCTGTAGATGGGCTCTGTGGATACCAGTATTGATTGTCTGATCAGGTATCTGATACCAGATACCTGATTGTCTGGTCAGGCTTACTACATGATCAGCACTGGGCATTACATTCAGTGATAAATAGTGATATGAATTGGCTGTAGTGCCATGGCAGGGCAGCAGGACAGGACCTAAGGGCAGTATAGCCTGTCATCTGGGAACATGAATCAGTCAAGGGTATGCACTGGATTTCCTGGTCAGATGAGGCCATCGATTTTGCTCTGTAGATGGGGGAATATATAGGCTATGCTCTCTGTTGAAGTCCACTCTACGTAGGGCTATCGAATAGGCTATGAAGTTTCCTGTATGTTCTGATTAGGTTGTCTGAGTGGACAGTCTGAAGGCCATACTCAGTGATGAGTTGAGCTACGAATTGGATTCCCTGCCTGGGTGCAGCGGAAAAAGCAATGTCAAAACTGGTGAAATTCTTTGTTATCTTAAGCTTATCCACATTCCAAGCTCCCTAGCCAAAAAGGTAATTGGCTTTGCTTTGCAAACTCTTGGCTCTGCTTGTCCTTCTGTTACCTTGAGTGCCATCGAACCACACAGCTTCCAGGGGTTGTTGCCAGTCCTCCTCAGATGGGGCTGGAAGATGCTCTTTACAGTGGTGTGACTATGTCTCAGCAACCTTGCCAGAGTGGGAAGGGGAAGGCCTACTCTAGAGTATTCTCAATTTTGATTTCCTAACAAGCTTTCTGGTGAGAGGTGCTAGGAGTTGCTCTCAGCTTCGGCTATGAATTAATCACCCTGCCTATGCATAGCATAGGAATCCTCCATGCTTGGCACTGGCTTTGCTCTGAGGATGATCATGGAGGATACTTCATAGTGGGTCAGGGTCAGACTGTGACATAGCATCTTTTCAGGGTGTGAGCAAACTAGGCTTTAAGTCCAGCAAGAATCCTTGTTTGAGAATCCAAATTAAGCAGATGTGTATCCCATTGAGTTCTCTGCTCATAGTATCCTGTTAATTTGGTTTTTTAGATGAACAAACCCCTGGTTGGGATTACTACTTTGGCACTGCATGTATGAATGTGGTCTTCCAAGATCTGTGTGCTAATTATTGCAAACCCTTTCTTGCTCTTCCATCACAAATTCCCAGTGGTTGAGCCTTGCAGATTTCCCTGTAATCCCTATGGTGCAATATCAGAGTAGGAAGTCCCACAAAGTGATCCTAATGGTAGGGGTGCTGGTTGTCTCCCTGGAGTTCCCTTTTGCCACCAGAGGATCTGGAGGTTCAGGGGAGACCTCTCCATGTGGTACAGTGCTAGCTTGAGGGAGAAGCAATGCAGTCAACATTAGCTGCTTCTCTTCTCCCTTTAATATAGTCTATCTTGGCCTTTGTGAAACAGGAGGGCACATCAGCCTCACTCCCATATTCTAGGAATCTTTTAGTAGTGTCTTATTTGTAAATAGTTGCTAGTTTTTCTTCTTATGAGAACAAGCAAAGTCAGGAATAATCTATTTTGCCCTGTTGGTATTGTCATTCCCAGCACTTTAACAATTGCATATGACTGTTTGCTCTGCCCTGATTTAGTTTTCTGACCTTGGGCAAGTCACTTAATCTTCTCTAGAAACTCAGTTTTCTCTGTTCAAAAAATTAATATAAAAGGATTGGACTGTATACTTTCTAAAATTTCTTCCAGACTTACCAAACTGTTTCTATGACTGCATAACGAAATCGTTCAGAAGGATGCTATAAAATTAACAAAATAGAGGGGCATCTTGGGTGATAGAGTTAGTTAAGCATCAGACTCTTGGTTTTAGCTCAGGTCATGATCTCAGTCTCATGGGATTAAGCCCCATGTTCAGGTCTATGCTCAGTATGGTGTCTGCTTCAGATTCTTTCTACCTCTCTGTCTGCTCCTCCCAGTCATACTCTCTCTCAAATAAATACATATTTGAAAAAATAGACAAAACATAGACTTACTTTACAAATATTTTGTTGTGAATGTGAGTGCTTTACTACTTTTCTTAAGTGTTTATAAGCCAAATTTGTTTAAGTAATAATTTTGAAGATTACAAATAACAATCATGGAGAGATTTATGCATAGTACAATGTTTTCTGATAAAATTGATGATAAAATCTCTCTTTTTATTATTGACAGGTATATATTCAATAAAGTACAGAGAGGAAATTTTCTCTGTCTTTCATGCTTCTTCACAGCTTCATTTTAATTGAAAAATAATTGACCTCAAAAAATTTTCTTATCTTATTGCCACTACTTAAGTTTTAAGATTTGATATATCTCTCATATCAAAGAGTAGAAAATTTAATACTTCCTAGAAACTGTCCTTTAATTTTTCATGTCAGTATTGCCATTAATAAAATTAAATGTTGCCATTCCATGATGATTCCTTTCTTTTTAAAAAAATGCATTTTTTAGTTTTTATGTATTTATGTTTTTCAAATACTTTATGCATTTATTCAAAAGTGATCAAATATATAACCTAAATTAGAAATATCTTTCTAAATTAGAACTATCACAATTATTTTAATGATGGTTAATCCTAATAAATCATATTCTAAATTTTTAATATAAACATTGATAATACATCAGCAAAGGCTTGCTTATCACCTATATGACCTCTTCCTAAGGAAAAAAAATATTTTTTTACCTATAAGTATTCAAAAGCAATATATAATAAATTTATTTTCAAAGAATTAGATAATTAAAAGAAGCATGATAAAATTCTAGTCAATTTTTTATTTAAATTTGTTAATACACATTCACTTCAGTTTTTCTATATATCTTCTAAAAATCACACATGTTCTATCCCGTTAACTAATTTATATCAATTTACTTTATGTGATACTCTACTGATGTCAAGGTCTTCTGATATAAATTATTAATGTGGCTCTTATAAATTAACCTCATTCTTCCAATAGATTTGAAAGATAGGTCTTTACCAGGAGAATATATGAAACTTTCATGACATCTAGATTTTCATGGCATAGCCTTATCCTTATTCTTTCTGTAGTCTTCTGTTATTCCATATTTCCCAAATGTTTTCCAACATAAGGATTTGTATTCTTCTTTTGCTGGGTGTAGTCTTCTCTATATGTTTATTAAGTCAAGTTGGTTCAAATATTTCATATCTTTATCTACTTCATATTTACTTTATTAATTCATTGCAGGGAGAATTAAAATCCATAAATTTTGTTTTATATACTCAAAAGCTTTGTTATTGGGTGCATATACATAGTATTTTGTATTTTTTTTGATCAGTTGATCTTTTACATCATTAATTTATTTTTATTTCTAGTAATTTATCTTGTCTTGAAATCTATTTTCTCTAATATCAGCATGACCAAGCCAATATTCTTACTGGTAATTTTTACATATAAGTCATTTTTTGTTTTTAATTTCAACCTATTTTTGTGTTTAGGAGTCAGTTGTGATTCTTTTATCCTTCATCCTTTCTTTTCTTTTTTTTTAAAGATTTTACTTATTTATTCATGAGAAACACACACACACAGAGGCAGAGATATAAGCAGAGGGAGAAGCAGGAACCCTTCAGGGAACTTGATGCGGGACTTGATCCCAGGACCCTGGATCATGACCTGAGTCAAAGGAGATGTTCAACCACTGAGCCACCCAAGCACCCCTCCTTCTTTTTCTTTTCTCTTTGTTTCTTTTTTTTGTTGTTTTCTTTCTTTCTTTCTTTCTTTCTTTCTTTCTTTCTTTCTTTCTTTCTTTCTTTCTTTCTTCTTTCTTTCTTTTTTCTTTCTTTCTTCCTTTCTTTCTTCTTTCTTCTCCTTCCTTCCTTCCTTCCTTCCTTCCTTCCTTCCTTCCTTCCTTCCTTCCTTCTTTCCTCTTTCCTTTATAAATAATACATACAGACTAATTTTCTTAAGAAGTCTGGGAAATCTGCCCTTTAATTGGATCTTTTTGTTAGTTTACACTCAGTGTAGTTATTGATATGTTTTGATTTAAGTTCACTTCTTGTTATTTGATTTCTATGTGGCCCACTCACTCTCTTTCTTCATTGCTTCTCTCCTGCTTTTCTTAAGTTGATTTTATTTTAGATTTTACATATTTTATTTTAGATTTTACATATTTGAAAGAGACAGAGAGTGAGTGCAAGTGGTAGGGGGTGGGAAGAGGCAGAGAATCTCAAGCCGACTCCTTACTGAGCATGGAGCCTGATGTGGGGCTTGATCCTATAACCCTAAGATCATGACCTGAACCAACACCAACACTTAACCAACTGAGCCACCCAGATGCCGCTCTATTTCATCACTTTTAATGACTCTCTTTTCTAATGACTCTTTTAGGTTAAGACTCTTTGCAATATTTTTACGATAGTTCCTTTAGGAATTTCAACATCCTTCTACAATAATTGGATCTATGTACAAAAGATTTCTATTACTTCATGATTGTTTTAAGAATTTTATGACAATCTATCACTGAGAGATTGCCTTTCTACCTTTTATATCCCTTTTTAATATATTTTTAGTTCTATAACTACTATAAAATGTACATTTATTTGCTTTCAACAATAAATAGTCTTTAAGGAGATTTAATTATATATATATATAAGGGTTTCTGAACTCCAGTACCACTAATATTATGAACTGGATGACTTTTTGTTGAGGAAAAGGCTGTCTTGTAAATCATAGGATGGTTAGCATCATCCCTACTCTACTCATTAGGTGCCAGTAGCACCTGCTTACAGACATTAAAATATACACAAATGTTTCCATATACGAACATTAAAAAAATAAATAAATGTTTCCAGGTATCCAAATGTCCTCTAGAAGTAGGAAGGCAAAATTGTACTTACCCTTGGTTAAATACTACTGATCAAGAACACAAATCAATTGTATTTACTAACTTATTTACTTTTTCTGATGTTTATTACTTGGTATCTCTTTGATTTGTTTTTAAAGCTTATAGAACTTTATGAAGCAGTTCTTACACCAGTTTACTAGAGATTTCTTCTTTCAGTTTCTCTCTGAAAATGTCTTTGCTTATAAGGTTGTATACTGTACGCTGACAGGTTTTTTTTTTGCCACTGAAAAAAAATTGGGGCATAAAATGTCATATATGGACATGTCGTATTTGTATCACCCACGAATCAGTGGTCTGCTAAAAACTGTAATATGCAAATAAAACATCTGTTAATTAAAACAGAAGAGGAAAGGGATTTAAATTGATGAATGAAAGGAGCAGTATATCTCAGGTTTCATATGAGGAGTACTGTAGGGGAAACTTTACTGGAACTGTGACTAGAGTTAGAAAGTGGGAATGATGAGGTGGGAGTTAATAAAACACATACCCATTTCTTTCTTATATCACAAGTTTTGTTTTTTCTTTCACTCCTTTGTATCCAGTGCTAGCCATGGAGGCATTACTTTATAAGGCATGATAGATACACCCTTGCATTTGACTGCATGTATTGCAAATAAAACTTTAGGGGTGGATCTAACTTTACACTCTAATTCTAAAAAAGTAAGCTAGTTGTGAAGTGCTCCATTACCCAGTGGCAGGTACTTTCTTGTAATTTTTACCTATTGAATATTATGACATCACGCTGGACATTGGGTGAAGGAAAAAGTCTTAGTGTGAGCAGTGCTACTACTGCCTGCTGAATATGTCTCAACCAGGTACTCAACTGGGGGAAGAAAGATATAGATTAAAATAAGTAGAAAGTGAAATAAAGGGAAAGTGATGGAAAATAGAAAGAGGATGCACAATTGGATCATGACGCCAGGGAAAGTAGTCACTCCTTATCCACAAGAGTATCTAAGAAACAAACAAACAATACTCAGGTATTTCTCTCAGATGGATTACCAACAAGTGGCTGACACTGGAGAGGTCACTTGATATATTTTGTCTGGAGATAGGGAAATTAGATTATTGGATCTGGATAATCTGGAAATTATGAAACAGCACCTCTTTGTTACTTAACTGACTAGTAGCAAGTTGGAGTTTTTTTATGATTAATAATCTATATTTAATACCTTTGAATATCACTGGATGGACACTGCTGAACAGAGGGGGATGTAGCTGTGAATAAGGGTGAAGTGAGATTGCTCTTGTCTACTCAATTCTTTAGAGATCCTTTACTCTTTCAACTATGACAAATTGGAGTGTGGATGCACTAACTCTAAGAGGCAGGGACCATAAGTAGGTTCGAGTGGTTTGGGTAAGGAAGGTGTGGAGGGGTCACATATCCTTTGAGGTTTGGAAGGTGCTACTTCTTTGAGGCTTTTTACGACTCTAAAACTGAGCTGTATTTAGAGGTACAATTTTGATAGTTTCATTGGACAAATAATACTTTAAGGAACAAACAATGTACCCAGATTGTACCTAAGTTATGAACATAAGTGATATCCTAACCTGTCATCAATATATGTGTTGGCTTAATCAGCAGCAACTCCACTAGGTTATACATAACTTTTTTTTTTTTTTTTTTAGGTTATACATAACTTGGGTAACTCATTTAATTGATCAAATTAAACTCTTCTGTTACCCAGGTCACTTTGGATTTTCCTAATTTTGTAAATGGAAACATTGATAGATGAGTTTGTTGATGGATATGGTTTTCTTCTCCAAGAGGACATTTTTGGTAATTTTCCCACTGGTTTCAATACAGATAGGACATTTTAAAAATATTATTGTTTTATTTGGGAAAGATAACAACAGTCTTTTCTGCAACAGTCTTCACAGTCTCAACCACTGAGCCACAATAAAGGGAAATTAAGTCTTTCAGGACATGCATCAGATTCATGCTTGAAACACATAATACTTGAAACACAAAATACTCAACCTATAGGAAAGTAACCATAAGAAACAGTCTACATTCTTATTTTCGTTTTCAAGTACTAGATTAGAATGCAAAGGAAAGGTAATCAGATCATGGAGATCATCATTAAATAGAAAAATAACTGGAAAAAGCGAGAGATGGCTTTTATGAGCTGTCAGCTTTATTCTATTGGTGGAATGTAAAAGCCTTGGTGCTTTTACAATACCGAAGTTAAGTCACTAGGTATTCATAGGCACTGAATTGGAGGAAACCGTCCTGGGCTAATTGCCATGTGCTGTGTTAAAGCTAATAGAGTTTTATACTAAGTGCCTGATGAAGCTTGTTTAAGTAATGGATATTCCTTTAGGCCAGCAGAAATCCTGAGATACTTTTACCTAAATAAGAGAATGGATGATGAAGGAATAGGGAAAGACAGAGAATAGGATTATAAAATTTATGAGTAAGAAAAGAAGAAAAGCTTGGATAAATGGAAGCAGATTTAAATGTTACTTGGTTTCTCCTATCAATAACCTGGGTGGCTTTATCTATGTTGTCAAAGGCTAATTGAATGTATCATTTTTTATTTTAATACCATGAGACACTATTTATTTTATAATTATGCTCCACTCAAAACAGCATTTTAAAAAATTTTATAAAGTTACCTGATAATTTTCATTGAAACTGTTACTATGTTTTTTTCTAAATGATTTAAGACTCTACTTTCACTCTGCACTGTATTTTATTTTTTTTAGGATTTTATTTATTTATTCATGAGAGACACACAGAGAGAGGCAGAAATATAGGCAGAAGGAGAAGCAGGCTCCTTGAGGGGAGCCTGATGTGGCTCTGGGACCATGCCCGGAGAAGGAAGATGCTCAACCACTGAGCACCCACATGTCCCCTCACTCCACATTTTAAAACCACCATTTAACCATAATTTTAGGCACATTTAAAATATTATAACTGATTTTTTATAAAATAGATTATAATTGTGCAGCTGTATTAATTTCTTATACATGTAAATGTGAATGTGTCAATCTAGATTAACAAATATTTTCTTTAATATATCTGATTAAGGCATAATTCCTATAAATTATGGTCTAAGTATTTGATCTCATATTTCACTTAGAGTTTCTTATTATATAAATCAAAAAGCCATGCACTTTTATTAAGAGGACAAATAGGCAACCCAGAGTGGTAGATGATTTATGTAAACATATGTATTCAAACAACTCATATCTCAAATATATATAAGGAACTACAACTTGATAAAAGAAAGATCAAGATATCTCTCCTCCAAAAGAAGCAAAATATTTGAACAGGGGTTTTAGAAAATAGAATATCAGAATGGGCAATGAAATATGAAAATATATCCAATGTAAACATTATGAAAATAGAAATTAAAACCACAACAATATATTACCATTACATATTCACAACAATGACTAAAAAGTCAGAAGGCATATACCACTGAATCTTTTGCAAGGATATGGAGCAATTGGGACCCTAATTTGAATTTGAATACTATTTTTGGAAATTATTTGGCAGTATCTACTGAAGTTATGCATGTGCATACCATGTGATCCTTCACTTCCTCTCCTAAGTATTAACTGGACAGAAATACTTACACATGCTCCCTAAAAAAAAAAAATGTTAATAGAACCATTATTCAAAATAGACCCAAACAGAAGCTTACCCAAATGCCCACTGACAGTGGAAAGAACAAATCAGCTGTGACACAGTCACACAATGTAATTCTCTACAGCAATGAGAAATAACTATCAGCAACTAAAGACAATACTATATATGAATCTAATAAACATATAATGAGTAAAACAAACATACAAAAAGCAAACAAAAAAAAAACCAAAAATACAAAAAAAAAGTGTTTACTGCATGATTCCATTTATATAAAATCCAAAATAGGCACTATTAATTTATGGCATTAGAAGTTAGGACAATGATTACTTTTGGGTGAGGTAGAGAATAAAAAGGGTGCCCTAGGGAGGCTTTGGATAATTGTTCTGGTGGTTCTGTGAAATGTCACGACTGAGCTTGGCTGAACCATGTTGCTCGGAATTCCCTTCTCTCTATATTTTTGGATATGATAGACTACAAGAGATCTTTTGAGTCAGAAGTGAAACGGTAGTCATTTCATGTTTCACACTTAGAAATTCAGGCAGGTACTTTTGCACCTCACAGATACTATTGCTTATGGCTCACGTGATTGCTGTGAGGCAGCAGTTGCACCTGCAACTCTTTGCCTCCTCTGTATTCATCTTTAGCCTCCCCAACTCCTGACCTAACTTCCAGAAGGAAGGTTGTCAGCTTCCCCTACAAGACATCCACAGCATTAAGTTCTGAACACTTAGGATAAAATGCCTGCCCTCATAATTATTCACTTGTATGACACTAAAAAAAGTGGAAAAGTGTGCCTGAAAACATGTCTTCAAATATGTTTTAATGAATCATGAGTACTATATAAGGATCTTTATAGGAAAATAATGTCTTACTTCTCTCTCTCAGTCTCTCCTTAGATAACCAAGTTCTTGAGATGACCTTCAGACTAACAATAGAGGAGGTAAATACTTTGTGGTCATTATTGTTATTCCTGTGTTGCAAGAGGCCACATCAAAAGGAATGAATAGAGAAAAGAAGCTGGCAGACAGGAAGGATCTATCCTGGAGAAGAAACTGACCAAATGGGTAAAGCTTACCTTTTTTTTTTTTTAAAGATTTTATTTATTTATTCATGAGAGACACACACAGAGAGAGAGGAGAAAGAGGGGAGAGAGAGAGAGAGAGAGAGAGAGAGAGGCAGAGGGAGAAGCAGGCTCCATGCAGGGAGCCCAACGTGAGACTCGATGCCATGTCTCCAGGATCACACCTAGACTGAAGGCAAGTGCTAAACCGCTGAGCTGGGCTGCCCGGGTAAAGCTTACCTTTAAGATGAGCCCTAAATTTCTAAAATATCCTGACACATAAGAGGATTCCTTCAGGAAATAATCATGAAGATCTGATCTCTGTGTTTATTTATTTATTTTTTTTAGAAGTTTCCTGGGGTTAGTGAAGACTTGAAATCCTACAAGTAAGTTGGAAGGGGAGTAAAATGGGAGACAAGGAAGGGGAGAGGAGGATGGGAGAGAGGAAGTGCTCCTGAGAACATCAGAGCTTCAGAGAATGATCAACCAGGGGATAGCACTTGGATAGGCGTGGAAGATCACCTAACCTATTGAAGAAAAACTCCAGCAGGAAGCTAATGTTTTAAGGAGTCCGTACTCTGTGCCAGGTAGTTTTTATAGGTTAACTCTTTAATGCTTCAAATTGTCTCATAAGTAATGTTCATCCCACTCCTGTCCCCAGTGCAGGGCACTCCACAGCTATGGAAACAGAGGCTCTGATATATTGAACCCCTCCTCCCCCCGCCAAATGCCTCTGGGTCAAGAAATGGAACAAGTCTTTAAATGCACTTTAAGTAGAGTTCAACGACCATATTCTTTCCACTATAGCACACAGCCTTTGTGACTCCAAGTAAGTTTCAAAGCTACTACCCACAGGGAGAATGAAAAAGAAAATCCTGACAAAATCTGCTCAGATACCTTGGATCAGCTTCCTTGTTGTTAGGGGAAAAAAAAATGCCATGTTCTGGTTCAAAAGCAGAGAGTCTCATCACCTAAGGCTTCTGCTGTACTTTTTGATCTGGTCATGATATTGCTGCAAAGGACATCCCATATTGCACCAGAGAAGGAGAAAACCTGAGAAATTAGTAGCCAGTGGTAGTGATTTTTTTTTATATAATTTTAAAAGCTTTACAGATCTAACCATAGTGTATAATAGAACATATATCTTTTTTGGTCTGTAATAAAATATTATCATTTGGCATTAAAGCATACTTTGTATTTTATTTTATTTAAAGATTTATTTTTTTTTTTCATGAGATACACAGACTGAGAGAGAGAGGCAGAGACATAGGCAGAGGGAGAAGCAGGTTCCTCACAGGGCTGGATCCCAAATCCTGGGATCATGACATGAGCTGAATGCAGATGCCTAACTGCTGAGCTATCCAGGTGTCCCACGCTTCATATTTTAAAAGCTTATTCTACATTCAGGTGGGGGCAAAGAAATAATCATTTGATTTCTAGTGCTTCAAACTGTCTTCCCTTAAGTACATTACTGTGTCTTCTCCACATTTCTTCAGAGCTAAATATTCAGTGCAAGTTTTTTTTTTTTTAATCTAAGAGGTTTTGTGTGTGTGTGTGTGTGTGTGTGTGTGTGTGTGTGTGTGTTTGCTTGTTTGGTAAATTATCATTGAGATGATATATATCATTTTGTAACCATTTTCCTCCATTATTTTAGAACTGTCTGAGTGAAAAGTTGAACTCTTGAAAAATACTAAAGTCCTAATTAAGTACTACTGGTGGTCGGGAGTTGGAATGATTTGAAATCCAATCTTCACCAATCACTAACTGTGACTTTGAACATATATGAGTGTCAAAATAAATATGAGGCTTTTATAACCATTCTATATGAGAATTAAGTGAGGAAACACATATGATCTGTGTTTGATACATTTCAAGTATTAATTATTTTAGTTTGGTTGCTTATTCATCTTTTATTTTCTTAAATTTTCATTATGATGCTTTGATATCTTGAGAATGGGAGATGGCCTGGGAGAGACTGTTACCCCCAGAGCACGCTAACTCTGAAGATAATGAACAACTTCTGGGAATACATCTTTCATATGCAAACCAACTATGTCCATAGTCCATATCCCCAACCATGTCCTTTCTCTAGCTCTCACATACTGAGCCAGTATTTCCCTGTCCTAAATCAACCCCGTGCCAAGTAACAAACAACTAAAGATTTCAGTATGGCTGAAAACCCCTCAATAGTATTCAAAAAAGCAATTCCACAATTTCCCTGCCCTGCCTTGTCTTTCCCATGGAAAACACAATAAAGGTTCTGGGCCATTTTTCCCAACCCTCTATCCCCTGACCCAAACTGGTGCTTCCCATATGGTCCTGCATGGTATGACACACCTCCTTCTCTTGGCAAATATAATACATTCTTCCTTCAATGGCAGTGACGTCCCTCTGTTGTCACTCAGGCATCTCTGTAAGTTAAAATGCTACAGATACAAGAGACATTTACCCAGCTGCCCCCTTTTCCTTTATTTCAGGGATGAGCTTTGTTCATGCAGCCATGTGGATGGTCTCAGGGTATGGATTATGATTGGTTTAAACTCCTTTTGATAAACTGATGCTCCTTAATCAGTCAAAAGGTTGATGCATGATCTAGTACTGGCAAAGGAATGTAAGAGAAAGGATAAAAGGAGGAATTATAGGGAAACACTATTCTTCCTGGTATTAGGGAGACTTAAAGGGAGAGAGGACTCTTTAATTCCCTTTGCGTTCTTTCCTGTTTTGGCTACTATTTGATGTGGACCCAAGCTTGGAATTGTAGTTGATCTCTTGCCATCATCAGAGGCAAGTCTAAGGATGGCAGAGAAGCAGGATGAAAGACTTGAGTCCTAGAGGGCATTGTTGAACCACTAGAACACCACCAGGAGAGCCCATCTCCGGGCATGTTGTTAAGGGCATTACCACATGTCCTATGCTTTAAGGTAGGCCATTTTCTTATTCATTATTTGTTAAGCATTTGTATTACTTCCATCAAGGGCAGCCTAAAGGATACAACTTTCACATCTATATTTATAAATGTATTTTAAAAGCCTGAATAATTGTAAAGGTCTATTCACTTCCTCATGTGACATACTACAAACATGAGGAAATAACAGCCAAAATACGGTGAGATCAAGTAATGTGCCCAGTAATGTAGCTTCAAAAAGTTTCAATAATGTCATAGTAGGGAGTTTTTTCTTTAATCTGATGGGCCTGCAATATCAAAACCACTTCTTTTTTATGACAATGGATTCACTGATCTGTTTATTATATATAAGTTATTTTAAAACAAAATTGTTCCTATTTTGGTTTGACATATCAATACCATTTAAAAAATATATTAATTAGATTTTGCTTTCAGAATCTAACATTCAGATTGAAATTCAAATTCTTATTTTGGCAGAAGTGTCAACTGTCTTTCCCCTAATTAAAATGGTTAACCTTTATTCAACATACATAATGTGCCAGTACATGCTAATTATCTTGGATATATTATGTCATTTAAATCACAAAACACTAAGAAGTATATATTTCCATTTCCAGTATATATTTTCCATTTTTATAGAGGAGGAAACTAAAATCTAAAGATGATAAGTAACTTATCTAAGCTCACCAAACTAATCAGCAGTAAATTAGGAAGCGTAGCTTTCTGAAATGACCATATACTCTGGGCTCCCAATCATCATGGTTTACTGCTATAGTGCTTGACCAAATCAATCCCCTCTTTTATGCCATGAAGTGCATTTGAAAATCAGAAAGTAAAAGGGATGCACTAAAATAAAAACAAAAACAAAAAAACCCTCACGGTGAATAAACAGGTATTCAAAAAGAAGAAATGCAAATAACTAGTTTGTGTGTTGAGACATGCTCAGGGTCATTGGTGATCAAAAAATGAAATTAATAGGAATTGATAACAATACCATATCTTGTTTTCCCTACCACAAATTTTAAAAATAATTCCAATGAAGAGTTGGAATAAAACAAGAACTCCAATATACTGCTAGAGTGGTTGTAAGTTGTTGTGACTTTTCTGGAGGAAAATTTTACAAGACCCCAAGAATCTTTAACAATTTTATAAGTAAACTTATTTTAGAAATGCTTCCTCAGAGAGTAATCAGATATTTTCTCACAGTTTATAGAATAAGATTCACATTAACAGAAATGCAGGGGCACCTGAGTCGGTTAAGCCTTAGACTCTTGGTTTTGGCTCAAGTCATGATCTCAGGAACATGAGATCGAGCCCCATGTTGGGCTCCATGCACTGCTCAGTGTCTGCTTGTGTATCTCTTTCCTCATCTGCCCCTTCCCCTTCTGTGGCAAGCTCATGTGTGCCCTCTCTTCAAAAAAAAAAAAAAAAAAGAAAAAGAAAAAGAAAAAGAAAAAAACTAAAAAAGCTATTAACAGAAGTACCAAAAAGTGCAACATGTAGCATTTATGTATCTTAATACAGTACTTATGTATACTTTTTATGTAATTAATAATATTGGTAAATGTTTACTGAATAAAGTTTAAAAATGAGTTATGACTTTATATTTTGTGATATATTGTCTAGTGTATTCTAGCTTACTATACTTACAGAGCATGGAGAGAGAGAGTGAGAGAGAGGGAGGGAGAGATATTGTCAGTCAACAAAGTCAGCTGTGCAAAATTGTAATTTAACTTTTCTTCAATTCAGCTTCATTTCTGTCTCTAAATCCTATGTATTTTGACCTCAGTTCTTCCTATGGATTCCCTTAATGTCATATCACATATCTAGCAGGTTACAAAGTCCAGAGTCAGAGACTATAGGGGAGGGCATGGAGGTAGGGCTGACGGTTGAGGGCTACATTCTGTGATTAGTTTCTAAATGTCCTACCAACACTGATGTGGCCTCTGACTCTAGTCTCTAATTTGAGAGACAAGCCCACAACTTCACCTCTATAACTTCCTTCAACTTTAGATGTTGGAAAGGACCAAGAGGTGAAATTGTCCTTTATCAGGTTACATTTTTTTTTTTTTTAACTGTAAGAAGAGACTGGTTTTCTTTGTGATTATTTGTTTCTTTAAGAAAATTAGAATTGGGGGATCCCTGTTTGGCTCAGCGGTTTAGTGTCTGCCTTCAGCCCAGGGCGTGATCCTGGAGTCCCGGGATAGAGTCCCACTTCGGGCTCCCTGCATGGAGCCTGCTTCTCCCTCTACCTGTGTCTCTGCCTCTCTCTCTCTCTCTCTCTCTCTCTCACTATGTGTCTCTCATGAATGAATAAATAAAAACCTTTAAAAAGGAAAAAAAGAAAATTAGAATTGAAAACAGGGTCCTTAAAGATAATTACATATATGATTCCTTTTCTAGATATTCTGGAAAGTCAGGAAAATACGTTTCATTAAACAAACAAATTCTTCCCCAAACAAAAAAAAATTCACTGACCTTTTCTTTATTGCTTCTGTCATTCCCCCAGGTTGCTGTTTTGTTTAGTTTTAACATCATTTTGTAGTACTTTGAATTTCTGTCTCATCAAGGTCTTCTGATGTTTCTGAGCAGTGATTCCTGAGAGTCCATTTCATGTCTCCATATCAACAAAATTATGAGCACTATAAATATATATGGGCATGAACTGCCACCTGTATCATCAGTCTTTAATTGTGGGTTTGTTTATGCAGAAGCTCAGATAAGACCCTTCTCTGTAGCAGATAGGAAATTCAAAAACTGGAAACACAGTAATAACTAATTTCTTGCTCAAAGACTTCTATTACCAAACTAGTAAAGAAAAGCTTACTTCAGATCTTCTTGGATTTCCACCAGATCGTGCCACAGTTCTGGGCTTTGGTCACTTACCTTGCTTCCTTATTGGAGCTGTTCTATTGATCTGTTCTACTCAAAGAATAAAAGAAAGCTCTGGATGCCAACCGCTGCAGCCTCCACCACAGTCCAAGACTGCCTCCATGCCACCTTAAACCACTGATGAGGAGACCAACAGGCATTCCCCCAGATGGCTCTATCTTTACCCAACGGCTGCTCAAAAGTGCTGGAAAACCCAGGCCTGAACTGTGTGTTTGTGGGGCCTACAGAGTTACATCCTATAGCTACATTGAGCTCAAAGATAGGAAAGAGATGGCAGATTAACTGCTCAATCTTCCTTTCCCCTCTTTCGCCAGCAATGGCCTTTTTTAAAATGTACTAGTTCCAAGCAGCATTTTGGGAGATGTCCCCAAATGTTACAGCATTGGGTTGTGTTATGATGCTAAACTGGCCCCAATTTGGTGACGCATTGCTTTGTATGTGCTCTCTCTCTTTCTCTGTCTCACTTCTTTTATCCCTCATTCCTATTTCCTGGGCAGTACACTCTGCGATTTGTTTGCAAATAGGCTCTCTGCCTCAGGCTCTGTTTTTCAGTGAAAGCCAGATAGTGTTGTTTCCTCTTCAGGAGTTTGCCTGCAGGCTCTGTATATAGATGCCTACAAATAAGGATCCTCTCTGCTGTTAAGATGCACAAATCTTCCTCTCTTCTCTCTTTTCCCCAGACATTCGCTTTATATATCAGTTCTCATGCCTTCCTCTGGGGCCGGGCCTTTTGTTCAAAAGACGTAATTTCTGTTTGTCAATGGAGTCAATGAACAACCTGCAGTAATAAAGAAAAGGGAAAGGAAAGGAAACGGAGAAAAATGTATAGCATATATTTCCTGCTACAAGCATTTGCAAACAGAGGCATCAGGGAAATGAAGTAGGGTTAAAGAACAAGGAAAATGTAGTAGATTTAAAGTAGTTTCCTTTACCTAATTAGATAGAAGTTAAATTTTTCTTCTCCCCACCTTTTTATACCATTAGCACTTATATAATTTGATCAATGATAATAAAAATATCTATCACAATTTTGCTGTTTTATTTTTGCTTTGTTATGAGAGACAAAGAGGTAAGAAAAGAAAATAAATCATGGAGTCCTAATGATGAAGATGGAGCAAGTAGAAATATACAAGAACGAGGGATGAATAAAGAGGATTGAGGAGAAAAAAAGGAAAGTGCTAGAATGTGTAGTGCTGGCTCTTAAATGTATAGTCACTCCGAATAGTTAACCTGAAGCCAGTTATCTGTCTCTTTGTAGCAGAATATCTATTAAGGTAGAGATTATGTTGGCTGTCCAGCCAAAGCTAATAAACTAGTCCCTCTGATGTTACTCAAAACAACCACCAATGTAGAACAGAGTGGGTGCTCTGTGAAGGAAGACTTGAGCGATCCTTCTTTGTTCATGTGTATTTTTGGCCAGGAGGCATCTCCAGCCCTCAGGAAAAAGACAAAGCACATACTAAAAATGTTCTGAGGTTGCAAACCCAAGCCCTGAACATATCAGTGGGTTTTTAGAACTCCTCTCTAAAGAGGTAGTGATAAGTACATGAGAGTACAGTGCCCACAAAGAAGTAGTCACCAGGAAGATGGGAAAGTGTGGCTTTATCTTATTTATTCTAAAATAAGAGTTTGAGTTTTCAGAGATAGAGGCTGTTTGGGGCATGACTTACCTGCTCTGTGAAACTTTTCTTGACCCATGCACCCCAAGTAAAGCCAAAATAACTGAGCATGTCAACCAAAAGCATGTTATTGCTGAGGCTGAAGCATGGGACACTATCAGGTAACTCAGCCTCACAAGTTCCTTGACATGTCTAGAGTGTCACTGCACTAGCACCCAACCAATTTTTGAATAATCCAGAACCATGGTCAACAGCACTGGTGAAATGGTTAGACTCCTGTTCACCTGAACTTTGCAGTAAGAGTTGAATAGTGTCCCCACCTCTACCCACATGGAATTGGAAGTAGACATGAAGAGGGAAATTCTGGAATTCTCCTTTAAAAGGAAATGTTGATCATGATAGAGGTGGGTAACTATCATTGATGATTAACAAGAAAAAGAAAAAGCAATAATAAAAAGTGACCATTAAAGATTTAGTGAAACAAATCATACTGAATTTATTTGTGATGATTATGCTTTACCAGTCTGTGTGTTCTACTCTTACTTTCTCCACCCAGCATCTGCCAGTTACATTCTAATAATGTAATCAATAATTATTGGAGTAAATGCTACAGACAAATTTAATATGCATTTAAAAAAGAAATAGGGGCATCTGGGTGATTCAATTGTTTGAGTATCCAACTCTTGATTTCAGCTCAGGTCATGATCTCAGAGTTGAGAGATTCTCTCTCTCTCTCTCTCTCTCTACCACTCCTCCCCTCTCAAAAGAATTAAAATTAAAATAAAAAATTAATAGATTTCAATTAAAAAACACTAGAGAATATAGAAAATATGATGATAATAGAAAAATCATCTGTTATCTCACCAGCAGATAAGAACTCCTGCTAATAGTTCCTATATTTCTGGTGCCATTTTATTTATTCTACTTTTACTTAAGAACTCTATGTAAGACAGGAGATTTGGTATCAACATTAGTCAGGGTTCTCAAAGAAATAGAACCTACAAAATATATAGAGATACACATAAGAGAAGACTTGCTATAGTAATTGCTTTTTACGATTATGGAGGCTAAGGAGTCCCAAGGTTGGCTATCTCAAACTGGAGAACCAGGGAAGCTGGTGATGTAATTCGAATTGAGTTCAAGACCTGAGACTAGGCATATGGTGAACAGTGTCTGTCCCTGTCTGAGTCTGAAGACCTGAGAACCAGGAAATGAGATGTCCGAGGACAGGAGAAGCTGAATGTCCCAGCTCAAGCAAAGAGCAAACTCATCCCTCCTATGCCATTTAGTTTCATTGAGACCCTCCATGGATTGGCTGATGCCTGCCCACATTGGTGAGGGGGATCTTCTTTACTGCATCTATAGATTCAAATGTTAATCTCTTTAGGAGATATCCTCTCAGACAAACTTCAGTAAAAAGATTTTACCAGCTATCTGGGCATTCCTTAGCATTGTCAAGTGAATACATAAAATTAATCATCACAGGAAGGATCTAGTTATGTTTATTTGTAATATATACAATTAATTCATTTTATCTGTATAGAAAATAATTTATTAATAATGTGCAAATTATCTATATTTCCTTATAAATATCTGTAAGTTTTGCTTATGAGCAGGTTGTGAGCACCAAGGTTATGAACTTGTGATCACATGGTCCGGTCTTGGTATACTAGGTTGCTAGGGCTGCCATAATAAAAGATCACACATACCAAGTGGCTTAAACAATAAAAATTTATTTTTTCACGATTCTGTAGACTACAAGTCCAAACTCAGAGTGTCGACAGTATGCTTATTCTGAAGTCTCACTCTCTGGCTTATAGATGGCTGCCTTTTGTCTCTATCTTCATAAGATTTTACCTCTTTTGTCCATGTCTTACTTTCCTCTTCTGATAAAGATTCTAGTCATTGCATTAAGGCCCACTCTAATGACCTCATTTTAACTTAATTACCACCTTAAAAACCCTGTCTCCAAATACAGTCACATTCCGAGGTGCTGGAGGTTAGGATATAAACACATGAATTTGGGGGTACACAGTTCAGCTTTTAACAGGGGAATAAACTTCTGGCTTCACAATTAATGAGCTACATGATACTAGGCATATTATCTTCATCTTCAGTTTCATTATATGCATATTTGAAATAAGGAAAATGTTATAGCATATCGTAAGAAGGAAATGATAAAATACAAAACACTTTATAAAGTAATTGAGATACGTTGAATAGTCATAGATGTTAGAAAGATGTACCTTTTGTAGATGGGTACACCTCTTAGTGAAAAGGTAGACTTAATCAGAGTATTATTGAGGGTCAGATACCACACAGTAGGGATACTTTAACAGGAGAACTGTTCATATCTTTGTGCTCATTTGTTTTCTCTTTACTGTTCCATTTTTTAAAATCAGGATTTCCACATTGCTGAGAAGTTACAATTCTGGACTAATATATAGTCACTAGTCTGTGTATAATATAAATCCACAAATAACAAGATAAGTAGCTGATTTTCGAGGGATTAGAGATCATTCAGGGAACAGAGAAAATTTAGATAATTCTAATTCACATTTTTAATATCATTTTTTTGTTTTCAACATTACTGAGTATCTATTAGGTAAAATATCAACTAGATGTAGCATTCCTTATAATCCTTTTAAAAGTCCTTCAAAGGGAAAATTTTTATTCTTTTTTTTCTAGATGAAAAACATAAATTTAGAGTTTAAGTAAAAAAGCTATTCATGGGAAAATCTTATGTTTTTCAAACTCTGTAGTTTATTCAACTTTATTCTTTTCATAGCTGTGTATGCTATCACCCACTGGGTATATGTGATTGATATGATGCTTTTCATAGCAATCTTTGTCATTACCCACTAGGTACACGTGATTTATTTGAGAGCTTTAAGCTCTTGAGAACTTGGAAGACTCATATCTATCTACTTCAAGTAAATTATGCAATCTCTTGAACCAAATAAATGACTTAGCATTTAATTCCATTCTCCCCCGAAGATTTAACAAACTTTATATTTTGCTTAGTTAAACAATATAAGTATTTTTGACAATATTTCTCATTAGATAATTTTTTTCCCTTAGGAGGATTTTATGCTACTGTGTTTCAAAGATGGTTTGGAGCATTTGCTTCCAGTGCCATTGACTGCATTCACATTATAATACTGAAAAATGTTCTTTGTGTTTCAAGGCCATTATTGGAAATCTCCATAGCTTTCAAATAGTCTCTTCAAGTTTGACATGGAAACCCAATGAAATGCATTTATTTCTTCCCCTCTCTAAAATCCAAAGTACACAAAAATAGTCAAAAGCAATTTGTAGACTTTTGTGACAAGTAGGATACAATGGACCAGGGACTTTGATTCTTTTCTGAAAAGTCTAAGGCATTTGATTTCATACGGAATGATATGCCAATAGCATCGTTAACCACAACAGAAACCAGGAATTAGAGAAGTCCATGGAGGTGGAATTATTTCTTCCATGTTGAAACCTGGAAACACTGCAATCTTGGAGTCAGCAAATCTAATAAGTAGAAATAGGTTACATTTCTAAGTAATGACAGAAAGAATGGCAGCAATGACACTGGCCTACATGTTCAAGCAGGTAATGAACTTGGGTGCCACTGAACACCTAGTGTGTGTATGGGCACTTTCGAATTAAGTTATATTTCTTCGGGGAACACAAATGGGAAGTGGAGAGAGCATGAGGCTCTATTCTGGGCCCATATAACCTAAAGTGAAACCAGTCAGCTGGCATGTCTCACAGAAGTAAAAGTCAAGTTGTATCTTCAGGGAAGGGGCCAAATGTGTAACAGAATTTTATGTGAAAGAGTGATCCAACCAAGCACATGTAATTAAACAAGCCATCAAATTTAAGCCAAAAAGCAGGTTTTCATTTTTAAATATGAAAGATATAAGGAATTCATGCATATGAGGAAAGTTAGCAACGCTAAAGTAATTTTAGAGATACCTAAAATAATCCAGGAAACAGATAAAAGTTAGATAGTTTTAATTAGTATTTTAGACAGACTCATGAAGAGAGCATCTAGAGAACACTTTACTCTGAGGAAAGGATAATCAGAGACCGTGGCAGCAATTTTGGAATTTAAGGTAGGATTGTGACAGTAAAATATCTGCTTGAAAGTCTGGAAGAAGAACCCTAGGAAATTTCTCACCATGTAAAGTAAAGGCAAAGAAAAAAAATTGAGAATGCTTGAAAAAAAATTTCAAAATAAAGTGTACAGGGACGAATACCTCTGAAGTTAATAAATTTTCTAATAGATGATCCAGAAAAAGACAACAAAGAAAAATGAAAGAAATAATCAAAGAAACAGTAAAAAAAAATCCCTGAGTGGAAAAAAAAAAAGTACAAATTTTCAGACTGAAAGATCTCCCTGAGTTCTAAACAGCATGAATCATAAAAAAAGATAGATATTTAAATACATTTTTTCTGAAAATTTAGAACATCAGACATAAAATGTTTTTTTAAAAAATAATAGTTTATCTGTAAAAGATAAAGCTCAAGTATTCTATTAGACTTCTTTTTCACCATTAAGACTAGCTTTTAGGGGGATCTCTGGATGGCGCAGCGGTTTGGCGCCTGCCTTTAGCCCAGGGCGCGACCCTGGAGACCCCGGATCGAATCCCACATTGGGCTCCCTGCATGGAGCCTGCTTCTCCCTCTGCCTGTGTCTCTGTCTCTCTCTGTGTGTGAGACTATCATGAATAAATAAATAAAATTAAAAAAAAAAAGACTAGCTTTTAGAAAGCAATGGAATGAAATCTTTAAAATTTTTGATGAAAACATGTTATTGAACTAAAGTTAGTATTCTACAAGGCAATTACTTAAGACTTGAGAACGGAAGTAAGGCATTTTTAGATATAAGCAATTAAAATTTGGTATATGCTATGGTGTGAATGTTTGTGTCCCCTCAAATTCATATTAAAATTGTAACCCCCACATATGCAGGTATCAGGGGGTGGGCCGTTAGGGAGGTGATAAGGTCAAAAGTGTGGAGCCCTTATGATGGGATTAGTGCCTTTATAAAAGAGACCCCATAGAGATCCCTGTCCCTTCCACCATTTGGGGACAGTGTGGGAAGATACCAGCTATAAACTAGGAAGAGGGTTCTCACGAAAATGCTACCATGCTGGCACATTGATCTTGGGACTTCTCAGCTTCCAAAGATGTGAGAAATAAATCTCTATTGTTTGTAAGTTACCCAATCTATAGCATTTTTGTTAGAGCAAATTGAATGGACTAAGACCACGTGTTATTTGTTCTTTCTGACACAAAGAGGTTGAGAGAAAGAAAAGAATATAGTCTACCAAAGGGAAAACAAATCCAAGAAATAAGATTACACAAAGTGATAGAATATGGTAGTATCAGGAAAGGAAGGCCTTAGGAGGAATGACTCTACATCAGAACAAGGCATTCCAAGTCTAGAGAAAAACATCAAGAAAAGAATAGGTAAGTTGTTATTTTTAATTAATGGAACATATCACAGACCTTACTATTGTCCCTTCTAATGTCTTCTCTTTTTCTCTTATAACAATAAAAGTTTTACCTCAGCGCATGATAGTGAAGGAAAAAATTATATTAGCTTCCCTGCAACAAACTCTGGCCATATAATTAGTTTCTGGTCAATAAGTAACAAAAGAAGCAATAATAGTAGTAAATAATTTTACTGTGCTTATTATTTTACTCTGTCAGGTATTATTCCAAGTGCTTTATAAATGGTAGCTCATTGGATAATGACCACATCCATAGGAAGTATGTATTATCACTATTTGAATTTTACAGATGAGAAGAGCTATAGCATCTTGCACAGATTAGCCCTGAATTACTAAAGTACATTACATATGCAATTTCTTGGTGCTATAGTTGAAAGGCAAGGCTCATAATCTCCTCTTCCTCACTTTTCCCCTCCCACTGGCTGGAACATGCTAGTAGCTGGTACAGATCTTTTAGACTGCAAGATGCAAACCTAATGATGAGATTGGAAGAGAATCAAGATAAAAATAGCCTAAAACATGAAGATGACATACCAGCTTTGTTTTTTAAAAGAGCAGATTATTAGTTAACAGAAATAAGTTTCTGCTTTTTAACAAAAAATGACAGTTGTTTTGATCATTGGTACAGCAACCAAATTTCATCAAACCTAGGATATTGTTGAGAAATTGGATATTAGAAATATGGCAATGACATGTGATTCTTCTTTCAACAACAACAACAACAAAAAAACAATTAGAAATTTCAGGCACAGCAAAGGATACAGTCAACAAAACTAAAAGACAACCTACAGAATGGGAGAAGATATTTGCAAATGACATATCAGATAAAGGGCTAGTTTCCAAGATCTATAAAGAACTTATTAAACTCAACACCAAAGAAACAAACAATCCAATCATGAAATGGGCAAAAGACATGAAGAGAAATCTCACAGAGGAAGACATAGACATGGCCAACATGCACATGAGAAAATGCTCCGCATCACTTGCCATCAGGGAAATACAAATCAAAACCACAATGAGATACCACCTCACACCAGTGAGAATGGGGCAAATTAACAAGGCAGGAAACCACAAATGTTGGAGAGGATGCGGAGAAAAGGGAACCCTCTTACACTGTTGGTGGGAATGTGAACTGGTGCAGCCACTCTGGAAAACTGTGTGGAGGTTCCTCAAACAGTTAAAAATAGACCTGCCCTACGACCCAGCAATTGCACTGTTGGGGATTTACCCCAAAGATACAAATGCAATGAAACGCCGGGACACCTGCACCCCGATGTTTATAGCAGCAATGGCCACGATAGCCAAACTGTGGAAGGAGCCTCGGTGTCCATCGAAAGATGAATGGATAAAGAAGATGTGGTTTATGTATACAATGGAATATTCCTCAGCCATTAGAAATGACAAATACCCACCATTTGCTTCAACGTGGATGGAACTGGAGGGTATTATGCTGAGTGAAGTAAGTCAGTCGGAGAAGGACAAACATTATATGTTCTCATTCATTTGGGGAATATAAATAATAGTGAAAGGGAATATAAGGGAAGGGAGAAGAAATGTGTGGGAAATATCAGAAAGGGAGACAGAACGTAAAGACTGCTAACTCTGGGAAACGAACTAGGGGTGGTAGAAGGGGAGGAGGGCGGGGGGTGGGAGTGAATGGGTGACGGGCACTGGGGGTTATTCTGTATGTTAGTAAATTGTACACCAATAAAAAATAAATTAAAAAAAAAGAAATTTCAGGTAAAACTGTTCAAGAATCATGGTGCCATCATAAAGCAAAATAAAATATGGATTATTTTAAACAATATATGGAATGTAACAATGGTGGATGAGGATCTGTCCTTGACATTTGGAAATTATTCCTATTTGCATCAAAGAGCACAGGGGGTTTTACTATGTCTACTTCTGTATAGGTTTAATCACAGTAGTTGTTTTAGTAATACAGAGGGTGTTCATAATTTTATCCTCTCCTTGTTTTTAATGTCTACACTTAACCCATAAACACAGCATGAGACCAGCATGTTAACACTTTTATATAACAGGTATACACCTTGCCAACCTAAATTAAAAAAAAACAAAAACTAGAAGAATTAGCAAAGTAGAAAAGCTGGAATTTGAAAAGTAAAAAAGGATATTCGATACTGACAAAAGTTTAATAGTACATATTTCTTTATCCAACTTAAATAGAAGCCAAAATAAACTGCTTGCAGTTAAGAGAAAGGGCCATAAATATTTTATGTAAAATATGAAAGTAATCAATAGAAGAAATGAAGAATAACCCTGCAGAGATATTTAAGAAGGGGAGAAAGGGTTTATTTATTCCTTTTTTTTCACAGTAGGGAGTTAATTGAAAGTAAATTGACAAATCAAGAAATGGAGTTAATATATATAATATAATGTGACATAGAATCAACAGATGAACCAATAAACAGAATGGTGAAATGTGTTGCCTTGGGGCAGTGTCACTGGGGATGAAGGTGACAGACTTTGGTAATATTTCTTTTTTATTATGTACAATTATTTATGTTGCAATAAAATAGTTCATGTGGCAGTCATCTCATGTTTTTAGCTGTTCTAATTGGTAAGAGGCCTCTGCCAACATCAAGTACATTGTATTTACCTGGGATCTGTCTCTAATTTTGAAAAATTCTAATAATCCCCTTTCTATCATTCAGCCAAAAAATCCTAATCCATTCAAGGCTTCTCTTTAGACTGCATGAAATGATCTTTACATGTCAGCTACAAAATCTCTCAAACTTAAATGCTAAGATAAATAGTTCAACTCTGCAAAATAAGCAGCAATGCCCTTGATATGTTTTCAATTTTGTGAGTGATAATAATTAAATATAAACTGATATCTGCAGAGTCATCAATGATAAATGATGAGATATGACTCTGTAACCCATGCATGGCATTTATAAAATGGTTTAACTTGGACAACTGTACAGCCTTTAAGGTGAATGGTGTTAATTCTTTCTCTATTCTAGGGGATATTTTTCTGATAGGCCTAAACTGCGGTCATGATGAGTTTTTAAAACTTTATTGAAGTATAATGTGTCTATGCAAAACACATGTATACTGCATATATAGCTTGATGAGTTTCAGTCACTAATGGTAGTATGATAAGACATTTGTTGTTGAATTTGACAATAGAGAGTTTCTTATGAAGAGAGAATAATTAGGATAAAATTGAGGCCAAAAATCATAAGTAATTTCAACACATGATGGAAAAGGTTAAAGAAAAGTGTGCTCTAGGGTGGTGGAAGGTGAGGTGGGGGGGGGGCCCTGGGTGATGGGCACTGAGGTGGGCACTTGATGGGATGAGCACTGGGTGTTATTCTATATGTTGACAAATTGAACACCAATAAAAAATACATTTATAAAAAAATAAATAAAAAAGTGTACTCTATATAAATACCATGAAAAAATGACATGAAAAATTATTATATACTGTAAACACTGAGTTTTTTAAGTAATAGTTCAGAGTATAGAGTTTTATGTTAAAAGTAGGTGTTCACCTTCCTATTTGGGATAGGAAGGTTGAGAATGTGAATGAATTCTAATCTCTGGCAGCGCAGGTGGCCCAGCGGTTTAGCGCCACCTTCAGCTGGGGGTGTGATCCTGGAGATCCAGGATCGAGTCCCACGTCAGGCTCCCTGCATGGAGCCTGCTTCTCTCTCTCTCTCTCTCTCTCTCTCTCTCTGTCATGAATAAATAAATAAAATCTTAAAAAAAAAAAAAAACGAATTCTAATCTCTTCTATTTGTTAACCTTTTAATATAATGGTGTTTCAGGGAACAAAAACCGAGAAGACATTTGAAAAATTTCATAACATTTTCAGAGTAGATATCTTTCATAGTGCTAAAACCAAAAGTTATAAAGAAAAGAAGAAAGGTAAATTGCATGGGATACCAAGGTTGGGAAGTAGGTGGTACTCAGTGTGAGCAGAGAAACCGAAAAAGAACTTATCACCGTAGCCATTGAAATTTTAGTAGAATTATCATTTATTCGCTCTGTTAACATAAAAAGTGTATTTTCAATAAGAAGTATGTCCAAGCCAGAAATAAACAGATAATTTTTAAATTGTTTCTGACAGGATTAGAAAAAGCCAAAAGCAAATCAACATTTGCATTTCAAGTTGATAGAAAGGTGGAGAAAAATGTAATATGTAAAACCATAAATAAGATTCTTGTGAGTGTTTCTCTATTGTCACTAAAAATAGGAAAATATTTAAAAATTTCTGTTTCTTTAACTGGTAATAATATTGTCTCTCTCTCTTTTCTGAAGTATATTATGAAAATATAGTTCTTTATGCCCAGGCAAGCTCTGAAGCAGCCGTAAGTTTTGGTGCCAAAAGACCTTTCCCCCTTAGCAAACTTATCTTCAATTCCATATTCCTAGGTTAGCAACATGTATCAAAGGTTCAGTAACTTAGAGTCTCCTTGGCTGACTCTAATTTTTTAATGCCATTTGTATCTATAGTATTTTCTAATTATCCTTTGAGCTATAATTGGTAGTAATAAGTACACATTTCTATAACAAATAATATTTTTATAAAAGAAAATGTTTTCATATTTATGTAGTTTTACTGTGTTAAAATTGAAAAAATTCACTAAAAAAGAGAGAGTTCCCTAATGACAATATTGGCTGCATTCTAAAAGACATGATAACACTATTTAATTTATTAATTGGAGCATATACTTCATATTACATAAGATGGAGGAAATGATTTAACCCATCCACCAGGAAAGGGGAACATCTCCCTATTAACAGCAAAAATGTGTATAGATTAAGTACGCACAATAATTGTTACAGGGATGGACAAAGGACGATCTGTGGACAAATCCTGCCTACTGCTTGTTTTTATATATTTGTATTGAAAACAGAGCCACACTTGTTTGCTTATGTCTAGTCCATGGCTGATTTTCTGCTAAAATGACAGAATTGAGTAGTTGAAACAGAGATGTGTGGCTAGCAAAGCCTAAAATAAACCATAATTGGCCCTTTACAAAAAAGTCCCCACCGCCCCCCCAAAAAAGTTAGCCAAATCCTGTTCTATGAGATATTGTTCCCCTTGCAGAAAATATAGTTTAAAAGTTGTAGGCTATATAGCTGTTTCTCATTCAGTATAACAAATATTTCTGAAGAGCACATATCTACATTCATAACTGTTACAATGTGTATGTAATCATATGAAGGCATTGAGCTAAAAACAAAGAGGAAAATATGGAAAACCTTACTTTTTCTAAGTGTAGCCATATGTGCAATCTTATTTATCACATTATATGTAAAGCAATTTTGATGTCATATTTTTTTAGTTATAAAAGGTACATCTTAAAATTTTGTGTTGCAATCTAAAAATTCAAATTTGCTTGTATGAAAGCCATTGTTTATCCTTGCTAGGGTTCTGAGAGTTCTCAAATTTTTACAAAGGAAGTATATTGTTAGCTCATTAGATTTTCTAGTACCCTTTCTTATAAATATATAAATAACCACACTTTAAGGTACTATTTAGTGATTTTACAATTTCATTCCCCTGCAAAAATAAAAACTCTACTTTTTGTCAAGAGCTACATTAAAAAAAAAAACAAAAAAACCCACAAACCGGTATACTCTTTGTATGTGGGAACAAGTAATAGACCAGTACATAGTATATAGATATTCACTTCTGCATATCAAATACCTAGCATAAAACCTTAAAACATAATTGGTAATACGTAAATTTAATCCAAATAACTTAGTTAAAAATACAAGTAATTTAATCTTCTGGAATTCATTTTCTCTTTATAATATTTTGAAGAAGGCAACAGAAAAAATATTAAAAAATGAGAAAGATAGCAATAACTTTGCAACATCTTTTCTGTTGAAAAACTCTATAATGCCATTTTATAAATAGCTGTTTGTAAATCATTACTTCTTTCATTCTATGAAGGCTGCAATATCTTATTCAACATTAAAGTCAAACATTGCTTACGAAGCAGAGGCATACCTCACTAGCCACAGTTACAAATTAGCAAGGAAATTAGAGTCTTGGTTTGGATGTGGTTGTGTACCTCAGTAGATTAAGTCTCACAAATAATATTTAAATACTAGATAACTGCGTAAGCAAGTAGTTAATAATAAAAGGGCCCAAATCTGTGAGAACTATGTGCCTATCAGGAGATCTTTAGGGCATACCAACACCTTTATTTTTAGAAAATTTCTTATTTTGGAACAGCAGCTTTCAAATCTGGCATGATTTTTTTTCTTCAAGGGACATTTGGCTATGTCATATTTGGGGATGTTTTTGATTGTCACAATTAGGTCTGCGGACAAGTGAGACTAAGATATAAATAGGAGAGGTCAGGGATGCTGCCAAACATCTTGCAATGCACAGATGGTCCCACAATAAAGATTGTCCATCCCCCCAAAGTGGGAAACTCTCTTTTAGAAAACTTAATATTGGTTTTCTTATACTAAGCAACTTTCTTTCAAATATGTGTCTATTAAAGACTCCAATAAATTTCAGAGCAGAAAGTAATAACTGAGAAGTCTATTCTTGGTACTCTGGGTACCTAGCATTTTAACATTTAACCCACCCAGAATTTAAGTGCCAAATGGTGTCAAATAGCTTTCAGCAATTACCATCTTTCCCTTGACCCATTATGTTTATTATTAAGAATGAAGAAAATTTCATATTTAAATATTATTAAACATAAACTGATATTATTTTTAAAATTTAAACCAATTTTAGAGCTACGATATATACTAAATGTGATAAACATTTTAGCTTCAAATATTAATATGTATAAATATATAAATCTTTATACATATAAATATGTATAAATATATAAATCTTTATAAATATATAAATCTTCTTCTATAAATATATAGAATCTTAAACTTTCTTCTTATAAAATTCAATTAATATCACATAATTTATTTAATCTTTAAAATAAAACAATGTTTTGCCATGATATCGCAGAGAATATATTATGTACATTAAATGTAACTAATGACATTTTGTTGAATTTTTTTTTAATTTTATTTATTTATTCATGAGAGATACAGAGAGAGAGGCAGAGACATAGGCAAAGGGAGAAGCAGGCTCCATGGAGGGAGCCCGAAGTGGGACTCGATCCCGGAACTCTGGGATCATGCCCTGAGTGAAAGACAGATACCCAACCACTGAGCCACCCAGGCATCCCATCTTGTTGAATTTTTTTTTTTAAACAAGGATTTGTGTAAATACATTGAATAAACAACTTAAAAGTTTAGGAATGATTATTTGGCTTTTGTTGAACAATGTTTAAAATTTAACTGTCATACATTTTTAGTAAAATTTAATTATGTTGGTTTATTTTTCTAAACGGACCTCGTGTTTGTGAAGGAACTCCTATTTTTCAGACTTTTTAAATACATAAGTGCAAATACCATGAAAGTAGAAATTTTCACATGGGAAAATTTAACATACTTGAGTTTCACAAAGTTCTTGATTTTGCAGATTGTTGCTCTTACTCGTTTTGGATACTGTTGGTCATTATCTCTTTAAATAGTGCTTCTTTCTCATTTTCTCTGTTTTCTCCTTCTGGAAATCTATTATACCCACTGTAAAATTTTCAAGATTTTGGATGTTTTTTATACTCTAAAATTTTATTTTTAATATATATTCTTCTCAGTTTTTTCACTTTGATAATCCTCCAGTGATCTGTCCTCCAATTTGATCATTTTTAACCTGCAAGGCCTAATCTATTTTTAAATGACATGTTTTACTATTAATTCTCTTATGTAGATGTAGATTCTATTTATCTGCTGAAATCTATCATTCTTCCACTTATTTGTTCATTTCTTATTTTGTTTGCAAATTAATCATATGTATTAGCCTTATCTGCTAACTTCAGTAACTAGATCATCTCTATAAATGCTTCTTTTGTCTTTTTTTTTTTCTAGCTCTTTAGTCATATTTTCTTGACTCATGTTTATTCTGGAAATAGTGTGTAAAAGAATTGCTAAGGATCTAGATGATCTTATCTTCCAAAAAGAGAGTTCTCTTTTTACTCTGTGAAATAGAATGAATGGCTGATCAACTTAATCCAATTTGGTGTTGTTCAAAAGAACTTTACAATGTCCATAAGCTACAATCTACTTTTGGTTTATCCCATTCCTTGCACATGACTCTCCATGGCTTTTGATTATTTGGTGGATATCATTTTCTGAAAGACAAGTGGAGGTTGACCCATCTGCCTTTCATAGCTTCTTAGTAACACTAAGACTTCAAAATCATAGAGCTTCAAAAGCTGACAAATGATTTAAAGATAAAATAGTGGTACTTCTTAAATAGATACAAACTACAAAAACTTAGAATTGCAGTACAAAGGACTGTTTTTTCCTAAACATTTGAAAATAAGTTGCAGATCTGATGCCTCAAATAAATTACTATAACTTTTCTGTCTGAAAGGACAATTGCCTGTATAATATAATCATCTACACGACATAATCATCAAAGACAAAAAATAGCATTAACAGATTATTACTATATAATCTACAAATTTCTGTCTAGTTTGACAGTTGTAATGATAATATCTTGAAAACAAAGTCAATCCTTCATGAGTTCCTTAACTTTATCTTGATTCTCATGACTTACACAATTAGTTATTCTATGTCTCAATTCTTTTCTTACAGATGATACCTTAAGTAGTACTTCTTTATAGGTAGTTTCGGGTTATGCATCCTTGCATGAATATCCTACAAGTGACGTTGAATTCTTCTGAATACATTCTACCAGGTAGCATACAATTTCAAATTGTTCCATTGCTTTTGATGTTCATTTAGATCACTGGAGCATAGTAATGTCTGCTAGGACTTTTCATTGTAAAATCACTATTTTTTTTCTTTCTAAAATAATTATTTTTATATAGAAATAGTTTGAAACTACATAAATGTGTTTTTCTTTACAAAAGTTTCCACATATTTATATCTTCATGGACACATTGCTTTTTATTTTATTCAATGGGTTACAATTTGTTGCCTCAATCATTTATCTTAAAACTCAAATCATCTTCATTTTGGCTAGTGCTAGCTTCTGTGTCATTTCAATATATTTCTCTCTCTCTCTCTATATATATATATATATATGTATATGTATATGTGTATATATATATATATATATATTTATATATAGCACATCCTCACTGTCCTGTTTGTGGAAAATGGCATATAGAAGCTAAGATGTAAGCAGTAGGTAGACTCAAAGCTTTTGGACAATTGCTGCTTTTAGGTTCTCTCAAGAGACAAAGCCAGGGCAAAACACATGTGTGTATATGTATATATGTGTGTGCCTGTATTCCCAAATCTACACTGATGCCTCAATTCCACAAATATGCATATAAAATAGTTATTCTAAAATATCACATATGCATCAAATTCTGCAATCATTTACCAAAGATTTAGATTACTTTGATTTAGATAGAAAAATGAAAATTACAATAAGCACTGGTTGAAAACACACAAATTCAGTGTGAAATGACCTAACTTTTACCTTCAATCATATCTTCAAAGATCACTCTTAAATACAGGTGCATAAATGTGAATAGTTACTATTTATTTTATTGGATATTTAATTTGTATATTCTTGCTCACAAAGAATCAGTAAAGGATATGCTGCTTGACTTGTTTTGTAATGAGTAATGTAACAAGCCTCAGAAACTAAATCCATACAATGATAGAAATTGCAACATCCATTGTTTTTTATGTATTCAGCATTGGAGGCTTCTCAGACTTTGCTTGCTTAAGAGAACATACAGAATTTTATATAATTGTTTCATTTTACAAAGATCTTATGTGCATTGAAGGAACTAATTATTATTTTCTCCTACTACTTTTCTGTGATTCTCTAACAACAAACCCAATGTTTCAAAACTATAATTATATTCTAATTTGATTTAAATAAAGCAATCTGAATGCAGTTTTCATTTCTTCCCTTAGGGACAAAGAAAATACAAAGAAGTGTTCAGTGATGGTATAATTTCCAGTGTTATTGTATTCAATTCTGGGTTTAACACTCTTTGTCACATTATGATTTTATACACCATGGTATTTTCAAACATCAGAAAAAATTGATAATTATCTTAAATATTTTAAGAATCTACTCAAAAAATGAGTGGGAAATATCAGAGAGGGTGACAGAACATGAGAGACCCCTAACTCTGGGAAACAAACAAGGGGTAGTGGAAGGGGAAGTGGGCTTCATTTGACTGGGTGACTGGGTGACGGGCAATTATTCCTGGATTTTCTTCTTTATCACTTCTTTATCACTCATTTTCTATGCTGAGTCCCATAACTCAGCATAGAAAATGAGTAGAAAACTCAGATTTTCAGATAATTTATTCTATGCTGTGACCTTGCCTGATAATTGAGGAAAAGAATGAAGGCTTTAACGTTTTATGAGGATTTGCTTGACCAGAAGTTGAAATAAAGTTTAATGAAGTCTCCGTAAATATAATTAATTTTCTGTCTCCTCTATCTACAGACAGTGACTTCTACAAAGCCACTTAGACCATTTTACAATATTTACACCAACTGCAAATAGCTTGGAAAGGTAGAACATTTGCATCTGTGGTTTAAATAATCTCATACCACACTGTACTCTAATCACAAGAATTCCCAAATTTATGGCTTGAGACTGTGTTGGATAGAAACCACTAAGAAATCAACTGGGACAAATGGAGGATGTAGTACGGAATTGCATGTAGAAGAAATTTGCTTTCTACTCCATGTTTAATGTTTAAAAGAATTAGAGAATGCTAAGTCACATGAATGAAACTGAACTCAGTGTGCATTGCATGCTCTTAAATAGGATAGAAAGATATCAAACTATTAATTCAATAAGAAAATATTGAAAATATGCCAGAAAGGGATACACTGTATTCAGTAAATACATTTCAAACTGAAGTCGCAAAAAATGATAGTACAATGTAAACTATGTTTCTTTATGCTCCATGTTCTATCACCATTGTGTAAATTCTGGTGTTTGTATGTGTCTGTATGAGACAGAGATGAAGGGGAGAGAAAGAGAGAGACAGAGAGAGAGAGAGAGATGATCTTTGTGTAATTTATTTTCTAAATGATATTTGACATCTCCAATCCAAATTTTAGGATGAATTTAACTTCAGTTATTTGTGCAACAATTGAAATAGAATTATCGTGATTGCCTAAAAATGTGAGCATTCATTTATTTCTCATTTTCTCTTCATCCACTTGGAACTTCAGTGCAAACTAGATGTCATTTTAAAACGCATAATATAAAGCTAAACTGCCAACCAACTCAGTATGATATTTGAGTACACATAGTGAAAATGTAATTAAGAATAAAGAATTAAAAAAAAATTCCTACACTTCCAGTATCTATGTTTAATTTTATAACTTTTAACATAATATCTTATTGATGTGGTGTAGCAACTGGTATAAATTTTTACCACCCACCCACCAATTTCCTCAGTTAAAAATAATCAAATATACAATTGAATATTTTTGCTTTTACTACCTAGTTTGCATTACTATGGATAAAGAAGTTAAAATAACACAATGCTTTTTTTTTTTTAACACAATGCTTTATATCATTAGTAAAGTGTGCCATTTCAATTCAAATTTAGTTTATAATTTTTGATTAGGTACTTTTAAGTCTTTTCTCATTTCACCTTGGATTATGCTTAATAGTTTATTTACATATGCTCATGGTTTTATAAGTTTCTCAAGCCAGGATGGGAGCAAACTACTTGTGTTGCTTGGTTATGATTTGTAAATACTCTATTTCAGTTCTCACAAAAACTGTAATGTCCCAATTTTCATGTGTAAATGCACTCTGTGGAAATTATTGTATTTTCAATGTTTAGGAAGACAGAGTTTAAAGAGTATCACAACTCTAACATGAAAGCATAAAACAAAAGCAAAAACAAACTATTAGGACTTCATCAAAATAAAAAGCTTATGTACAGTGAAGTAAAAAACAAAGCTAAAAGGCAACCTACAGAATGGGAGAAGATCCTTGCAAATGACATATCTGAAAAAGGATTAGTATCCAAAATATATAAAGAACTTATAGCCTTCCATTGCCACCTTCCAGACTAAGCTTGAGCCAGTGGCCTTCCAGCCTAGCACAGCTTTCTCCACGGCCCTCAGCTGATGCCGTCAAGTAGAAGCAGATTAAACATATGATGGCTTTTATTGAACAAGAAGCCAATGAGGAAGCAGAGGAAATAGGTGCGAAGGTGCAAAGAGTTCAACATTGAGAAAGGTCTCTTGTGCAAACCCAAAGACTGAAGATTATGGAATACTATGAGAAGAAAGAAAAGCAGATTGAGCAGCAGAGGAAAAATCAGATGTCTAATTTGATGAATCAAGCAAGGCTCAAGAGCAATAGATGTCAAGTCCTCAGAGCAATAGATGACCTTATTACAGACCTACTAAATGAAGCAAAACAGAGACTCAGCAAAGTGGTAAGAGATACAACCAGGTACCAAGTGCTGCTGGATAACTGGTCCTCCAGGGTTTGTACCAATTGTTGGAGCCCCAAATGATTGTTCATTGTAGGAAACAGGATTTCCCTCTGGTAAAGACTGCAGTGCAAAAAGCGATTCCTATGTACAAAATTGCCACCAAAAAAGATGTTGATGTCCAAATTGATCAGGAATCCTACCTGCCTGAGGAAATAGCTGGTGGAGTGGAGATCTATAATGGGGATCATAAAACAAAGGTTGCCAATACTCTAGAAAGCTTGCTGGACCTCATAGCCCAGCAGATGATGCCAGAAGTACGGGGAGCCTAATTTGGTGCAAATGCCAACAGGAAGCTTTTGGACTAAACCTTTAGGAGAGGTAGAGTTCATCCACTTCTCTCCTGCTGTGGCGTGGAAGTTTCTGATATTTGAAGAGATGAGACATCTGTGTGGCTTCCTCTTCGCCGTTCTCATTGTCTGTATTTGTCAGTGGATACTCTGTGTAGCTAATGCCCTTATCCTAATTGTTAACAATATGAGGAAGTTTCACTTCATATGATCAGGAAAGCTCCTTCTTAGCTTATCTAAAAGTAGCACAACTTTCATTGGCTTCTGTAGCATGAAGATGAGGTTATCAGATGGTGGTCACAGGAGCTTCACCAAGTCTCCGCTCTACCTCCAGTCCTCTGCTTCCAGTTCTTGAGCCTAGACATGATGTGTACGGTGTTCTCTGACATGAAGTCTCTGCTCTTAGGCTTAAAATGCATGGGGGCCGTGCCTTCTTCCCTGCAGTAGTCGATTCACCGCTAACCTATTTGGGCCTAAAAGTGTTCCTCATCTGTAAATGTGATTTAAAACCTAAGCCATGAATATGTCTTATTTATTAAAACAAAAGGTTTACATGGAAACAAAAAGAAAGAACTTATAAAACTCAACACCCCCAAAACAAATAATCTAATGTAAAAAATGAGCAGAAGACATGAATGTCTATTTTTTTCCAAAGAAGACATCCAGATGGCCAACAGACAGATGAAAAGATGCTCAACATCACTGATAATCAAGGAAATAAAAATCAAAACTATGATGAGATAGCACCTCATACATGTTACAATGGCTAAAATCAACAATACAAGAAACAACAGGTGTTGGCAAAGAAGTGGAGAACAGGGAACCCTCTTGCACTATTGGTGGCAATGGGAAGTGGTGTGGCCACTATGGAACACAGTATGGCGATACCTTAAAAAGTTAATAATAGAACTGTCCTACAATCCAGCAGTGACACTACTAGATACCCAAAGAATGCCAAAATACAAATTCAAAGTGATACACGTATCCTGAAGTTTATAGCAGCATTATCTACAATAACCAAATTATGGAAACAGCCCAAGTGTGCATAGACTGATGAATGATAAAGAAGATATATATATATAATATGAATATTACTCAGCAATAAAAAGAAGGAATCTTCCCATTTGTAATGACATGGATGGAACTAGAGAGTATTGTACTAAGTGAAGTAAATCAGTCAGAGAAAGACAAATACTATATGATTTCACTCATATGTGGAATTTAAGAAACAAAACAAATGCACAAAGGGAAAAAAGAGAGAGAAGGAGACAAACTAAGAAATAGACTCTTAACTATAGAGAACAAAATTATGGTTACCAGAGGGAGGTGGATGGGGGAATGGGTGAAATAGACAATGTGGATTAAGCAGTGCACTTGCTATGATCAGCACCAAGTTTTATATGGAAGTTTTGAATCACTATATTACACACCTGAAATTAATATTACACTATATGTTAACTAACTGGAATTTAAGTAAAAGCTTAGGTGTGCCTGGGTGGTTTAGTTGATTAAGCATCTGACTCTTGGTTTTGGCTCAGTTCATAACCTCAGGGTTGTGAGATTAAGGCCTGCATTGGGCTCTGTGTTCAGTGTGGAGTCTGCTAGAGATTCTGTTTCTCTTCCTTAAGCTCTTCCTCTGCCCTTCCCCTCATATGGGCATGCTCTCTCTCTCTCTCAAAAATAAAATCTTTTTTAAAAAATGTTAACAACAAAAGGAATAGTACAACTTTAGAAATCTTTTTACATAAGTTAATTGCTATTATTTTATCGCATTTCCATCTCTCCATGTCTGTGTAAATATGTTTCCTTTTTTTCCTGAGTCATTTAAAGGAAATTAAAGACATCTGACACTTCATCATTCAAACTTTGATATATAATTCATAAGGAAAATAGCATTTTTTCTATATAACCACATAATACTAGCATATTTAACACCCATTTAATAAAATTATGAATTATATAAGCCTTATTTTCAAATTACTACAAAATGTCTTATTTTTAAATGTTCTCTCAAGGACACAAATAAAATTCTTGCATGACAATAGTTTGCTTTGCTATTTTCCCTCTAAATATAGAGAGTTGCACATTTTAAAAATTTTTTCGTGACCTGGAATTTTTGAAGGGTCCAGGCTAGTTTTCCTGTTAAATGCCTCACATTCTATACTTACCTGATTATTTCCTCATGTCTGTATTTAACACAGAGATTTCTTGGCAGGTGCATTACAAAAGTGCATAGTAGAAAATGGATTCTTGAATTAGAGGTCAAACAGAAGTCTGTAGCTCTGGCTACATGTTAAGACTCAAGAACAAAACCTTTGCTTATGGTACCTTGTTACAGGCTCTGGGTTATTTCCATCTGGTGCTGGAAATAAGGCTTCTACTTTATACCCAGGCTTGGATTTGATAGCTTGAAGTAATAGAGAATATGTCCACAATCCACTATTCTGTACTTACACATAGAAATGTAGAGAATCAAATGAAATGGTGCTGATTCATGGAAAAACGAAGAATTGAATTTATGTAAAACCTAATTACACTTAAAATGTTTATATTGCTGACAATTATTTTGATAAATAACATCTATGTTTTTTGGATTGTATATTTTAAAAAGTGATACTGTTTTAACTCAAGTATTACAATCTCTAAAGGGAAATGAAATTGTGTAATTTCTGTAAATATACCAATGAACATTTGAAACCATGTTTTATTTAGCTCATATTATAATTTCAGTAAAATTTATATTGTTCTCATAATGCTTACAAATACGTTAACTTTAGGCTTTCCCATCTTATAGACATACTTGCTTCTTTTTACCTCTAAAGAAATAGAGCAGACTATTTAATTCCATGATTTGTGAGTCAAAGAATTATGACTTAATTCAAAAATGACTTTGCCTGAAATATATTTGAAATAATATTACTAAAATCAAATGGTATATGATGTAGATGAATTGGACAGATCAGATATAATACTGTTTTATACTTCTAATAATTCTAGTCTATATAGTTGTCAAGTTCATTGTGGTAAAACTTTTAAAATCACCTACAGTAATAAATCTAATAGATTTTAGACTTAACAGGATTATTTTTTAATATAATATAATTTCTAAAATGGGAAGCTTTCCACTGAAATCTATTAGGCCATCTTATCCTAACATAATGTTCATTTCAGTAATACTTTGAACTTCTGAATAGTATTCACTTTACTCAATGATTTAGCTTGTTCTTTCTACAAACCATGTTTTCCTGACAAGTCTTTGATTAACCATATCAGTGCACACTCAGGTATGAGTTTATGTATGTGTGCGTGAATATGTGTATGTACCAATTTGCACCAAATAAATGTTAAGATAAATTTTATGTTTTACCATACACACACATAAACATGGTCTAAATATTTAACTATTTTTATATACTTTATTTATGTAAGGGAACCCTCTCCAACCCCCAAAATATGTTAGATGCTTCATCCACAGTTCCTCAGAATGTGATCTTATTTGCAGATAGGGTATTTACAGATGTAATCAAGTTAAAGTGAGGTCACTAGGATGGGTACTAATTCAGCATGACTGATGTCTTTATAAAAAGGGGAGATTTGGATATAGACAGACATGCATCACAGAGGGAAGGCTATGGGGGCACATGGGGGAGACCATCTATAAGCTAAGAAGAGAAGCTTGGAATAGATTCTCCCCCACCCCACCATCCTTTAGAAAGAACCAGTAAAGACCTTGATTTTGGACTTTGAGCCTCCAGAATTGTAAGGCAGTAATTTTCTGTTCTTTAAGCCACTCCTTTGGGGCACTTCATTATAGCAGACCTAGCAAACTAATACAGAAACTGAAAAAGAAAATAAAAACACATTATTTTTATTAGATTTTCCTTTTCTTTACATTTGGATTCTTTTCCAGACTTTCAACATATATTAAAAATAAAATAGCTATTTTCTAATAGTTACAGCATGTATATTAAATCATTTGATTTATAAATACTATTTATACCAAACTACTTTAAGAAGTTAATAATAAACATAAAACATATGCTTCATATGTAAAATTGGCACGAATTACTTTCTTCGGGAGACAAAATGTTTCCCTACGGACATTATTTGTATTTACTGAAGAGAATTTCTTCAGTTCTTTGTTTCTTTTTTTTTTTTTCTAGACTATGTACTTTTTCAAAGACGTGCTATTTGTTAGAACATTATGAAAACACAGTCAAGATTTATTTGGTAAATAAAAATTAAATTAAGGTGAAAATTTAAGAACCTACCAGTTTTTCTTCTTTAATATTTTCAAATTTTTCAAGAATAATGGCCTCTATGGTAAAAAAAATAATTATTTTCATAAGTAAAAGGTTATCATTATTATTCTAGAATAGTTTTTCTAGGATGTGGCATATACCTACAATCTTGAGTGCATAATTAAGTCAGATCTTGACATTTCTCTTACGTGTTACTGAATGGTAAATCCAACATGATATCTGAATAGGAACAGAGTTCACAAGATCTACATATTTAAATATTTTTGTAGTTCTCTCCATTTTTATTTAAAATTGTATTATATAGGGGTGCCTGAGTGGATCAATTGGTTAAGTGTCCGACTCTTGATTTCAGCTCAGGTCATGATTGCAGGGTGGTAAGATCAAGCCCTGAGTCAAGCTCCCTGCTTAGCAGGAAGTGTGCTAGAGATTCTCTCTCTCACCCTCTCCCTCTGCCCCTTGCCCTGCTGGCTCTCTCTTTTTCTCTAAAATAAATAAATAAATAAATAAATAAATAAATAAATAAATAAATAAATCAATCTTTAAGACTTTATTTATAGTTTAAACACATTAAGTAAAGTATTAAAATATATATTAGCATATATTTAAAATGTGTTAATTTATATAATATAAATAATTTATACTACATATAAAAATGTCAACCCAGTTATAATTGTTATGTAATAATAATTAAAATGTTTTAACATGCTTTAAAAATTAAATGCTAATTTTTTTCATAGTGCTTTTTGACTGCTCATTCATAGCTGGCATACTAGACTGCCAGAGTTGGCTTAAAGTAAAAGCAAATTACAGAAAAAAAATTTCTCTAAAAATAATTGCACCAAAGTGAAATTCTGTGTTATTAATTCTTAACTCTCAAAAAGTGTTGTTATAAAAGATTTGCCATAAATGCCACTTTTAATATATAATTATTTTAAAATATTTTTAGAAGTGTATTTACTTATTTATTTCCGATAATTTCTTCCACCAACATGGGGCTGGAACTCACCACACCAACATCAAGAGTCACATGGTCTTCTGACTGAGCCAGGCAGGTGCCCCTTTAATTATCTATTTTTTTTTCTTTTTAAATATTTTATTTATTTGAGAGAAACAGAGTACAAGCAAAGAGTGGCAGAGGGAGATGGAGAAGCAGGGTCTCCACTGAGCAGAGATCCAAATGTGGGGCTCAATTCTAGGACCCCAGGATCATAACCTGAGCCAAAGACAGATGCTGAACTGATTGAGACAACCAGGAATATCGCCACAATAATTATCTATTTTACCTGACTCCTTGAATTAATATAATGTGCAAGCATATTCATAGCATGGATTCAAAAATTTTTACATACTCTAATAACATTCAAAATTAAAATATGCATGTATATTATGACATTAAAATTCCGGTGAAAATGAAGAAGTTACTCATTTATCTTTCTATTGAGAAAATAAAAATACTATCATTGTCCTGGTCTTAGCTGTAGCAGACAATTCCAGACTTTTATTTATTGTGTTAAGCACCATGGGAAAGCAAAATCTTAAATTATTATTTAATACATTCTTTAAAGTTTATTTAATTGGAATCAAAGGCAATATGCTAACAAGAATTAGAGAATAAGTATGTGTTTATTTTTATTTCTAAAATTATAGTTATAGATAGGTAGACATCAAAAAGGCTATTAAGTACAAACGTTGAAAAATAAAAGGTAGAAGGATTTAAATAACAAATTTAATTACTTTAGAGCTACTCTCTTCCGGTATATTTCCTTAGTATATTTGCTGAATACATTTCCATTTGAATATAAATAAAATTCCATTTATCCAAAATGGACTCTTATTAGTTTTATCTTTTTAAATTTAAAATTTTGATTATTTTAGACTTTACCATCAGAGGAGACATACCAAGAAGGAAAAGAAACTTAGGTGTCATAGTCTCAAATGTCAAAAATTTGTGTGATAACGAGGTTTTGCTTACAGTTGTAGAATATTCTATGCAGTGAAAGAAAGCTGGTTGCAATCAGGAAGCATTTTTATGAAAGCATTTTTGGTAGATTATAGTAGCTTATTGTTTTTATTTATGAATCTAAATAATTTTTGCTTTCATATAAAAATTTTAGTTTTGTAATTTTGAATTCTTTTTCCTTAAAGAAGGTCTCCTCAAAGTATATAAGCTTCAAGCTTCACTAATCTGGACCTGGCCCAGATTCTCTGATATCTCCATATTTAAATAAATACTTTGGATGAAAGATATTTTAATACACAGATTACTCAACTAGCAAATGAAATTTAATTTTCTATAGTTATTCGTTATATTTTAAAACCATCCATAACACTCAGTTATCACTGTAGATATAAATACAGAAAAATACTAAAGTATAAAATGTAAGAACATGTTGGGATCTGTGATGGATTCAAATCAGTAAGAACTTAAAACACACACATAAGAACAAAAAATTAATTTGACTTTTTACAGGTTGGCATAGAATAAAACTGTGAGATTACTAAATACTACCTTGTAATTGAAGGAGACTTGATAGTGGGGAAACAGTAATAAAGCAAATCACAGTAATCATATTAGGAATTCTATCTAAACAAAATTGCACCGTAACTTGTCATTGAAAGTGACATAATTACATATTTTAATGGGTATTGCCAGCCTAAAAGTAAAACAATAATGATAGATGTCTAATGCTCAAAATCCATCCCTTGGACTACACTGAAACACATGTAAACTAAGAATATAATAAATTTGTAATTTTCTTAATAGATCAGCATATCAAACTCCTTAATGAGCAAGCAATTTTTTCTCTGCTTTTGCATATTCTATAATTAGGGAAGTATAAATTGCAAAGGTAAGCACATTCTGTGGTATACCTAACATATTTAACTATAGGCACTTCAGCCAACTATAATTTCTTTTAATTCATAGCCTGGATGCCACATATAACAAAGCAAGTCAGAGAGTTGGCCAATTGTTGGATAATTAGGTATATGTGAATCAGTGTGTGTTGCACACATATATGTGTGGGAGTATGCACACATGTGCATTGTGTCTACTTTTCCATGTAGGCAGAAACATCGTGAATTATGGAATTTCTCTCTAGCTAACATTTAGAAAGAGTACAGAATCATGAGCACATTACAGTGTGTTTATTTTTAGTTTTCATTTGCCAAGGCAAATTGCTTTGACTATAGCAGTAATAAATTTAAGTGTTGTTCTGTTTCACAATTCTTGTATTTTTTATTCTGAGAGCTTTGACTAAGCAAGAAACTATCTTCAGTCATAGAATGCAAAAGAAGTATATGTGATTTACTCATTACTTAGAGACAAATTATCATCATATATTGTGTATATGGCAGCCATCTTCTCCTTCTATCTTACTGGTAAAGCTGAATTTGTTCCAGCATCTGCATTATATACATATGATTCATGAATAGTCCTTGTAATTGAAGTCAATCTTGGTAGGCTTACTCCCTTGAAGGCGAGTAGTTGATGGCATCTTCTCAATTTCTGGACAATAAGATGTAATGGAGGTCTTCTAGAGGGTGGTATTTCTCCTTCTGTTTTTTTTTTTTTTTAAGATTTCATTTATGTATTTGAGAGATAGGGACAGAGAGCAAAAGCAGGGAGGAGAGGGAGAAACAGGCTCCCCACTGAACAGGGAGCCCAACACAGGTCAATCCCAGGACCCCAGGATCATCACCTGAGACAAAGGCAGATGCTTAATTCACTGAGCCACCCAGGTGCCCCGGTGGTGTGTCTCCTAAAAGAGATCTTCTAGCTCTTAGAACCACACTAGAAATGTGCCATTTTCACCCCAATATTGTCAGGTCTTGATGTGAAATTTTGCAACCACAAGGGGAAATAGCCTGAAGATCAAACCAATACTTTGAACATGAGACTCCAGGTAGATGAAGAAATTTCCTAACTCTAAAGCAAGATACCCCACAAACAGAGTTATGTAATCAATACATCTTTCGGAAGAATTTAGTAAGAATTTCCAAGTTTGATTTCTTTGCAATTTTTCATGTTACTACCAGACTAATATTGTCTTAATCACTATAAATACATTAAATTTTTTTAACAAAATGTATATTTTTTGTGGCTATAGCATCAAGAATGAAATTTTCAATATTTTCACCCAAACTTCTGCAATTTGACTTCACTTAACCCAGTAAATACTTATAAAATAGTAGATTTCTTAGAGGAAGGGTCCTAGATGCTATCTAAAATAATGCGGGCATTACTTCTATAGTACCTGTTGTCAAAGATCATCCACTTTTTGTTTAAATATATTCAGAAATAGGACATTATTTTGTTATCATTATGCTATTTCTAATGGTTGATTCTATGGGAACCACTTACTATTTTGCTAGACCTCGAGTTACTTGTAATTTCTTTTTTTTAACATTTTTAAAAATTTTTATTTATTTATGATAGTCACAGAGAGAGAGAGAGAGAGAGAGAGAGAGAGACAGGCAGAGGGAGAAGCAGGCTCCATGCACCGGGAGCCCGACGTGGGATTTGATCCCGGGTCTCCAGGATCGTGCCCTGAGCCAAAGGCAGGAGCCAAACCACTGCGCCACCCAGGGATCCCAAGTTACCTGTAATTTCTATCCAGTGTTTTGGCTTTGCACTTTGACATGATTCACAATATTCCAATCTCTCTTAAATGACAGCTCTTCCCATGTTAACAGACAAGTTTTATATTTCTTCTTGATCTCCCCTTTCCAGGCAAACCATCAATATTATAACTAAAAATTAATGTACAGAAACAACTGGTAAATATACTCTTTTTTTTTTTTTTTATGATAGTCACACACACACAGAGAGAGAGAGAGAGAGAGGCAGAGACACAGGCAGAGGGAGAAGCAGGCTCCATGCACCGGGAGCCCGACGTGGGATTCGATCCCGGGTCTCCAGGATCGCGCCCTGGGCCAAAGGCAGGTGCCAAACCGCTGCGCCACCCAGGGATCCCGTAAATATACTCTTAAAAACATTTTTCATAAGCATGACTTCATTTTCTGTTCATTCCTCATAAACCATAATTTCTAGACTTGTGTGACTATTCTGTATACAAAATGTAGAGATTACATTTTCTATGTCTGTCTTCAAATACAGAGTTCCACAAAGTGTAAGATAGTTGACAAATCTAGCAGTACCATGTCTCAGAGTGGCTTCACATCAGTCAGGTTACTTTCATTTCTGTTCCATAAATTTTTTTATGTGTCCTGATGTTTATATACTGTAGTAAACTAGACACCCTTCCTTTTTCTTTTCCAATTAAGCTAATCCTATATATCTTTAAACATTGAACTTAAAGTCAAATTTCATCTGATAATATTTCCTCTTTATAAGTAAATGTTAACATTTCTCTTTTGTGAAGACCTATTGTTCTTAAGCCTTTATTGTAGGATTTTAATTATCTATGTTCAACGTTTCTTTCTCTCTCCTTTCTTCTCTCTGTTTACATATCTCCCTTTATCTCTACCTCTGCCTCTATCTCTCCTCCTTTGTTGGGTGGTTTTTCATAAAAGGGAACAACTTCACACTTCTTTTACCACTTTCATTTTGACTGATACAGCCTTAGGCCTCCAGTGTATGCTCAACATTGGTAATTATAACAACAACTAAAAACTATTTGCATTTATAGATCAAAGACAGTGTAATTCAGAAATAAGAATCTTGGAAGAAAAAAATATTTTTTCAAGGTCCTAGTCTATTAGCACTAAAACCCTGACATTTAAGGAATTCATTTATCAAACAAAAAAGAATTACCTAATGCTTTGTAGCAAAGTAATTAAACTCCAGGGTCTCTACAAACTGTAAGGTAAGACCTTTCTTCCTGACCTAAATGTAGGGCAATCGATAAACATGATGGCTAGGGACAAAGATCACTAGACTTAAGTACCCTTTCCCATTTATGCTGTCATTTATGCAAAGAAACCTACTCTAATTTGCTAGATGGACCCAGTTAACTCTACCTTTAAGTATAGTTGAAGAGCCAATTTTCCTAACCATGGGGGAAAATCAATTTATATTCATAGAACAGGATCAGCTAATAAAATATTTTCTGCCTGGTAGATGTCATGAGTTAAGTACTCTATTGCATGTACCTCATTAAGTGCCACCACCTCAAATGTCATTTAGGTAAGTAGTGATATTGGAAATGCTCCAAAATGTAAAGTAGCTGCATGTGGCTTATAAGCTGAGTCTAGTAAATGCTAGCATCTTTGCTGAATCTGCAAAAATGCTGATGCATTTGATCTAATTTTAAAGAAAAGATGTTCTATATCTATGTTTTAGTTGTATTTTGACTATGCAGTGTGATAAGTTAAATGACTACGTAAAAGCACTCTCACTTTGATTTTTGAAATTTACTCCATTGTTTGTAAAATGCATATTTATGCTATATTCAGAATTTCAGTCTCTAAGTCACTGATGAGAGTTTCATCTTCTACAGGAAGAATGAGAAGTATATAACAAAACTTCTTAATCATCCATAGAGTTTATATATAAAATAGAAGCTGCATGTTATGAATATTATATATTTAAAATAATTGTGAAGATAGATTACAACTTGAGATATTAAACTGTCATCTTCTACAGACCATATAGCTTGAGGCAAAAAAAATAGCTTGGCATGGAGGGACAAATATGGACTCTTGAGTTAGAGCAAATCAGTCAGTGATGTTCACATTGCTGAAGACAAATCATTCAAGCTAAAACAATCGCTGTTTATAATTTTGACTTGCAAAAGAAATTCCTGAGAATCAAAAGGAAAGAACTAAAAGAAATAAGCACTGAATTTTTGTCATAGTCAGAATTAAAATTATAATATAAAATGAGCTAGACTTCTCGGTTCCTGGGAGATAAATGAAGAGCTTCTTAGGTACACTTAGGAAGGAGAGGATGAGGTTTGACCCTGGAGGTTAGAGGCAGAGACAAGAAGACTATATCTAAAATGCTATAAGCACCTTGTATGGACAGTGCCCTAAAATATAAGTAATGGTCTATCATTAAACCCCTGTTAGCTGTGGGGTATAAACCTTCCATCAATAGTTTCCAGTAATTTGATTTTAAATTTTCTACCATAATAATGTCTGTCAATGCCCCAGAACCTGGATGAAACCCATTTGAACTGTCATAAGTTCATATACATTTTAATAACCTAGTCACTCAAATACTCACACTTGCCAAATTAAATGTTTAAGTACTTGACACACAAAAGAGAAAAAGCAGTGTAGAAGGGAATGTCTTGGCATTAATATTGAATGAAATTGCATGGTAGGAAATCACTCCCCCTAAACAAAGCATTCCCCTTACATATTTCCGTTTGAAATCTTCATCTTTAAAATATGTTTATTTTCCAATCATTTAAAAATATTATCTTTGATATTGAATAAAATGATAAAACATTGTAAAAAGGAAATATTGAGCTCTTTTTAGCAGCATCATGTTGGAGAGTGTGCAAGAATATTAGTGTATTAGCAATACACTTACAGCACAGAATGAATTTTGTGAGTTTACGCTTTTAACCTCACCCTTATTTTCAAATACATTGCAATGATAGAAAAAAGAAAAAATATTGGGGTGCCTGAGTGGCTTAGTCAGTTAAGTGTCTGATTCTGGATTTTGGCTCAGGTCATGATTACAGGGGTCATGAGATTGAGCACCCACATCTGGCTCTGTGCTGGGCAATGAACCTGCTTAAGATTTTCTCTTTCTCTCTTCCTCTGCCTCTCCCCTGCTCTCTCTCTCTCTTTCTAAAATAAGTAAATAAATAAAATTAAAAAAAAAAATATCTGTCTGGAAATCAAAATTTAACTTCCTTTAAAATAAAAAAAAAAGATTGGGTGGGTGCTTAAAGTAACTAGTTTACTGAATTTATGGTTCAGAGATTGTTCTAATTTGATTTGTTAGTTAATAAGAACTAAAATTGGTGTGAAAGTGTTGTTTTAGAGAAAGCATACATTCTCAATTAAGATTATAAAAACTAGGTATGCCCGAGTGGCTCAGTGGTTGAGTGTCTGCCTTTTGCTCTGGGTGTGATCTCGGGGTCCTGGGATTGAGCCCTGCATCAGGCTCCCTGCCCAACACAGAGCCTGCTCTCCCTCTGCCTATGTGTCTCTCATGAATAAACCAATAAAGTCTTAAAAAAGATTATAAAAACAAAATTCAGATCTATTTGTGTTGTAGGAATCCTAATGGGCATTAATAATAAGAAATATCAAAACTTGGCAATTATAAAAAATATTAAAATAAACTCCAACATAAAAACAGTAAAAAATGAACCACTCCCAGCACTAAGTAGAAGAAATACTGAAGGATGTATATTAGCAAGAGGAAAAACGAGCCCAGAGAAAAGGATTACAAAGCAAAAAACTGATAAGCATAGAAATAGACAAACAAATTGATAATCTTGCTAGTTTATGTCTACAGATGTAAGAAATATTTGTGAGAATGGATTTTAGGTGTCCTTGAAAAAGGACCCAATAATGTTGGGTCAGGACAAATTTACCAATATGAAAGCAGATGTATTTGAATAGGATTATCTATCAGTCCTCCAAAAAATGAAATATAATTTTACACAAGAATTTTTGGTATTCCTAACATCCTCTCAGATCTCCCAAAACTAGACCAAATGTTGGGCATCCCTGGGTGGCTCAGCATTTTAGCAACTACCTTCGACCCAGGGCGTGGTCCTGGAGTCCCGGGGTTGAGTCCCACATCGGGCTCCCTGCATGGAGCCTGCTTCTCCCTCTGCCTGTGTCTCTGCCCCTCTCTCTCAGTGTGTCTCTCATAAATAAATAAATAAAATCTTTAAAAAAATAAATAAAATCTTTAAAAAAACTAGACCAAATGTTGCATGCCCAACCTGCCAATAGCAAAGGTCATATTGATCCCTTATAGTCAATCCATTCCCTAGAAAGGAATAAGCTGGAGTATCAGAGAGCTGCAAACTTTCGTGTTATTTACAATTTGCTTTTGGATTTTATATCAGCATTATGGAAGATTATTTGTTTACTTTCCTTGACTCCTATCCTCCAAATTTATCTGTTTGACATTTGTATCATAGTCTCATCTTTCTTCAAAAGACCTGTAAAGATTAGATTCTAAAACCCACAGTTAAATTTGTTGAGGAAATGTGGTTGAGGCCACTGCACATTATACCATTCATTATCACTGATGAATAGGCCCATAAAAAAAAAAAACAAATAATTACAGGAAAGCTTAGTTTCCTCAGATGAACATAGAGTTCTTACTCTATGAACAATAATAATAATGTTATTGCTTTTATACATATTTTTCACTTAGGCTTCCAGTGGACTAAGACTCAAATATGGAACTCATCCATGTCCATCCTAATCTCCACCTCTGTCTCTTCAGGTATGTGACTTCTAATCTGTGCCTTGTTCTGCTCTTCATTTATTTTTATTTTTTTCTATATACACCTTTCAAATCATCTGTGGTATGAGGTTGGTGTTCTAATAGTTAATTTATTTTTTAATTCATTTAATGAAAAGAGTAGGAGATGATTGAAGTCCCCATCTCAGGACAGGGGTCTTAAGGAGGAGAGGTTCAAGAAGATAAGCAACATTGTCAGGTGGCAGATTTTGTAGGTGCTAAAGTGAGTTAGTTGCTGCAGCTGCTTCTGTATGAATCAAGCCAAGGAGAGTTGGGATATAGGCAAAAATCCAAGGTATTCCCTAAGTGGTGTCAGATACAATATCCACACTGCAATTCACATATTTTTAATGAGGGCTCAATCCTAACTTAGTTCTATTTTACTTAATTTTGGAAATTATGTACCAGATTTTATTCTTGTTTCTTCCTACTTGTTTTTTTTTTTTTAATTTTTTTATTTTATTTTTTTTTAACCTGTCTCATGTCCTGTTCTGCTTCACTTTACCAGGTCTGCAGTACAAATGTAATCTACTTTTCCATCAGATTATTATAATAATCTGCTTCCATCAGATTATTATAGTAGGCCCCTAACATGTCTTCTGCTGGTGATCTCTTCCAGCTCAACTTCACACTGTTTATTGTTTTCACAGTCATCTTAAAAGATAGCTCCGAATCATTTCTATGTGACTCAGTGGTAACCCGTTTATAAAACTCATCAGAATTCTTCTCTCTTTCAGTCAAGGCTCTTCATCACAAGGCTGCAGATGTCTTTATGAGAGCATCTCCTGCCTCTCTTCTCACCAACATATGTTCCTGGCATATGAACCTTTTTTGGTTCTCAAATAAATTAACCTGCTCCTGACCCATCTTATCTCAGACCTAAGCACATTCTCTTTTTTCCCCTGGAAGGCCATTCCTTCAGGGACCAGCATGGTTTAGTCTTTCACATTGCTTCAGATATACCTTTAAATGGTTTGTTCTTTGAAATTCCTTCCCTAATCACCCTAAACAAACTAGCACAACAGTTCTGATACTGCCAAGTTTTTTGCCAGGATTTATTTTTTCTATATAACACTTGCCTTTAACATATATACATTTGTTTCTTTTTGTTTCCACCCATTGGATTTTATTTTGGTCCCCATTGTGTATCCTGTTCATTGAAGAGTGCATGGTCTTCATAGATACTCAATAAATTGATGTTATTAATGTGATCATTTCCAGTCTTACCTTTTTCTGTCTCCATTTATGTCATTTATTTTCAGAAGAAAAAAAATCACAGATCCTGCTTATTGTCTCTCAAACAATGCTCTTTCTTGTGTCTACATGCTTGTTGTATTGTATTTTATTGGTATCTTGTCTAGGTATCACATGTTATTGAAATTATATTAATTCTTCAAGTCACAGGTCTTGATAAAACTTTCTCAAATTCTTCCCACCATTGTGACCATATGTTCTCAAAATATGCAAAATACATAAATCTCTGCATGACATGTTATATTACTATTGTTTTATAGTTATTTCTGATCTTACTTTATGCCTTATACTAGATTATAAATTCCTTGGAAAACAATGCCAAACACTAAATTTACTTATAATTCTTGGAACTTCTAAGACAAATGATAGCACTAAAACGAATCGAAAACACTTGAGTAGCAAGTTAGAAAGAATGTAGCTATTTAATTTGCAATGTTATTTTAGACACTACCAGAATATGTTAAATTGATCTCTCAATGTTAAACTGAAGATTTTTCAAGAGTTGACTCTTCAACAATTTTTCAAATGTATATTAATTTGCACTGAATCATCACCAGGCATTGTGAAAGAAAGGTACATGCACATACTTTCAAATCGATAAGCTGAGTGAGGCAGAAGAATGGCCTTCAAATGTGTCCAGAGATTAGTCCTTAGAACTTCTCCTTTTTTTTTTTTTTAAGTCCTTAGAACTTCTTAATATGTTACATTGCAGGGCAAAGGGGACTTTGCAGATGTGATTAAAGTCATGGATCTTAGATCGGGGAGATTATCCCCTATTATTGGGAGATTGTCCCAATCTAATCACATAAACTCTTAAAAGCAGAGAATTTTCTCTGGTTGGAAGTAGGAAATAGGAGGTAGAAGGAGAGGTCAGAAAAAATAGAAGTATAGGGACCCCTGGGTGGCTCAGGGGTTGAGCGTCTGCCTTTGGCTCAGGGCATGATCCCCGGGTCCCAAAATCAAGTCCCACATTAGGATTCTTGCATAGAGTCTGCTTCTCCCTCTGCCTAAGTCTCTGCCTTTCATTCTGTCTCTCATGAATAAATAAATAAAATCTTTATTAAAAAAAAGAATAGAAGTATGATGAAAATCCAACAATCCATAATGGCATGGAAGATGAAAGTGGCAATGAGTCAGAGTAGGTGGGTGGCTTTGACAAGTGGAGACTCACTCTCTGCTGAGCCAAGAAAAAGAACCTCAGTCTGACAAACCCATTAAGCTGAAACCTGCCGACAACCTGAATGTGTTTAGAAACCTATTCTTCCCCAGAGCCCTCAAAAACAGCAAACCAGGAAACCAAAACAAAAAAACAAAAAACGAAAATGCAGCCTTACCAACACCTTGGCGTCAGCTCAGTAAAACTCTGAACTAGAACCCAGCTGAGCTATGCTGTGTCTGGACCTCTGGTCTATTGAAACTGAGATCATAAATTAGTGTTGTTTTAAGTTGATAATTTTGTGGTACTTTGTTATGGCAGCGATAGAAAACTATCGCTGATAGACTTTACATTCTAATGGGGGAGGGGGAAACATACAACTTACAGTAAAGAAGCAAATAAGTAATACATATAGTGCCCTAGATAGGAGTAAGTGCTATGGAGGGAGAGAGAAGCAGGAAAAAGATAGAGGGAGTAACAGTGAGTGTGGGGAGAGGTCAAACCAAAAGAGTGTCAGGTAAGATCTCAGGGAAAAAGTGCTGTTTGAACAAAGATTGAAAGACAGTTGGAGGAAAACCCACATGGATAATCTCAGGAAGATTTCTCCCCCAAAATGGAGCAACTGAAGCAAAGCCCAGATGTAGGAGGACAACTGGCATATTCAAGGATCTATTATGAGGCCATTTGACTAAGACAGCATGAGTGATGTAGGCAGTAGTAGTACCTGAGTTCCCAGAAGCAGAAGGAGGCCAAATCAGTTTAAGAACTTTTGCTGATACTCTTATTTTGAAAGCAGTGGGAGAGCATGAACCAGAGCAACTTCCACTTTAAGGTGTAATTGTGGATACTATGGTAAGACAGAGTAGAGAGACCAGATGTGAGGTAACTGCAATAATACAGGCAAGAGATGATAGTGGCATAGGGTGGGCTAGAGGCAGACAAAGAGGTAACAAATGGTGAGATTTGTAAAAGATAATGTGTTAGTCTGTTCGGGCTGCCATAACACAATACCACGGACTGTGATAGGTGGCTTTAGCAATGGACATCTGTTTTCTTACACTTCTGGAGGACAAAAGTTTAAGGCTGGTAAGGCTCTCTTCCTAACTTATAGATAGCTTTCTTCTCTCTGACCTTTTTTCTGTGCTGGTACACACACACACACACACGCACACACATACACGCAGAGTCAGAGAGAGAGATCGAGCTCCACTCTCTTGCTATTCTCTGGTGTCTCTTCTTGTTATATCACACTTATCAGATGAAAGCTCCATCCTCATCATCTTATTTAATCTTACGTGTCTCCCGAAAGATTTTGTCTCCAAATACAGTCACAGTGGGAGCTGTGACTAACATACTAATTTTATCTTAATACTGTAATAGTATTATGAACAATTCTATCACAGATAGTCTGAAGAAGATTACTGGAACCATTGAATTTTATTTATTTATTTATTTTTAATTTTTATTTATTTATGATAGTCACAGAGAAAGAGAGAGAGAGAGAGAGAGAGAGAGGCAGAGACACAGGCAGAGGGAGAAGCAGGCTCCATGCACCGGGAGCCCGACGTGGGATTCAATCCCGGGTCTCCAGGATTGTGCCCTGGGCCAAAGGCAGGCGCTAAACCACTGTGCCACCCAGGGATCCCACCATTGCATTTTAGATGGGGGAGAAAGGAGTCAATGATAACTCTAATATTTTTGGCCTAACAAACTAGAACAATTGAAGTTTGATTAATTGAGGTGAGGGAAACCAGGAGAAGAGAAGTAACTGTCGTGAGAAAGTGAGTTGGATTTGCTGAGTTGGCAACTATGTATTGAAATGAAAATATTGAGTAGACAGTGAGATACATGAGTAGCACACAATAGAGATAAATTTGGAAATTGTCATGTGTGGAGAGTAATTAAAGCCTCTAGATGTGGTAAAATCCTCAATGGAGTGAGAGTAGATAGAAATGAGAGAAGTTGGCGAACTGTTCTTTGGAGCACTTGGGTGTTATGTGGTCAATGATGTGAGGAAGAGCCACAAAAAGAGACTGAGAAGGAACAGAAAAATGTACGTAGTATACTGCAAATCAATTGAAGGAAGTATATCAAGAAAGAAAATCATCACGTGTGGCAAATATTTTTTCCTTTTCATGCCTAAGCATCTTGAGAAATGCTTTTAGATTATTCTTCACATATTTAAAACATACATTAATATACTTGTAATAATTATAAAAGAGTACAAATATTTACTTATCATCTAACCAAATATATTTTTATTATTGCCATAAGTATTTTTCTTGATTGAAAAATTTTCTGATTGTTATAGGACTTCCCAAAATTTTATTGACTACTTTATAGAGATGATGTGTTTAAAGAAAAAAAAAATTTAAGCCAGGTATCCATCAAATGTGCAACAAATATCTTATCAATACTAAGACTAACGTGCTATTCTTTATTTTCAAACAGAATTTAACTTTTTGATTTTCATATCTTGAAAATGCTATTATATATAGTGTTCTGTCTTCCACAAGTCAAAACAATCAGCACTTGAGATTTATAGTAATAATAAAATTGAGAAAAACTTGGTAATGACTATCTAGTATGGACTGACCCTTTTTGATTTAGTATGTGCTAAAGATGTGTCAGTTATATTTCTTATTAATAACTCTGAAAGTACATCAACCAAATGCAGTACAAACAATTCAAGAACTAAATATGACATGTGTATTTTTAGATCTTTTAAATACTCTTCAGATGAAATGCATATAAATTCATAATTGAATTACTTGGTATTTCATAATAAAAGAGTATGGTATCAGAAATATTCATATGTTCCTATAAAAGAGCATTCTACTACAAGCATTCCTATCTGTTCTTCTATTTAAAAAGTTATTATGCATTCCAAACAACTTATTATCTCTTATCATATTTCCACTCTTTACATAACATTTTTCCTCTTCATATAAAAAAGCAAATGATTTAGAAAGCAGTAACCCATCACACCCTTGTTACTGTTTGACTACACAAAGAATATTTGGGGTATTAAGCTGTATCTAGCATGGTTACTTGGAAAGCTTTAGGCCATAACTCCCTAGAAATGAATGAATTATTTTTAGCTAGGAAAGCAAAATCTATAAACCAGATTCAACCATTGGGAAAAGAAAATGCCATATTTTCTTGTCCTTCACTTAATTGTTATATGGTGACTCTGTATTTCCAGTCACTGTGTGAATATAGAATTGCATATAGCAGGGCAGCCCCGGTGGCTCAGCGGTTTAGCGCCGCCTTCAGCCCAGGGCGTGATCCTTGAGACCTGGGATCCAGTCCCACGTCGGGCTCCCTGCATGGAGCCTGCTTCTGTCTCTGCCTCTCTCTGTGTCTCTCATAAATAATTAAATAAAATCTTAAAAAAAAAAAAAAAAAAGAATTGCATACAGCAAAGAAAAAAGATTTGTATACCTTTTATTTTTAGTTAGTGAAGAAGTTTCTTCATAATTCTCCCAGCTGACTTCCTTTAGCTTGTATCAAGGAGCCATATGACTATATCTGTTAATCTTGAGAAGAAGAGTCACTTTTGTACATATATCTCTGGAGGCTTGGCCCTACCTCACAACTGTGTATCTGCCTTCAGCAATCTCAGTCCTTATCAATGAGACTTGGTTTTTCTGAGGTCATGATTAATTTTACATTAGGAGTTTTTACTTTCACAGATTGCTACTCTTTACATGAAGTTTATAACTTTGGAAGCACTATGTTTTTATTTTTTTGAGAGTCAAGTGAAGTATCCAAATGCAAATATGAATTTGTTAATTTTATTTTCAAATGTGCTGAGACTTAAATAAACCACACTTTAATCCTTTCCTTTCTTAAATTGAATTTAAGAAGTTTTAGATTCATTTTATAACCCTCTACAGAATAATTTTCTCACATTTTAATGCCAGTATCTAGAAAGGAACATCAAGAGAAAACCACTCGACTTATTTAACTAAATCAAACATTTAATAATACAAGACATCACTTAAAGATAGCTGGGTGAGTATGGCATTATCAATATCTTCTCCAGTTTGGCCGCAGAAAAAGAATAGATAATTATGCTATTTTTATTTCAGTATAAATGAATGTCTATTTATCATGTATACTTGATCTAAGAAAAGACAAGAACAGAAGGTAGAAATATTCTGCTCAGAAAGGATGACATTTATTCTTGCCATATGCTAATGTTACAGGATTTTTGTTCCCTTAATCCCTGGCATTCTTGATCACCCTACTTGGAAGAATGAAGAGGTAGACCAGACAAAGAGCAGTGAGCAGCAGAGCAAAGTTTATTGAGTGTTAGCACAAAGCTCCCAGAGACAGAGGAGCCCCGAGAGCATTGCCATTTTGACATTCAAAGATGGGGTTTTTTAGAAGTTCTTTTGTAGAACTGTCTTGAGCATCCTAAGTGTGAGTCCCCTCTGGATTGGCTACTAAGGTGTGCTAATCAGGGCTTGGACCATGCCCCAGTATACCTAGCAGGGTATTGTGCTGATGGTCTTTTGCACTGATAAATGGAGACTAACTGCCTAAACTTGCGATAGTGACCAGTGTTTTATGGTTAACTGTTTTTTTTTTTTTTAAGATTTTATTTATTCATTCATGAGAGACACAGAGAGAGGGGCAGACACACAGGCAGAGGGAGAAGCAGGCTCCATACAAGGAGCCCGATATGGGACTCGATCCAGGGACTCCAGGATCACCCCTGAGTCAAAGGCAGATATTCAACTGCTGAGCCACCCTATGGTTAACTGTTTTGTTTTGGAATGTTTTGCAAAAGTCATGACTGTAGTTGCTGCTAGACGGAGTGCTAATGCGGTCTCATCTAAATTATAAAAGAGGACGCTAGTATGGTTTTATCTTAGCTGTCTTGGCTCCCCATATTCTTACTGAGCATCCTGACCTTGACTAACTAAGTGTCCAATGAAATCCTAACATTAATTCTAAAAAGGTATTTGGTCAAGCAAAGTGATTGTTCTATTGTTATTGATTCCTAATTAACTTTTATTTTTGGCTTCAAAATGATATTTCATTTTGTGGGAAACACTTGCAATAGAACAAATATAGTATTTGGGAATAGAAGATATATTAAGTCTCTGAAGAAAAAATCATGTACCCCAATTATCAAAGTGATTTTCTTTTTGTTCACATATACACGTACACGTGCACACAGACACAAACAGGCATATACCTCATGTCATAATCACAGAGAACATGCAGTATTTCACATTTGGATTAATACATGCTTTATTCGTGTTTCAATTTGAAAAGTGAAGTCACTTTTGTTTCATTAATCACAGAGGTTAGAAAACTTTTAAAGTAGTGTTCTCAGGGAACCTGGGTAGTTCAGTTGGCTAAGCCTTCCACTCTTGATTTTTGCTCAGATCATGATCTCAGGGTCCTGGGATGAAGCCCTGCAGAGGACTTCTTGCTCAGTGGGGAGTCAGCTTATCCTTCTTCCTCTGCCTCTCCTCCCTTGCTCATGCATGCTCTCTCTCAAATTAATAAATAAAATCTTAAAAAATAAAATAGTGTTTTTCTTTTCATTTAGATGTCCTAATTTTCTAGAGCACAACATAATCAAACATTTCAAAAATCCTACGACACAGATTTGGCAATTGAATTAATGACAATGAGAACACAGAAATCTCATTCTAAATTAATCCCTTTTAGGAATCTAAGAAAAACAGGGGTGCCTGGGTGGCCCAGTTGATTAAGCATCTGACCTCGGCACCTGTCATGATCTCAGAGTCCTAGGATTAAGCCCCTCCCATTCCCTCCCCATTAGGCTTCCTGCTCAGTGGGGAGTCTACTTCTCCCTCTCCCTCTGGCCCTTCCTGCACCACCCTTCTGCTTGTTTTCTCTAAAATAAATAAATAAAATCTTAAAAAAATTAATCTATGAAAAACAGCATGACTGCATGTATATAGATAAAATATTCATTACCATTTTTAAGCAATTAAAAAAATTGAAAGGAACTATCAACAGTGAAATTGTAGATATTAAGGTACACACACACGGATCTATTTATAAAGATCATAAATAGATGCATCATAGCTGATGGATAGGAACAGGACTAGAATATTGCACAGCAATATGTGTGCTAAGGATAATGCCATAGAATAAAAATGGGAATGATAATTATTATTTTATACCACTTGATAATTTACATCAGTGACATTCATTCTGTTGATACATTTTGAGATCTGTTTTCATGACACTTCAAAGATAAAACATGAGAAACAGTATTTTTCCATACTATTTATTTTAATTTTCCTTTTCTAAAAATGATCTTCCATTGATTTTCTCCTCTTTTGTTCTTTTTAGAATTTTATAAGATTTTTTGTTTGTTATACATTGATGATTTGCATTTTACCCAACTGGTATTTAGCTGGATGGCCATGACAGAGGTTCCTTTTCCCTCATTCTTCTCACATTCTTTGTTGCTGCCTTGGTATGTATGCAGTCTAAATAGCAGTTCCCAAAGCATTTTCCCTGAGCTCAGGCTCCAACCCTGTTCCTCTCTCTTATAGCTTTTATCTGGAGTATACCTCAGATGATGCCATATTCTGGTATTAAGTTTATTCCAAAGCTTGAATACAGATGATCATAGAGAGATCATACTTCAGTAACACTGATGATTGTGATTAAGTGAAGATGCAAGGTTTTTTTTAATTAGAAATTGGAAAATGAGGGGCACCTGGGTGGCTTAGTCAGTTGAGCTTTCTGTTTAAGTCAAGATCCCAGAGTCCTGGGATCAAGCCCCCAATCCTGCTTCCTGCTCAGCAGGAAGCCTACTTCACCCTCTTCCTCTGCTGCTCTCCCTTTTCATGCACTCATGCACTCTCTCTCTCTCTCTCTTTCTCTCTCTCTCTGTCTCATAAATAAACATAATCTTAAAAAAAAGAATTTGGAAAATGAAACAGAAGAAAAAACCCACTTTTAAAACCCTTGCTATATAAAGTACAAAATAAATGAGCTCCTTCTAGTTAAATGAAGTTATACATTTTGACTTTTCACTATCATCTTTTTTTTTTTCCACTATCAGCTTCTGATGTAGGAATTAAGAATTTCGATTCTGACAGCCTCAGTTCACAACCTGGTTTCCCTTTCACTCTATAACCTTGGACCTATGGTATATTCTGCTTGTTATAATTAATATATTAATAACTCACTAGGTTATTTTGAAAATTATTGCATTATTTAACCTTTGTTTTCATGATACATGAAATGGAATCACTAAATTGAAATTATGATTTTACCACCATGAGAGTGAGTTTTTTCACTGCAAGAGAAATTGTGTCAAACTAACATTTATGAAATCTTTCAAATGTTTACCTTCAAAAAGGTGATAACTTCACACAGTGGGGTTTCAAAATGCCTTTTTATAAGTTCTTAATAAACTACAGGAAAATAATAAAAGCTGGCATTAGACAGCAAATAAAAGCCTTTACATTCTTTACATATATATATATATATATTGCATTCTTTATATATATATAATGTTACAGTTCAAACCTTTTATATATATTTTTATATATTATATATATCTTTATATATATGTTATATATTATATATTTTATATATATTAATATATATCTTTATATATATATATAAATATGTTGCAATTCAAACCATTACAGTTGGTGCTGTGAAGTGATTGTATTCTGTAGTCACTAGCAAACTCAAACTCTCAAATTAGTCTAAGATAAACTAACACAAACTATATTTGCATAGAATATAAGCTCCTTAATGGACCACAAGAAATAACAAGACATTTCAAATAGGTGAAAGTGATCTACAGTAGAAATATATCAAATTATTTATGATGGATCAAAAGGAAGAATGAGAACATGGCTACAATAACATAGCTTACTTACATCAAGTGTTTTTTTTTTTTTTTTTTTTTGTCCTTGCCCAAATAGAATATGTTCATTTTTCTTGTTGTTTCCTTTGGAGTTCTATTATTTTTATTAAAGAAGTTGAAGTTTACCTTTAATATATACAAAATAGCTGCCACAGTTTTAGGCATCCCTACTGTGTCATGTAACTTTGGCATATATAAATGCAATAACTTTGATACATTCCTATTAATGTATTTTTGTTTTTGTTTAGAATTAGTCACAGCAGAGAAACTCCTAAGTGAGTTTGTTATGGGAAATATTTGTGCATTATCAATTGTGGGTTAGCGATGTGATATTTCTGACTCAATGACTATGAAATATACTAACTTATCTAGATTGATGACTGCTATTTATGCTAAATAAGAAAATGTTTTTATACACAAAATTTTTCATGAGTATTGAAATGTAACAGCACCAGGTGGTAGCTTTTCATTTCTTTAAAATGATTGAGACCACAAATGGTGCCAGCAAATCTTCATGCAAAAAAATGAAACTAAAACTTTACTTCATACCATATGCAAACTTTATTCAAAATGTAGTATAGACCTAAATGTGGGAGTTAAAACTATAAAATATTAGAAGAGAAAAAATAGTAAAGGATAAAACAATGATCATTTAGATATTACATTAAAAACACAAATGAAAAAGAGATAAATTAACCTTCATTGGATTTAAAGCTTTTATCCTACAAAGGACACCATCAAGAAAATGAAAAGACAGCTCACACAAAATGGGAGAAAATATTTACAAATTATATATCTGATAAAGCACTTGTATCTAGAATATATAATGAATGACTCAAAAATAAAGAAATAAAACTTAATTTTAAAAATGGGCAAAATATTTGAATAGACACATCATCAGAGAAGATAATACAAATGGCAAATAAGCACATGAAAAAAAATTCAACAACATTAGTCATTATGGAAAATAAATTAAAATCCTGAGAGACCACTTCATATCCACTAGGATGGCAAAATTAAAAAGACAGAAAATAATGAATATTGAGAACAATGTGGAAAATTGGAATCATAATACATTGTGAAGGAGATGGTAAAATAGTGCAGTCACTCTGGAAAGCAGTTTGACAGTTTCACGAAATGCTAAATATACAGTTATCAGATGATTTGACAATTCCACTCATATATATACATTCTATCACATTGAAAACATATGTCCACACAAAATGTACAAGAATGTTTATAGCTGCACTATTAAAATTGCCAAAAAATGTGGAAACAATCCAAATGTCCATAAACTGAAAAATGAATCAGCAAAATATAACACGCCAATACCATGGAATAGTACTTAATAATAAAAGAAATGAAATAGTGATATATTCTACAACATGAATGGAACTTGAAAACATTAGGCTAATTGAAAGAAGCCAGTCACACAAGTGTACATGTGGTGCCATTCCATTTATATGAAATGTCCAGAATAGACCAATCCATAGACTCAGAAAGTAGATTAGTGATTGCCTGGGGATGGATAGAGGTAAGAATGAGGAATGACTGCCAATGAGGAGGAAATTTCTTTTCCAGGCTGTGAAAATGCTCTAAAATTAGCCAGTAGTGATGATTACACAATTCTGTGAATATACTGAATACCATTGTGTGTACTTCAAAAGAGCAAAATTATGGTATGTAAATTATATTTCAGCAAAGCTATTATTTAAAAAAAAAAAAAAATCTGGACCAGAGACCAGAAAACTTTCTGTAATGGTCCAGAGAATAAATATTTCAAGTTTTGCCAGCTTTGTATAGTCTGTTACATACTCTTCTGTTTCGTGTATTTATTTTTTATATAGTACCTTAGCAATGAAAATCATTCTTACCTAAAATAGATTGTGGGGGATCCCTGGGTGGCTCAGCGGTTTAGCACCTGCCTTCAACCCAGGGCGTGATCCTGGAATTCCGGGATGGAGTCCCACATTGGGCTCCCTGCGTTGGAGCCTGCTTCTCCCCCTGCCTGTGTCTCTGCTTCTCTCTCTCTTTCTCTCTCATGAATAAATAAATAAAATCTTAAAAATAAAATAAATTAATAAAATAAAATAAAATTAAAATAAAATAAAATAAAATAAAATAAAATAAAATAAAATAAAATAAAATAAAAAAATAAAATAAAATAAAATGACTGTGGCCCAGATTTGACCTTGGAGCTGTATTTTTCTTTACTCTTGACTTGTACCATTAGTTCTCAAATTTGTTGGTCACTCAAATAACCTAGAAATTTAAAAGTACAAATGCTTCAACTCTACCCAGGTGTTTTCAAGCAAAATGTATATATGCACACACATATATATATTCCTCATGGCCCAAATTATATCAAGATATTTCACTGTGTTTGTCTTTAATATTTTCCTTCTTTATTATGGTAAAGACCACATTTTCCTGAAAATTTTCATTGCCATTATATTAGCATTTCTCAAAGTATGTATTAGAACTAGTCTTATGAGGTATTGTAAAGAAGTTTAGAACACTCAAAACAGACATTTTCAATTGAAAATGTGACATATCTATTAACAAATGCAGAAAGAAATTTACTTCACTGTAACACAGTATTTCCTACACCCCCCCCCCATTCTGTAGCACTTCCCTTTTTTTTTAAATACTTGTGTCAGAATCATATACTTTTGAGAACTCTTTCATTAGTTTATTTTGTTAGGGATACTCCATCCTGACCTATCATTAGCAGCTATAAATATTATCAAGACAAAAGCTGTCAACTTAGTATTCATTGAGATATCTGCTGAAATGAAGAGATTAATAGGAAAAGCACATTTATGAAAAATAAAAATATGAATATTAAACTTCTAGGATAGATCCAATTTATTTATATCTCAACAGGAATCTATGAATTTGAGAGAATACTAAATATTTTCTGCATCATTGAATAAGGAAAGTTTCTTCAACAAGAAAATAATATAGAACTGAAATCTTAGTATATCTCATCTTTTTTAAAACAAAACTCAATCAGTAAAATTCTCTCAGGGATCATTCTCTATAAAGAGTGTTGCTGCTTGGATACTTCCAATTTCAGATAAAAATAATAGAGAATTATATTTAAATTTGGAAATATGCAAACCATGAAACAATTACGGACCCTGCTATAAAATCTAAACAAATAAGTAAGTCTTAGAATATTCAGAGGTGATATTTAAATCTCCAGAATAACTAAATTACTAAGAAACAGATTAAAACACTTACTTTAGGACATGAAAAACAAAGTTGCAGTCATTATTTTTTTTAAGATTTTATTTATTTATTTTTCAGAGAGAGAGCAGACAAGCAGGAGGAACAGCAGAAGAGGGAGAAGCAAACTTTCCATTAAGTAGGTAGGGAGCCTGACGCTGGGATCATGACCTGAGCTGAAGGCAGACACTTAATTGACTGAGCTACCTAGGTGTCTCTCAGTCATTATTTTGTAGTGCAATTATTTCACTGTATCTTCTCACATTTGGAGAATAATGGCAAAAGTTATTTTTTGGTATTTATTAATTCAAAAAACAACTATTTTGGAATTGATACTTTGTGACACATAATTCACTAGGGAAGTCACTATTGAATAATGTAATTAATGTAAAATTACATGGAAAGTTAACATTAAGTAAACATAAAGGACCACTTAGAAATATATTTTAGAATTACTAGTCATTTTTAAAATGAATACAGACATAGTAGTGAATTATATATTCTTAGAACATTTAGACTGTAATTGCCCCTTTTTGCAAAGTTATCGAAAACTTTAAGTCTTCATAACTGGTTTGCATTACTCATTTAAAGAATGATAGAGAATAAAGTTTCTAAATGAAATTTCTTCTCCATTCACTAGTTATCAGAGACATCTATTGATTCTCTGAGATTTAGAATTAAAACATTTACAAAGCCATATCAAACTTACTATTTTTGTTTTCTATGGTAAATAGTATATAATTTGCTACATAAATATGATTTAAATCATTTCTGACACTGGCAGACTAACATAGGTTGCTGGCTTTTCCTCCTTAACCTAAGCCTGGGAAATCAAAATTACAAAGATCTGAAAAATAATTCAGAACCTTCTTATGACTTTCTTATGGCTAATTAAAACAAATGGCACTGGGGTAGTGGTAGGGTAAGTTTGAAGGACTCTGGGGCAGGTAAGGGTTGAGATCCAGGGAGTAAGTACAGATAGTAAAAATATTTGCCTGCCCAAGCCTAGCTTTTTTTTTTTTGTTTGTTTGTTTTTTTGTTTGTTTGTTTTTTTTTTTTTTTTTTAGTTTTTATTTATTTATGATAGTCACACACAGAGAGAGAGAGGCAGAGACATAGGCAGAGGGAGAAGCAGGCTCCATGCACCGGGAGCCCGACATGGGATTTGATCCCGGGTCTCCAGGATCGCGCCCTGGGCCAAAGGCAGGCTCTAAACCGCTGTGCCACCCAGGGATCCCCCAAGCCTAGTTTAAGGGAGAAATAAAGGCAGAGCTCTAGGGACTTGGGCCCTTCTCGGGGTAAAGGGTGCATAGGAGATTTGGTAATGCCTAATAGAACTTAAGCCTTCCTTCTTCTTCTTCTTCTTCTTCTTCTTCTTCTTCTTCTTCTTCTTCTTCTTCTTCTTCAAGATTGTATTTATTTATTTATTTGAGAGAGACAGAGAGCACAAGCAGAGGAAGCAGAAGACAAAGGGAGAGGGAGAAGCAGACACCCTGCTAAGCAAGGAGCCCGATGCAGGACTCAATCCCAGGACCCTGTGATCATTACCTGAAATGAAGGCAGACAGTTAACCAACATGAGCCACTCAGATGACCTCTAAGCATTTCTTCTATTTCTGCCTTCAAATCTTAAAGATTAGAATATTAAAGTGAGAACTTTTGAAAGGAAAAGGGTCTTAGTGCTACCGGTAGAGACTCTCAAGTAAAGGATAACACTTTCTAATGTCTGGGAACAAAAAAAAAAAAAAAAAGAGTATGAAGCCCTGACTAACATCAGAAGCCTGTGTTCTGGGGATGCCTCGGTGGCTCAGTGGTTGAGCCCATGCCCTTCAGCTCAGGGCGTGATCTTGGTCCCTCATCCGGCTCCCTGCATGGAGCTTGCTTCTCCCTCTGCCTGTATCTCTACCTCTCTCTCTGTTTGTCTCAGGAATAAATAAATAAAAAATATTAAAAAAAACAAAACAAAACAGAATCTTGTAGTCTGAATTGCATGCCCTACCACCTCAATACAACACATTCAGTAGAGAGGGAAGAGCCACAATCTATAGTCCAGATTTTAGCTTCTGCCCTTGGGCACATAGTACCAGTTACCAACTCCATGGCAATATATCTTCTTGGAGAAATATTACTAGACATATATACTGGCTACCTACAATAAATAAATAAATAAATAAATAAATAAATAAATAAATAAATAAATAAACAAACAAACAAAATAGAAGTAAAAGTAGTCATGATTCAAAATGTTCAGATATAGGGGCACCTGAGTGTCTCAGTGATTAAGCATCTGTCTTTGGCTCAGATTGCGATTGGGACTGAGTCCCTATCAGGCTTCCTGCGGGGATCCTGCTTCTCCCTCTGCATGTCTCTGTCTCTCTCTGTGTGTCTCTTATGAATAAATAAATAAAATCTAAAAAAATAATAAAATAAAATAAAATAAAATGTTCAGATATGGTAATGTGAAGCAGAAAATACTAAATTAGAAAATTATAAATTGTATTACAAAATAATAGATAAAATAACAACAGAATAATTAAGCCAAGGTCATCTGACCATACTTGCATTAATTTAAAAATTACTTAATAAAAAAAGACAATTTAAATTAATTATTAGATAATTTAGAAATTGATCAAGTTAGTTCATAGCCAAAAATGAGATTATGTTTGTGTATGGAGGGTAAAGAATCACTGACAAAAACATAAAGGGGATTTTCAGATGATAAAAGAGCTTGGCATCTTGATTACGGTTGTGCATAAATGAGTGCATAGATTTACTTCAACTTATTTAATTTTACACTTAAGATTTGTACGTTTACGCTGTATACATTTTACCTCATGAAATACAAATATTTAAAAAATTCAATTTCATAATCAGGAATGATAAAGAGGCCTTTAGAGATCCAGGAGTGAAAATAAAGACATTACCCAAATTGCTTCTAAGACACGAGGCAAAGGATATATGAATGGAAGCTCATAAGGAATGAGCTAGTAAAAAAGTCTAACATATGTCTTTTTGGACTTACAGAAAGGAGAATGAGATAATGAGAAGGTGGCAACACTAGAAGAAAAAATGCTTCAGAGCAGATGAAAAACTTCAATTTAAATACACGGGATATGAATCTCAAATAAGGTAATCAAAGGTACCTATATAGAGGTTTAAAGTGACTATAAAAGAGTATAGAAGGGTGTTAAAGATGAAAAAAAAAAGTTTATGTTTAAAGATAAATTATACCAACTTCTCAAAATCAAAAATAAAATCCAGAAAACAGTGGAATTTTGTTTTCTGTGATAACAGTACAAAAGTTCCTAGTTAGAATTTTGTATTCAATATAAACATATTTTAATAATATTACAAAAATAGACATTTTTATCACAGGAAGAGTTTGCTGTCAACAAAATCTCATTAAGTACAAATAAATTCATTAGTGAGTTAAATAATGAAATAAAATAAACAAGGAAAGTTATTTCATGTGAAAGGTCAGATTGAAGAAGAAATATAGGAAGTAAGTTGTCCAGGGATCATAAATAACCAGTTTGTAAATTTACAGTAAGAATCATTTTGATGTTTAAGAAAATTAAACTAAAATTAAAATAATAATTGTATGTGTATTGACAAGAGGAGAATGAAATTAAAGCATTTGGCTTTATATTTGTTAATCAGAAAGAGAATACGGATATTAGCAGCCCATAGTCACTGATCACTAAATATCAAAATAAGAAAAATACATATTTAAAATTAGTATTAATTAATTTAGTGCCAAATCCTGAGTCAAACTGAGAAGAAATTTAATAATAATTTCCATTTATCCAAGTACTATTTTAGTTGAATTAGTATTGGTTTCACAGCATATTAATATTTTATTTTACTTTATTTTATTTTTATTTTTATTTTTTAAAAATTTTTTTTATTTATTTATGATAGTCACAGAGAGAGAGAGAGAGAGAGAGAGGCAGAGACATGGGCAGAGGGAGAAGCAGGCTCCATATACCGGGAGGACGTGGGATTCGATCCCTGGTCTCCAGGATCGCGCCCTGGGCGAAAGGCAGGCGCCAAACCGCTGCGCCACCCAGGGATCCCAATTTTATTTTATTTTATCCTAAGAATTATTACCTCACTCAAGAGACATTAGAGTCTATCTGAGTTAAGCTGATGTTCACTAGCATTGTTTTTATTTTGTTTATTAAGCTGGGTGCTTCATCTAATTCTGGGCTTTAGGGAAGGATTGAGGTCGTCAAAGGCAGACAAAGAGTGCTGGAGGAAACAAAAACAATTCTTTTTTGGTAACCAAAACCTTAACCCTTGAGGATGATCAACTATATGCCTATATCCCTCCACAAAATATTTGAGTTCTGGGAATGCTCAAGGGGCCAGCGACTTAAAGTGAGTTCCAGTCTTTTTGAAGGCAGAGTAAAATTCCCTGCATTTTCACTATGCTCAAAGAACAAAGCATATAGCTAGTCTTTGCCTCCAGATATATTTTAGAGATTTGTTCTACACTGGGGTAGGAGACTGGAAACAAAAACTGGGGAAAAGTTTAAGAATTAAGATGAATATTTATTGTAACGTCTTTCAGGAGTGAGGCCATAAAAACCAGATAAAGTCTCAATCAAAAGTCCTAAGAGCGCATGCTCAAGGAAAAGAAATGAAGCAGACATATGCCAAATATCCTCAAGTTTCCATCCATTACTGTCTGTGTTTGGATCGAAAGGATATACTTGCACTATTGGCATAACAGAGAAGTGAGAGAATCTTCCGTAGTGAAAGAACACAGGATGCAGATTCTCTACAATGACTTTAAATATATGGTTTAGCATACCATAAAAATTGACATTAGAATAGACCAAAATATGACAGATGTTTTAGAGAAAATTAACAATAAAAGAGAATGTGAAAATGGTCAAGAATTTTGACTTAGCAGAAAAAATGGGTAAATTGTGCCTAATAGAGTGAAAAAGATATTGTGACTAAAATAGATAAAAGAATCATGAAAAAAAATTTGACATTTTAAAAATAATCATAACCATATTCTAGATTGGGAAAATTCAATGTCTGAAATTGAGCTAAAGGTACAGAATTAACATCAAGTCAACACACAAAAAAATAATTAGCACACTGTAAATAATAAATAAATAAATAAATAAATAAATAAATAAATAAATAAATAAATACTGAAGAAACAAGAGAAAAAATACAATAAAAAAAAAGAGTAGAAATGCCAGCGGAAATTCAAAGACATGATTAAGTAAAACATGTGAAAAACAACTAATTCAATATGAGTGAACCTACTACAGGATAAATCCAAAGAAAATCACACTTTGGTATATCTTAACAAAATTGCTGAAAATCAAAGATTTTTTTAAAAAATCATAAAAATAGCTAAAACTTAAAAATACACTATTCTTAAATAATCAACAATAACACGATCACTGTCGTCTTGAGAAATGATGGGAAGGAAGAGACACTGGAAAAATATTCTTAAGCATTGAGGATGAGAATATGGCACATTTAAAGTTGCTGAAGAAATTTAAAGATAAATGATATTATAAATGTTATGCTGATAAATGTAATAAACCCTTCATGAGACTGTTCAAAAATAAAAAAGAAGGCATTCTAAGCTACTCCTATGTGGTTTTAACAAGATATTTGATTCTTGCTCCACTATTATTGTTATTTTCGACACAACTATCAGATCAAAATGGAGTACCTTAAAAATTTTAATCAGAGTACAAAAACTGAAAAATATACAAATTGATGACCTAAGTACTTATGATCATTAGCATGCATTAATACAAGAAAGGGAAAAATTGTGAAAGACTAGTCACAGTTTGAAGGGAAATATTTTTAACTGATACAATGCATAAGGAACTAATAACAAAAGTAAGTCATATAATCCAGAAAACAAACAAACAAACAAAAAAAAACAAAAAGAAAAGAAAGAAAGAAAGAAAAAAGAAAATCACAGAAGAAAATAAAGATTTGGATAGATAGCTAATAAACAGATTGTGGCAAATGGTCCATATGTGTGAAAAAGTTGTCCAAATGTGTTAGTGATCAAGGCACTAACATTTTTTTTAAGATTTTATTTATTTATTCACAAGAGACACACACACAGAGAAGCAGAGACATAGGCAGAGGCAGACAGAAGCAGGCTCCATGCAAGAAGCCCGATATGGGACTCAATCTCAGGTCTCCAGGATCACATCCTGGGCTTGAAGGCAGACGCTTAACCGCTGAGCCACCCAGGTGTCCCTCAAGGCACTGAAAATTAAAACCCATTCATTAAATTATTAGAAAATAATTTAAAATAAAAAAGTAAAAAATGGACAACTTTAGGTTCTGCTGGCTTTCGACCTCCTGTAATATTTGTCCACTGTTAGTGGGAATATAAATTAGTACTACCCGGCATATTTTAACCATCTCGTATCGCATGACTCAGCAATTCAATTCTAACACAAAATATGTAACTTAGGTAAATACTGTATTGGAAGAGTTTCAAATATACTCACAGACATGCATTGTTTACAAGTGCATAAAACTAAAAACAGGTTATTTGTCATGAAATGGAAATCACAAAAATAAAAGAGACAAATGCATTGTTATATGCTTGTCCAAATGATTTGAACAAGTGCCTGGATGAATGGAATGAGAAAACTTTGCATATATCTTGGGTTAAAAGCCTTTCAAGCAGAAGGAATAGCTAAAGTAAAAGTAAAATATGTGACTTCACTTGACACATTGAGGACCTACAAAGTAGCCAGTGGAGTGGGAGGGATGAAAAAGTGGAAGGACAGATCAAAGAGGTAATGAAGAAGAGAAAGTGCGTATAAATCTATGTGGCTATTCTCAGAAGGGAATCCACTGTATGGTTCTGAGCAATAGTGTGGCATTATCTGATTTAAGTTTTAGCAGGATCATTTTAAAACAAAATGACAGTAGACAAAGATGTAAATGTGTTTCCAAGGGAAATATTTCTACAGCTAATGTTATAATCTTGTTAGGAGATGACAGGGACTTAGAACAGGATAAAAGACTGCAACAGAGATATTGAAAAGATGGTCAAATTACAAATGCAGTTGATGAACAAATATGCAATATGAAGATTTCAAATGGTTCAAGATATTTAGGCTTATTATCATTTTATTTTCTGAACAAATAAACTCTTAAAATGTGAGGGACTTAGCACTTGTACATTTACTGCACACATATCAATCTTCTGTGTATTTTTAGAGATTTTATTTATTTATTTTAGAAAATGAGAGAGAGAGAGAGAGCGTGCCCACAGGTGGAGAAGTAAAGGGTGGGAGGAGGGGCAGAGACGGAGGGAGAGAGAGTCTTAAGCAAACTCTGCACTGTGTGTAGAGCCCACACAGAGCTCGATCTCATAACCCAGACATCATGACCTGAGCCCAGACCAAGAGCTGGATGCTTAACCCATGGCATCACCCAGGTGCTCCATCAATCTACCATGAATTTTTTTTATCAGGAGAATCTCATCCCAGCAATAAAGTAGGGATCCCAGCTCCTTCCATTATATGCCTCTATGCCTCTGCCTCTTTTTTTTTTTTTTTTTTTTAAGCCTCTGCCTCTTACACATGGTCTGGGATTGTCTCCACACCAGCCACCAGAGCACAAAGGGGTACAGATGAATCTAAGTGGTATTTATTTTCAGTCAAGGACTTACTATAACATACATCAATTTTACACACATGCTAATGGCTAGAATGAGTAACATGTTCTCATCTACCACAATAGAAATCAGGACAAATTATTGAGAAGGAATGAGTTTTGTTAATCACTCTAAGAGTTACTGACTGAATAAAAGTGTGATTTTCTGCAAAGAATGCTGATGGAGCTGGCTTCTGTGGGAAGAAGGAGACTTCCACTTTTGACATTTTGTCTAAATGGAGATTATTGATAAAGACACTTGTATATGCATATCTGCAGAGACGAGAGCAACCTGGGCAGCTCTCTAAATCAGGGAGTAGCCAGTAAATAAATTATCCTTTATTTTTTAAAGATTTATTTATTTATTTAAGAGAGACAGAGAGACAGACAGAGACAGAAAGAGAGGGAGAGAGAGAGAGAGAGAGCAAGCACATGAGCAGGGGAAGGGAGAGGGAGAAAATCCATAAGCAGACTTTCCACTGTGTGCAGAGCCCTGGAGGGTCTGGATCCTATGACCCTGAGATCATGACCTGTCAAAATCAAGAGTCACATGCTTAACCTACTAAACCACCCAGGTGCCCCCAGCATGTAAATGATACTTTAAATCATCTGCATAATTAGCACTAGAAGAGACAGGAACTGAGGATGACATATTGATGAGCAGGAATATCCAAATCTGAGAAAATGAGTGTAATTCAACAAGTAAGTCTGTGATAATAGAAGGTTGGTGAGGTCATGTGCAACTTTTTTTTCCCCCACTTCTTTTAATTTTGTCAGTGAAAGCAATGTCACATGGAGAGAAAGATTCAAAGAGGAGGCATTTGAAGAGAAGAGTGTGAATTAGGAAATGAAAAAGAAAGTGACTACAGAAAATACAGTAGGATTGATAAGCATCAGCAAGGGAATAATTGGTGTTAGAGTTTCTAGATTCAAAGTAAGACTATCAAAGAGGATTAATGCTTGCTTTACCACCCACATTGGGCTGTCCTACTGTGGACATGAATTGGGATTTTTCAGGCTTATATTATGAAAATAGTGCTTTGTGGTAAGATAGTTGTGATTGTATGTAAGTGAGGTTTTATAATGATGAAATGAGGTGATCACAAGGTCATAGTAAAAACAATATAATCCTGACAGTGACATTAACAAACAAACCTGTTTTGAAAGCTTAGTACTAGAAGCATTTACATATAAGAAATTGTAATACGATAAAAATGATACCACACACCAGTCAGAAAAGGATAAATTCATTCTTGGACATCTAAATAAGCAGAATTATGAATTGACTACATACATACAAATTAAGAATTTCTGTTCAACAAACAACTCTCCTGAATAAGGGAAAGATAACAGTATGAGAAGAGATTTACACCATCTAAATCTGAAAATGAATTTATCTCTAGACTACAAAAGTTGTCCTCAGTATACTTAAAGTAAATATTAAAGAATTAGGATTAGTTAATGAACAGGAAATTCATTAGTGGGGAAATCTGTAAAGTGAATAAATCCATTGCTATTTTGGGAAACAATTGTCCAATATATGCTTGCACATCTGTAGAACAATATAGACATTCCTGAGGTCACCCTCAGAAGAATGTAATGAACTAAGGCAAATATTCACATATATGAACAAAAATGCTTGCTCTGGTCCATAAGGAACATTTCTGGAGATTTACCTTTAATATAGTTATATGCAATTGATTATTGGAAATAATGTGCATCCTCAAGGTAGGAGGAAGTATAGGTACAATGTGATTAATGCACACAAAGCATTGCCCAACATTTCAACAATTATAAGCAATTAATTTATAAGAAGTGCAACATGGTTGGAGTACATAATGGTACATACATTGTATAATGCTGGGTAAATTACATAACACCATATAAAAATGCTGGGTGGGAAAAAAAACAGAAAAAATGAAAAATGTCTTCCAACATTGTAAACTAAAATTAAAAATCCTATATATTTTATAATGATACAGATATATTCTAAAATACTTATTAAACACATTGAAGCATATACTTTGGAGGAAAGAGAAATAGTAATGTGGACAACAGTAAATAAATAACAAAAGAAAAGTAGAGCAAGCTTTCATGGACAGGGGTAGTATGATGTTAATTAAGAAAAATAATTATCAAGCTATACATGTCTGACATTTAAATAAAGACACATTTGATATATACATATTTTTTCTACTTTTTGCTTCATTTTCCAGACAAAACTATTTTCTATCTTTGCCTGTTTGGTAGAATATTATATTTTTAAAGAACTTTACAAGGACTTACATACATTCTAAGTAAAATGTAGATTCTTTTGAGAGCAGGATATTAAGAATTAACATAATTTGCAAGTCTGACTGTTGTACAAGCCAAGTTATTTTCCTTGCATCACAACTACATTAGAGTCGTGTTTTGCTTCTTTGTAACTTTGAAACAATATTAATGAAATTTTAAGACTATTTCAAAAGATTTTCAATTTTTTTTTCTTTTAGCTTTTATCCTATTATAGCAAATGTATTTTAAAAATAAAACACTTTGTTTTTAATGTTTCATTTAACAATAAGAAAGTCAGAGTCTGAGGCAGAAAGTGAGTGAAATACAACCTATGATTTCATATTTAATTCAAATTCCTTTTAATCATTTGTCTTATAACAGTTCCCTGAAAAACACTGAATTTAATATGAGTTCAACAAATCGATATCTTTGTGAGCCCTGGTGTATGCAGTACTCCTAGCACTTTTAAACTGCTCCTACCAATAGAAATATGGGTTTAATAAAGCACAAATTATATTTTCTTTAATAGAATAAATGAAATTTAACTATATTTATGCTGTTAGAGTTCACTGTAAAGTTAATATTTAGAGATATTCCAGTATGCAGTTTTCACTTAGTTTCACCCTGAATAATGAGACCTATCTAGCACTTTTCTTTTTTCTTTTTTTTTTTTTTTTGCACTTTTCCTTTTCCACTTTCAAATTGCTTTTTCTCTTGTCTTGAACTTGAATTTAGAAATGGCAGAACCTCAATAGAGATAGAGGGTAATTTCCCACAAGACCTGGCTAATTTATAGCTTTCAACACACCAATGACCCCTGCAATTTGGCAGTTGCTTCATTAATTCCTCTACACCTGCTCCATTTATCTTGCAAAAAAAAAAAGAAAAAAAAAAAAAAAGACAGATAAAAGGCACAACCCTCTCTCACTGCAGCTATTGCGAAGGAAGTCCTTCATGTCTTTCTGAAGTGAATTGTAACCAGCATTATGGAGAACAAAAAGACAGCATTGTCAGATGGATGTTCCCAGTTTGTCACTGGGATGAAGAGGGAAAGTTTTCAAATTTTTTTGGAAGAGGTTTTTTCAACTCTTTGAAATGCTATGGCTATTCAAAGAAGACTTCAGTTTTCACCAAGGTCTGCCATCTTATTCACACAATTTTAGAATTAAAAAATAAAACTAAAAATAGTCTGAGAGATTTTTTAAAATAATGTTTCTTATACTTAATGATAAATTATGCAGGCACCCTGATTATCTATCTATCTATCTATCTATCTATCTATCATCTATCATCTATCTATCTATCATCTATCATCATCATCATCTACCTATCTATCATCTGCCCATCTATCATTTATTATTCTTCAACTATATTATCTATGGATCTAATGAAAAAGACCAAACACCATTTAAGACTACCTATTTTTATATTTTTTTAAAAACAAGCAGTTTATTTCCACAAAATATAAATTGTAACATGGGTACCTCTAGCAGCATAAATAATGTTCTTTCACAACAAGGAGTTGCACTGATTAAAAATAAAACATTTAGGGACACCTGGGTATCTCAGTCAGTTAGGCTTCCAACTCTTGATTTCAGCTCACGTCATGATCTTGGGGTCCTGAGATCTAGCCTCAAGTCAGGCTCTGTACTCAGCATGAAGTCTGCTTGTCCCTCTCCCTCTGCTCCTCCCTCTGTACATGCTCTCTCTCTCTCTCTAATAAGTAAATAAAATCTTAAAAATAAATAAATACAAATAAAACATTTTAGTGTTAACTTTAGGAAATCATTTATTTAACTGGTTGAATATCCAAGCACTTTTGTCCTTCTGTTTTTATGATTTTGTTTTTGTTTTTGTTGTTGTTGTTGTTTGCAGTTATTTCTATCTTTATAGATTGTTCCATATAAACAAATGCAATTTGTATTTCTGTTCCTCTTTTAAGGTAAGTGTTTGGAAATCTTGGTCTCAAGCAGGTAACCACATTTTTTAAAATAATTAAAATAATTAGTGAAATATAATAAGATGAGCTTTTAAGAATTCATATTATTGACGTATTAGAAGTAGATATAAACTTGAAATAGATATAGGTTTCCTCCTCAATATTCCTGTTTTTTATTATAGATTATTGAGGACTGGTCATCACTGCAGAGACTAGAGGTGTTTAGTTCTTTGGTAAGATCTCCATGCCAATACTGCCAAGACAAAGGTTTAACTTACACAGAAACTATTTTTATTCCTGTATTACCCGGATATCAAATATGGAGCTCACAAATTCATACATTGGTATTAACAGAAGCTGTAGGGACATATTAATAAATAATAACACCTCTCTAGTCACCAAAATGGGAACAACTGAGAAATCATGCTACATGCTGGATGTTTGTATAGTCAGTCTACAATATTTAGTTATAAGAATTATAACAAAACATGGTTAATGTTTCAGAGTCTAAAAGTATTTATGGCATACGTAGCTTTAAAAATAACTCATAAACAAGGATTAGTAAATAACATATGAAAGTATTTAAGCATAATTTATATGCATGTTTTGTTACTGCATTACTTTCTCTTTACTTTTTATTAATTCAAAATTACGTCCTAGCTTAAATTAAAATACACTTTAATTATGGTGGATATCAACAGAAATAGAAACCTAAGAAATTTATTTCTTTCATATGCAAAATATAATAAGACATTGATATAACTATTGGCAAGATGGTGTACCATTTTATGATTTAGAAAAATCATTTTACTATTTGGGAAATTGTGATTTATATAAATGAAAAGCAGTTAGGAAAGAATTGTCTTTTGAAGTGGGACTGCACTGCTTCTTTAGAAATAACTGCAACCAGGTGAATTTTTATTAAATAAAAAATATTTTACATGGTTATTTCAAAATGTCATTAATTATTTAAGGTCAAATCCATTAAGACGTCATAAAGTTCTTTTGTCCAGGGTGCCAGGGTGGATGAGTCGGTTAAGCATCTGCCTTCAATTCAGGTCATGATCTCGGGGTCTTGGGACCCAGGCCTGCCTTAGGCTCCCTGTTCAGTAGGGATTCTGCTTCTCTCTCTCCATCTGCCCCTCTCCCCTCTTTATACACACTGCTTTTTCTCTTTCTCTCAAACAAATAAGTAAAATCTTAAAAAAAATTTTTTTTTGGCCACAAGAAAGGATATAGTGTACTGATTTCCATTTTTTTTTTATTTGGAAGTCACTTTATGTTTTTTGAATATTTTATTTATTTATGAAAGAGAGAGAGATTGAGAGAGGGAGAGAGAGAGAAAGTACACAAGTAATGAGAGGCACAGGGAGAAGCAGACTCCCCATTGAGCAGGGAACCCAACCCAGAATTCCATCCCAGCACCCTGGGATCATGACCTGAGCTGAAGGCAGGCACTTAACTGACTGAGCCACCCAGCCCCCCTAGAATCTATTTTAAATATAACAATTGTATAAAGAGAAATAAAATTTAAATCAAATAACTTCATCCAGGAACATAGAGCAACTAGTGAACCAGAATCATGATTAAGAGGTATAATTTAGAACAAGGACTGGAATCTTTGTGTATAAATTACTTATTACAGTGTAACAAATTATCACCTTACTTAATGACTTGATATTTGGAAGGGAAAACCCTCAATTATTCCTTTTGAGAACTGTCTCTACAGTTCTTTGTACTTGGCAGTTCCTTATAGAATTAGAATGCTTTTCATTTTTTAAGGTAATCTAATTTTTTCTCCCCCTATTTTGTTTGACCTGTTTATGCATGTGTGTGTGTATGTCTATAAGTGCTTACCTTTCTTGTGTGTTTTGAAATTTTTATGTGAAAGTTCACTGTCTTCTAGGATCTTCTTCCAGAGATGTTTGTTCATATAGGGTATAAACATTGTCTAGGAGTTGACTTTTTATTGTTCACAGTTTTTAGCTAGTCTCACAAGCAGCGAGGATCTGGGCTCTGAATTGTACAAAGATTTCATTTCCAGGCTTATATAAACAAAGAGCCAACATCCAGTCTTGAATTTTGTAGTTACTGGTTTTACTTAAAATTATGAGCCACTTCATATCCAAATTTAAGCATGGAGGAGTAATTATCTCTACCAAGATGGAAACAAGTTCACAGATCCTTTATTAGGATTACTAAATTGGACCACAATAATTTTCTATTTTGTGAGCTGTAATGTTTTATATTCAACTCTTCATGGACTTTCCTTCCATTTATAGACCACAAAGATGTTTGCTTCTTGTACTCATCTATATTTGTCTATCTTTTATCTATCTATCAATTGGTCAATCTCCTAACTTTTTAAGGCATCTCCTCTCCAGAAGATAGAGATATTATTTTCTTAAGAAGTTTCATAAAAGAACTTATATAAAGAAGTCACTTGAGGTAAGTGAGCATTCAGTCATTATTCTGATAAATATTTGTGGGCTCACATGGTCTAGGTGTGGGGATTAAAATACTAGAAAATCTCTTGCCTATCCTACTATTTTCAACAGCATGAAAGGACCTTGAGGATATTAACTAAGTGTATTAAGCAGATAGAGAAAGGCAAATGTTGTATAGTATCACTTATATATAGAATCTAACAAGCTGAACTCAAATCAGTGAGACTACAATGCTATTTACCAAGAGCTTGGGGTGGGTGGAGGAAATGAGATGTTGGTCAAAGGGTATAAACTTCTAATTATAAAACGAGGCAGCTTGGGGGATCTAATGCATATATCATATATGTATAATACATATAATGTGTGTATGAGATATACAATTGTTATATTGAGATATGAGATATAATATATATATATCTGAAAAAAAGAAAATTTCTTTACTTAAGGTTTTTTTCAGTTTTACTTTTCCAGACCTAAATAGTGGTTTTCCAATGCATTTTTAGGTAACAAAGTCTGTTGAGAAGAATAAAAATTACTGTACCTCAAAAGGTGGCTAAGCTAGGATATTTCAAATAACTGATTGAATATTGTGGGGTTTTTTTGTTTGTTTTCTCCTTTTTTTCATATAATGGAGGTCAGCTAATGGGCATACTAATCAGGAGTTTAACAAAAGCTATTTCAGATAGTTTGGATAAAGCATCATCAGAATTTTTTGTTTCTTAGAAAACTCAATATTTTTTCGAGGAGCTAGCACAGTTGTTACCTTAAAAATCCTCTCAAATATATTTGTTACATTCTGAGTCATAGTGAATTATTAGCGTCATGTAAACATTTTTCAATGAAAATTAAGTTATAGGGTTATATGTTACTCAATTAAGTTATACAATTAAATTATAGGGCTATATGTTACTCATTATAAATAGCTTAATGATAAAAATGGAAGAAAAAGGTTGAGTATATTATACTTTAAAGTGCCTCATGGATGGCCGCCAACATATTCACATTCCATTTCTATAGAGTGTAGTGGAATAATTTAATGAAACCTATAAATGTTACAAAATAATTTTCATGAGAAAATATATCTAATATGCTGATATCCAAATTAGAAATGATAGCATAGAATATTCTAATTTAATAAATGCTTAGCAAGTTCATGAACTTGAATAAATTCATTTTGAATCTAAAAATATAGAATGTAAGGTGAAAATGGTATGATTATTCCTCAGGAGTAGGATATGTTTTCCTATCCTTTTCTCACAATATTAAACTTATATATATTATAAAATGCTTACCAAAATATAAACTCAAATGCCAACATGGGAAATATTTTCAATTCATAAAATTATAAAGGAGATAATTTATTTAATAAAAAATAAATAATAAAATTTAGGTTAGAAAAAAATGTCAATAATCCAAATGAAAATGAGAAAAAAAACAGAAACCACTTTTTCACACCCAAAAAGACAAGGAAAATTAAACATATAAATAAATGCCCAGCCTCAATGGTAATCTATGAATTGTTGAATCCAAATTCAATGAAATAATAGATATTAAGAATTTTAATACTCCCTGATGGTGAGTGATTTTGAGCATTTTTTGTGTGTGTTGGCCATCTAGACATCTTCTTTGGAGGAATGTCTTTGTTTCTTCTGACCATTTTTAATTGAATTGTTTGTTTTTTATTTTTATTTTTTTAAAGATTTTATTTATTCATAAGAGATACAGAGGGAGAGAGAAGTAGAGACACAGGCAGAGGGAGAAGCAGGCTCCATGCAGGGAGCCTGATGTGGGACTCGATCCCGGGACTCCAGGATTACACCCTGGGCCAAAGGCAGGTGCTAAACCACTGAGCCACCCAGGGATCCCCATAATTGTTTGTTTTTTTGAGGGGATTGATTTGTATAAGTTCTTTATATATTTTAGATACTAACCCTTTATCAGATATGTCATTTGCAAATATCTTCTTCCATTAAGTAGGTTGAAATTTAGTTTTGTTGATTGTTTCTTTTGTTGTGCATAAGCTTTTTATTTTGATGAAGTCCCTGTAGTTTATTTTTACTTTTGTTTCCCTTATCTTGGGAGATATATCTAGAGAGACATTGCTCAGCATCAGTCATCATTAGAGAATGTAAATTTAAAAAAAAAAAAGTACAGTGAAATATCACTTCACACCTGTCATAATGGCTAAAATAAAATACACAAGAGTCGATAAGTATTGGCAAAGATGTGGAGCAAGAGGAAGTATCTTGCATTTTTAGTGGGGAATACAAACTGGTGTAGCCACTGTGGAAAACACTAGAGAAGTTTTTCAAAAAATTAAAAATAGAGATACCATGATGTGATCCAGAGATTCTACTACTATTTACCCAAAGAATTCAAAAATACCTATGGAAAAATATATATGCTTCCCTGTGTTTGTTGTAGCATTATTTGCAGTCACCAAATATAGAACCAGACCAAGTGTTCATTGATAGATGAATGGTATATCAGGTATTATATCAGGTATATCAGGTATTATATATATCAGGTATTATATATAGGTATATAATGGAATATTGGAATATGGAATGGAATATTATTCAGCCATAAAAAAGAATGAAATCTTGAGATTTGCAATGAGATGGCTAGAGCTAGACAGTGTAATGCTAAATGAATTAAGTCAGTAAGAGAAAAACAAATACCACATGATTTTACTCATATGTAGAATTTAAGAAACAAAACAAATGAGCAGATAAAAAAGAGAGAGAGAGAGAGAGAGAGAGATTGAAGCCAAGAAACAGACTGTTAACAATAGAGTAGAAATTGATGGTTACCAGAGAGGAGATAGTGGGGGGATGGGTTAAATAGGTGATGGGGTGCACCTGTAGTCATGAGCACTGGACAATGTATGGGATTGCCAAATCAGTATATTGTACACCCAAAACTAAGACAACACTGTATGTTAACTATACTATAATTTAAATAAAAACACAAGACAAGCCTAGCTTACACAGAAAGTACCTTACTTTTTCTGCAGTTTCTGAACATTGATGAATAAAATAGAATTATGTTTTCTAGAATATAATTTTATTACTGTTGAAGTAAAGCTGGTTATTTTAAGTTGACACAAAAGTCAAATAGACTTGCTAGCTGCTATATATATATATATATATATATATAATATTATATATATTATAATATATATAATATAATATATAATATTATATTACATATAATATAATTATATGTATATTATATATTACCCACTATATATAATGTATAATATCTTTATCCATTCATCAATTGATGGACACTTGGGCTTTTTCCATACCTTGGCTGTTGTAAATAATGCTGCTATAAACATAGGATGCATGTCTCCCTTTGAATTAATGTTTTTGTGTTCTTTAGGTAAATACCCAGTAGTCAATTGCTGGATCATAGGGCAGTTCTATTTTTAACTTTCTGAGGAACCTCCATACTCTGTTCCACATTGTCTGCACCACTTCTCATTTTTACCAACAGTGCACAAGGGTTCCTTTTTCTCCACATCCTTGCCAACACTTGTTGTTTCTTGTGTTTTTTATTTTAGCCATTTTGACAGGTGAGATGATATCTCATTTTTGATTTGCATTGATATCTCATTTGATTTGCATTTCCCTGGTGATAAGTCATGATGAGCATCTTTTCATGTGTCTTTTGGCAATCTCGATGTCTTTTTTGAAGAAATGTCTATTCATGTCTTCGGCCCATTATTAATTGGATTTTTGTTTGTTTTTTAGTGTTGAGTTTTATAAGTTATTTATATATTTTAGATACTGACCCTTTTATCAAATACCTCATTTGCAAATATCTTCTTCCAAACGCAGGTTTTCTGTTAGTTTTGTTGATTGTTTCCTTTGTTGTGCAGAAGTATTTTATTTTGATGTATTCCCAACAGTTTACTTTTGTTTTTGTTTCCCTTGCATCAGGGGACCAATCTAGAAAAAAAGTTGCTATGGCTGATGTTAGAGATGTTACTGCCTGTAATCTCTTCTTGAGTGAAACTTTTATAGATTCACATTTAGGTGTTCAATCCATTTTGAATTTACTTTTCTGTATAGTGTAAAAGAGTCTTATAAATGAAAAAAAAATCATTCTTTTGCATGTTGCTGTCCAGTTTTCTCAGTACCATTAATGAAACTTTTTCCCATTGGGTATTCTTTCTTTTTTCAAAGACTACTGATTATGTAATTCTGGGTTCTCTTCTGAGTTTTCTATTCTGTCTATCGTCCTATTTTTGTTCCAGTACCATACTGTCTTGATGACGACAGCTTTGTAATATAAATTAAAGTCCAGAATTGTGATGCATTCAGCTATTCTTTTCTTTTTCGCAGCTGTTTTGGCTATTTCGAGTGTTTTGTGGTTTCATACAAGTTTTAGGATTGTTTGTTCTAGTTCTGTGAAAAACGCTGTTGATATACTGATAGGGATTACATTAATTACATCTATAGATTGCTTTGACTGGTACATTTGAACAATATTTATTCTTCCAGTCCATAAGCATGGAATGTCTTTCCATTTCTTTGTGTCATCTTCAATTTCTTTCATCAGTGTTTTATACTTTTCAGAGTATAAATCTTTCACCTTTTTGGTTAGGTTTATTTCTAGATATCTTATTTTTGATGCCTTTGTAAATGGGATTTTTTTCTTAATTTCTCTTTCTGCTGCTTCATTATTAGTGTATAGAAATGCAAAACATTTTTGTACACTGATGTATTCTGCAACTTTACTGAATTCATTTATCAGTTCTAGCAGTTTTTTGGTGAAACCTTTTGGGTTTTCTGTATATAGTATCATGTTATCTACAAATAGTGTAAGTTATACTTCTTCCTTGCTGATTTGGATACATTTTATTTCTTTTTGTTATCTGATTCCTGTGATTCCTGTGGTTAGGACTTCTAGTACTATGTTAAATGAAAGTGCTGAGAGTGTACATCCTTGTCTTATTCCTGACCTTCAACGAAAAGCTCTCAGTTTTTTTTTTCCCAGTAGGGATGATGTTAGCTGTGGATTTTTCACATATGGCCTTTATTATGTAGGGGTATTTCCTCTAACCCCACTTTGTTGGCAAGGGTTTTTATTATGAATGAATTTTGTACTTTCTCAAATGTTTTTTCTGTGTCTATTGAATGATCATCCGATTCTTACAACTTTCTTTTATTGATGTAATGTATCAAATTGATTAATTTGTGAATATCGAACTACCTTTGTAAACCAGGAATAACTCCCACTTGATTGTGGTGAATGATTTTTTAACATATTGTTGGCTTTGGTTTGCTAGTATTTTGTTGAGGATTTGCACCAATGTTCATCAGTGATATTGGCTGGTAATTCTCTCTTTGACAGAAGAAGACATTTTAATCAAAGCAAAATACTTGGCTGAAAACTGCTTGTTTTTCTTGTGCTCTTATAATAATCTATCTAGGGAGATTACTCCCAGAGGTATTCTGTTTGTTTATTTGGTTTTAAATATATAAAATCCACCACGCATATTTATTTGAAAACTTTTTTTTTCCTTTTTGAAATTTTTGATGGTCACTAGAAAGGAAAACACATAAAAAGTTATTTTTCTTTTTTTTTTTTAAAGTTATTTTTCAAAGGTAATCTAAGCAATATACCTTATGTCAAAATTCTTATGTATGTTTTGATACTTAGACACAGAATAGGGAGAAGCAAATGTTTTTTAAAATCTGTAGAGAATCAATAGATAACTTAGTATGTGTGTGTATATATATATATATATATATATATATATATATCTTTCCATTACACTCCAATTATCACTGCAACACCAAAATAGAAATGCTACACCAGTTTTTATTTACAGACATGTAAAATGAATATATAGCTTAATGACTAAAATCGTAGTCATGGAATTAAAAGAGTATATTCGTTTTTGAAAGATAATAATCATACACATAGTTTAATTAGAGATACTAATTTTTAGTTGAGTTTAGCAAACATACATTTTTAAATGAATTATTTGATATGAATACAAAATGAATTCGTTAATATAAATATAGAAATAAACAATACCCCTAATTATTAATTGTTGTTATTTTGTGTAGTTTTTATAGTAGTATTCAATAATAGTATTATTCTATAAAAGCTTTGTTTAAATCTTCTTGTCTTTGATAGTAGTGGTTAATCGGTCTTGCCTATTAAGTGCCTAAGGACCCTTCAGACCAACAGTCAGCAAAAGTGGGTAGAGAAAATGCCCTGGACCATTGCAAAATGCACTCTCTGATAGCCTTTTTATAATTTTCCAGTATTTTCCTGATTTCCTACTTTGACTTATTGCACTGATAAGTAAAGTCTGGCAAGTGTAATCATAGTTTATAAGCTCACTTCTTAGAAAAAGGTTAATTTATATTGAGGTATTTGACCAGCAGTTCAGATAAAGTGCAATGATAATGTAACCATGTGTTCCACAGAACAAAGAGTAAAAAGAAGGCACCAAATGAAAAGATGCATTAGAACAATTTATTTTATTCTTAGCCCATTTGGTATACCGAAAATGATAGGAAAGTATGCTATACAAGAAACAAAAGGTATGTCCTAAATGCTTTACACATATTTCTCATTTAATATTTACTCAGCAAATAGTGTGAGTGGAATCATGATCTTCCATTTAAAAATGAGGAAACTGACAGGTGAATGATTATTTACTATCAGAACTAGTAAGTGAAGAGCCCAGGCTCAAATTCAATACACATGATTGCTAAGTCCTTGTTCTTAATTACCATACTAAGAATGTATAAAATCAGATATTTGGAGTTCAAGAAGAAGAGAAGATAGTGAATCTGACAGGAAATGAAAATAAGAGGTAAAAGCTCAGAATATTCAAACACTGACAACACAATAAGTAACTGATTTTAGGAGAGTTTTTTTTTTTTAACCAAACTGAATAAATACAAAGAAAAACTACCCCAAGGCACATAATCATAAATCTAATTAAGAGAAATCTTATAAGAAATCCAGGAAATAAAATCATATTATTTTTAAAAGCCATGATGAAACTGATGATTGATTACTCAAATATAGATCTAAAGGCAGAAGACGTAGTACAATGTCATCAAACTGCTGAATGGAAATAAGTGCCCACACAGAAACCATATGAGCAGAAACCCATCTTTTAGAGATGAAGCAAAATTAAAAATATTTTCTAGCCCCAAATGGAATTACTCAGTCGCAAACCTGCAGTTGAAAAAACAGACAGGAAAGGAAAACAATATCAGATGGAAATATAGAGAACAATGACTATGAAGAGACAGAGTAGATATTCACAAAATATAAATTGTTATAGACTATATAAAATAAGTTTTTGTCGAGGCTAAAATATGAATAGAAATAAAAAATACATAAAATAACATGCAGCTTTAGGAAAAAATGGAGTTAATGTGTTCTAAGATCATGTGCTTTTCAATAAATGTTTGATATCTTCATTGATTTTAGACTTTAGCAACTAAATGGGGCATGTCATAATTTCTAGATAATCACTAAATGAGGTATAAAGAATGTTAACACGCTATAGAAGGAAAAGAGAGTAATAAAAACAAGTAATCCCAAAAAAGCAAAGAAGAAAAAAATAACACAGAACAAGTAGAATAATAGAACATGAAATTAAGTTGTATATTAAAAATATATATCACAATAATATCATGTTAAAATATACCAAATAATCTAATTAAGATACACACCATAAACATAAGGACCCAGTAATCTTTAAAGTGATAGAATAGGAAGAGGTATGCTATGAAACACTGTCTTAGGCTGAATAATGCCCCTCCTCAAGATGTCTATGTCCTAATCCCTGGAACATGTAAATGTACCCTTATATTGCAAATCATAGTTGCAGAAATGATTGAGTTAAAGATTTTGAGATCAGAAGATCATTCTGAATTTTCCAGATGGCCCTAATATAATGAAAGGGGTCTTTATATAAGGGTGAGAAGGAACAGAGGGTCAGTAGGAGATGAGATGACAGAAGAGGCTATAGTGACATGGAGAAAGGGCGATAAGCCAAGAGATCCATGGGGCCATAAGAATCTTAAAATGGCAAGAAAACAGTAGTCCTCTTAGATTCTTTCCATAAAAATCTGATTTTAACTGATGTTGGCCATCCAAACTCTAGAACTATATGAGGAATAAATTTGTGTTGTTGTAAGACACTAAGTGTATGGATTTGTTACAGCAGCACTAGAAAATTAATGCATTAATCAAAGGGAGGTCTGTAACAGTGGAAGAAGACAGACTTTAAGATAGGAGAATTGCAGACATACACATGGACGTTTCTTTAAAATAAATATGTGAATCCACCAGGGAGATACACAAATTAAAGCTACATCCATCTAATAGCATAGCTTCCAAATATGTGAAGCAAAATGGACAAAAATAGGAAGAAATAGAAAAATTGGGAATTGTAGGTGATATTTTCATTTTTAATTTTTTTTAGGTTTTTTTTTTTTTTTCGTAGGTAGATACTTTTAGCACCCTTCTCTCACTGACAGACAAGGAAAATTCATTAAGTATTTTATATGTGAAATATGAACATGATTGACAGGCTTAATTGATATTTATTAAACATTGCTCATGACATAAAGGACTGACCAAAATATTCCATATAGTCAAATGCAAGCTAAAACATTTCTAAGAATTAAAGAAATATGAAATTTGTGAATATGTGGGTGCAAGTGAAAATTCTTAAAATAACAAAACTTGAAATTGATGTAGAATGAAATGTAAAATCCAAATAGATTTTGCACTATTAAATAAATTAAATACTTACAAAGTAATGTCTTTCAAAGATTGAATGAATTATAGTAATATTAAAAAATATTAGAGGAAATCAAAGTAGGAAAATTTACTGACTCTTTTCATGAAGCTACAAAATAGGATACCAAAGAATATTACAGGGATGTCTGGGTGGCTCAGCAGTTGAGCGTCTGCCTTCGGCTCAGGTCCGGATCCCGGGTCTGGGGATCGAGTCCAGCATCGGGCTCCCTGCCTAGAGCATACTTCTCCCTCTGCCTATGTCTCTGCCTCTCATGAATAAATAAATAAAATCTTTAAAAACAAAACAAAAACAGAAAAAACCAGCAAAATATTACATATAACAATATATAATAAACATTAGATCAAAATAAAATTTAAAAGTAAACAAAATATTCTGATAGCAGATACAAAATATAGTTCATAAAATTCAACAGCCACTAAAACAAAACAAAACAAAACAAAACAAAAACCTCATTAAACAGGGAAAAGGAGGAAATTAGGAATTTCCTTAGTCTAATATGGAGGAACCACATAAAATCCCGTAAAAGCATCATGTTTAATTATGAATTATTGACTATATTACTCTTAGTGTTGTAGCAAAAAAAAATCTGTAATTGCCACTTGTTCAATATTTATTCCAAATTATGCTAAGTAGAATAAGAAAGAAAATTATATATATTAGGTTTAGAAAAGTTGTGCTAAAACTACTGAGATTTAAGAATATGATTATGAATGTCTAACTACAAAAACGATTAGAAATAGTTGAATTTAATAAAGTTATTAAGTAGAAAATTAAGATAAACCAATCCTGTTTTTATATACCAGTAAGAAAATTAAAATATAAAAGTGCAGGTCACCCAGGTGGCTCAGCAGTTTAGCGCTGCCTTCAGCCCAGGGCCTGATCCTGGAGTCCTGGGATCCAGTCCTGCATTGGGCTCCCTGCATGGAGCCTGCTTCTCCCTCTGCCTGTGTCTCTGCCTCCCTCTCTGTGTGTCTCTCATGAATAAATAAATTTAAAAAATCTAAAATGTAAAAGTGCTGTTATTTGAAATAGCATAAAAATCAATGGTATAAATCTAACCATAATTATGCAACATTTCTACTAAAAAAAAGATATTAAAAAACTCAAAAAAATTAAAGAAGCCATAAATAATAGACAATATAAAATGTTTATGAGTTTAAGATACTTGATTTCATAAAACTATTTTTTCAAATAGATATATAGATTTAATTTAATCCCATTCAAAATCACAACTGCTTCTGTGGAAAAATCTTAGCTGAAACAAGTGTGGATATAAAAATGAAAAGAGGGATAATATCCAAGAAAATTTTGAAGTAGAAGAACAAAGACAAATTGCAATATTAGATAATAATAGTATATAGCTGTATTACAAAAGTATAATAATGATTCAAGTATAAACATGGAATGGAATAACGCTCAGAAACAGAACCACACATGCATGGACAGTTGATGTGTAACAATACTAAAATATTGCCAAAAAAACCTGCCACTGAGGTAGGTTTGTAAATTTTAATACAGTCTGTTATTTGCTCCATATATTTTTCATCGTTAACAAGGACAGATTTTTTTTTTGTCGTTGTATATTTTGACATTATCATTTTCTTAGGGTGCTATTCATCTTCAATAGTACATATGGGTTAAGTAAATTTCATTAGATATTAACTAGATTAGCTTCTAACTGATCTGTTTGCCTGGTATACTGGTATGCATTTTTTTAATGTTTACTTTCAATCTTCCTTCAATCTATTTGTGTAGTTCTTACAAATAGATTATAATTAGATCTTGATTTAAACCCAATTTGGCAACCTCTGTTTTTTACTGAATAATTAAGGCCATTTACATTTTTATGATTAGTGGTATATTTGAAAGTATTTAAACAATCTTATTTTGGCCTTTCCTTATATGTCTTTGTAGCAGATGATGTTAACCCCTTGGCCAGATTTCTTAGATCTTTTTAGCATTCTGTATTCCCGTATATTTGGCCAGAGTCTACTTCTGCAGCTCATGGTTTGAAGGATTTGCTCTGGCTACTGAGCCATATTTTGCTTGCTGGGGCAGAGCTTGGAGAATCGGAATTCACATTCCCCTAGAGCAGTCTTGTACCAAAGCCTAATGGAGCAGGAATATAAAAGCCCTTTCCTTAGGTTTGAAAGAAAACATGAAATACATCACTTAGGGCAGCTCTAGTGGGCCAGCGGTTTAGCGCTGCCTTCAGCCCGGGATTTGATCCTGGAGACCCAGGATTCAGTCCCATGTCAGGCTCCCTGCATGGAGCCTGCTTCTCCCTCTGCCTGTTCTCTGCCTCTCTCTCTGTGCCTGTCATGAATAAATAAATAAAATCTTAAAAAAAAAAAAATACATCACTTACCCAGGACTGTGGATCTGCTTTTGTGGAGCTGGGCCTAAGATAGTCACTTCATGTTCCTTTCTTATTTCTTCCTCTCCTGACTTCATTCTGACTGATTGAAGGTGATTCTTGTTTGCTTTTGTTGTTGTTTGTCTTGTTTTGTCTTTTCTTTTTCCTGGTTTGGAAATTACATACTATCTCATTTGTTCACGGTTAACAAAAATATTAAATTGAATACCTAATTTGACAAACTCTGTAGCCAGTTCTCAAACAATAAAAGGAAACAGACAAAATAACACTTTCCAAAAATTTAATACCGAGCATCATGTTCTGTTCTGTTCACATCATGTTCTGTTGATGTTCTTTTCTGTTCATTCACTTCATGTTAGTGTTTTCTAGATATTATTTACATTCTATTACCCCCATTTGATAATAATAATTATATTAATAATAATACTTATGAAAATTTTGAAAAAAATGGAAGTAGTGTTTAAAATAGCCAATGTTCACTTGGACTCATACTAGTGTTTTCAGATTTCTTTGCTCAGTAATGTTCGTTGTTTAATCTTGGACTATCCTGTTAAAGTAATGTTCTTTCTTACTAAACAGCATCCTTTAAAAATTGCTTTGAGTGACATTTTGTAGATATTGACTCTGGAGCCTCCTTTTGCTGGATGACCCATGAAAGATTTCAAGATCTCAAGTTTTAGGTATTTGAGTTTCATTGCACAGGTTTGTGGGAAACCCTGACCATCTTTCCAGGACACCAAGCCATTGATACTTAATACATTTGATTATGGAAATCAGTGAACAATATCAGAGCCAGTGAGGTACCAATATCTACTTAACATTTTACTAACTTACTTTTTGTTTTGCTTTGATTTGAAGACATTTTCTGTCATGTTTGCAATTGTGTGAAGCCTTGGCCAGATTTCCATAGGACTAAGTCCTATGGAAGGTATATATGGGTGCATAATTCAGTGGCCAAGCTGTGTGGCAAAGGTTAAAAGGCAGATGAGTGCCAGCCAAGGAAGAGACCAATGCCTGGTACAAGGTCCCTAAAAATTAACTTGTAAATCAGGCTCAAGTAAGATAGTGTTTATGTACTTACAATGAAAGAGGAGAAAGTCATGCACATGATCCAGGCCCTTGCAATGCATCGGTTCCATGGCCAGTAGACCCACTCCCCAGCTCACATAGGTGGTATAGTTGTGCCCACCCCACTCCATGCTGCAGTAGAAGTACCCCAGCACCTCCTCTATGTGGTGGGAAATACAGAAAACTGGTGGCAGCCTGAGAGCTATAAGCAGAACAGAGGAGTTTCTCTGAATCTGAAACAGGGAAAGATAATCCTGCACAAGATGGAAATCCTAGCATAGGCTGTTGGGGATCCCTTTGTCTTGGTGAGGAACTGGTCCCAGGCCCATTCTTATGTAGCCAGGCAGCAGAAAGACTACACAGAGGAGTTTCAACAATACTGATTGCCTTTGTCCACATTAGCAATACAATTCTAAAGAAACCTCACCTGTAATATTCATTATTTTGGCAAGTTTACCAAAGTCTACATTCTTGCCTTCAATTCTAACTTTTTCATAGTATCACAAATATTACTATCTTTATAAAGAAAGAGAGGCAAATTAATAAAGTTCAAGAGAAAACTCTGTAATATAAAAATGCCATTGAAAATAAGAAGCAATTCTCACTAGCACAGAAATATTTGCATGCATATGACTACTCCATTCTCTCCCCAAAGAAGCAGTGCCTTGTTTACATATGGACATAAACAGAATTGAATTATATTGTGTCTGTATTTAACGTCAAGAGATAAAGTTATACAAATGCATGTATCCCCTTAATAGCATTGGCCAGCTAATGAAGCAAAGTCCCTTCACTCCATAGGTCAAATTCCCCCTTTAAAGTGTCCTCTTCTTTGCTTCAATGTTTCTCTTCTTCCATGATTTTCTGGTTGAATGAGTTCCTCTCTCCATGGAACATTTATTTTTTATACATGTTAACTACTTCAAGCAGAGAAGAATCCAGGCCAGTTGCCTGAGAGATGTTTTCTTTTAAAACCTATATATATTTAATGAGACATAATTGTATTGATTTAAATGTTTAACTCTCAGAAGATATCCTTTTTAAAAATTATTTTCTAATTCTAAAGATCCTTATAAAAGAATCACATTCTTGCCAAAAAAGAGCAGTGTTAATCTTCTCATTTCTTACTGTGTGTAGGTGCTGAAGGAAAGGTGATTAGAACTAATTCAATGCTTGCTATGTTCTGCAGAGCAATATTATTTCACAGTATCTTATTTCATGATGACTATGACATGTTTTTTTTTTCCTTTAAAGAGTTTCTTTCTTTTTTTTCTTCCTTTTTCTTTTAAAGATTTTATTTATTTATTCATGAGGCACACAGACAGAGATGCAGAGACATAGGCAGAGGGAGAAGCAGGCTCTCTGTGAGGAGCCTGATGCAGGACCCCAGGATCATGACCTGAGCCAAAGGCAGATGCTCAACCACTGAGCCACCCAGGTGCCCCTATGACATGAAGATTTGTTTATTATTTTCATTTTAGAAATTAAAGGCCAGGGTCACCTGCCTGGGTGGCTCAGTTGGTTAAATGTCTGCCTTCAGCTCAGGTCATGATCCCAGGGTCCTGAGATGGAGACATACATAGGGCTTCCTGCTCAGCAGGGAGCCTCTTCTCCTCTTGTGTTCTCTCTCTTTCTTACTCTCAAATAAATAAATAAATAAAATCTTTAATTTAAAAAAAAAAAGAAATTAAACGCCATTCCTCAAAGGACAAAAGTGTCATATGATCAGAACAATATATGGGCTTTAATATAACTTATGCATGTGCGACGCTAGGCAGGATGAAGATTTCATAAGTTTAAAAGAACATTTTTAAGCATCTATTGCTATTCAGAGCTATGAACAATGGAATTAGATTTCCTACTTAGTAATAAACTATGGGTTACTGAAAACTCTCACACTAGCAATGAGTTGGCCATCAGTTTTATAGGAGATATTTTTACACGGAACTCAATGACATTGTCTCCGGGCACCAGAAAGAAATATGATTTCTCATACTATATCACTATGTTTTATAAGACATATGACATTATGGAATAATCTTAATGTCCTCTGGGTCAAAATATATAATTTCAAGTTAATATTTACCTAACCAAACAAGAGGATTGGATAACAAGGGTAAAACTTCTGTGCCATTAAAAAAAAATAATTCCAGGCTTTAATTACAATTTATACTGCACTTTGGGAAACTTTGAGTTAAAGCATTGCAATTTTTCTTCTTTAACAAGAGAGGTGACCTCAGCCTTCACTAAGTGCTTAGTGGAAGCATTTAGCAAAGCAAAATTGCAAGAGCATCCCAAGAGAAAATGAATTGCCATTGATACCAATGCCCTTTATAGAAAAGGAACTTCAAAACACATTTTACCTTAGTAAAAGAATGGAGATAGAACTGATTAACTCCAAGCTAATCAAAAGAGTTGGCCAAAACACTAACTGGGATACTCAAAGCTTTTGTTAAACAAAAGTAATCAAGAATCTGTATCATGCTAATGACTTTTATCATAAGGTTCTGAAATCTCTGTACATTTAGTCAAAGGTGTTTTTCAAGATATAGGTTGTCCTTAGCTGGTATTGTGCTTTGTACTTCCTCTCACAATGATACTGGTATAGAGTTCTAAAGATTTTGTTCAAAAGATTTCAGTTACAGAATGTACAGAGTGTACAAAGTACTTTAAGTTAAAAAAATCACAGAGTAGAAAAATAAAGATATGTGTAAACATCTGCAAGTTTGCATTTATTTATTTATTCATATATTGATATGTGATTTGACAAATGATCACATGCAAAAATAGATATTAATATCAACATCAAGAAATAAGTTGAAAATATTTTGTGCTATAAAACGTTTTGAATATCCAATAGAGAGCATATTAACTTCAATACAAACCTCTGAAATTCCAGTGGAATATTTTTTCTGAATATACTACTTAGCTAATGGTTATCTCATAATAAAATCTCACAAAAGTAAACTTGATCCATATTGTTCTTTCAATAAAGAATCTTACAGAAATGATATATACCTCCAAATCAAAGTTCCCATTTTCTAGATGAGGACATTAAAATGTTTATAAAAGTATAATTCTAAAAATAAGAAAAAAAAATAGGTGTGCTGGTGGCTCAGTCGGTTAAGCATCTGACTCTTGATTTCGGCTCAAGTCATGATCTCAGGGGCCTGAGATGGAGGTTCCTGTTGGGCTCCACACTGGGAGTAGAATCTGTTTAGGATTCTCTCTCTCCTTCTCCCTCTGCCTCACCTCCTTCTTTCTAAAAGAGAGAAAGAAGAAAAGAAAGAAAGAAAGAAAGAAAGAAAGAAAGAAAGAAAGAAAGAAAGAAAGAAAGAAAGAAGAAAGAAAGAAAGAAAGAAAGAAAGAAAGAAAGAAAGAAAGAAAGAAAGAAAAAAGAAAGAAAGAAGAAAGAAAGAAAGAAAGAAAGAAAGAAAGAAAGACGAAAAAAAAATAAGAATTTGATGATGCTAAATAGCTCAAACCCATTCATATTCTAGCAATTACAAGAGAAAAATGAAAGTTTAAGATGAATCTTTTAAAAATATATTTGCTACTTATCTATGTGACTTAGTCATTCTATCCCTTGTTATAAGTAATAGAAATCAACTTGAATTAATTTAAGTAAAATTCCAAATAGTTCCACAAAGGAATCTGGTGGAATCTAATGGAATCCAAGAGGTGGTATGCAGTAAGGGCCTCAAAAAGAAATTGAAACCAGGGCCTGGGAAGCCATCAGGGTATATTTCTAAGCTCCTGAGTCACTTTTTTAAGCTTTTACACAGTTTCTGTTCTTCTCCATGCACATGTTTTAAACATAGTTTTTCTGCACATCTCTTAGAGGAAAGTCAAAAGTAACTGACTCTCTTAGCCCTGATTTCAAAATCATGAGAAACTTCATTGTATTGACCCAGGTTAGAGAGGATGTGTCCCACTTTTCAGCTTTACTTTGTATTATTTCTTTTCTTCTGTTTGTATAGAGTTAAATTGCTCTTCTTTCCCTAGTTTCACAAAGTAGAAGCTTAGATTTTCTGTTTCAGATCTCTTATCTTTTCTGATGTACACATCACATACTGTAAAATTCCCTCTCAGCCCTGTTTCACTGCATCCCACAAAATTTGATGAGTTGTGTTTTGATTTTCAGTAAGTTCAAAATATTTAATGTATCTTGAAACATTTTCTTCTAACGATTTGTTATTTAAAACAGTGTTCTTTAATCTCCAATATTTTTGGGGATTCTCCAGCTATCTTCCTGAAATTGATTTCTAGTTAAATTCCATTTGGTCTGAAAACATACTTTGCATGCTTTTAAATTTCTTGAGATGTGTTTTATAGCTGAGAATGTGGTGTAGGTATGTGTTCAATGTAAGGTTGAGAAGAATGTGTATTGTGTTGTTGGATGAAGTAGTCTATCAGTGTCAATTAGATGAAGTTGACTGATGATGCTATTCAGGTCAGCTATTTCCTCACTGACTCTACCTGTTTAATTTATCAATTATTGAGAAAGGCATTGAAGTCTCAGATAATAATAATAGATTTGTCAATTTCTCCTCGCATTTTTATCAGCTTTTGTCTCATGAATTTTGACACTGTTGTTAGATACATATTTTTATGTATTATTATTATTGGAGAATTGGACACTTAATTATGAAATGTCTCTCTTTATCACTGGTAATTTTTCTTATTTTAAAGTATGCTTTACCTAAGATAAATATAGCTGTCCTTGGATTAGTGTTAACATGGCATTTATTTTTCCATTTTTTTATTTTCTAACCTACCTGAGCCTTTAAAGTGATTTCTCTCTGCAGACAACATATGAGCAGGTCTTGATTTTTTCACCAATTCTGTCAGTCTGTATGTTTTAAATGGTATATTTAGACCATTTATATTGTACGTGATCATTGATATAGTTGGATTAAAATCCATCTTATTGCAACAAATTTACTACTGGTTGATTTTCACTTTAATTTCTTTCTCTTTTAGGTTTTCTTTGACTTTAATTGATCATGTTATATGACATCACTTTATCTCATCTCTTAGAATATCAACTGTACTTAAAAATACTTTTGTTGTGGGGGGGTACCTGGGTGGCTCAGGTTGGGCATCTGCCTTCAGCTCGGGTCATGATCTCAGGGTCCTGGGATCAGGTCCCTTGTCAGGTTCCCTGCTCAGTGGGGACTCTGCTTCTCCCTCTGCCTCTGCCCCCCCCCCCCACAAGCTCATGCTCTCTTTCTTTCTTTCAAATAAATAAATAAAATCTTTAAAAAAATACTTTTAGTCATTGTTCTAGAGTGTACAGTATATGTTTTTAATCTAAGTCCACTTTCAAATAATACTATACCAAGTTGTGTATAGGCAAGTGTCTTACAACACAGTATTTTCATTTCTTCCCTCTCATCCTATGCCATAATACCATTCATTTTACTTATGAATGTTTTATCAACACCCATTTCATTGTTACTGCTATTCCTTGAATTGAACCGTTATGGATCAAAAAATAATAAGAAAAACACAGAGGTCATTTTACTTTTATTCCTTCTCCAATGGTCTTCTTTTCTCTATATAAACACAAATTACTTACCTCCAGCATCTGTAATCCCCCTGAAGATCTTTATTTTATACTACTTCAGTGCTGTCTGCTGAGTTATCTCAGTTTTTGTTTGTCTGAAAGTGTTTTTATTTCTCCTCCACTTTGGAAAGAAAATTTTGTTCTTCTATTGTTAAGGTGTTTCTACCATCCACCTCCCCCACCCCTAACTCTGTCTCTGGGTTTTTAAAGACATTTTCTACCTTTGGTTTCCTACAGTTTGAGTATGACATGTATAAATCTGATTCTTTGGTCTTGATCTTGCTTGGTGTTCTCTGAGCTACCTAGATCTGTGATTTGATGTCACTCACTAATTTTTTTTTTAAACTTAGCCATTATTACTTCAAATATTACTTCTGTTCTTTTCTTCTAGTATCCTATATGCATATAGGAATTTTGAATTGCCCCCAAGATACTAAATATTCTATTTTTTTGTACCTTTTATTGTTGCATTTCTATAGTTTGGGAAGTTTTGTGGACCTGTTTTCAAGTCCCTTTATTCCTTTCTTGGCCATGCTGTCTACTGATAAGCTCATCAAAGTTATTCTGTAATTTTGTCTCAGAGTTTTTAGTTTCTAATATTTCCTTTTAGTTCTCTGTTAAGGTTTCAATCTCTCTGCTTACATTACCATCTATTCTCACTTGCTGTATACTTTACATTACAGATTTTAACATGATTACCATATTAAATACCATAGCTATTTAAATTCCATATCCAACAATTCCAAAATCTATGTCATACTGATGCTTACATTGTCCTTGTAGATTATGTTTGTTTAATTGTGTTTTTTTCCTAGAGTTTTCTTGTTGAAAGCAAGGCATGATGCCATGGGCAATTGAAACTGAAGTAACTAGGACTTTAGAGTAAGACCTATTAACATGTCTAAAGTTGATTTGTGTTTGATATTTGTTATAACTGCAGGTAACAGACATTTTAATATCTTTTCTGGCCTTACTTTTATCCTCTTACTTACTATCTTGGTACTCAAAAAAACAGTCTGTGTCTTGCATCTCTTTCAGCTGTAACTCACTATTATTATTCTGGAAAACTACTGATGGTGTTATTTTGATAAGGATTGCATTTAAGGGTAATGAGTAAGTGCCTATAGGCAACTTCTGGATTCTCTGGCTTAAGTATAAGATTGTCATACTCTTTCCTTCCCCCTGCACTCTCCTATACTGCTGTTCATTTTGACTAGAGTCCTGCTAATGTCAATATTTTGACTCCATATATTCATATTCTGAATCAGGAGATATGAAGATGACTTATCTTTAGATTTTATTGACAGTTATATCATGGCCTTAGTTTTATGTTTATGATTGGCTATATGGGGTTTCTGTTAATGTTCATGAGAATATTTGGTGAGATTAAAAACCAATTCTACCACAATCATCTAGTCATACACAAATCTAACTGTTGCTTCATTTTATTATTTTTGTGAAATGAAAATTTAATATGTTAATTTGGTTGGGAATTGCTAACTCCTGTGAACTTATTAGGAATGAACCCTTTTATTTTTAAATACTTTTTGACTTACAGAAAAATTGAGAAAAAGTAGTATAGAGTTTACTTATACCCTTCACCTTGCCTCCGCTAAAGTTAGCATAACAACAGTACAATTATCAGATTTTAAAAAATGATCATTGATAGTAGGGAAATTAACTATATTAACTAAATGTAAGACCTCATTTAAATTTCTGTCTTTTCCCCCTAATGCCCTTTTTCTGTTTATGGATCCCACATGGCATTTAATATTGTGTCTCCTTAGTTTCTTCCACCCTGTATGAGTTTCTCAGTATCCTTGGTTTTCACTTCATTTTTTTGAAAAGTAATAGCAGTTTTACTTCAAAATGTCTCCCAATTTTAGTTTTTGTGCTGCTTTCTCATGATTCAATTGAGGTTATATAGCTTTGATAAGAATACCACATAACAATGTTGTGTTCTTCTCAGCACATCTTATCAGAGTATTTAATGTTAATAATATAGCTTATTACTAATAATGTTATCCTTGATCATTTGGTCTTCTGAGTTTCTCCACTGTAACATCAATGGTTTGTTGTTGTTGTTGTTTGCAATTCATAAATATCATTATAATTCAAAACTATAAAATATTCTCAAGTTTGTACCTAAACTTTGGTGCATTGATTTTAACATCCACTAGAGGAGCTAGTCTACAACAATTATTATTACAGTGACCATTTCTTTTTAATAATGATTAGGGGTTTTAGTTCTAATTAATTTAGTGTTTCTGTCTTTTGCTGTTAAGTTCACTTGGGGATGTTTAAGCAAAAACACCAGGTCTGCTTTAGCCCTTTATCATTTCAGGGGTTTTTAATTTCTTTTATTCTTTTCATATTTTTGCTGTTTTTGACTTCCTTAATTTTTTTTTCTTGAACACTTAAATATACTACAAGTCATATTAAATAATTTATTAAGTAATTAGTAATTTTAAGTAATTTTATATCATAAAAATATATAAAACAAACAAACAAAAATTGATGAGGACAAAGCAAGAGGAAGCAAATAAACTGATAGAAAAACTTTTATGTAATAGTCTTTTTTAAAAATTTTTATTTATTTATGATAGTCACACAGAGAGAGAGAGAGGCAGAGACATAGACAGAGGGAGAAGCAGGCTCCATGCACCGGGAGCCCCACGTGGGATTCGATCCTGCGTCTCCAGGATCGTGCCCTGGGCCAAAGGCAGGCGCTAAACCGCTGCACCACCCAGGGATCCCTATGTAATAGTCTTGAAAAAAAATTAAATAACAAACATTTGGGTCAAAATCAAAGTGAACAGTCTCAGAAAGAAGCCATACATTTCATCTAATCCCCTCAGAACTAGTTACCAATAATAAAATACTTTTTGAACTAAAACAGGTTGCTGTTTTCATTTTGCCATGACAACAGAATAAATTCTACTACATTCTTTGAGAACTCAAAATATCAGATCATTTAATCCTTTTGGGCAAATTATTTTTTCTACTTTGCAAGCTTTATCACATACATACATGAAAATCTCACAAAATACTGCTGTCCTATTGACTGTACTTGCACAGACTCTCCACATTTTTTTTTTCAGAGTACAAACATTCAAAATGTTTACTCATAAATCCTAAAATACACTTACTAATCTGGAAAAAGTCACAATGTTTACCATAAGACTATGCCTAATCCTACTATCTTACTACATAGCCTCAGGTGTACCTAGAAATATCCATACATAAGAAACAGTTTTGAGTAAATATTTTTAGGAAGTTGAAATTAGATTTTTAAAATGCCTAATCTTTTTGATAAAAAAAATGTTTTCGATGCTATTCATTTTTAAATTGCATCATCTATTCTTCTGGTTAATTAAAATGATCAATATAGTATGGGCACTTTAGTTTTTCTCAAGTTCAGTAGGGTGATATCCTGTGATGGCAGTAATCAGGAGTCATTTTATTCTCAGCAATATAGCATAGCCTTTAGGGATGTGCTGAATATTCATGAATACTTGTTCTAAACTAAATGTCTTAAAGCTACAACAAATTTTAAAACATCCTTATTTTGAAATAGTTGTGTATTTGGAAGAAGTTGCAAAATGGTACAGAGTCCCTTCACCCAGTTTCCAATTTCAACATCTTGTACAACTCTACAACATCAAATCCAGGAAATTGATGTGGGTATAATCTACATAATTTATTTAAATGTTTTATTATTTGTGTGTGTGCACTGTATTTGTGATTTGTGTGTGCTTTTATGCTATTTTTGTACATGAATAAATACTTAACTATCACAACCACGGTGCAGAAAGAACTATTGAATTTCCATGAAGATCTTCCTTTTGTTACCTTTTTATAATTATGTTCACTCTTCCTCTTGCTTGATCTCTAATCTGTACTATGCCTGTACTTGTACTAAATCTGTACTATAATTTTGTTACTTCAGGAATATTATATCGGCTAGGGCTACAGGGGTAGCACTTGGGCAGCCATGTCCCTGTGGCACCATTTCCATGGTCATCCTTGCTGTCAGTGATAAGCCCTTCATAAAAGCCAGCCAGAGCCACCTGTCCCAAAGCCCAGAAGATAAATCAGAGAGAAAGTGACAAGTTACAGTTTGAGATGGACATTTAAGGGACCCGTCATCAATTGGAGGAGAGTTATCTTGTGAAAGTTATTATTAAGGGAAGGCATCTGATGCATAGTTAGCTCTCAACCCTCTCCTCACTCATGCATCTCCATCCTCTTCATGAATGCTAGCAGAAACCTCACTTTGTTGAGACAGGAGCTGCCACTCCATGGGGAGTGGCTGCAGCGGAGGGGCCAGGAATGATCACCTTACTCTTCTAGCCCCTTCTTCTGGGTCATATTCACCCCTTCTTTAGTTGGTCTGCAGTGGTAAAGGTCCTCTCCCCAACTTTTTCTAAGAAATGAAACAAAAGCCACATTCACAGTCAAGGAGGGTAGGGTAAGGGTAGGGAATGCTTTATATATATATATATATATATATATATATATATATATATATATATTACATAATATTTTGAGATTTTTTTTAATCAGCATAATTCTTGAGATCCATCCAGCTTGTGTTCAGCCATCGTTCTCTTTTGTTGCCAAGTAGTGTCACATAATATGGATGTACCAGTGTATTTAACCATTTATTTGGTAAAGAACATCTGGGTAGATTCATTTGAGGCTCTTCTAAATAGCTCTATGTGAAATTTATGTAAATTTTTTGTGTGAACACGTATTTTCATTTCTCTGAGTTAAAGTCCAGGAGTACGATTGCTGGTTTGTATGGTAGAGCCTGTTTAGATTTTTAAAGAAACTACCAGTTCTATTCAATTCTAAAGTAACATGTTTTTCATGTGTTTGTTTATTTAAATACAGTAATGTACTGATAAATTTCATTTAATTATTTGTTTATAGATCAACATGGAGAGAACTGAATTTTTTATTCTGTCTTCTAAATCCATTGAACATGATGTATCATATCATTATAATCATTTAGATTTTCTCTTATCTCTTCCATTAGCATTTTGTAGTTTTTAGTATGGTTATATTTATATATCCTATATATCTTTGGTTATATTTATACATAAGGATTTAATCTTTTGAATAATCATAACTGCTTTTGTATTTTTAGTTTAGGTTTCCACACGCATATTACTAGTGTATAGAAACACAGTTGATTTATATATGCTGATCTTACCTTAGTTTTGAATAGTTTTTGAATGGTTTTGTGCACATTTCTTGGGATTTTTTACAAATACAACAGTAGAAACTGCAAGTAAAGACAGTCAATGTTTTTCTTTCTAATCCATGTGCTTTTATTTCCTTTTTTCCCAATTGCCTTGACTATGACTTCCAGGATTATGTAGAGTAAGAGAGGCTACAATGGATATCCTTTCCTTGTTCTTGATCTAAGAAGAAAATTTTTACCCATTAATCATTAAATGTGTTAGCTGTATTATTTTTTTTGTAGATGTCCTTTATCAGGTTGAGGAAGTTTCTATTTCTAATCTACTCAGAGAAGATTTTGTCACCAATGATTGTTGATTTTTGGCACACACTTTTTTCATTCCAATTGATATATTTATGGGATTTTTCTACTTTAACTTATTAATACAGTAAATTGTATTGATTAATTTTATAATACTGAACCAGCCTTCCATCTCTGGAATAAAACTCACTGGGTCACAGTGTATAATTAGTTTTACATATTGCTCAACTTTATTTGTTATACATTTTCTTGAGGATTTTTGCACCTATGTCTGTGAGGGATGCTAGTTTGTGGTTTTCTGTTTTTGAACTACCCTTGCTTAATTTTGGATTCAAGGTAATACAGAGTATATAAAGTGAATTTGCAAGTATTCTCTCTTCTATTTCCTAGTAGAGACTGTGTAGATTTGGTGTTAATTATTTTGTAAAAATTTAGCAGAAATCTTTAGCTCAATCATTTATATTTGGAGATATATTTTGGAGAGAATTCCCTAACTAAACTAATTCAATTTTTAAAATGGACACAGGCAATCTAATATCAGTTTAGCTTGTGCCTTTTAAGAAGCTGATTTTTATTATCTCAGTGGCAGAATGTATTCATCACCAGCTGAATAGGTTTCTATTTCATTTGAACCTCAGTTTCTCTTTTATTTAATTTTCAGGTATAATTCCATGGTAAACATACTTTTGAATCTATGTTGTGTGCTGGCATATTGAAGCATCATTTTTCAATAATTTAAATTCCTGCACTATAGAGACTTCATATGTTCAACCAGCTATCCACCTAAAAGAAAAAAAAAACTTATTTTAGCTATCATGCTATCAGAAAACTATATTTCATACTGATGGGTCATAACAGAAACACACTTTTAGAGTGATTTACAAAAAAAAGCCCAAGGCATGTTTGTTTTGTTTAAAAGGTCTGGGAAGTACAAAAATGAAACAGAAGCCATAAATGGAAGTTGATTTACTTTATGAAGCCAAAATTCCTCTGTGGTGTTTATCCCAATTTCTACACAATAACTTGAAAATCAGAAAATCTTTGCCATCAACCAAAACAACAAAATGGCTAAAACAAACAGAAAAACCTTTCCTTTCTTTGAATGTAGTATTTTTTTCCTGTTCAAAGTGTAGTTGGTTTTTAATATTATCATTTTAACTTAATTTAAATATGCATTATGTGTATTTGATGCTACTTAGAAAATTTTACTGAATATTTTTAAATTGGTGTTTACAGAGAGAAAAAATGTCTATCCAAATGTTTTCAATATTATATCCAGTATCAAGCTATTATATTGGAAAAAATACAATGCTTACATAAAATCAGAACAAACAAAAATTATAATGCTGGAATGATAAATAATCTACACAAAGGTGACATTTCTAACTACAGAGTTTTTCGCTTAGGGAATAAAAATCTAAGCAGTAGGTTGATACAAATGTGTGCCCATATAAATAGATATGAGAAAGCAAAAAAAAAAAATAGTAATTTATATATTTATCTTTTATTCTCCCTTTCACTAAGTATACCTGATAATTGGGCCTTAGTCCTTGTATGTGTTTGCTACTGTCACAAAAATTCTGTGACTATAAAACAAACAAAAGAAACTAACCATTCCAAAGTCACTACTTAAAGCAGTAATCATTCTCACAAGTTTTCAGATCAACTGCAGGTCAGTTGGTCTAGACTGTGTTTATTTTACTTTTTTAAATATTTTATTTATTTATTTGAGAAAGAGAAAGAGAGAGAGAGAGAGAGAGAGATCGCATAAGTGGGAGGGGCAGAGGGAGAGGGAAAGAGGGAATCTCATGTGGACTCCACGCTGAGCATGGAGCCTGACGTGGGGCTTGATCCCAGGATCCCAGACTATACTATCAGTTCTCCTGGGTCTCCAGTTTACCAATTCAGATTTTAGGACTTTTCAACCTCCACAGTATGTAATGCAATTCCTTATTATGTACTTAAATATATATTTTGTTTTTCTGAAGAAAAGCATTTAAGGCAAATACATTGGCCATTGCAGAAGTTAGCCATTAATACAAGTCATTAAGAGAGCTGGCTGCTAAGAGAAGGGCCTCTGTAGTAACTAAATCACAGAAGTGAGAAGTGAGAAAATATAAAGAGGTGAAGCCAGAGTAAGTAAGAACTTAATTCTTAAAAAAGTGGGGAATTTTTTAAGGGGATTTTCAAAAAACTCATATATATATATATATATATATATATATATATATATATATATATATATACAAGAAGTCAAATATTTAGCCGTATCATGCACAGAGGGTCTCATCAGGCAAGCAACAACAGCCAAAAAGGGGTAACTTCCTCATTTAGTTAGGTGAGAATTTTACTGTTTTCTTAATCTTACCCATGAATTTCAAATACATCAAACATTAAAAGCATCTTGAAGAAGAAATCATGGTGAAAAGATAGTGAATATCACGTGTCCTTTCCCTGTGTGTTTCCAAAAATTGGAGGCCTCCCTGAAGGTGAATAGGAGATGAATATTGAATTGGGTGAGCAATTTTAAACTGATTAAATTTGATGGAATTAAGAAAAATCAATGTATTTAAACAAAAACAAATAAACAATGACAACACCAAAAATCAGGTACTCATTTCTGCCACCTCCCACCCTACCTCTGGCAACCACCTATCTGCTCTCTATATCTATGAGCTTGATTTTTTTTTTTCTTGTAACTTTTTAAAAGTAAAAGTTCCTAGAAAGGTATAAAACCTGTCTAAGGAATAGGAAAAGGTATTTCCAAAAGCATGATTGAAAGCATTGATTGAAGAATATTAAAACACGATGATTGTATTATTTTGTGAGGTAATTATCTACTTCCTCACACTGGGTTGGTCTCCTAAAAAACCCATGAAAAATTGCTCCATCTAAATTTTAAGGTAATCAATTCACTAGAGAACTGAAGGTAACAAATCAAGTCACTCATCTATCATAACATGTTAGCCATAAGCCAAGGCCGAGGCCTTGGTGCCTGACCATGCCAGAAGAAGGACCAATGTTCCCTCAACTATAAATATTCAGCTGGCAAAACAGGACTGAATTCAAGGTCCTGTCATTTCATTATGTTAATAGAACTTGCCCCAGATAATGACAGAGAAAAGACTTGTGGCTCATCAATCATGCAGCTTAAACTCTACACTCTAAAAGTTAGAACCTCTTTTCTAGACACTAAGGTTGTTCACTGATACCCAAGTATGCAACAGGAGACAGAGATGGATACTTCTACATTTGCATCTCTCTCTTAGTAGGCTCCTATTTATATCTTTTCCCTGGAAAATCCAATCTATGTTCCTCCTAGCTAATGACAACTAATATTTTAAGAATAAAGTACTCCACCATTGCATTCAGTCCAATATCACTCCTGCTTGCCTCCCACTCTTCCTTTCAAATCTCTAACACTCCTTTATTTGCTTTCATTTCAATGTGGGTTTTCCTCTATCAAAGCATCTAAAACATTAATTTGTATGTTTGTATGTTTTATTTATGTACTGTAATTTCTGACTCTCCCATAATTAGATATTTGATTTCAGCAAATGTATTCAACACATTTATATTCTCAATGCCTTGTAAGATTTCTGAAACAGAAGAGAAGTTCAATATATTTGGGTGTGATGAAGTGGTTTAAGTTTCCCCTTTGAAGCACCTACTTTGTGTCAGCCACTGTGCTAAGTGACATACGTGCTAATATTACCTTGTACGACAAACCTAGTATACTTGTAGAATATGTTTTCCAATTACCTGCCTAGCATCTATCTATCCCTGTTTCCTTTATGCAATCCGACCCCCAGTTTGTTTGGCTACCTTTAAGTCCTTACTGATCTTGGCTATTATGTTTCAGCACAATTATCAGAGAATAGATTGAATGTGACAAGTGTGTGTGTATATATGTGTGCGCGTGGTATAGATAGATACAGTATTATCTATAGTAGATAGTACTATCTGCTATTCTGTATAGAGAGTAATTAAGGAGAAGCTTTTTGTAGGGCTTCTTGGAAGAGTTTCTTTGACCTTATAAAGCAGTGAAGTAAAAGACTCTTAGATTTGCTACACTATCTTGAGTGAATGAAGATGATAAGACTAAGAACCAGTTGGAATTCTAAATTGGTACAACAAAAAAAATGAAAGCAAACCAAATCCCTGATGAAGCAAATGAGTCACAGAATTAAACTCTGGGGCCATATTTATCTTAGGTTCTAAAATGCATGATAATTATTTTCCTTTTCTTTTTTTTTGCCAAAGAAAGCAAAACCAGGGATCCCTGGGTGGCGGGGATCCCTGGGTGGCGCAGCGGTTTGGCGCCTGCCTTTGGCCCAGGGCCCGATCCTGGAGACCTGGGATCAAATCCCACGTCAGGCTCCCGGTGCATGGAGCCTGCTTCTCCCTCTGCCTGTGTCTCTGCCTCTCTCTCTCTCCCTGTGTGACTATCATAAATAAATAAATTAAAAAAAGAAAAGAAAAGAAAGCAAAACCAATTACTGCATTATTTTTACCATTATTTTATATGTGATGTTGAAATCAGAGTTTAAGTAAACCAACTATTTTGACAATTATAAAATAATTTCAAATCTAAGTCCCTTTTTCCAACACCACTGTTTTTCCATGGCACCATAGGGTTTGTGAGAAGTCTCAGTAAACTAGTGAGTATCTTCACTAATTCCAGTGAAATGTTCTCTACTTTTCTAAGCATAATTACATAAGGCATTAAACAAAAACAACATTTCTCTAATATTTGTAGAAATCTCACTGAGTTATTCCACCAAACTGATACCAATATTAAAACTAAACCCTGGGACACCTGGGTGGCTTGGTGGTTGAGTGTCTGCGTTCAGCTCAGGTCGTGATCTCGGGGTCCTGGGATCAAGTCCCCTATCAGGCTCCCCAAGAGAGTCTGCTTCTTTCTCTGCCTATGTCTCTGTCTCTCTCTGTGTCTCTTGAATAAATAAATAAATATCTAAAAAAAAAAAAAAGAAAGAATAAAACTAAACCCTATGTCAATGTTAATGATTTTTAACTATCTCTCCTCTTAACTTTATACATGATACAGTTTTTATCCTTTGCTAGCCTGGACATCGATAGCTTAATTAAATGACAATATTTAAAAGGAATAATTTTGATACTGACCTTCTGTCGAGAGAATAATGAGGTTAATCATTTACTCCATAGTGTAGTAAGATTCCCAATGTTGATTTAATGATAATAGGGTTTGAAACAACATACTGAAGGGAAACATGAGGAGGATCATTTAGACTCTCTATAAGGTTCTGGTCACTCCAATATATACTTAAGAGAACATACTCCCTATGGATAATAAAAATGATGCCCTACAGGGCAAAACAGATGAATTCTAAGACAGCAGATGCATGGAAGAAAAAACCTGATACCTTACTTCATATTATAGAAATTTACAAATGTTAAGAATAATTTAAAACTAGAAAGCTCATCAGAATTTGAAAACAGCAAAAATGCATCAAGCAGCTATATACAATAAGATATTCCAGCCATATCTCTTTTTGGAGCAATCATAAATCAAATACTTAAAAGGAAGACCAGACTGTTTAGTGGAAGTACATGGCAGACTGGTTATAAATTTGAGATATATGTCAAATAAGAAAGAAAAGAAAGACAATTTTACACATAGTTAACTGTATGAAAAGGTCTGCTTCTGAGGAATGATATTAACTGTGTGGCAGTGCTTATCACAGTCTAAATGGATCTTCCAGAAAGCAGAGGGTTTCTGTTAGACTGTTGCTGGTTCTCAAGTTCCAAGCAAGAGGCAACAATTGCATTTGCGGTATTCCCCAGAGCAATTCTTACTTCTCACTTCAGTGTTGGCTGCACTGACGCTGCAGCTTTGCACAGTCCTGGGCTTTATGAAAAGCTCAAAGAGGGTAATTGAGTACAAGAAAAGAAAAGAATTCACTTCAAGGTTATATGCTCAAACTATTTAACATTGAATTCCACCAATAAGAAGTCTGCTGGTTGGAAGCAAAGTTGCACTAAGCAAAATAGATGAGCTCTTTGAGGGAAATGATAGAGCTTTTTGTAAGTCCCCAAATTTCATTAAAGAGTCTTGGTAGATCCAGCCAAGTAATAGGAACAGTCTCATTTAGCCTAAACAATATTCAGCAAAAAAACTACAGCCAGAATAAGAGGTTAAGAATAATATTTGTCAAATTGTCAGTAATCAGTATTCAATAACTGCATATGGATAAATCTCTCATATGTAGGAGTCATCCGTGGGAGCTTATTTATCATTCCTTCTAGATTGTGAACAGAAGTACAATGCAACAAATAGTAATCTCCGTTTAGTTAATTGCAGCCCTACAGCAAATATGTCGCCACTACCAGTGGAAGTGCCAATCAAGTTAAGAAAGAATAATAAAACTCAATAATTAAATTAAATTGTTAGAATTTGAGATCAAGATAGAAGTCACCTTTTCCAAACCTCCATCAAATATCTCAGCTTAGTATAAAAGCAAATTTTCATATGGACTAAAGCCAATTTCCTGATGATTACACAGAAAGATTTAATGTCATTTGTTCCACATAATTTAGTTATTAAAATAATTCAATTTTTAAAGATCTAACCTTGCATTAAAATACAAATGAAGGCAAAATTTTGCAACTCACATAATAGATGATGCAATGTGCAGTTTTACATTTTTAGAACACAAATAAACCTGCCCTTGAAGAAAATTTTACGTATGTAGAAAAAGACAACTAGCAAAGAGAAATCAGGGGTATTTCACTTTTGGAAGAATGAATAATTGCCTGTACCAACAGTGCAGACTGAGGAACCCTTGCAAGAAATAGATAGGAGGCAGTTATAATGAGACCTCATTCATGGATTCAAATAGGCAGGATCACCTCATGAGTGTTGGTACAAAAGTCTGTCCTTAATATCCGTGGGGGATCCCTTCCAAGACTCCTCCTAGATGCCTGAAACTGTAGGTAGTAGCAAACCCTATGCACTCTTCGTTTTTTTTTTTTTATACCTACATACCTATGATAATGTTTAATTTCTAAATTACAGAGATGAACAGCAATAACCAGTAAAATACAACAATTGTAGCAATATACTGTAGTAAAAGTTTGTGTGAATGTGGTCTCTCCTTCAAAATGTCTTATTGTACTGTGCTCAGCCTTTTATGATGTAAAATACCTTTAGGTATTTTATCATCTCACATCTGCCACACTGAAATCATTAGAACTGAGGTGAAAATAAGTGTGACTCTTTGATTTAATAGTTAACATTAAATAGTTAATAGTTAACATTATAAGGAGTGAGTAAAGTTAAATAAACAAGTAAACAGGTTAACACTGCAAAAGGGTAAGTGACTTCTCAGTTATTTTGTTGCAAACTTTTCTTGTGCCTGCTGTATGTCAGGAAGTTATTGCCCTACACAGATGTCAAAACACATGTGCATGGCTGTGTTGTGCAGGTTTGTAAGTCAATGCCGTTAATAAACTTTCAAGGGCTAAATTTTGAGGGCTTAAACAGTTTCACATGAAAAAAATTTTTTCCTCATATGGAGGCATTTTCAAATTCATTAATGCAATACGCTTTTTTTTTTTTTTTTTTTTTTTTTACAGGGGGGAGAGAGAGGATAAAACTCATTTTATTATGTCAGTCTATCTTAAAATAGTATTCAACTTTCAACTAGAGGACATGCAAATTTCTGTGCTTATAGATATTTAAAAGATTAAATCTATAATTAGAATTATTTAATTTGCATGGACAGAGTTTATTTTATCCTAAGCAAAGATGATATTTAAATTGCTGGTATAATTTGATGACAGTAGTAAGAAACTCAATGGTAATTAAAGACTCATTAGGTTATCATTGGAGCGTTAACCTGTCCCATCTCACCTTCAACAAAACAAATTGACTCAGTGATAGATTTATAGGAGCATCATTTTAAGGTTAGAACTACTTTTGTGGAGAAAATGGGTGTAAAAAGAAGAGAAACATCCTTCATTTGTCTCTATTATTCATAATCTGAATGCTCCATGAATCATAAAACTGCATGTCACCCCCCCCATGAAGGGACTTAAGTATTCACTCTTTAAAAAATATACATTTCGTGTTTTTAAGAAGTGAAGCACATCTCCATAACACTTCCAAATAACTCTATTAATATTTCTCATATGTAACTTAGAAGAATGGAGGGGAGAAATGAGGGGAAAAAAGATCATTGTCTTCTCTTCCTTTTATTCTTACTGTTAGATTGACAACTTATCACAGCTGTGTCAATACTTTATGGGAAAGTTTTTGTTATGATAAACTTTTAATGAATCTTTAATGTTTCCTTAATTTCTATCAAAGATCACACAGTTGGTAATGCAATTATGAGTAATAATGCATCTTAAATTCAAGAAATAGATACTGTGTGCAATTGGCTAATTGATTTAATAAAATATCTGACACCATCCTTGCAACATCAACCAAGTTTAATTGAAATCTGTGTATTTTAATATTGACCAGAATGACAGCATACGCCACAATGCTTCTGGCATTGCTATAAATTGTCCAGGAAATGCCTGAGTATTAAGTTTTCGCCCTAATAATTAAAGAAATAGGACATACAACAACCTGTCCCTATATATCTTATTAGGTTTGCAGGGTTTTTTACTACTATTTTCACTCTGAAAATCAAGATTTTTTCTTTAAGAACAAAGCTCTAGTGATTTTACAAAACTTGTTTTCTGATAAATTTTCCAAATCAGCCAAACTACATTATTTACTTGCTGATATTTCTCATTTAAAGTCAAAATGTTGGGCTCCCATACAATCATTTTCTAGCTATGTGAAATTGCAAAAACATAACTCACAAGTGTAGGTCACCAAGTCCTCATTTGTAAAGTGCCTATTCCTGTGAAATACATGTAAAGCACGTTGTACAACACCAAAGGATTTTCCAAAAGAAAATTTCCCCAGGGGCAGCCACGGTGACTCAGCAGTTTAGGGCTGCCTGTCCAGGGCCTGATCCTGGAGACCTGGGATCGAGTCCCACATCAGGTTCCCTGTATGGAGTCTGCTTCTCCCTCTGCCTGTGTCTCTGCCCCCCTCTCTCTCTCTCCTTCTCTCTCTCTCTCTCTCTCTGTTTCTCATAAATAAGTAAATAAATATCTTAAAAAAAAGTTTTCTTACAGTTGTGGAGGGAAAACACAGGAGAGCCAAATGAATGGCATGCTTGTTTTGAGAAGACAAAGGCTGTAATCCAGCTACCACTGATTGGGATCTCCTGATAGAGAGGATCCCAAGTTTATATTCATAAAATTGACATACTCTCCCTAGAAGAAAACTATGCAATAGTCAAACGAATGACAAAGATTTCAATACTGAAATCACACATCCATTTCTCTCTATGTATATTCTAAATGCTATCTGTTAGGTTTTTGGCCTAAAATAAGGGATTAATGTCAGTAAAATCTGGTTTCCTTTTCAAAAAAACAAGAATATGTAATGAGATTTAACACAAAATAGGTCTTAAAATACTGTAGTTTGTTGCTGTTGAGAATTCTTTTGGGAGGGCTAAGACAAGGAAATCACTGAACTTCAAAGTAGTAGTTTAGGCTTGCCAGAAGAAGGGAGTTTAAGTCATTATTTGGAATTAAAAACATAAGGTAAGATCTTGGTCTAACATATAATATTACAACATGTATAATGTTGTATAGTGTATAATGTGATGTAGGTATTGAATAAATGAAAAATTACCTTAATGCTACGAGTAAACTTGCTCCTGAATAGAAAAATAATGAGTCAATACCATAAACCTTGTACTCATAATTTTTTTCCAACCGATAAAAATATATGTTTATTTATACTGTAATATTAAAAATGCAATCTTGGTGTTTATTTTATAGTGTATTATATCATTAACATAATGCTCATGTTTCACTTTCAGAAAGGGCACATTGCATCAGGTGTAATAGAGTGTTATTAAAAGAAGCAAAGGATAATATGTCACATTAGCAAGTATTGGTTTAAGAATTGTGTTTAATGTTCATGTACCGAGGAGGTGAGTTTTGTTTAGACTAAATATCATTATAAAGCTTATTATTATGAGTCATGTTAAATATTCACAATTCATTCTTCATCAGGAATTTTGTCGTTGTTGGAGGGTGGCGTTTTCTTTACATATTGATTTTACAAAAACAGAAAATGGATCTATGCTAAGTGGCAATCAGTAAATGATTAGAAAAATTCTCTCTCAAAGTGTAGAGAAGCCTATATGATATTGTAATTGGTGTTGAGATTCTATAAATAGTTTTCTTTAGATGTTGCTGTGTTTCTAATTATACTGGAAGTTATCTTATTACATGCTACAGAGATTCTGAATAATTAAATGTAATCGAATATAATATCTAACTTTAATCATCAGTGTCAGGAGCTAATATGTTTTCCACATGGTGCATGAACTGTACAGCCATTGAGGATGTATTAACCAAAGCGAAAATTTTAATTTTACTCTTGAAATTAAAACATATTTTGTCATGTAGGATTTAAGGTTTTAGCAAATATGGTAGAAATTGTTTCTGTATTTAAAATAACATGCTTATACCTATCAATGTATGAGTATATGATGTCTTATGAATCCCACTACCATAAATAACATTATGTTAGTCTTTAGCCATTGATTCTGCTGAGTCTTTACATAAACATAAGCAGTTGGAGTATGAAAGTATCTAGTTCTATACAAGAGATAAGTTATCATAAAATTTGTATGTACACAGGAAAATGCGAATCAAAGCCATGATAAGGTATTACCTCACATTGGTCAGAATGGCTAAAATTGGCGACACAAGAACAACAGGTGTTAGCCAGGATGCACTGTTGATTGGAATGCAAACTGGTATAGGCACTCTGGAAAATAGTATGGAGTTTCCTCAAAAGGTTAAAAATAGAACTACCCTACAATCCAGCAATTGCACTACTAGGTATTTACCCAAAGGATACAAAAATACAGTTTCAAAAGGTACATGAACCCTGAAGTTTATAGCAGCATGATCAACAATCCAAACTATGGAAAGAGCCCAAATGTCCATCGACTCATGAACAGATAAAGAAGAGATGGTATATGTATACAATGGAATATTACTCATTCATCAAATAGAATGAAATCTTGCCATTTGTAATGACATGGATAGAGCTAGAGTGTATTATGCTATGCCAAACAAATCAGAGAAAGACAAACACCATATCATTTCACTAGTATGTGGAATTTAAGAAAGAAAACAGATGAACATATGGAAGGGGGAAAAGAGAGAGGGAAACAAACCATAAGACACTTTTAAGGATAGAGAACAAACTGAGGGGTGATGGAGGGATGTGGGTAGAGGATGGGATGGATGGGTATTTGTGATGAGCACAGGGAATTGCTGTAAGTAATGAACTGTTGAATTCTACTATTGAAACCAACATAACACTATAGATAAACAAATAAAATTCAAATAAAAATTTTAAAAAATTATGTCTACTAATTTAATGTCGATTAAAAAAAACTAAAATTTGAAGACCATACTGTTTGGTAAGTCTACAAAATGGAGGAAACACAAATCAGTTGTTCTTTTGGCACCCAATCAAAAGGAGGAGGCTCACACATATTTTATTTTGACACGTTTTTCAAAATTTAATGCAGGTTTAAGATAGAATGCATTTCTAAATATGTAAGGTTCTAATTCCTTATATTGTTGCTTTCTATTATAAGCATATTTTAAGGCATATGACTATTTATGGTTTAAGAAATACTTTTTTATAGTAAAATAATCTATAATATAAGTTATAATATTTTGTTGATAGTAGACATAATTATTAATTACTTATCTAGTGACTACTTGAGATGGGAAATATTCATTTAATAGCATTGTTCAGAATTGCATAGATTAAAACACTAATTTAGTTAGAACCTTCTGTACTGCCTAATGTGTATTCTCTTTTTCAACTTGCAACACATGTATGTTTGGGGTTTCCCAGGTATTGCTTGCCACTACTCTAACTCTTGCTTGTAGCTATAGCTGCAGAGTCAGGCATTCTAGATGTTGGAAAAACCACACTGGGAAAACATTAATTTCTTCCATACCATCAGGTTACATCAAGATTATGTGATAACTCTATTATATCTCAGGTTCTTCACTGGATCTTATGCCAATATCCTTTAAGCAGCAAAGCCTAGTGAAACTGAGTCTAGTTTTAAACCTTCTTGACTACATTCTACTTTATTGTATGACAAATCTTCTACTTTACTGGTAGGACTAGATTCCTATCTAGAATCCCAGTTTGCTCATCTGAGGTCTGAGGTCTTCTTTCCTTTTTTTTTTTTTTTTTTTTTTAAGATATTATGTATTTATTCATGAGACACACACACACACACACACACACACACACAGCGAGAGGCAGAGACACAGGCAGAAGGAGAAGCAGGGTCCATGCAGGGAGCCCGACATGGGACTAGATTCCAGGTCTGCAGGATGAGACCCTGGGCAAAAGGCAGCGCTAAACTGCTGAGCCACCTGGGCTGCCCGAGGTCTTCTTTCCTGAAGGTTAAACATTGGCCAAATATTTTAATGACTTTTTGGCAGTTTGCCCACAGAAGATGGTTTGGAACCAAACGGAATGAACCCTCTTTCTGGCTTGGAGTATAATTTGTTGCAGAAGATTTTGCTTCAGTGAAGAACAGATCACTAAAGTCTACTCGTACAATATCGGTTGAGTTGGATCATAAACAAATCTGTCCTGTAGTTTCTTGTCATTTCCACAATCTCCAACGAACTCATTCCTGATTGTTTCCGCTTTTCTGATGTATTTAAAACAGAGGATGGGATGCCTGGGTGGCTCAGTGGTTTAGCTCCGTCTTCAGCCCAGGGCATGATCCTGGAGACCCTGGATCGAGTCCCACGTCAGGCTTCCTGCATGGAGCCTGCTTCTCCCTCTGCCTGTGTCTCTGCCTCTCTCTCTCTCTCTCTGTGCGTCTCTCATGAATAAATGCATAAAATCTTTAAAATAATAGAGGATGGAATAAGCCCAGTGGAACTTTAACAAATGTGTTCCTGAAATGTCTTTTTTTTTTAAACCTGTTTCTACTCTTATCTACACTATAAGATTCATATTCATTTATAAATCATACTGTAGATAATTTTTTGTTCTTTGTCTATGCTAAAGACACTGGAAATAAAATATTTGTTAAATTATTTAATGTGGGCATGAGTAATAAGTAGAGACAGGCAGCATCTGCTGTTGATTGAAAGCAGATTATTGGTTAATTGTGGTGATAATTTAGCACATTATATTAAATGCAGGCTCTTTAAACTGAAAAAGAAACATCAAGATAGACTTTTAAGAATGACTTCTTGAGTTTTTCTTTATCTCTCAATTTCTGTCTTGTCTTTCAGGACACAAATTGAGCAAATCAAATCAACATAATAATCACCTAATCATGTGCCTAATTCAACTAGAAACATATGCACATTTCTGTAACTGTCACTTAAGTGTGAATGTATATCTTAGCAGCACCTCCTTCCACCCTTTTTAATTGATTCATAAATTTGCTGTCTTTAATTATGTTGGAGATTGTAGTTTATGACCTCTCTACTATAATAGGGGCTGTCTGAGCATCAATTTACATCTTAAGTTATGTCTTCAGATGTAAATGTGTGCCTATTAGAAGAGAAACTTTTCTCTCATCCTTTTTTACAATATGGATTGGCTTAGAATTTTCTAAATCTTTAAGGTCTGTTTCCTTTTGATTAACAATTCTGTCTCTAAATCATTTATTTTCACATTTCACCATAAGTGGTCAAGAGATACCAGGCCGCTACAACATTCTGCTTAGAAATTTCCTCAGTCAAGTATCCAATTTTGTCACTGTCAAATTCTACCTTCCACAAAACACTAGCACACAAACAAAATTCTGCCAAATTCTTCGCCACTTTCTAACAAGGATTTCCTTTCCCCCGTGGTTTATAATGTTTCTCATTTCCACCTGAGACCTCATCAGAATAGCCTTTATCATATGTATTAATACCAACGTTCTATTCTGGATTACGTAGATATTTCCTAAAGTTTAAGACCTTCTCAACAGCACTCATTTTCTTTCACCAGAATTGCCCTAAATGATCCATTCACAGCACTGTAGGCTTTTTCTTGCATATGTCTAAAAACTCTTCTAGTCTCTACCCATTACCAGTTCCAAAGCCACTTCTGCATTTTTAGGTATCTGTAGCAGCACCTCAGTCTTAGGACCAATTTCTTAATCTATTAAAGCTGCTATAGCAGCATACTATATATATAGACTGGATGACAGAAGTTTTAGTTCTAGAGGCTGGAAGTCCAGGATCAAGGCACTGGCAGTTTGGGTGTCTACTGTGGGCACACTTCCTGGTTCTTGGAAGGACATATTTTCACTGTGCCTTCACATGGTGGAAGGGATGAGAACCCTCTGAAGTTCTTTTATAAGGACACTAATCCTATTCATAAGGGCTGTGCCCTCATGACCTAATGGCTGTTCAAAGGACCCATCTCCTAATACCACCACATTGAAGATTAGGCTGTAACACACGAATTTCAAAGGGAAACATTTAGTCTATAGTAAGATCGAAAATTATTTAGGTCAGAAACTTTGATCCACATGAAGAAAAGAATGCTGGAAAAATAATCCAGATAAATTAAAATATTTTTTCTTATTCTTAATTCATCCCAAAATATCCATTTGCATAAAATAATAATGGTATCAATTCCTTTGGTAATGATAGCACATGGAGGGGCACCTGAGTGGCTCAGTGGTTGAGTGTTTGTCTGCCTTTGGCTGAAATCGTGATCTCAGGGTCTTGGGATTACTCCTGCATCAGGCTCCCCAGAGGGAGCCTGCTTCTCCCTCTGTCTGTGTCTCTGCCTCTCTCTCTGTGTCTCTCATGAATGAATAAATAAAATCTTAAAAAAGAATGACAGCACAGGGAAAAGTGAAATGCACGGTATTTATGTCATAGTAGATAGAAGAATTGGGAATATTCTGTCATTAGACATCTTCACTGCACAAGAAATGGTATGTTATCATTTCAAGGTAATTTCAATTTTTTAAAATACTTATGGTATGAACTTAAAGAGATTCTCTAAAAATACAAGAAGCTTTTCCTATGTTGGGAGGACATAAATTGGAATATTGTCAAATTCTCAGTTAACACCAGAGAAAACAGAAATGGGAGGGATGTAGAATCAAAATTATGAAGACAATAAAAAAAGAATCAATGGTTTCCAGGGATTGGAGGGATAGGAAATGAATAAATGGAACACAGAGGGTTTTAAGGGCAGTGAAAATATCCTGTATAATACCGGAAGGAAGGATGCATATAAGCCATTATACATTTGTTCAAACTCAGAATATATGACACCAAAAAGTAATTGTAATGTAAACTATGAGTTTCTAGTGATTATAATTTGTCATTGTTGGTTCATCAATTGTAGCAAACATATCACTCTAGTGAGGGATGTTGATAATGAGAGAGACTATGAATGTGGTGGGGGGGAGCAGGGAGTATATGGGGAAATACCTGTACTTTTCAATTTTACTGTGAACACCAAACTGTTCAAAATAAAGTCCTAAAAAAAACCACAAATAGAAAGTAGTTACATCAAGGCAGATATTAATCCAAATATATCAATCCTTTTAAATATGAATTGTCTAAATATACCAATTAAAGGACAGAAGTTTTTAGAGTGGGTAACAAATAGAAGCCTACCATATGTGGCCTACAAAAATTCCACATTAAATATAAAGACTTAGGTGTTTAAAAATAAAAAAAGATGGAGAAATCTGTTCTGTGCTAACATTAATTTTAAAAAGCTGTTATACCTCTATATATATCCCTATTAATTTTATGTAGTTACAGGTTAACAATTCTAATATCACTAAACATGCATGCTAGAATTGTACAATTAAGTAAATAAATGTTAGATAAAGGGAGGAGGGTTTTTCACTGTTGGGGTGCTATTTTGCAGATAACCACAGAAAGGAGGCTAGAATGACCAGTATAGTAATGGATTAGTGTTGGAGACATCAGTATGAACTCATGTTAACCTTAATATAGATATGTGGTTACATATAGACATTCACAGATCTGTTAATATACATACATATATTTCCCTTAATATCTGAAAAAGCCTGGAAGAAATGACATGCAGTAGCAATAAGTACACTCAGTGCTTAATTTTTCTTCTAGTACCATTCTCCAATAAAAGAAACAAGGTTTATTGAGAAATGGCTGATTCTAAGACTGGGACAGAAAATATACAACATAAGCCCGGAGTATAAGGCCAGGAAGTGCTCAAAAACAAAAAAGAAATGAAGAAAATATGTCCAAAGAACACAAGAACCAACTGAAGAGCTCCCACTGACCAAAGTTAAAACAATTGCGCAACAAAATATATAAAGCAAACTATAAATTAAAAAACACGAATCCATACTGATACAAATAAATGATTAAATAAATAAATAAATATGGGAGAATACAAAACTCTCATGCAGAAGAATTCCAAATAGTTTACATAGATATTCAGGAAGGTAGAGCATATCTCCCACTGCTGAACGTAGCATACTTACTTTTGCCAGGTGATCAAGAGTAATATCAACAGTGATGTCATATTGATGATATGCACCCTTGTTCTAATGTGAAATGGTTCTCTATGAGCGTCTTTCTTGCCAAAATCCATAATCCAAGTTTAATCATGAGTAAAATAGCCGGCAAATCCCATTTGAGGGACATTCTACAAAACAGCTGACTAGTACTCCTCAAAACTGTCAAGGTCATCAAAACAAGAGAAGTCGAGAAACTGTCAGCTAAGAGGAGCCAAGGAGAGAAGACAGCTAAATGTAATGTGGTGTACTGGAAGGGATCCTGAAACCAAAAAAGGACATTTGGTAAAAAATATGAAATCCTAATAAAGTATGGACTTTAGTTAATAATAATATACCAATAAGGGACACCTGGGTGGCTCAGTGGTTTAGGGTCTGCCTCCGGGCCAGGGCATGATCCTGGAGTCCTGGGATCAAGTCCCACATCAGGCTCCCTGCATGGAGCCTACTTCTCCCTCTGCCTGTGTCTCTGCCTCTGTGTGCGTGTGTGTGTATGTCTCTAATGAATAAATAAATAACATTTTTTTAAAAAGTACCAATAATGTTTTCCATTAGTTGTAACAAATATACCATGTTAATGTAAGATGATAAGAGGGTAGACTGGGTTCAGGGTATAACCATCTGAATTATCTTTATAATTTTTCTGTAAATCTAAAACTGTTATAAAGTTGTTTATTTTTAACAATGCAAAAATTTTAAAAGAGGTGTACAATATCAAAAAGGAAAACTTATTTGATATTGGATGGACCGTATACTGAACATTAAGTTTTTGGTAAGGCTAGTAAGGTGAATGTTTTCAATCTTCCTCAATCTTTATGCACATATTACGTTAAGTTTTCCAACTCTTCAAAGGGAGCACCTTTTCTAGAGAAGAGTGTTGACTTCTATTGTAAGATATGTGAATACCAGTGCTTTCCTCTAATATTTCCAAATGATTCCCCAAATTCTTGGTTCACAATAACAAAAGGATCTTAAAAACCGTAGACTATAAAAAGGAGAGGGCAGAAACATTATATTATAAGTGGTTCACAATTACTTCTGACTATTAAAAGATTAAAAATTTGAAAAAAGTAGAATTTCTCAGTAACTTTATTTTAGCATCTCTAAACCCTGTTTTCCTATCTCTGTTTAGTAAATGTTTATGTCTAATTGATTTTGTGCCAGGTTCTCTTTCCTGAGGAACATGACAGATGAGGACTTTTTCTCATCCACTTAAGGTTCAGTGAGAGACAGATGATTATGGTAAATAAGATATGGTTCCCTGAGATGATAAATGCAATAATTTTAAAAAAGAAAAAAAAAACTGGTAACAAGATAGAGTTGCCTCTTGAAGGAAATAACAGGGAGAGTGAACTATGAACCACATACGCAGTGGCTTGAAGGAAAAAACAACTCGTGAGTGCAGGGTAGAGGCATTCTGTCATTTTGGTAGCAACTGTGAAACCAATGAATAGGCTTTCCCAAAGTCTAATTTAAGTGTTTTATTGAAGTTATGTGGAAAAATACAAAACAAAGCAATAAAAAAAAAGTTCTAGCCAGTGTGAAATAGGAAAGAGCAAACAATTACTGACAAATATTACAGTTCACGTTTCCTGAAAAAGTTATACCCTATGGCTTAGATTTTCATTTACAGTTTTGTGGAAATGGCCATTGCACACTAAACAATGACAAATGGTCAAAGTGATAACAAGAAGAGAAAAAAAAATGCAAAGTTCAGTTAATGGATGTTCGAACCATGTGAAGCTGAAAAAAGTAGAAATTGTGATACAGATCTGAGGTAGGACCCAGCCCTAAGAACTATGAGAGAGACTTGGTAATCCTGAAGAGAAGATCCCTTGTAGGGAGGTTGTGGTTTCATTGGTGGAATTCCAGCCGTTTATGTCATGTTTCTCCGTGATCACAAGAGTGGCCCAAAGGAAACTTCCATGGCTAATTGCCATGAACTATGTTTAATTTAATAAAGTCACAGCTGCAGTGCTCTTCAACAGGGAAATCTCCTGAGTCTGTATTGCTTGAGGAGGTTGATATCCATAAAACCACAGCATTTCCTTGCCTGAACATTAACTTAGAGACAGAGTATTTAGAAAAATAAAAGGTTTCATGGATTCAGGTACTGAATGCAGTGAATTAGACTTGGGATTAACATTTAATAGCTATGCTAGTTATGCTATTTCCAGGACTCATGATAAATATATTTTAAATTTGCAAGGAATAAAATAGCATTATTGAGTTTGATAATGTTTATAATATCACAAACATACGTACTGAAATATATGTTCTAAAACTCACATGCTTGTCTCCTCTGTAAATGTAAGCACCATTACTATTCCCTTAGCACCTAAAACTGTGGTGAGAACAAAGTAGGCATGAAATAATGGTTTTAATTAAATAAGCAAGTACAAGAACTGTGGAGAGATCCAAGTAAACACATATAAAGAGGTTTTGCACTTATTCATGCTTGTTCAGTAATATTTATTGACAGGTTATCATGAGATCACTGAAAAATAGTGTTTTTAAAGACATAACAATATGCATATACATATGTGAGTAAAAATTAAATTTTGAAAAATCACAATATAATTAAAATGTGTTGGGAAAATTTACTGAATAGGGACTGGATGGTGGTGAAATATGAGCAGAAGGCTCAATTCATCCTGCCTATGTGATTTAATTTTTTTTTCCTCAGTAAGATTGTATTCTTTTGCTGCTTACTTTTATAAAATTTGTCAAGGAAATTTGAATAGCAGATAATTTAGGAAACTAAGACTTCTTTGTAAAAAATAAAGTTGGCAGAGGTATTTTATCCATTACAAGCATCATATTATCATCAGATCTAGTCAAAAGCATTTCTTTCCAAAATTGCATGAGATTCAAAACCAGTTGTCTCCTATAATCATTTATTTCAATAGAAAGAAGAGAAAAAATAAAGTATTCCAGCAAAGAACAATTGAAAAAGAAAAGTTTGGAAGTAGAGAAGTAGATTCAAATACACAGAAAAAGTACTAGTTAAAATTGACTGCAGTTAAGTCTATGAAGAGTAACTATAGAAAGAACTGTTTATGTAGTGGGTAGTAAATACTAAGGTAGTATGTGGAGAGGTTTATGGTTAATTCAACATTCTATTGACATTTAGGGAGCAGGGGATGGTCATGGCTAATTCTGTGCTTTTTTTCCCTATTAATCTGAAATGTAGAGGAATAAGGAACAAGGACAATTGTGTATTGTGGTCATTTAAGTGAGTGTATAGTCTTTTGACTACAAATCTACTTATTTCATCAGCAAGCACTTCTCACTGTTAATTTCTACAAAATATAAAACTCAATAAAATAATTAGTAAAAAAAATCATTAGTGAAAAAGTTTTCACATAAGTATGACATATCTTGATATTTTATCCTTATCAAGTGGATTTTGTGCACTATGGGAAGTATCGCATACTGTCAAAAGTACGGCCAAATGTATGGCATAACTCTTAAGGGGATATCAAAATATGAAATATGACTTCCCTGGGTTGCACAGCACAATACATCAGTAATAGATTAAATCAGAAAGAAGAAATAAATTGGATCTGTAAATAACCAAGAACGACTTAGGTCATTTTATGTTTATACACTAAAGATGAAGGCACCAAGAGTACAATGTGAAGAAAGCAAGAGTTAGAAGATGTTTTTATTGACCATCTATGTGCCCTTTTCTTAATGTAATAAAACTCTGTCTTACAGAACAGGGTAGAACCTTTGGCAACACGGTTTATAGTGTGAGACTAGTGCATCAAATTATCTTTAATAGGAGCAATAATACATACAAATTGTTGGACTATCTTTGTTTTTACTGTATGTTCACCAGACAATATTTGACTAAGCTGTAGGTTTTTCTATAAAGAAAGACTTTACCTCTTACTATGACTGAATCCTCTCATAGTTATTACAAATGGGTAGTGACTCATGATTTTACAAATGGGTTTCCTGAAGTTGGCTAATATAAAGTAGATAACCTGAAAGAGTGACCTCCTTTGATGTGTGGATATATATCTCCCTAGGAGGCCAGGACGTGTGTTCAATGAACAGCCAATAAAGGCAAGCACAGTCGGACAGTGATTGTCAACAAATGTCTAAAATTCTATGAGTTAAGGAATAACCTTACAGACTAAAGTGTATAGTAAACATACAATAGTATTCTTATTTTAAATTAAAAAAAAACATGAATTTTTATAAACATGTTCCTTATCAACTAGATTTTGTGCACGATGTGCTATATTGCATACTGTTCACAGTGTAGCCGATGTATAGAAAGAATTGAAATGTGTTCAGAATCACATACATCCTTCAACTTCTGACTTTTGTAGTGTGTATGTGTGTGTGCACATGCATATGTGCAGGAAGTTTTATACATTCTAATCATGATTCCAGTTTTCCTTGGATTTTTTTCACACTAGTTCACCACATGACTATAAGAATTGGTGCAGAATATTCATGATAGAACCTTCTTTTCCCTCTCTATTGTCTTCAGTATTTCTTCAGGACTCAGAACCCAGGCAAATATAACCTCTATATTTTATTCTGACTTTAGCTGTCTATAATAGTATGACATGGGCATACATGAAATTCTTCTGTTTTTTAGTAGGTGGAAACTTTAGCAGGTATTTTCACTTATGTAATTCTCAGAATATTTGATACCATTTGTCATCATGCAACATCTTAGCAAAGCCATTTTCTTTACTGTTATTAAAAATGTATGACTCAAAATGATTAATATTTATAAAATAAATACACATAACATAAGTTAATGAATTACACCCTCTCAAAAACCATTGACTATGTAAGTTTAAATTTCAAATGTTAACCTTTCAGAATATCTGTATGTTAGTCATGTGAATAGTCTATATATCAATTCTGTTAGAAAGTATATAAGAGAATATCTTATCAAATAGATTTTGAACAAACGGGTGAAATCTAAAATTTTAGTTTTGAAGTTATAAAATTACTGATATGTGATAACCTGGTGATAGAAATGACCAGTATGTTTTAGTTTTTATTAATTAAGACAATCATATCTGGCCTCTGCTAAGAGCTCAGTTATTTTCAAACTATATTTATAAAAGTTTTTTTTCTCATTGTTTTCAGATAATTTTTCCTCTTTACTTCTCAAATGAATTCTAAGATGGCTAAATAAACTGATATCCTGTGTCTTTCTGCTTTTACAAAGAATACTTTGAAAATTGTTGATGGTTATAAATGCATCCTGTATATAATTTCTTTTTTTTTTCAAAAAGTCTAAAATGTATGAGATGAAAGACTAAGTGCTATTATAGTTCATCATGATCCTTTAAATTCATAGTAGGCATACAACCAAGTTGTGAAAAAAATCTCCAATTTAATCTTATATGTAAATGAATTATATGTTAGACTAGGTTGAAGATGCAAGTACCTCTCAGAGAGTAATGGTATTCTTGTCAAATCACATTAAATCAAATCATGAAAATGACTACCAAGGAAAATGAGACATACTTTTGTCTTTATCTATTTTTAAATGAATAAATTCCATTTGATATGATTTCTCCCATTAAGTGTAGAAATCATAAGTACACAATCTTTACAAATGTCTTCAATTCACTTTCTAATATTAGATATATCCATTTAGAAGTCCTTTTTGAGTTTTGCTGACATAAATATTCAGTAGGTTTTCTTTTACATTTAAAATTTTTGCAGTTAACTTTCAATACATTTTTCCAGCAACAGCCATCAAGCATTGATATATTCAAATAACACAATAGTAACAGGAATCATACATAAGTTGCAATTTTAATACAGAAAATGTTCTTTAAAAGGACTTACTAAAATTTGGATTTTTCTCCTCAAATTTAATCAACAGTGCCACCAGGTGGTTACATTAATGCAAGAAAAGGACAATTGTTAAAATAATTTAATATTTTGAAAATATAAATTTTTGAGGGCTTATATTTCACAACAAAGTAACATGGCAACTGATATGCATAGTTAAACGTAATGGAAATTAATCTGAAACTTTTCTTTAGCTGTTTTTTTTAATATAGTAGGTTGTTATTAATTACCCAGCTTCATAAAAACTTGGTGACCCATGTAATACCAATTTGTGGCATGTAATATCTTCTTCAACAGTAGTACATAAGTTTTTAATTTCTCCATTTGAATAATACATAAATGCCAACAGTTCCAAGACAACAAATGAAAAATGTACAGAATGTTTTAGAATAACATAATATAAACTTGTTCCTCTCACTGAGATTTTTTTTGAAAGTGTACCTTGATAAACACTCATGATCTTTTACTTTAGATGGTGTCTTGTTTCCTCAAAATCAACAGCTACTTTATCCTATATCTTACCAATGTTCATACTTGTTTATCAGTCTCAAAATTTAATGCATTCATTTACCTTCATTAAATGCACGTATTGTTTTTCCTCTTATATTTCCCTCTCTGTGCTCTTATAGCCATTGACCATTGGTCGCATTCCTGAGGACTCTTCAACCATCTCACTCATTGGAGGAGTAATCTGGTTAGATACTGAATTTGTAAAGAAGAAACTGAGCTAACATATTTCTTTTCTTTACTTTTCTGTTTGGAGTTTGTCTTAGCTACACAATCTGCATCCTAAATTTCTTTCTGTTATGAAAAGCTTGACTATATGAGTCTGGTTTCCAACACTGCTAATGACTAGACCATCACAATGGCCTACTTTGAGAGAAATTAGGAAACACACAAGACCATATATACAAGCTATGTTCTATCATATCAATATTTTCAGTAACAAAGATGATATTTTGCTGCATATCTCTTCACCCTTTCAGTTATTTCTGAATTGATCACTACTTGAGTGGGAAAGAAAGTGCTTTTAATTGTCTTCCTTCAAAAATTAACAAACTATAAGCACTAATAGCAATTTTAATGACTGCTCAAACATGAATAACTTACTAAACTGGGAAAAAAGAAAGACATCTTGAAATCTGAAGAAACTGAGCCACAGTATTATTGTAACACAATAAAAAAACTCAACCTGCAACCAACATGCAACACATTTTTGTGTAATTTTCTCTATATTTTAGGTACCCAATGACAAAGTAATCAAATAGTATAAACAGAATTTTTGACAAATTTCACCTTTGAAGAAACTTTTAAAGAATGAGTCAATTTAAGTCTAGTTTTTCACATTCTGGAAATATTCTCAATGTCTTTCATATTGAAAAGGATGTGCTAATCAGATGCAAATCCACTTAAAATATAAAAATTTGGAAACCCCCAAATTTGAATATTTAAAAACAACACGCTCCAGGAAAAGTTTTGCTACAATTGCTGCTTTCACTAGCTACCAAGTGAAACATTAGATCTTTCCATTTATCTGTGTCAAGCCATAACCTCCAGATAAATACAAAAGAATTCATACTTTCTCCCATTACAAAATCGTCACTGTATTTCTGTTCTTTACAAATTAGTTCACAGGCTCCTTATATGAATTTAAGGATCTCTACCATGTGAACTTAATCTATTTTTCTCTCATTATTAGAAACTCTTGTTGCTGAAGCCACAGGGAAGAAAATGTAGAAAGATAAATGATTCATGAATTTAATGAAGGTAGATAAATGAATAAATTTAAATGTTACTCTAAGTACGGCTTACAAATAATTACTAATATTGATAGAAATATATAATAAAATAACCTCTCTAATAGCCACAACGATTCCCATAACCTAGTATCAGGTTCTCATGCATATTCCCCCACCCCTTGAGTGTGGACATGACCTAATGACTCATTTCTAATGAACAGAACATGACAATAATAATAGAATACCATTTCTAAGATTAGGTTAAAGAGGGGTTCTGGCTTTGCTTGGGTCTCTCTGAACTAAGCTATCTGTCATGTTGTTAGTTGTTCCATGGAGAGTCTCATGAGTCCCAGAAACTTATACTTCTGGCCAATAGCTAGCAAGTAATCAATGGCCATGTTAGTGAGCTGGGAAACAGATCCTCCCCCAGTTTAGATAAATGTAACTCCTGCCAACAGATGGACTATAAGCTGGTGAGTGACCCTCCATAGGTTCTCAGTAAGCTATCTCTAGATTCCTGACCCCAGGAGCTGAGATAATAAATATTTGTTGTTTTAAGTCTATAAGTTTAGAATAATTTACAGCTCAAAAGTAGATAATAAATGCATCCACACACTGATGACTGACAAAGAAAGACCATTGTGGCTTCACACTTGTCAGATGAATTGAAGATTTTGACTTCCTCCCAAGTTGGCCTGGTAGCTCCTGTCCTTTACCACAAGTCAAAATTGCAGGAGTGATCAGGATTATGTAGTTGTCCTTGACCAGCGAAGGAGGAGAAAGAGAAGGTCACCAAGTAAATATCTTGTAATTTGTTGCCATCCCTCTGCCCAAAACCAAAAGAAAGATTCCAAGATATGATAGCTTCACTTGGACTATCTGTAGAAGTCCCCCAAATTGAATAATCTGCTGTGTTTTTGAGATCCATGGCTAGCTGGGGCATGCACTTTCTGGTATTTGTTCTCCTGCCTTCGCTCCCTCCTTTCTCTTTCTTCCCTCCAGCTTCAATGGCACTACACTCCCTGGGAAAACTCTAACCCATTGGTTTTTATCTCAGCCTTTTTCAGGAAACCTTTTGGCAGCAAATATATTCCTTAAATATCCTTCTAAAAATTGAAGTTCATAAGAAAGTCCACTAAAACTTAATTTTAATTATCTTTAACATGCTATAAAATTATGTTAAACTCACGTATATTATATACTTACCTTATTTTAGGCAAAGAGCACTATAAAGAGTGTGAAAATTCTGGTTTTCTTCCCCAAATCTTTGGGAGCATAGTTTTAAAAATTTAGAGTTATATGTAATATTGATGTGGGGTTATCATGAATGTGACATACTTATTTTGAAAAAAATAAAAATAAAGGCAATATAATTTGAATGCTAAGGTTAGGTGTTATAAAATAATCATAAACTAGATGGATGCCTATGATATAGTTTTTGGAGTAGTGTTGTTGGGGTCTGGGGCTGTTGGCCAAGAAACAATTCTTGAGATGTCTTTGGCACAAAAAGAGGTGGTTTTATTAAAGCATAGGAACAGGATCCATGGGCAGAAAGAGCTACTGCCTTGGGGTTGTGTGACTGATTATATACTTGGTGAGGTAAACACAAAGGGGGGTGTCCAAAAGGACCTTGAAATGCTAATGAAGACTCTCAGGATACTGGAGTCCTTGGCTATTGTCAAACTAAGGTTGTTTTTCCCTCTAGCAAAGCATTAATTTAAAGACAGTTGGGAGTTTCCTGGAGGAGTGTTTTACCCTGCCTGTCTCTACTATTTGTTGATGGGCTGCAGGTTATAAGGAAATTTTATTTTATTTTCATTCCCTTCTACCTTTGTTTCCCACATCACTTTGGGGGGGGTGGGGTTGACGTTAGGGCTTCTGGAAATTAAGTCTATGGGTTTCTGAAATTTAAGCTATTGATAAGAAGGCTTTTTTTCTTATAAATTACTAAGACATTTGTAAACTGCAGGAAAGGTAGGTCCTGCAGGACTGTGATCTCTGTCAGTTAACTCCCCCTTTTTTCCCCCTTAGTTTTAGGACAACCAGAAGTGCCTAAGGAATGTCACACATATCCCATGTATGTGTGGAAGCAATTGGGGTGGGAGAAGTGAGGTTTGGGGGTATTGGGGGGCAGGGTTCCAGAGTGTCAGCTTGTGCTTTGTCCTCAGCTTGACTTCCGCTCCCTCATTACCTATATATACTTAATGAACTAGAATATCCACTAAGATTTTGAGAATGAGATATTTAAGACATATTGTTTGTGCCAGGTTCTGGATTTGTTTCAAGGTTGAAAATGAGTAAGGTTGACAGCATATTTAATGAACACCATGTTTATATGAGAAGAATACACATGATTTTTTTTTTGTTCTGTACTCTATATTGTTTGCATTTATCAGAAGATCAGAGACGCTAAATAGTGTGAGAAATTATATAAAAATATCTTCAGTAACAAAAGCAACCATAACTCAAGTTTCAGAATACAAAAGAATGCTAAATAAAAGATATTTAATCTGCCCTCAACTGCCACTGAATTACATTGAATCATGAAAATTTATCGGCTGTATACAAATTAGAGAAGAGTCAAAGGAGAATGAGGAAAGATGACCCGAAAACTTGAAGCTTTGCCAGTTGCAGCTTAACAGATGTGAAATATCTATGGTCTTGATCTTAAGGAGACTTGAAGATTCAGCATCCAATAAATTATACCTAATAGGAGTAATTGGTAAGAAAATTCAGAAAAAGGAATTCAAGTAAATTAACATTTTGAGTATGTGAATGATTCATAGGAGGGTGTGTTAAAGAGATAATTATTAGTAAACATAATCATGGTTCTAGTAACACAAGGCAGGTCTCTACAGATATATTTATACAAATAATGGACCTCTATGTCATATTCTCAAGGTAATCTTGAAAGTTTCTTAGCAAATTTTCTTCACAAATACAAAATAATCTTAAAGCACTGTTCATTTAGGTATATTCCAAACTGCAATTTAGTTTTCAGCCTAGTAATTTTCTTTCCATATTCTCTTAAAAGTTAAAGCATATTCTGAACCATTAGTAGCCATTCTTAAAACATTGGCTTTGAAAAACTCCTCAGTATGATTATATGGCTGATATTAAATATTTGGGACAAAATTCCAAATCTACTGGTTTATTGCTGTAGAACATGTATTTTCTTTCTAATTTATTTCTTAAATAAAATTTCATATGTCTCTTTATGAAATAACTATCCTGGCCCTGTTGATTGAAATTGTATAATCCATTGATTTGATTGTCTATTATAAATATTCTTTTGACTTAAACAATAATCACCAAATTAATTTTTAAAATTGTGTTAACCAATGTCAAGCTAGATTTGTATCACATCAATATTCTATTACCAAAAAGGTTTAATTTATAGAGACTTTTTCATGTAATGTGGGTCATTGGCAAAAATAAGAGCCCTGCTGGCTTCATAAAATTAGAGGGTTCCAAATCATTAACATACAAAATTAATAATAAACCATTTAACATAGACCCTTGAGGGAGACCAGATGTTCCTGCCTAATTAGAGAAGACCTGACCCTAGATGACAGTACATTTCAATCACCTTTTAAATAAGCATTAAGCCAAACTACAGAGCTTTAACACAGCTCACAGTGATGTGCCTAGGATTAAGGAAACCTCATTGAAATGTCAAACTATGCAAAAGTTAAAGGAGAAAAAAAATTGCACTAATGTAAATAGAGAAACCAATCTCCCCTTTTTGTTCTTATGGATAGAGACAAGCTTTTTCTTTTCCTTTCATAAAGATTTTATTTATTGGGGAATCCCTGGGTGGCTCAGCAGTTTAGTGCCTGCCTTTGGCCCAGGGCATGATCCTGGAGTCCTAGGATTGAGTCCCACATGAGGCTCCCTGCATGGAGCCTGCTTCTCCCTCTGCCTGTATCTCTGCCTCTCTCTCTCTCTCTCTCTCTGTGTGTGTGTGTGTGTTTGTGTGTCTCATGAATAAATAAATAAAATATTTTTTTAAATGTAAAGATTTTATTTATTTAAGAGGCTGAGAGCAGAGAGAGAAAGCAGAGAGAGAGAGAGAGAGAACAGCAGAGGTGGCGAGGGGCAGAGAGAGAGAGAGAGAAACATGGGTTGTATCCCAGGACCCTGGGATTATGACCTGAGTCAAAGGTAGATTCTTAACCAACTGAATCATCCAGGTGCCCTTGGTTTTTCTATTATAATTATTATTGAAGGAGGAATAAAAAAATCTTCCAGGTCAAAATTTGAGAAATGTAATGAGGTAAAAAAATACCTAATCTTAAACGTGTTCATTAGCATCTTAATATGTCTTTCTATATCTAAATGTAAAAAATCCAAAAAATTGCAATATTGAATATATTAAAGCTAATGTTATTAAAGTAAATGCTAGTGTTTTAAAAGATAAATAAAAATATACAAACCTCTTTCAAACTTGATCACAAAAATTATAGAGCATACCCACACACAAACAAGATTATGACAAAGCAAAAGACACAAAAGTAAGGGAGAGGTAATGGCATTTTTGAAAATCTAGAACAGACTTTGTCAAATTATGGCCCATGCATCAAAGCTGGCTTTTCATTTGTTTTCCTTAATACATTGTATTAAAACACGGCCATTTTTACATGTTGTTTCTTGTTGCTTTGGGGCTACAAGGTCAGAGTTGAGCAGTTGCTACAGAGACCATGGAATCATCAAAGCCAGAAATATTCCTATCTGTCCTTGTACAGAGAGAGTTTGCTGACTGCAGACAAAACAAAATTGACAACTTTTGAGAGAGGAGGAAAAAAAAAACAACAAAACAAAAAAGTCACACAGAAATATATTAATAGCTATTGAAGAAACTGAAGCAAAAGGAAGAAACTAGCCAAAAATGAACAGAATTCCAGACAGTTTTAACATTGAATTTACCATATAATATTATAGATATAATATAGACAATATATAGATACAATAAGAGTATTGATGCATATCTTTAAAAATTAGGCAAGAACTGTTTGAAAAAAGTAAACTGTACAGCAGCGTTACTTGTGAACACAGATGCAAAAAATAACTAATTAAACAACTACAAACCAAACCAAATAGTGTATAAGGAAAATAGCTATTGATAGATAAAACTTTTATGACAGAAAAAAAACAAATCATTATTTAATATTATAAGTAGTTAACTTGGGGTGCCTGGGTGGTTCATTCAGTTGAGCATCTGCCTTCAGCTCAGGTCATGATCATGGAGTGCCCAGATGGGGTCCTACATTGGGCTCCCTGCTCAGTGGAGGGTCTGCTTCTCCCTCTGCCCCTCACCCTGCTCATGCTCTCTCTCTCTCAAATAAATAAATAAATAAATAAATAAATAAATAAATAAATAAATCTATCTTTAAAAGAAGTAGTTAATTCATTATCTTGAAAGAATATAGTAAAGCAATTAACTTAATTCATCATCTTAAAAGAATATAGTAAAAACAACCCTATCAATCTAATAGATCTGGGGTTGGCAAGTACGGATTATGTTGTAAAACAGACACAAACAGAAATGTGATAGAAAATACAAAGCAAAGACTATATATTAAATAGATTTAGGTTTCAATGTAGAGAGAAAAATTATAGTAAAAAATTGCTAATATTCAATATATTATAGCAGTTACATAATTACACATGTACATTACTGTAACTTTATGATGTTTTAAATATTTTTATTTTTCAGTATCATTCCAAAATCAAACTTAGGTGACTTAGAGATTTCCTTATAGTTCATATAAATATCAAAAACACAGAAGCACCAATTAAGAATAGGATATTATAATTAATATTCTTCTCTATAATTGAAAAATAAAAATATATTTAAAATGTTATACTCAACTTGAGCTGAAACCAAGAGTTGGATTTTTTTTTAATTAATTAATTAATTTATTTATGATAGTCATCAGAGAGAGAGAGAGAGAGAGGCAGAGACACAGGCAGAGGGAGAAGCAGGCTCCATGCACCGGGAGCCCGATGTGGGATTTGATCCCGGGTCTCCAGGATCGCGCCCTGGGCCAAAGGCAGGCGCTAAACCGCTGCGCCACCCAGGGATCCCAGAGTTGGATGTTGAGCTGACTGTGCCACTTAGGTGTCCCATAAACATAATCTTGAATAAAAAATATTCCAAGGTGATTGAAGATTTAATGTATGCTCAATCAATTAGGTTTTATTAATTCATTTCTTTTTTTTTAAGTAGATTCCATACTCAGTGTAGAACTCAATATGAGGCCCGAACTCATGACCCTGAGATCAAGACCAGACCTGAGAACAAGAGTGAGACATTTAATCAACTGAGCCACCTAGGTGCCTCTTAATTTTTTTCCAATAGATTTGATTACATATGAATGTTACTGAGGTTTTTAGGACAGTTAATAGATAATGTTCACCAGGTTGATAACTGGCTTAATAATTCATAGAAATAATCTTTAGAATGAAGTTCTACTGTCTATATGAAGACTTAATAGGACAGAAGAGGTTTTAAAAATCTATTGAGAAATAATGGATCTTTCAACAAATGATTCTGAAACAGCTGATTACCAACACTGGGAAAAGAAATAAACATAAAATTGGGTCATTAACTTACTTTAAATTAAAATACAAAGAAGTATATCCAAACCAGACTCAAAAATTGCAAAGCATAAAACAAATAAAATGACTATACATCTTTTTAATAATATCAGTAAGCCTAAAGACACTGTAAAGGAAATTAAAGATAAGTCCTAGACTGGAAGGTGATATTTGCAAAGCATATATCAAACAACATTAATAAAGAACTCCAGTAAAATATTTTTAAAAGGACATATATTTCAATAAAAAGTATAATTATATAACTGGCAAACACAAATGGTCAAAAGTATTACCAAAAGATGTTAGTAGATATATTCTCAGTACATATATCATTAGATCAAGTCTACTTATTACAAATCTAGATACATGTAAGATGTTTCCTACAACTTTATACTTAAAGGTGGAAGTATTTTGTTGTAGAGTGAAAATACCTTCAAATTTATTGCATATTTCCCACTTTCTTTCCAAAGTGACTATTTTATATTTGTTCATTTTTTCATATTGTTTAAATCATTCCATGTTATAAGATCATTTAATTTTAGTTAAAGGTTGTAAAATGGCATTACATTGCTATAGCATTCCCCTAATAGCATTGAGTATGTTCACATCCTAGCACTTGTTACTTTTGTTTTTTTTAATTTTAGCTATTCTGTTGGGGGTACAGTAGTATTTCACTATGGTGTTGATTTACATTTCCTTGATTAGTAATGATTTTCAGCAGCTTTAATGTGCTTACTCTTGGTCTTTTGTACACCATCTTCCTAATAAATAGAAATACAATACAGTTTTGCACATTCACATTGCATATTAATCTTCTACTTCTTTTTGGAGAGGTGGAGTTCAATATTTTAGCATGTAGCATGATGCTAATTGTGGGCTTCTTGTAAATATTCTTTGCCTGTCTGAGGGAGTTTTCTTCTATTATTAATTTGCTGAAAGCTTATATCACAAAGAAAGCATCATTAAATTTTATCATGACCTTTTGCTCCATTTATTGGAAAGATCATATTTTTTCTGTTTTATTTTGTTATTGTCATGAATAAAATCAATTAATTTTTCAAATGTTAAAACCAATTGCATCTGTAGGTTAAGCATTCTTGGACATTATATATTTATTATTTTTTATGTATTATTGGATTCAATTTGCTAATATTTTGCTTAGGATTTTGTGTCTATATATTTATGAAAGTAGTTGGCATATAATTTTATTTTCTTGTAATACTCCAATAGGTGATTTTCTTTTAATTTTCCTGCTTAGTGCCTTTCAAGATGTTTGAATATCTGGACTTTTAATATCAGATTTGGATCATTCTTATTCATCAGTTCTTCAAATATTTCTGTTTAGAACTTGGGTGCTCTTCTGAATGTTGGAGCTTTTGATTGTCTCATATCTCTTTATGTTTTAATATGGAGATTTATTTTTAGAAAAAAATTTTGGAAGTGGTCTTCTAGTTACACATATTTACAGTGATAATTATAGGCACTGTTTCATCACAATGTTGGGGGAAATATAGGTGACAAAATATTTGAGCATGGTTTAAAATTTTAGGTACAAAATAATTGACAATGATGGGATCATTAGTATATTGGAATACAGTGTTGTTTGAAAATATGAAAAATGAGGGCAGCCCAGGTAGCTCAGTGGTTTAGCACTGCCTTCAGCCCAGGGTGTGATCCTGGAGACCTGGGATCGAGTCCCACATCAGGCTCCCTGCATCAAGCCTGCTTATCCCTCTGCCTGTGTCTGTGCCTCTCTCTCTCTCTACGCCTCTCATGAATAAATAAATAAAATCTTTAAAAAAATATGAGAAACGAGTATTCAATCATAGATCACCTTTCAGTTTAGAACAGATTTTTTTAAATTTATTTTGTGTATGGTATAAGAAAGTGGTCAATATCATTCTTTTGCATATTGATGTTTAGTTTTCCCAACACAATTTATTGAAGAGACTTCTTGTCATTGGATATTTCTTCCTGCTTTGTCAAAGATTAATTGAGCATATAGTTGTGGGCCCATTTCTGGTTCTCTATTCTGTTCCATTGATCTATGTGTCTGTTTCTGTGCCAATACTGTACTGTTACAATTATTACAGCTTTATGATATAACTTGAAATCTGGAATTGTGATACCTCCAATTTTGTTTTTCTTTTTTAAGGTTGTTTGGCTATCTGAGATTTTTTTTTGTGGTTTCATACAAATTTTAGGATTATTTCTTCTAGATCTGTGAAAAATGATGATATTTTGATAGGGATTGAATTAAATGTATAGATTCCCTGGGTACTATAGAAATTTTAACAATATTTGTTCTTCCATTTCAAGAATATGGAATGTTTTTCCATTTTTTTGTGTCATCTTCAATTGCTTTCATCAGTGTTTTATAGTTTTCAGAGTACAGATCTTTTATCTCTTTGGTTAGGTTTATTCACAGGTATTTTATGATTTTTGATGCAGTTGTAAATGGTATTGATCCCATCATTATCTTTCTGCTGCTTCATTATTGGTATATAATATTGTAATTGTAGGTTGATTTTGTGTCCTATGACTTTATTGAATTTGCGTATCAGTTCTAGCAGTTTTTTGGTGGAGTCATTTGGATTTTTTTTTTTTAATATAGAGTATCACGTCATGTGCAAATAGGGGAAGTTTTACTTCTTCCTTGCAGATTTGGACACTGTTTGTTTGTTTGATTTTTGTAGTCTGATTGCTGGAGCTAGGACTTCCAAGGCTATGTTAAGTAACAGTGGTGAGAGTGGACATACCTGCATTTTTTCTAACTATAGAGGAAAACCTCTCAGTTTTTCCCCATTGAGGATGATACTAGTTGTGAGTTTTTCATAATACGGCCTTTATGATGTTGAGGTATGTTCCTCTTATCTCTACTTTGTTGAGGGTTTTTAGCATGAATGGATGCTTTACTTTATCAAATGTTTTTTCTGAATCTATAAAATAATCATATGATTCTTATCTTTTCTCTTATTAATGTGATGTATCACATTGATTGATTATGAATATTGAACCAACTTTTTCTATGATCCAGCAATTGCACTCATAGGTATTTACCCAAAGAATACAAGAATACAAATTCAAAAGGATACATGCACCCCTATGTTTATAGTAGCATTATCTACAATAGCCAAATCATAGCAACAGCCTAAGTGTCCATAAACATGAATAGATAAAGAAGAGGTGGTGTGTATATAATGTAATATTACTCAGCCACAAAAAGAATGGAATCTCACCATTTACAATGGCATGTAAAGAGCTAGAGAGTATTATGCTAAGTGAAATAAGTCAGAGAAAGAAAAATTCCATATAATGTCACTCATGTGAAATTTGAGAAACAAAACAAATGAGCAAATGGAGTAAAAAGAGAGAGGCCAAGAAACAGACTCTTAACTACAGAGAACAAACTGATGTTACCAGAAGGGAGATGGGTGGGGTATGGGTTAAATAGGTAATGGGATTAAGGAGGGCATTTGTTGTGATGAGCACCAGATACTCCATGTAAATGATAAATCACTAGATTCTACACCTGAAACTAATCTTACACTATAGGTTAATTAACTGGAATTTATATAAACACCTGAAAAAGAGGGGAATGGATTTTTTCAATTTACTTCTTAGTTTTATAATAAGAACACATGTATTCATATTGAGTTCTGATTACCTGATTCACTCTGAAATTAATTTCATACAAGAAATATGTAGTCTGTATTTTTTATGGATATGTTTTGGAGAATATCAAACTATCTACAGCTTAGCCTACTAAAGTAAACTAGAACTTCATTTTTTTTAAAGATTTTATTTATTTATTCATGAGAGATGCAGAGAGACAGAGATATAGACAGAGACAGATAGGACTCGATCCTAGGACCCTGGGATCATGCCTTAAGCCACTGAGCCATCCAGGTGCCCCTAGAACTTCAGTTTTATACAATTAAACTGTGTGGTTTTGAAAAACTGATTTATAAAAAGGAACACTGGCCTGTTGGCATTTAGTGTTTTTGTCAATACAGTGTATTTTCCTCTTGGTCCTTTCATGCCACTTTTTACAGAATTATTTTAATGATTTAATATAATTATGTAATTTTGTCTTTGGACAGATGACTAGGAAACCATATCCTTATAGTAGTAACATTTTTTAACCACTGTCTGTTGAATTGTATTGTCACCAGGCTCAATTTTTGCAAATTATCCAGCAGTATGAAGCATAATTGTAATATCCTCCACAGCATGTCAAATTGCAACAAAAGTGTAGAAATGAAAAGTATATCTTAAAAGAGATACACAAATCAGACAGAAACAACCAATGTGAAGGTATTACTGTCTATTTTAGTGTCAAGAGCTTAGAGGCAACAAATGATTTTATAGATTAAACCCTCAACATGACATAAATCTAAGTGACACGATGATTCTGAAGAAAAAGTGAGAATCAAGGGTAGTGCAAAAACTGCAGGTAGATAATTTAAGGAGTTGAGTAGAATTCCCTTTTTTTGGTTCTTTATCTGAAGATAAAAAATTTTATCCTCATTATGATGAATAAGTCAAGTTGAATAAAATCATTTTCTGTTGAAATTTGTTTTTGCTAAGAACATGAAAGGGATGATGGAGGTAGACATACTGCACTTTATTGAATAGGAAACAGACTTGCTTTAGAACAAATAACTACAGCTATACATGTAAAACAAAATTACATTTCTTTGAGTGAAAATCAACTCCCTAAACTTGAATAAATGGTGGTCTTGCGAATAATTCCAAAAAAAGTAAAAGTGATTATGGTTACCTCTTCATACAAATCTAAACATTTTGTATCTGTTGTCTCTTTTAATCTATTATTAATAATCTTTAAAATCACCTTTAAATATAATAATAGTTTATTACAGCATGAAAAGTCACCTTAATACCTACAGGTTTAAATAGCAAACAATTTAACAATTACTAAGGGTTTAAATAGCAAACAATTTAACAATTACTAAGGGTAAGGAATTCAGGAGCAGCTTAGTTGGGTCCCCTATCTCAGGGTATGTCATAGGGTTGTGGCAAGATGTCAGCTACATCAACAGTCATTGGAAAGCTCAGCTAGGGCTGTAGGATTTGCTTCCAGGATGGCTCACTCACTTCTGACAAAAGCAAAAGATCTGTTTCTTCCCATGCAGGCCTCTCCAAAGGGCTATTGTCTTTATAACATGACAGTTGGCTGCCTCTAGAGTGAGCTTTTCCAGAAAGAAGCCTTTATGACCTATACTTGGAAGTCACACACCATTACTTATGACCTACTTGTTCTATAGAAGTGAGTCACTAAGTCCAGTCCATAGTCAGGGGCAGGGGAATTAGGTTGTACTTTTTGAGAAAGAAGTGCTGAGGATTAATGGACATATTTTAAAACTATCATGGAAGAGAACATGATGAAATTTCACATTTTCATACAATAAATGGGTTAAGTGCTTGAGTGTGGGTGGTGAGAGCCAGAGGTGATATGCTTGAATGATCATAATGGTTGCAGAAGTGCATTTTAAGAGAATGTGATAGTCTAGGCTTAACTGATGGCCTTCTTGTTTTGCTGTCCAATAGTATTAAGGAAGTACCAAAGTTGGATTATTGTGAAAAATAAAAGAGGTTGCATAGGCTGTAGAAAAAAAAGAAAAAAAAGGATTTCACAAGGCAGGAACCAAAAGAACTCTGTGATTGAAGTGCAGATGTCCAAAGCAGAGGTTTGCTGATTGATGAATAGCAGAAACCCTTTACACTAGTTCCCTTTAAATCATCTCTTATAATATCTAGGGACATCTGGGTAGCTCAGTTGGTTAAGCATCTGACCCTTGATTTTGGCTCAGGTCATGATCTCAGGATCCTGGGATGGAGCCCCATGTCAGGCTTGTGCTCAATGGGGAATCTGCTTGAGATTGCCTCTTTCTTTGCTCCTCCCCCTTCTCTCTCTCTTTCTCAAAAGTAATTAAATAAATCATCAATCAATCAATAAACCAATGATTTCTTCTCTATATTTCACTAAAAAAAAGTTTTGGATTGAATCTTTTTTGCATGTGTTGACTGTATATAGACTCTTGGTAATTTCAAGTCAGGAGTTTCCTGCCCTCACAACTGAGTCTAGGTTACATTAAACACATTTATGGAGATTATAAAATCTAATGTTCTCACAAATAATTAAGAAAACTAAACAATCTGGCAAAATCCATGAAAGATACTTAAAATACAATTTTTATGTCTTTATGTAGATAGACATGTGCTACTTATGATTAATAAGAATGAAAGCAAAACAAGAAACTTAATAAGCTTTAATAAGAAGCATGCTCAAAACTAAACAACATATCACCAAACTTCTACATGATAACTCTGAATCTGTACTCCATTAATGTGGACAGTTGTAATCTCATGTTAAGAATGATCATTTAAATGGTAAATATATTAGGCTAAAAACTAGGCTGTCGTAACAAAGAATCTAAAACTAGTGCGGTTAGATAGGATAATACAAGTTATCACATCACAGTCTGGGCAGTCCAAGCTGGTAGAGAAGCTTTGCTTCATAAGGGCCATTTGGGAACCTGAATTCATCATGTTACTTTGCTCTTTTAATCATACCTGAATGGAGAGGAAAAGGACTCACTGACCCTGCTGTGTTCCAAAATGCAGCCATTAACACAATCCCTGGCATTATGCAGGGAATCTCATTCCAGCCTCCCTACCCAGAATATTTATGGATTTATATCATGTCCCTTGGGAATTAACCATCACAAGCACTAAGATAGTAGAGCTAAGGCAGTTATCTCCTTGGAGTAAACAAGCTTAATTCTTATTGTCTCATATGGGTTTCTTTTATATTTCTGGCTTCTGTAGACTTGCTTTTAGCTTTTTAAAATCAACAATGTGCTTACCATTTCTTAAGTGACTCCATTCCTTTTGCTTTTAGGATTTTTAATGTGGTTGGAAGTGCAATTTTTGGCTTTGTCCAACATCTTGAGTGTAAAAAAGAGGTGTATTGATGTCATGATTCTAATTATCATCATTTTTTTTCACACAAAACATAATACAGATTTTCCCCAGTATCTGAAAGTATAGCATTTTTACAAAACCTTTTGCAAGCCAAAATAACATAAAGCAAAGAAGCAGTTATGGCTAATTTATATGGAAAAATTTTTGAGCATTCCTAGATCTACCCCCCGCTTGCCCCCCTGCTAAGAGAATCTCTTTTAAGGTTTTTCTGATACCTTAGGACACATCTTGCTAATGGATGCACAAAATAATTTGAGATAAAAAGCACAGATGCTCAAAGTTGCAGTTGAAAGATTTGGCAGCTTGATGCTGAAATGCTGTGGGTAGTTCCTGGGGAAGTAGCTTGGCGGGTCCTCTCACTGCTCAGGGTATGGGCTGCCTCAAACAGCTAGCTGCAAGAACAAATCCAGAATGCTATTTTTGCCTTTTGCCATTTTTCTTAAAAGTGAAAATCCCCCATGGATTTCTTTTGGCTAGTGAAAATAGGTACAGGCATACTTTGGAGATATGGAGAGTTCAGTTCCAGGCCACAACAACAAAGTGGATATTGTAATAAAGCAAGTCAAATGAACATTTTGGTTTCTCAGTGCATGTATAAAAGTTATGTTTATGCTCTACTGTAGTCTAGTTTGCGGGCAATGGCACTATGTCTAAGAAAAAAAGCCACATACCTTAATTAAAAAACACTATATTGCTAAAACATGCTAAACATCATCTGAGTTTTCATTTAACGAATCCTAATCATTTTGTTGGTGGTGCTGGTCTTGCCTTGACGTTGAGGGCTGCTGACCGATCAGGGTGGTGGTTGCTAAAGTTAGAAGTGGCCGGGGCAATTTCTTAAAATAAGACAACAGTGAAGTTTGCCAAATTATTAGCCCTTCCTTTCCTGAATGGTTTCTCTATCGCATGTCATACTGTTTGATAGCAATGTTAACCACAGTAGAGCTTTTTTTATTTTAATTGGAGTCAATCTTCTCAAACCCTGCAGCTGCTTTATCAACTAAGTTTATGTCATATTTTAAATCTATTGTTTTCATTACCACAATCTTCACAGCATCTTCACTAGGAGTAGATTCCATCTCAAGAAACCACTTCAATCATCATATGGTTTCACTCATATGGGGAATATAAGAAATAGTGAAAGGGAATATAAGGGAAGGAAGGAAAAATGAGTGGGAGAAATTAGAGAGGGTGATAAAACATGAGAGACTCCTAACTCTGAGAAATGAACAAAGGGTAGTGGAAGGGGAGGCAGGTGGGAGGATGGGGTGACTGGGTGATGGGCACTGAGGAGGGCACTTGATGGGATAAGCACTGGGTGTTATACTACATTGGCAAATCGAACTTCAATAAAAAAAATAAAAATAAATAAATAAATAAAACCACTTTCTTTGCCCATCCATAAAAAACAACTCCTCATCTCTTCTAATTTTATCATGAGATGACAACAATTCAGTCACTTCCTCAGTGCTACTCCTAATTCTGGTCCACATTATTCTTGTCATTTCCACTTATTTGCAGTTACTTCCTCCATTGAAGTACCCTCAAAGTCATTCATGAAATTGGAATCAACTTCTTCCAAACTCCTGTTCATGTTACTGTCTTGACCTCTTCCCATGAAATATGAATGTCCTTAATGGCATCTAGAATGGTGAATCCTCTCCAGAAGCTTTTCAATTTATTTTGCCAAGAGATCCATTGGAAGAGTCACTACCATGGCAGCTTTAGCCTTATGATACATATTTCTTTTTTTCTTTGTTTAAACTTTATTTATTCATTTTAGAGACAGAGAGAGCCTGAGAGGAAGAGAGAGAGGGATAGAAAGAGAGATTGTTAGGACTTGCTCTGGATTAGGCTTTGTCTTAAGAGAATGTTATGGCTGGATTGATCTTCTTACCAGAATACTAAAACATTCTATACTAGCTATAAGGCTATTTGTCTTTTTTATCATTTATGTATTCACAGGAGTAGCATCTAATTTTCTTCAAGATTTTTTTTTTAATTTATTTCTTGGCTGTTTGGTGCAAGAGACCTAGCTTTCTTTAAAAGCCATCTAATAAGGAAGTTGAGTTTACTGAGAATATGATTTTTGTTCAAAAACTTAGAGGTGATTCACTCATTAATTCAGTTGATATTATTGAGTGCTTAGTCATTCCTACTTGGAGTAGGAAAGTGAAGGAAACAAGCAAAACACCCTTGCCTTCATGAAGTTAATGCCCTTGTGGATAGATTTTGCTGTTAGTGGTGTTATTAGGGTGATAAGCAGGTGTATACGCTGTCAGCTACTTGCAGTTCTTTGGGTTCACACATTACATACTGCTTAATGATGATATGATTTTTCATATCATATTATTAATATAATTTTATTTGTACCTCCCTCCTACAAACTCACACTAGAGTGACATTGAATGAAGTCGAGGATAAACATTATTTTTAGTGTATCCTTATTTTCTGAGGCAATACTGTGGCTAGTACATGGTAAAAACCTAATTAGTATTTGTCGAGAATTGAAGGATTATGAATAAGAAACTTTGGTGAAAGATAATCACTCCTACTTAAACTCAGTTTTGCATAATATTTGTCCTCTACATTTCTTTTTAAGCTTCAGTTTGTTTCAAGTTGCAAAGACTGAATGAGCATGGCAGCAATGTTCAATGCCAAGAGAACCATGGCCAGAGCATTAGCAGAACTGAGATGGGTGTAATGGATAGTGGCCTTGAGGAAGCAGAAGCACACAGAAGAACTGGGTGTGATGACAATATGCAGAGTGAAAAGCCAGGGACATGCATTGGATTCAAGCTATGAGAAATGAGAAACCAGTAACAACCTCTGGGAAAAAAAATAATAAAACACAAAACTCTTACAGCACTTCTGTGATAACTTTGGTCTTAATTTACATTAAACCTTGAATGGTATATCTTTTCAAGGAGTTGATTACAATTTGGTCCCTTGACATTTATTCCTAACTGAAATTCCTATAGAAGCATTCTTTTTATGCAGGTTATAAAGCTTAACGTCCTGACTTGAGTTTTGTTTCTAGTTAGCTTCAGACATTTATCCTAGAAAGCATCAAGTAGTAGAAGAACTTGGATAGTAACTTGTTAAGTATATATTTTCCAACAGTTTTTCTAAGGCCAAAAAACAAAAAGATAAAGTATATTCAGGATGGTGTTTACTGATTAAATTCTTATAATACACATTTTTCTCTCCTCTATTCCTTTCTTTGAAACAGTTATATTTTTTTGGTGGCTAATGTTATGAATAGAATTTATATTTTATTTCCTCAAATTATACTTTTTTATTTATTAATTTGACTTTTAAAGAAATTATTCTCTATCTCTTGAACAGGTAAATTTTCTGCATGCTTGCAAAAAAATCCAGAATTATGTACAATAGTGTACCAACATTTTTTTCTTTATGCACAAATGTTAAATATTAACACAGCTTATTTTTAAGAAACCTGAATCAAAAGTACTGTAGAATTCCTATGATAAAAGAAAAAATTTGGCTTTAATTCTAGATTTCTATCAAATAAGAGAAGAGGAAGGAGAATATGGGTATGATGCAAAGAGGAAAGGCTAGTTAATGAATGTACATAGAAAACCTAACAAACAAGCAAATAAATAGAACATTTGATAGCTAGAAATAAAGATTAATATAAGAAAGTTAATATAAAGTTAAAAAGGAAAACATTTTCTTACAAAGGAAAGAAATGTCTTGCTACAATTATTGATGGCCTCTCTCATTGTCTATATTCAGCAATTTCTTACCTGAAGCTATGCTCTTTGCTCTGGAGATCATTCTGTCTGCGTTAAAATTGTACATTTTCTTGGTTAATATAAAATCATTCACTTACATCTCCCAATGCTTTTTCTATCTTTCTGGATTCCTATTCTTTCACCAGTCCTATCAAGTTGGTATTCCTTAATTACTTTGCTTTTCTGCTCACCCTGCATAATTTCTGGGTAACATTATTCCCGTCTTCCATTACAATCAATTTGAGAGCTATTCCAATTTTTATGTTTGCAATTCTGACATCACAAAAGTGGTTCTTGCTAGACTTCATCATCTGCATGTCACATACATGCCCAGTTTAATCCCCACACACTTTCTTACAGCTACCAATTGTAGTTCAGGTTCATTTTTCTTTCTGTGGAATCCCTCCTTCTGACTCTCCTAACTAATATTTTTCCAAGAAAAAGAATCGTTTTTAACCCATCATTCTGAATCCAATCCTTCAATGATTTTCAACCTTCCTACATGTCTCTGTTACTTTTAGAATAAATTTAGACTTTCTTAACATAGCATAAAAAGGCTCCCTGAAAAAGACTTGAATTCTTTTCCAGCCACACTTCTATCATTGCTCTTACTAATTTTCTTTTTCATTCTCTTATCAAACCTTATCAAACGAGTCACAATTCTCTGAAAAAAACAAAACAAAACAAAACAAAAAAACAAAAAAACAAAAAACAGCAAATGTTCTTTCACATAATGAAGATATTTACCTCATGGTAGCTTATATAACCACTGATGTTCAACGATTTGTTATTTTAAGAACTGTACATTAATTAAATCCTGCACCTTGAAGTTACTTAATGATTCAGATGCAAATAAAAGAGCACACTTAGAAAGTAAGCAAGTGGGCAGCCCTGGTGGCCCAGCAGTTTGGCGCCGCCTTCAGTCCAGAGTGTGTTCCTGGAGACCCATGATTGAGTCTCACATTGGGCTCCCTGTGTGGAGCCTGCTTCTCCCTCTGCCTGTGTCTCTGCCCCTCTCTCTCTCTCTGTGTCTCTCATGAATAAATAAATAAAATCTTAAAAAAAAAAGAAAGTAAGCAAGTGTATCAGGTGAATTAAATAAATTTGTGTGTCTCTATTAGCATGAATTAGTGAAATTATTTATTTCGTTTTATTGGAAACTGCAGAGAACACAAATCATGACCTCTCTTTTATAAGTAGATTCTGGTCATTAATATTTTAGAATATGGGGTAAAGAGAACACTTTGTATTTCTTTAAAAGAATCTCTACTGAGTTACTTTCAAAATTTTAATTTTAAGATAGTATATATTATTTCATAAACAACATAAAATATATAGAATAGCAGTTCTACCCTAAAGAAGTCACTGTTTATCCATTGCTTTCCTAATATCCAGCAAAAAATTAGTGATTCTTTAGAAAAACATACTTCAGTTTATAACTTGACCAACTGTAATCCCAAGAGTTTATCAATGAAACTAAATAAAAGTGCAAAGAATTGTTCATGAAAGCATGATTTTCATTTCTCCAATGTATTTTAATAATACAAGGCATTTCTCTTTCATATGTAAATGAAAATACCATGAAGTGTCTAGAGAAAGTATGCAGACTACAATTAAGTGAAAAGTATGGGCTAGCCTCAGACAGTGAGTACCCTGATAAAATGTTTGTTTCTTCATAAACTGTTTTATATGGTTCTATTTCCTTCTAGTTTGAATATTCTATAATTGTTCCATCTTCTTAATATTTCACATTTAACTTGTCATTTAACTCAGCTTAAGGGCCTTGGTTCTCGCCTCTAGACATGAGGAAACAAATTTAATGTTACCTGGAGAAGGCAAAAAGAGACTTAGTTTTACTTATGATATTCAAACATTCTAACTCATGGCAGCTCTTTATTTTTCTTTTCTTTTTTTCATTTCTCTTCCAACCCAACTCTCAACAACACCAACACTAGGCAAATAAATTTTGTAACAATACATTCAGAAATTACCTACTAGAATTTGTGAAAGCTGAATATTTTAAAGGTTTAAAGTATGGCAGCCATAATTAGAGATCTCTGAAGACATCTCCAGTTTCTAATATTAACCCAAAGTTTGTACTAAATCACAGCATAGAATAGTCTCAGATGTGAGCAGCCATCTTGCATTTTAAGAAATCTCTGACCTTTAGGATTTAGCTGGCTAGAATAGGAAGGTGGCATTTACACTCAAGCTAATAAAAATTTTTGAATAAAGTATTATGCATGTCTATCTTTATAGCTGACAAAAATTTCTCAAAATAATGTGAATTTATTAATAATTTAAACCAGATTTTAATGTTGACTCATCATAAAAATAAAAACATATTAGCATTACATATGTAGTAATATATAAGAAGGGCCTTAATTTTTCATTATATCGGGCATTTGGAAGATACAGAAAAGGTGAAAGTCATCATAAAGGCTTAAATTATATATATATATATATATATATATATATATATATATATATATATATATAGTATATTGAGATATATATTTGCCAGTAGTGATTTATGTAGCAAATATATGTTGTTGTTGTTTTTTTAAATATTTTTTATTTACCAAATTGGAGAAGAGAAGAAAGTGGGCAGCATAAAGTATGTTTAAGAAATAATATTTATTTGAAATATTTAGTCCATTTTAGAAGTCAATCTCAATTTCCTTTTTTTCTAATTTCTTTTTATTTTGTTACTGAGATACAGAAATATAAAAATACTTAAGATGTATTGAATGTTAAATTTGTTTTTATACATTACTTATAAACACAAATAGCATTGAATTATTACTAAATTCTAAATTATAGAAAAATAATTTTATGAAATAGTTTTATAAAAATAGAAATATTGGATTACAGATGAAATGGGGCTTTTCCAGAATTTCAATATTAAGAATAATAAAACATTTGTTAAAGTTATAATTTCTTTCTTTCTTTCTTTTTCTTTCCTTCCTTCCTTCCTTCCTTCCTTCCTTCCTTCCTTCCTTCCTTCCTTCCTTCTTTTCTTCTTCTACTATGTTTTTTAAAGCAAATGTTGATGCTTCAATTTTCCCACATTGGCAACTATATGTCTTTTTAAGCTGATCCTTATGTCATATGATATGACATTATTGGTAGATAAACATTTCTCTCTTCCTTGGTACAAAAAGGCCACTCCCCAGAATAGGAATCAACCACTTCTCCAGTAGCCTTGGTTTCTTTTATGTAAAAGTAATACTTAGAAGCTAAGTTCTGGCCATTTGTGCATTCTTGTTTATTGCACATTCAGTAGAAAGACAAAAGGTACAATAACACACAGAGACATTTGTCATCAAAGATATGGAGAATGAAAATGAGATGACGGATGGAGTTTAAGTTGTAAATTTTTATCAGCATTTTCCAATGTGACTGCTATTTAAAAATTTATGAAGTAAAGACACATTTTGCATCCACATTTAAATATCAATAAACCTAAAAAAAGCTGTAAATCATTTTTTGAGTTACATTGTACTTCATAAACAACTCACAATCACTTTTAAGATTTATATCAGTCAAGTTCAAAAGTGAAATATAATCTATTATCCAAATGGGACCCATGTGTAACCTAAAGGGCTTAAAAAATTCTGATTAATAGCTAACCTTGAATTCATAGTTCAATATTTATTGCTTATGCTTGCATCAGTTCCTAGATATTAGGCATTAAACGAGTACTATATGATAAACTGAAAACTTCTAAGGAAATTTGTGATCATAGCAGAGTTTCAAGCACACATATGCACTGCACACTGGATAAAGGACTTGCATATGTCATCTTGTTTACTACTCTAATGAATTCCAGCTGCTAAGTATTTACCCATTTTATAGGTGAAGAAACAGAAGTATTCAGTAGATCAAAACCTATTGAGATTTATTTAGAAAGACTTAGAAGAGTTGCTAGGTTATATAAAATTTTAGTTAGCTCCATAAAATTTTTTATTTATATCAAAGTTTGAGATCAACCGACTTTCAAAGTCATGTTGTTTGAAGGTGGCATCTGATGCAAACCTGCACAGTTAAATATCATAGTATTTTGTAGGGAATAAACAAGATATATAAGAAATTAGACTCTTAACAATTTCCATTTATATGAAATAGTAATGGAAGTTTTTAGTTGATTTTCCTTTAAATATAAAACCAAGCATTTATAAAATCTGAAAGTGTAACTGTTAAGTCCTTTTCATAATATATATTGCAGGGAAACAAAAGTAGGCTGTGGCACCAGGAAACCAGAGTTCAAAATCTAATTGAGCTCTCTGATCCTTGTGGATATTTTTCACTTATTCACTCAAGACTTATTGAGTTTGTACAATGTGCCAGGCACAGCTCTGCACACAGAAAGTAAACAATGTACAAAATGGATGATGACCTACATTTAAGGAACTTACACTTTAATAGGCAAGTGAGAATACATAAACAAATGCAAGGCAAGACAGTTTTAGAGAAAGGTAAGTGCTATGAAGGACATAAATAAGGAAATAGGATAAAGAATAAGTGAATAGTGGTTGCTTAGTTTAACAGAGGAGATGGAAAAAGGTGGACAGATCAGGACTAGGTATTAGATTTGAAAGAGTTGTTGTAGAAAAGGAAATCTGGGATCATTCTTTGCCATGTGGGTTTACAGGAATGTAACACCATTTTATGTACTGAAATAGAAAAACTGGGAGTTCTGATTTGGATATTTGTAACTTGAAGATGGCCATTAAACATTCAAATGAGTTACCAAGAAGGCAGTTGGCAGTAAATTTAGAGTTCAGACTCACTGAAAATATAAAGATGTAAATCTTCAGCCAACAGAGAAGTATAAATATGTAAACTCAATTCATGGGCTTCCTGTTACCATGGTACAGAGAATTCACATTTTGATGCATTCTTTCCTACAAACAAACAAACAGCACTATTAGATAAATAGGAAGAGAAAAAAACAACACATAAATTCATGTTGATGAGCCCTGTGGAGATGGAAAACTTTCTATTCTTCCTTTCTAGGTTCTTTGGCTGGTCTAATAATTAAGTTGACATAAGACAAGTTAACTGAAGAAAGACATATTTTTGTATATGTTGGAGCCCCATAAAAATATGAATCTCCCTGGCAGTCAGGTGAAGGGGATTCATTTTTCATTATGAGCTAAGGAAAAGGGGGTAGGGCTCTGGGACTTTAAAGAGAGGAAGACAATTCACAGGAAATTGAGGAAAGCAAATGTTTGGTAAACAAATGCCATTCCATGCAGATGAGTCTTTGGTATATAAAAACTTATCTCTGGTAGTAAAAGCTCTATTCCTGGTATAGACCCTCTATCTAAATTCTTTCAAGCAGGTTATAGGGGTGTAAAGTTCTTAAGTCCCATGGGTCCTGAATGTCCTCAGCTCAAAATAATCCACCTGTGAAAATTACACATTCTAAGGTAGTTTTTTCTGCTCTTCCTCAGCCCTAACACAACATAAATTTCTCTGTGTTCCAGAAATAGAATAGAAATACACATTGACGGGGTTGTAGAAAGATAATATTTGTGTTGGACTACACTTCCTAAAGCAAGAGGTGGGAAAAGGAGACAAAAAATGGTTGCAAAGAGAAAAGCACCTTTGCCTATATTATCAACTGAAGCCAGATTTCCTAATCTTAAAAAGTGGCTGAAGAACAAAAAGTGCTGTTAAATTCCATGAGGATCAAGAAGTGGGAACTTTACTGAAAAACCTTTTAAGTAAGAATTTAGCCATATCATCTAGCTTGGATATGAATAAAAAAAATCTAACACACGCACACAGAAACACAAATGAATGAATGAATGAATGAATGAAATTTTAAAAAAAAGAAAGCCATTACAATGCACAAATGAGGTGTTCATTTCAAATGAAATTTATTTTAAGGTTTGGTAAAGATATTGAATTAATGATATGGTAAATCATAACTGTGCTGGAAAGATAAGTAAAGCTACTTAAAAGCTGGATTGGGAAGGACAATGTGTGTTAATGGGAAGGCAAAGAAAAAACAATGGAGTGAGAGAAAGACAATAACTGAGAGAAATATTGCTGATAATTTTCAAGAATTAATAAAAACATAACTTCTCATTGGGAAAACACTTCATAAAACTAAAAGCACAAATATAAGCATGGGAAACTGCAGTGCAGCATATTCTGTCAAGGAAAAATTGCACTGGGTAAGTTAAATTGGCAAAGGCGACTTTATTCAAGACTATTCCAATAGAGACTCAAGACAATTACAATATGCAAAAGAGATTAAACTCAACTCTGTTCAAACACAGGTAAAGTTTTTAAGCATGCAGGTGAGATAGTGGCAAAGTTAGGGGGTGAAGTTGGGTGATGTGATAGGCTTTCTGTGTTTGCTAACTATAGCTTATTGAAGTCAGGCTTCTCACCCCTCAGAGGTACTGAAAGATAGGAGCCTTACCTTTGAAAAGGCTGATTGCCCGGTCCTAGACAAAGACATTTCTTGGTTGTCAAACTAGCAAGAGGCTACTAGGAGATTACTAAATTCTGGAGATCCAGTGCATAGCATAGGGAATATAGTCAACAACACTGTATTTAAACTTCACAGTTGAAAAGAGACTAGATCTTAAATGTTCTCACCAGAAAAAAGAGTAGTGATAATTATGTGACAGAAGTATTAGCTAATGCTACAGTAGTTATCATATTGCAGTCAACTCAACATGTTGTATGTCTTAAACTTTTTCAATGTTATATGTCAATTTTATCTCAATAAAAAAAATTTAAGAGGAAAAAACTGGCAAGAGGCTAGGAGATTTACATCTCAAAGAGGGAGAGAAAGAAGTTATAGTTCCAAGTTTTCTTAAATAGGTGCTCTAAGAAAAAAGAGGTTAGGAGCGGGGTATAATATAACCTTGTATTTCTGATATGAATCATATCTGATACAAAAATACACATATAAATGCCAAATCTGGAAGGTAGGTAGATGAGTGTCCTTTAGAATATGCTATTTTTAAATTTTAAAAATATTTCATTTTCATTGTAATTAAAAGATCAAATGGGAGATAACTAATGTATTATAAAAGAAGAGTAGAGAATTGTTTGGAGAAATGTTTCTGTGAAAAATGTTGGGAGACATGGGGAGTCAGCTATAAAACATTGTAGAATCAAGAGAGACTTTTGGCCTGCACTGCTCAAAAGAACTTTCTGTGATGCTGGAAATATTATATAATCTAGAACATGCTGTGGAACTGCACTGTTCAATATAGCAGTCACTAGCTGCATGTAGCTTCTAAATACTTATAATGTGGTGACTGTGACTGAGGAACTGAATTTTTTTTATTGTATTTGTTTTAAATAGCTTCAGGTAGCTAGTGTCTGCCTCATTGGATGGTGCAGTTCTAGAGCATGTCTGTATAACAAAGACAATTGTCTAAGATGACAATGAGTTATAAGAAAAATTATAGCTACTGCAGTGTGGAGTCCTTGAGAAGGCAAATGTGTCAGATATTCAGGTGGCAAGGTAAAGGATTGGATTTGAGACCTATGTATTCCTTTGTAACAACAATGAAGGTGGATTAATTATGCAAATCAGCAAAACCTTATTAAGCACCTACAGGCTGGGATCTCTGTGATAAGTTACCTACGCGTGTGAAGTTTCCATCTATAGAGAAGATAGCGAAACAGATAATTAAATAATATGAATTCATTAGAAATAATTTCTATGAAGAAGCCAGTAATCTCTTCTCTGAGGTAGAGATGAGAACAAAAGCTCAAATGACACTGAGAAAATAGCTGACCTATTGTATTAGTGAAGTCCATTGAACAGGGGAAGGGGAGATTGAGAGACATGACACTTGTAAGCCCTGGGGACAGAACACAAACTGATAGATTTGAAATTAACAGAAGGATAATGTGGGTTCCAGCAAGCAATGAACAAAGTAATGAGGCTGGACAGGTGGGCTACGGCAAGACCTTCAAGGGCATTCATGGGCTTGCATGCCATGAAGCAATGAGAAGCTATTTATGATTTTTTTTCAATAAAGAAGTGACATGATTATTTTTCAGTTCTTATTGTCAACAAATATTTATGGAGAAAATACAGTTTCCCTGATTCAAGATATGTTTACCGCAATAGTTTTGTACCTTGTTGATGAGCAGATTTTAGAAGGGCAAGAATAGAAGCAGGCAAAATAGTTCATACACTCAGAAAATATTTATTGAATGGTGGCTATGAGCCAGGCACTATTTCAGACACTGACAATGCATCAGACATACGGATAACATGCCAACACCTATTTTCTCTTTTTTATTTTATCTCCAAATTGAAGGCTATAAATGCATGGGTTAAACTTAATTTCAAGGAGCAAATAACAGCACCAATTATATGTGAGATTAACGTGAAGGTAGAAGAAGGAAAAGAAGAGGGAAAAGGAGACAAAGAGAGGAGGAGGAGGAAAGATAAGTCTGAAACAAAAAGAATAATTCCAAATACCAGATGAGACTACCTGGTGCTTGTTTTGGGTTTTGTACTATTGTTGTTGCTTATACATATGCATTCAGCTTTGGAATGATCAGTTATGTCTATCTAGTATGTTCTGGTGCTTCTTATATTCACTAAAAAATGCTATGATGCAATTTTTCCTAACCTTTTTCCCATCTCACTTCCTCTACTTATTTTTGTCACATCATCTTTTCATACCTTGAATCAGCCCTTGGCAACTTTTTGATACTACTCCAACCAGGCAGATGTTTTATTTTTATTCACCCACTCCCTGGAAAGCATCTATGAATAGTTACAGAGGCCATGATATTTGCTTCAAAATTTCTGAATCCTTTGCCCTTCTTTAAAAGGGAAAATATTCCTCATAATACTAAAGGAATTGCAAAATTACTAATCAGTGGAAATATGAATTTCTATTGTTCAATATAAAATTAAATGTGAGTTCAAAATATTAGTCCCCCTCATTTAAGATGTTAATTAATTAATTAATTAATTAGACATAGATTGAGAGCATAAGCAGGGAGAGAGGGAGAAGCAGGTGCCCTGCTAAGCAGGGAGCCCAGTGTAGGACTCAATCCCAGGACCCAAGCAGAGGCTGACACTTAATAGACTGAGACACTCAGGTGCCTCAGTCCCTCACATTTAAATCTCATTTATTTATGCCAGGATTATCAAAATAGTCTTTTCAGTACACATTTCACATCTGCAGGTTTTGTTTTTTATCCTTGAGAAGGATTTTCATAAAGTTTCAGATTCAGAATGCACATTTCTGTGGACACCTGTGTGGCTCAGTGGATTAAGCATCAAACTCTTGGTTTCAGCTCCAATCATGATCTCAGGGTCATGAGAATGAGCCCATATTGGGCTCCACACTCAGTGGGGATTTTGCTTGAGATTCTCTCCCTCTGCCCCTCCACACATGCGCACATATGCACCCTCTCTCTCTCTCTCTGAAATATATAAATGAATCTTTTTTTGTTTGTTTGTTTGTTTGTTTTTTTTATAAATGAATCTTTTAAACGAAGATTTAAAAAAAGAACAAACATTTCTGGTCTTGGAATCCTGTCTCTACAGAGTTGAAATAGGCACGCAAAGCTCAAGGAAATTGGTCTCCTGTCAAGCTCTTTCTTTATCCTGAGTAATATGCATTTTCTGTACCCCTTATATAAAAATTTTAAAGATTTCTGTATAGTAACAAGGGAAGAGAATGCAAAAGGTAGTATACATATAATTAAAATAGGTTGATAAAAGTGATCCTTTTTCATGTAGATTTTAAAATGTCAGTAGTTACAATTTACATTTTTCATAATATCTGCTTTTTCAGTTTCCTTTTCTAATTCAAGAAGCGTAACTTTCTTTATAAGGTCAAAACCCATTTGAAAAAAAAAAGGAACAAAACTAAGCTAGTTATTCTACACTATAAGACAGAGGAAATACACACATGATCTTAATCAGAATTGTACTTAATTATAACCAGTTTCTAAAGGCATATTAAGGAATTATTGATTAATATGAAATATACTCTTTAATAATTGATATTGGTCTGCTTTAAAATATCAGTGCATTGGATCAAGATTGCTAGCCATAAATGAATGAATTTTTCCTTTTTAGAAGTGAGTCACTGGTCTATTTGAATTAGAATCTTTCTCAAATGCACTCTAGTGACCTTAAATGCTCGCTGAAAAATATGAGCAATTTAATCATTTGTAAGAGAAGTCCATTACAATAGCAGGATTGAAGCCACAAAGAACTTTATGTGAAGATAATGCATGTCTTAAATTGAACATGAACATCCTGAAAGTAAGTACAGTCAATGGAGCCATTATGTAATGTTCTCAGTTGAAATGATAATCAGCTCTCCATTTACATTCTCTAACAGCTAGCATAAAATATGCACAGTATTTACCAGTGGTTTTAATTGGTCCCAAGAAGTCTCTTGATATTCTAGCTCCATCTGGATCACATGCTTTAAAGAAGATACCTTCCTTAGCTTATTATAACATTATCAGTTAATATATGTATAGGTAGGAAAAACATCAAACTTATAATTTTATAGTATATTAAAATAATAAGTAAACTATTTAATCATTTTATTCTTCTTAAAGAACCAAAGCAGAACTTAGTTAACATCAGTTTTTTAGGTACCTTATGTACTTTACATAAACCATAAGTTTAATTTTATATTGTAAATTATTTGGACTAGTTGACTTAAGTGAAGAGGTAAACAGTTGAGGCAAGCTTAAAATGATGAGTTTATTTGAAAATAACAGAAGACTTGCAATTTGGGGCAAGCTATGGGTGAGTCCATTGAGGGTTTGGAGTAGGTTGTATTTATGAGCAGAGAATGTGAAGGAAAGAGAGTTTATTTATTTATTTATATTTAAAAAAAATATTTATTTATTTATTCATGAGAGACACAGAGAAAGAGAGGCAGAGACAGGCAGAGGGAGAAGCAGGTTTCCTGCAGGGAACCCTATGTGGGACTCCATCCTGAGTACTGAGATCATGCCCTGAGCCGAAAGCAGACCCTCAACTGTGGAGCCACCCAGGCGTTCGGGAAAGAGAGTTTGGAGAGTCAGATCACCGTTGAAAACTTCCTGAGCAGACACAATCAATCTAGTCATGCAAACAAAACTCAATTCAGTCCTTTCTGGGGAACCAATCCATATTGAATCATCTTTACCATTTGTGCCTCTGGCAAAGCTTCCCAAGCTTTATATGAAACAACCTCTGATCAATCTCCCGTCATTCAAGAAAATGGAAGGGGTGCCTGGATGGTTCAGTCAATTGAACTTCTGACTTGGTTTTGGCCCATGTCATGATCTCATGGTCCTGAGCTGGAGCCCCACATGGAGCTCTATGCTCAGTGTGGAGTCTGCTCCAAATTCTTTCTCCCTCCTCCTCCCACATGCTCTCTCTCTCTCAAACAAACAAACAAACAAACAAATAAATATATTTTAAAAGAAATGTCCAATGCTAACAGTTTCTTATAAATCGGGCATTTATGGAAAATCAGACTCTTAGACCTTAAATTTTGTCTCCCTCAGGGTGAATGCATGAGATTCCCCATTTTATATCCTCTGGTTCTATTTTAGATTGAAATTTGTCCACAGACTTTATCTTATCAGTCATCAAGAAGACAATCTGTTTCTCAGAACTAGATATTTTCTATCCAACATTTGATAAAGGTGAGAGGTTTCATCTGTTTACTTTACAGCCTTAACATCAATGCCTAAAGAAACTAGTCTCATGTTGAATATCTGTTCATTCAATTAGAAAGACTGAATCTAGCCTAAATATTAAATTAACATCAGAAAAACAATTTGTCATATCGACAATTAAGAATTTGTCCCCATACACATAATATAAACATACAAGTTGTAGAAACTGACATTTTTATCTAGAAGTTGATGTATCTAGAAACTTTTTATTTAACAATGGTAGATTTACTTCTAATTTTCAACTGGTTTTCTGTTTATATATAAAAACAGAAAGCTAACCTATATGTCCTAGCTATCTCCAATATATTTCCAAAAATGAGCTAAAAACAAAGTTACAGCATTTTTTCAGTCATACTTAAAAATTATCTCAATTGGTAATTGTTGACATTGCTTTAAAAATATGTAAATGGGCCAAACTCAGTTTTTTATTTTGCTCACGATTTTGTTTGCCATTCTCATTTACTCATGATTACCTCCTGTTTTATAGGACTACTCTTTATCTTTTCAATTCTGTTGAAGTAGTCATTTTTATACTTTGTGGAAACACTTACCTCCTAATTTGTAAGGAAGATCAAGACCAAAGAAATCTTAAGGCTATCAATTTTATTCTTCTCTAAAATGTTTATGGATCTATGTGTGCTTTCTTCCTTTTATAGCTCAGATAAAAACACATCGTTCCTATTTGACTAAATAAAGATAATATACAAGCATACCTCATTTTATTGTGCTTCGCTTTTTTGTGCTTCACAGATACTGTGTTTTTTCACAAATTGAAGATTTGTGGGAACCCTATATCGAACCCATCTACTGACACCATTTTCCAAACAACATTTGCTCTCTTTGTGTCTGTAACCACATTTTGGTAATTCTCAACAATATTTCAACCTTTTTCATTATCATTCTATTTGAACTGCTGCAACTCATGATAAAACTTTAATGGTCAAAGGGTTGCTTTTTGTGAATGAGTAAAGAAAGTAGTTTCTGAAGAGGTAATCTACTCCCAGTGAAGAAGCTATGAAGATTGTTGAAGTGACAACAAAGGATTTAGAATTATTACTGATCTGATAAAGCAGTGGCAAGGTTTGAGAAGATTGACTCCAATTTTGAAGAAATTCTGTGGTTAAATTGCTATCAAACAACATTGTGTGCTGCAGAGAAATAGTTGGTGAAAGGAAGAGTCAATGGATATGGCAAACTTCATTGTCTTATCTTAGGAAGTTGCCACAGTCACCTCAACTGTTAGCTCCATCCTCAGCTGTCAACAGTCATCAACATAGAGGCAAGACTGCTCACCAGTAAAAAAAAAAATAAGACTTGTTGAAAACTCAGACAATGGTTAGCATTTTTTAGCAATAAAGTATTTTTTTAAGTCAAGGTATGTAAATTTTTTTAGACATAAGGCTATTGTATACTTAATAGACTATGCTACCATGTAAATATTGCTTTACAGATACTGGGAAACAAAAAAATTCATTTGACTGCCTTTAATTGATACTTGCTTCACTGTGATCATCTGGAACCAAACCTGCAATATCTCTGAATTCATCTGTAATAATATCTAGATCACAGAGATTCAGTGAGGAAATAAACACATAGACTTCAATCAAATTTACTTTTAGAATCATAAGCTTTTCACAGTTTTCAAATGAAGACTAAATGAACATTTATGGCCCCGTTTTCCCAAGTGAGACAGGACTTACACCTCTTGTTTTGGAGTTCAGTCTAGTAATCACATCTTATCATTCTAAAAGTGTTCCAATTGGAATAACAAGTCAAAATGCAAGCTTTATGTTAACTGAAATTGTTCTTTGTGCACAGATGCTTGTACGTATTGGGTTATCTTTTTTCCTAAATGAATAACTGGTTGTCTCTGCACAAAGTCTATAATTTTCTCACTTACAATATCACAATATCACTGGTGATATGGCAATATCACCAGTGTCATATATCTACTTTTTATGCTTAAGTCTCTGGGCTTTATTTTCTGTTGTAATAAACCTACTGTTTATTTTGCACTAACATTATACCTTTTTAATTACTAAGGCTTTTTAGAGATCTGCAATAAAATTAATTCTCCTACCCAATTCTTTGAACACAAAATATTCTTGGCTATTACTAGACTTTTGTTTTCCCTTGTGGGTTTTAGAATTAACTTAGCAAATTTCACCTGGTTAAGTGTTAAGTGAAATTTTATAAGTTTTAAAAATTAATCTGCAGATAATTATTTTCTCCTTCCCATGAACATATTAATTTCATTTGCTATAGTCCTTATAATGAACATATACATTATAATATTCTTCTGGATAGCTTACATACTTTAGTTAGATGTATTGGATATATTGTAGTTTTGGGTGATATCACAAATGGTTTCTTTAAAATTTTTATTTTCTAATTGCTTCTGGTATATGAAAATGTAATTGACTTTTAGGTATTGATTTTATATGAAGTAAAATTAATAAACTCTTTTATTGATTTTAGCATTTTATGGGTAGTTTACATTGAATTATTTAAGTATAGAATCTAATTATCTATGAATAATGGCAGCTTTGCTTCCTCCTTTCTAGCCTTCACACCTTTATTTCTTTTTGAATAAGGCCAACAGTAAATCACTGAATGTAAGCATTTTGTTCCTATTTTAAAGGGAATTCTTCTAGTGTTTCAATATTAAGAATTAGATTGTTCTAGAATTTGGTGTATATATTTTATCCATTCCAGAAGTCATCCTTTATTCTCACTTTGATAGTTTTTATTATAAGTGGTTGAATTTTATCATATAGCTACTGCATCTAATGATTTTTAATCTAGTGTATTTTCTAGCAATAAAACTTGTTTTTACTAAAAGCCAAAATTTAAATAATTCCTCATAATCTAAGAAATACAATTGTTATGAAACTGAACCTATTCAGCCAGAAATTGAAAATATCCAAGATGTTACCTATCTTGTAAGATATGCATATGTGTCTGTGTGTGTATATTCTGCATCAGATCAGGCCTTTATAACTCATAGCAAAATCATAGCATTTACAGTCACATGATAATGCCATTTCCTCACATTCTGTACTGCACAGAGCAACATGTAAGACCCAAATGGTAATACATGCATACACCACAGGGTAATACCATAAGGAGAGCAACTCTGAAATTATGAATCTTGGAGTTTGTATAGGAGTTGAAACATCTGTCCCTCTTTCCCTCTAGACAGAGAGAGATTATCTTTCATTTGGTAAAGTAAACAAATCTATTCACCTAAAGGGGTGAGTTGTCTGTATTCCAGAATGTGAGCATTTGGCACCAGGAGAGATGAGAAAGTTTCATACATTTTGAATAGAATCAAATGGCTTTACCATAAAAGGGAACATGGCTCCAGGTTTTATAGCTATAACATTTGAAGAGCAAATGGTTCTGGAGTATGGAGGTGGGGGGTGGGGGAAGAGAGATTTTCTACAATTATAGCATGTCAATTTTGTTGCTCAGGATGCTAAAACACTGTAGAAACACTAAACATACAGAAAGAATTGCCTTCCAATAGGAGCCTGCTCCTAAAAGGAAACTAATTTTAGCTAAGGCATAGGAATGTGCTTAGGCTTGGCCAACTAGTCACTTAGATAATATTTTATTTGGGAAGGAAGAAACATGAAGTAGATGGTATTCATAATTAATTTCTTGTACCTGCACAGTTTGTAGGGGGACTTCCAACTTTTAAAGGCTACAACTGGAATTTTGTGCTCAGTACAAGGATTATAACAGCAGGTGTGCTGATCTCTGTGTCCAATTTTATAGCCTACTTGCATTTTATGTAAACTATTCACTATAATTTTAATTTTAGAAGTTTAATTGTTTGGGTGCAAAGTTTTATCTATATAGTAGATCAAGTTGTGCATTTTGATTTCCTGAATAATGTGTACTCTTACTGATTTTGTTTTTTTTAATATATATAGATGACTGAGCAAGTGTGTTGAAATATCCCAAAGATGTAATGATTTTGTCAATTTCTCTAATATGTTAATATTTTACTTTTATATTTTCAAAATATCTTTTCAGATCTTATAATTAGGTGCAAAATTTTGAACTATGTGCTTTTGTGCAGTAATTTCTATTGGGCATGATATTAATTAGGCTCCATCAGTTTTCCTTTGACTTATGTTTGCCCTTTATTTACATTATTATAATGTAAAACTTGCTGTGCCCCTATATGCTTTTTATTCCATAATCTTCTGACTTGTGTTCATGTTCTTGAGGATCTGCCTTTCAATATATTTATTACCTCTTTAATGTCTTTTATTTCTAGTGGCTTTTCAGATTCTTTTTTCTTTAGTGTTCTACAATACTATTAATAAGCATAGGGATTATTTTGCTTTAATCATGTTTGGACTTGCTGTGCTTATAAATCTGGGAATCCATGCCTTTCACAAATTCTAAAATATTCAAAATAATTATCATATGAAATATTGCCTCCTAAGCATCTTTATATTTGTTTTCTTTCCTATTTTAGAATTCTTACAGATAAATGATGGAACATATGTTTCTAACTTTCATGTTTCTCAACTTCTGTTTTATATTTTCCATTTTTTTCTCTAGAGAATGTCTTCAAATCTTACAGTTCAAATAATAGTTCTTCCACTGCACATAATTTCTACTGAACTCATCTACTGAGTATTATTTTTACCAATGCATTTTCAACTTTTATCCCTTTTTTTTAGGATTTTACTTTATATTTTTAAACTGTGACTATACCTGGTTATACTTTAAATTTCTCCTCTAATATGTAACACTTATTTAGAAGTCTACATAAAAATAATTTGTTAAAAAAGTCACCTGAATATATTCCCACTAATTATTATTACTCATAGTGAATTGTTGCTATAAGTTCTTTTCAATATGTTGGAAGTTGAAGTTTATCTTTATGTGGCTTTGCTTATGGAAATGATTTGAAGCCTGTATTGTGGGTATCTCTCACTAAAGTGGTTTTATTTTTATACCACCAGATGCTCCAAGAGAATTACCATATTGGGGACATATTAACATAAATGTCTAAGCTTGAGTTACACTATCAGTAAAGGCAATATGAATTTGAACTTCAACCCTAATTTATGCTACTCCCAAATTAATGAATTCTTATTGGACTTGCTATAGGTAAGAATGTTGGTCTCCTCTAAAATTTATGTTAATACTTGATCTCCAACTTGATGATATTTGGAAGTGAGGTCTTTGGTAGGTAATTAGGTCATGAGCATGGAGCCCTCATAAATGAAATTAGTGCCTTTATGAAAGAGACCCCAAAGAACTCCCTTGCCTTTGTAGTCATTGAAGGACACAGCAAAGCAGGAAGAGGTCTCTCACCAGACACCATATCTGCCAATACCTTGATCTTAGACTTCCCAGACTCAAGAACAATAAGAAATAAATGTTGATTAAATCCACCTAGTCTAGAGTATTTTTTGTTACGGTAGCCCAGAAGGTCAAAGACAGCCGTAGTAATAGTAGGAATAGTGGTAGCATGTGTGAGTTCTAGCAATCTTGGGGTGGAGGCTTTTGGGTTTTCTATATAGAGTATCATGTCATCGGCAAAGAGGGAGAGTTTGACTTCTTTGCCAATTTGCATCACTTGCCATCAAGGAAATACAAATCAAAACCACAATGAGATACCACCTCACACCAGTGAGAATGGGGAAAATCAACAAGACAGGAAACAACAAATGTTGGAGAGGATGTGGAGAAAAGGCAACCCTCTTACACTGTTGGTGGGAATGTGAAATGGTGCAGCCACTCTGGAAAACTGTGTGGGGAGGTTCCTCAAAGAGTTAAAAATAGACCTGCCCTACGACCCAGCAATTGCACTGTTGGGGATTTACCCCAAAAATACAGATGCAAGGAAATGCCAGGACACCTGCACCCCGATGTTTCTAGCAGCAATGTCCATAATAGCCAAACTGTGGAAGGAGCTCGGTGTCCATAGAAAGATGAATGGATAAAGAAGATGGGGTCTATGTATACAATGGAATATTACTCAGCCATTAGAAATGACAAATACCCACCATTTGCTTCAACGTGGATGGAACTGGAGGGTATTATGCTGAGTGAAGTAAGTCAGTTGGAGAAGGGCAAACATATGTTCTCATTTATTTGGGGAATATAATTAGTGAAAGGGAATATAAGGGAAGGGAGAAGAAATGTGTGGGAAATATCAGAAAGGGAGACAGAACATAAAGACTCCTAACTCTGGGAAACTAACTAGGGGTGGTGGAAGGGGAGGAGGATGGGGGTGGGACTGAATGGGTGACAGGCACTGAGGGGGGCACTTGATGGGATGAGCACTGGGTGTTATTCTGTATGTTGGCAAATTGAACACCAATAAAAAATAAATTTATTATAAAAAATTTAAAAAAAGAAAAAAAAATAAAAAAAAATAGTAGCAGCATGTAATTTTAAAGCAAGTTTGCAGGAGAAGCATTTCTCTGTCTTCAATATTAACTAGTGCATGGAATCATTCTAGCCATTCTTTTCTGTGTGAAATAGAGTTCTGGTTTTATCCAGGACTCTCCTTTATGTGTCTGTGTCATGTAGAGCCCAAGGTCTCACCTCCTATTGTACAGCTGCTAAAATGCATAGTCTTTGTTTCTAATGAATCCATGATAGATACATTTTCCTCATCTGCTTAACATTCTGGTTTTTAGGTTTTTCTTCCATGTAAGTCCCTGAGCAGTACCTCCTTTACTTTTGAAAAATGGGTTTATATATAACTAGAAAACATAGTCAATCCTCATTACTTGTAAGTGGTTTCATGTTCTATAAAGTCCCCATGAACACTGCATTAGTAAATACTGAACTATTGCTTCTAGGGGAAATACAAAGTTAGGACACCAAGATCTTCTAGTCACAATATTTTTATGAACTGAGCAAAATGTAATCTTGTTTTATGTGTGTTACTTTTCAAGACACATTATTTAGAATACATTACTGATTCATTAACATTGGACTTATAGCCAATAGCAGTACAACTCACACCAGAACTAAATTGCTCTAACACAGGCATTTTCTCTGTAAGGCACATCACAGCCTTCCTGGGTTTAGGCACAGTGGATGGCACTACAACACCATGCTGGGACCATTTTAGACGACGAAATGACCAACAAAAAGTACAAAGTCTGAAAAATATGGTACTAAATAGACTTGTGAAAAGGACACTTGTTTACAGTATGAAAGCTGAACTAAGAAGACAGTGTGTCACCCTGTCAAACCTCATCTCAGTACATGTACATTGGGAGAATCAAAATTTTCACAAATAACCAGGGAAACCACCAGTGTGTATTGATTGGGAATTATGAATAAATTTTAGCAAGTAGGCAAATCCACAGTTTGTGGATGTGGAATCTATAACTAATGAGGTTTGCTATAGATAGATATCAAATATAATGGAGATGTAACATACTGTCATTTCAAATTAGCTGTAATACCACTGTATTAGAAATAAATGTCTGAGCATGTATTTCGTATTTTTAATAATAATATCTGATTCTGATAAAGATATTATAAACTCTCACACATTGCTGTGGAAGTAAGTTGATATAATTTTCTGGGAAGTGATTTGGCAAGATATATTAAGATCTTTTAAATTATTTAAAAAAATTAATTTAGTCATTACCCTCTGGAGAAACCATTACTACCAAACTCTAAGAAACATGAACACAGATTAAAATGCCAAAATATTCACCGTAGCATTAAATTTATTGCATAAAATTTTGAAAGAAACAAAATGCCCAACCACAGGTGAAAATTACTGAATAGGTATCATAAACTGAAAGCGATTTAGCTTTATTACTAAGGAAAGCTATTTTTTATTCAAAATAAGATAAAGTAACATGAATATAATATTATGTACATTACCTATGTAACTCCTTCATAAAACTGAATCCAAAATCTTCATGAAAATTGTTTACTGTTACAGATTTGTTATAGTATTTCTTACTTGTATTTACTATGAATATACATTTCTTTCTTGATTAGACAACATTAGTAGGTAAAAGGTAATATAGAACTGCTTTCAGGCAAACGATATTTAGGTATTTGTTTAGAGTTCACACTGTCAATAAAGTACTTCTGGTGGTAGTTGATATCAAGATACATGCTCAGCAACGTCCAAGGGCATAAATATGAAGCTGTCTGTGAGATGGACACAGTAAATAGAACATAGAGCATGAAAATATTTCCTTTCCCACCTTATCTTATTCATACAATAATTAAAATGACACAAAATACCTTCAAAGAACCAAAATGTGGTGAAGTTGTATAAGAAATGTTTTAATGAATTTTATTGCCCAAATCAAAGGTCTCTGTGTAAATCATGAAAAAAAATTAACTTTGCATGGTACATTTTACAAAGAATAATTGTGATATACTGTGTGTGTGTGTGTGTGCATGCAAGAAAATATCCATTTTAGTAAAGAGGCCCAAACATTATTAATGAGAAATTTGAGAAAAAAATACAGAATCACCTTTGTGTTGATAAATGTTAATTGACATAAAATAGTTGTCTTTAATTTTGCATTTAATAGGTAATATTCACAAACCTATTGGGAGAAAATTTACTATTATTTTAAATAGTATGACAAGACTTTACAGAAGAAATAAAATTTTTATTTAGATATTTTTTATATTTTAATAATTTTTATATTTCATATATAAAGGAAATATTTACTTGACATGTTATTTTATCCTTTAATAGTTACAGTTTGTTCAATATCATGCAGTATATGGCCATTAACTATTTTATTTCCGTGAATATCTTGCCAGGTACAAAACATATTCCCCTCTATTGGAAATTAATTCCTTGAGGAAATTCCTCTGCCTGCAGTTGTGAAACTAATTAGTGCTGAATTTTACTCCTATAGCAATGTTTGCTATTACAGAGAAGAAAAAGAGTGTTGCCAAAAATTATGCAGTATTTTTAAGAAATTTCTTCTCAAAAAAAGCTGAAGAAAAAAAACTGCACAGAAGAATTAAAACATAATTTTAAAGAACATATGAGTTTTTATTTGAGTATTTCTAATTATTTTTACATATTTCCATATATTCCTAATAATTTTAAGTCCTCCTAATGTCTTAGGAGACATTGAAATATTGCTGCATAAAAATCATAGCATATTTTCTGAAATAGATTTGTGACATAAGGGATCCCTGGGTGGCACAGCGGTTTAGCGCCTGCCTTTGGCCCAGGGTGGGATCCTGGAGACCCGGGATCGAGTCCCACGTCGGGCTCCCGGTGCATGGAGCCTGCTTCTCCCTCTGCCTGTGTCTCTCTCTGTGTGTGACTATCATAAATAAATAAAAATTTAAAAAAAAGAAAAAAAAAATTTGTGACATAAAATAATCTTGAAAACAAATTTATTTGAAGGAAATAAAACTGGAAGTTTATTCTTTGAACTTTCTGTAGATTACTTTTATATACTGTATTTAAATTTCATTTTTAGTCTCATTTAAAAAATATATTAAAAAACCACTTCTGTATGGAACCATGAATCTGAAAAACAAGCAGTCATTTACATTTATATAAGAAGTTAAAATTTAGTAAACAGAGATGAACATTGTAAACCAAATGCAATAAGATTGTTAACTTTCGTAAAAGAAACTATAATTACTATAATCCCTGTATGCATCCTAGTATTTAGAATGGATGATTGCCTGACATTTTAAGCATCTATATTCTCCATATAGAAATAATACTGGTCTTCTTAGTGACATATTTAACTACAAAATTATCAAATACAGCATTTTCAATTAAAATAAAGTATTATCTATGTCTTATAAGAAATATAATAACCCTAAATCTGCATCTTCATTTATTGTTCTTATGGTTTTGTTTTGTTAAATTAGGCTATTTCTTCCTTGACTGCTATTTTCTGAAATTAGATGACCTTGAGCTAAAGACACTGTAAACTTATTCTAAGGATTTTCAGAAGATGTTGGACATTTTACCAATCTATCTGTAACTTGAGACGTTGCCACTTACATCTTGGCTGGAAAATATTATTATTGTTGAATAAATGCCATTAATAAAAAGCATTCAAATCACTTAGACTGTATTTTATAAATAACACATTTTGACTTGAGCTTTTCAAACCCTTGTCACTATGTCTTATGGTTCCAATGTATCTATCTCTTGGCACATGCATTCCAAATACAATAACAATATAGCACAGTTAATATAGTCTTTTCAATGGGATGTTTTGTTTGACTTGCCATATCATTTATGCTGTGCTACAGATTTCCTGTCATCAACTATCCGAAAGCTCCTAATATGGTTTTAAAACTTCTCCTGGGGTTATAAAAAGTGTAAGCTCAGTTAACTTTTTATCTCACTGCTGATCATATTAACAGTGCCAGATGAATCTTGCTGTTCACAACATTGAGCAACCAGATAGCTTTCTCCAAGACAAATGTTATATGTAATTTGAAGGTCACGGAAAGTGATACAATTGTTGCCAAGAACCACTTAATAATCAATATCCTTAATCATCTTAGAGTGAAAATGTAAGAAATTTAAAGGAATCAATTACAGAGATAAGGAAGAAGCTAAGATGTTTTAGGGAGAGTCACATTACTGCTAAATTTACATGGCACAAAATTGTTTTGAGATGGAGCCACTTGGAGAAAGAAATATCTTAAATTCTCAATGGGTATGTTTTACTATTGCTAAGATAAAGCATGTCTATTTCTGAAGTTTTCTGCAACCATAACAAGTAATATTGTCAATAGACCCTAGAATACTATGAATATCTAATGAGAACTTGCTTTCCACTTCAAGAAAGATACATAATCATTTTTGATATTCCCATTCTATGATAATTTTGTCTTTCTTACTTGAGGTTACACACCAGTGTTCATTAATGGGTATGATCTTGGGTATAATCATTTAAAATACTCAACAGTTTTCATGATTTTAAAATATACTGATTTAAAGTAGCTCATTAGTTTACTTTTTAAATGCAATATGCTTATTAATATCTGACGTCTATTTGCTGATTCAAAAGATAATGTTAGTTAAAATATTCTCTGTGGGTTGAGATAGTAGTTATTTCTTAATGAGGAAACAAAAGAAGTGAGCTTTTGTGACCTCTGCAACTCAGAGAAGGTGAGAGTAGAATATGTGGCACCACCACGAAGGAGCAAGACCTGTTGCAGCTCCACTGTATAAGGATGTGGAATACTTGGCCTTCCTATTTTCGGTCCCAACATTTTAGCAACATAATTGGGCATTTCCATTCTGTTTAAAATACAAGCAGTGATTGTTTTTTCTCTGCAATCAAAAGGCAGCTTTTTATATCAGAAATGACAGAAACCAAAAGATGAATTATACATACAAACTTGAAGTAATAACAGGATTCCCTATAATGTGATCTTGATTATCTCTACCAATACATTCTCCTGAAAAAATAAAAAATAAAAAATAATAAAAAATAAAAAACTGTGTCCTACTTCTGATCTGGTACTCCCTGCTTTTTTATCCTTGTGCTGCTTCTAATTGATCTGTCTCTGCACTTCATATCTCTCCTATCTCATGGCTGCTGGTAGGCTGTCCTAGTTGCAGTTATAAGGAGCTTTGTCTTTCTGAGACTTTAAGACAGCTATAAGTTGCTCGGACTTATGCTTATAAATTATCCCTTCAGAACTCTAAAATCTCATTCACATTTCCCTCTATGCACATCCAGATAATAATGGAGTTTGAGTAGTTCAACTTGTCAGAATACCACTGTGGGTCTTACTGAATTTCTGATGTGGCTAATATAAAAACCCTCCTTGATTATGTAATATGAGAACAATGTGATATTGAGAGCTACCTGAAATACATTTTTCCTCATTACTTAGAAATCTTTTTCTATAGCAACTTCCCATGTCATACTATCAAATTGTATTTCTAACACATTGGCTCCTATTGTTAAGTCTGACCACTTGACCACTTGCAAATTCTTCAGAGCTTTGCTGCCTGAATCTTCCTGCACTTTTACATTCGAAATATATTGAATGGAAATGTTAATGCTTTAGTAACTGATGGGGCTTTTGTGAGCAAAATCCTCTGCCAAGTACAGAGCACTGTATTTGCCTTTCTAAGACTCGATGCCATTAAATATAATTGGAATGTGTGCTGCTGACCCAGATAAAAAAATAAACCACCTTCAAGAATTTTAAAGGGAAAACAGGGAATAGAATCTTGAAAACAATAGACAAGATGTAATTAGTCTTTATATTCTTACTATAATGATAGCCTCAATGATGGTAGTGCTGGTTCTTTAACTTAGAACTTTACAAAGACAAATGTAGGCTTAGTTCAAAGTAACCAAGAAAAGATCAGTATACATTTTACATAACATTTAGCTTAAGAATATCCTTCCTATTCATCTCATGGAGTTATGGACTTCTCCAAATATGGAGCAAAGAGTCATTGTTCTAGACCACTCCCTGATCTCTATAACTAGTATTTTAAGTTCAAGTGCATCAGTACTGCAAGTGTAGATGCAGTACTTGGCTAATAACAACCTCTTCTGGAATGTTGATTTGCTGTTGGAGAGCATGTAGGATTATTTTTAGAAACTTCTTAGTCTGTGATTCCCATTTAATCAATGTGCAGCATCTGACACATGGTCACTAAAACCTATCTGCACATTTTGGATTCATAGCTACAACCAGACTTCCCATAATGTTTAATAGATACCTGTGTCCATGCCCAATTACCTAGCAGAGTTATCCTTCCCCTCCTTTATTTTCAATTTAAATGGATAAACTTGAGCCCTAAGATATCACTGACACAAAATACTAGGACCTGGGTTCCTAAACAATGGATCAGGAATTCCTATTTGAACTGTATATGAACAAGTCATTGAGTCTTTTATTTTTGAATGATTTACCTTTTCAGCAATAACAGTTATACACCTAATATGAAAATTTGTTCCAAGAGTGTAGCCATGGCTTCAATATAATCTTAAAATATAGGACATTGCTTAGCATTAGGACAGAGAGAAAACTGACACTGGACCCTTTAGATCTAAGGGAAGTGGTTTAGGAAAGAGTGATAGGGTTGCTTTTTAATTTGTATTTATTTTAGGAAGGTGTGAGGCAGGAGAGATGAGTTCAAAAAATAATTATCTAGTTTACTGAAATAAATGAGAAGGGCACAAAAGGCATCCAAAAATTTTTAGCAATAAGGTCTTGGCAGGGGCCGGGGGGATGTTTTAAAAAACCAAACTGTGAGATAATGCTGAAGGAGAACTTGAGAAATAAGACTATAAAGACATAGTTCTACGGCAAAAATCCAATTAACAGAGTGCCTATCCCAAAGCTAATATCACAGGTAGTTTTAAATTAGCAGCCATTAAAATGAGACACTATGTGATGTGGTTTAAGAAAGAAAGAAGGCTTGGGATACCTGGGTGGCTCAGAGGTTGAGCATCCGCCTTCGGCTCAGGGTATGATCCGGGTCCAGGGATGGAGTCCCTCATTGGGCTCCCTGCAGGGAGGGAGACTGGTTAGCCCTCTGCCTGTGTCTCTGCCTCTTACTGTGTCTCTCATTAATAAATAAATAAAGTCTTAGAAAAAAGAAAGCAGGCTTGACAATGATATTTAAGAAAAATTATAGGTGGATTACTGGCACACAGAACTTGGAAGCAATATCAGATTCTTATGACTGATAAAAGAAGAACAAAACTCTAGGTGCATTTGTCCTTAAGCTCCTAAATAGGCAGTACAGGTGTAACCAGAAATGGGCAGAAAAACAAGATCTATGAGTGGAAAGAAGACACTAGGCTTTTATTAAAACATTGCAATGTGAAAACCAGTCTGAGAAGACTCTTCTGTAGGGAGTAAGTAGCCTAACCTTACAAGTTAAATCAGAGAAGGTCAGATATCATTTTTATTTCTAGAATTTCTTGGTGTTCAAATTCTTGGCATATGTGAGGATCTTGGTCTGCATTAGACACAGGGCAGGATTTAGTAGCTGCAAGACCCAGGCTGAGCAGAACCTAGCTGGTCAATTCGAACTTCAGAGCAGTGAGAAAGCAGCAATTCTTCCATTATGCACCTTTGGTAAGGCTATCTGTCAGAAAAGTACACTGGTGACTGCAGTTTGTTCATCCCACATTCACTGCCATCTCTTTCCAGAAACAGAGCTATATCATTCCCAGCCTCTCCCAGTAACCTATGGATGTAGGACGTGCAGAGGCTACATGTGCCTCTGTGAGGCCCCGCAAGTAGAAGCCTCTCCCCAGCACACTTGTTCTTTCCCAGCTGGCTTGATGTGGAGAAGACAGATGAAAAGACAGTAGAAACAAAGGTGAGAAAAACTCATGGTGCCTTAAAATTCCTGCTTGGCGAAGCACTTGGAGAAGTTCCTACCTATCGGGAATACCCATTAAGAGTAAGTGGGAAAAAGAACTAAGCCTCTATTGAGTTAACCACTGAGATTTTGTAGATTATCTGTTAACGCAGGTAGGTGTGGAATGTTGCTTAACATCTGTACCCTGTTCTCGTCCAGTATTCTGAGTGTTCTGTGTTCTGGTTTGATGCATTTTCTGTTATACTGCTCTGTACCCTGGCATGCTATAGCTCTGGAAAGTGTTATTATACCGGCTTGGACAGAAAATAAACTTCATAAATGGATTCCTTGCCACAAAATATTTACTTCCCTCATCAATAAGAATCATCGATACTGTGTTATTTCTTCTGTGAGCATCCCCCTTCCTGTAACATTTTTATAAGCTCATACAACCAAGCTTTGGGACCCCCATTGACTGCCAAGTACTGCTTTCCCTTTGATATACATTGATAAGAAATTTTCCTGTTGTAGATTTGGTTCAGAATGCTCCGGATCCTTTCTTCTTCCAGGCTACTCACCTGACAAGGTGACAGGCTGGCGCATGTGGAAACTGAAGGTCAGTGAAAAAAAAAAAAAATAGTGGTGCTCAATCGTTTTTTTTCCTAAACTCCTCCTCTACATTTCCCACACCCACTATTCGAGCCATGGTGACATCCTATCCCTTCTTCCAGCATGCCAAGGTCTCTTCAACCTCAGAATTTGGGCACTGTTTCTTCTGCCTATAGTACTCTGACCCATCATTGGTTTTTTGTTGTTGTTGTTGTTGTTGTTTTATGGCTATTGATTTTTGACCATGTAGAGCTTCATTCAGTGCTAACCCAAAGATTCCCCCTACCACTTTTTCTAAAATACCCTTCAGTTATTTTAAATTCCTTTAAACTACTTGATTACTTTTCTTGTCACTTATTCTCTCAAATTATTTATTTTATTATTTATCATATATCTTATTGGTGTAATAAAGTATACCTTATTTATTGACTAAGCTTCACGAAATCAGCATCATACCTGCACGTTTGCTACTGATTTAACACATCCTCATCATGTCATAGTATTAAGCCACAAATACCATTGAATGAAAAACCTGGAATGGATTAATGGATAAAGAATTGCAAATAAAGAGGTGTAAAAAACTACAGTCTGAGTCCAGTGCTGCAATTGGGATTTTTCATTGACCTCTGCATTGTAGACTGATTTTCCCACTTCTTACTTGCAGATGCAGCTCCTGGAAAACCCAAGGGCCACTGCATCAGGCCAATATTTATATTCTTACTTTTTGAAGTCCAATCTTTCCTATCATTCTGAATGGCCAACATAGAGAGGGAGGAAGCAAGACCCATGTGATTCTGCTGAGCATCAGCAGTGTTCTTTCCCCAAATATTTCCTTGGGCAAGTCACTGGCACTCTTGGGGAGAGGAACAAGTGAGGAAGAGATTGGAGAGACAATTGGAGATTGGAAGCATTTCTCTCCTATGAGATTGTATTAATTGGAACTGTTTGGAAAACCTAACAGAGACATGCAAAAAACAAAAAGCAAAAATAAAACCAGAATATGTGGCCTAAGATGACTGAAAAGTATGGGGATAGAATCAACTTCAGACTCAACATCACAAGAGGTATTGTATAAATAATAAAAGGACTCAGTTTCTTTTTCTTAAGTCTGCATTTTTTTTCCTGTTACATGCTCTTGTAAGATCCTTATGGTGTTTCCAGTAGCTGATTTTATTAGTCCAAGTTCTTTTGTTATACTTGGAAGAAGAGGACAACCACTGTCTCAAAGTCCTAGCCAGATCTCATTGCATCTCTTTGGCTCTGATTGAGTCACTTGGGCATCCTTGAGCCAATTTCTGAAGCAAGGAAATACAATGTGGTAACTAACTACTTAGGAACATACATCCGTTTAATCAGCTATGGTCTTTTTTTTTTAAGATTTTATTTATTTATTAGAGAGAGAGAAAGAAAGAAAGAAAGAAAGAAAGAAAGAAAGAAAGAAAGAAAGAAGAAAAGAAGAAAGAAAGAAAGGAAGAAAGAAAGAAAGAAAGAAAGAAAGAAAGAAAGAAGAAAGAAAGAAAGAAAGAAAGAAAGAAAGAAAGAAAGAAAGAAAGAAGAAAGAAAGAAAGAAAGAAAGAAAGAAAGAAAGAAAGAAAGAAAGAAAGAAAGAGGAGAACAAGCACAAGCAAGGGTATGGGGAAGGGGGAAAAACAGACATTCGCTGAGTGGGGAGTCCAAAGTGGGGCTCCATTCCAGGACCCTGGGATCATGACCTGAGCAGAGTCTCAGATGCTTGACTGAGCCACCCAGGCACCACTCATCAGATATGGTCTTGACAATAATGGTTCCCTGAAGTAAACTGTAATACTATTATTTAAAATGGAGTAATAAATTACCATCACTTAAATCCCTATTTTTAACACTAAAGAAATGAAGCATAAGTTTTTAATGAAACTATGAAGAGCAAGGTAATTTATTTTCACTCATGATGATGAAATGGATTGTGCTTTATTTTCACAAGCTGAATAGTCTGGTGAGGATCTGACCCTCTAAAAACTTCCAGGTCCCGGGACAAGAGGGTAGGACTCATAGAGATAGGTATACATAATCAAAATTAATAAGTCAATCTAACAAACTGTTAAATAACAATATTTTTTATCCTACCACTCTAAAACTGTTTGTTTATATTGAAAAAAACAGAAAAAATATATTTAAGTAAATGGGCCATTACTAAAAGTAATTAAGATGACTTACTTATTTTTATTGCAAATAGCAAACCATTCTTTTGATGGGCCTTAATGTTTGAATGTACAGTAATGTAAAGACACGCATATGTTATATTATATTTAATCTATTAAATTTGCTTTTATTCCTTTCCATTGGAAAAAAGTTGTAATTGGTTCACATTAATAAACTTTTCATGTAAGTCATATTCTATTAAAAGTAATGAATTAAAGAATTACAGAATAAAATAGAATTTTATTCAAGCCATACAAAATCTGAATACATTTTTATCAAAGTACAAACTATAATAAATGTAAAGGATAAAAAATGATTTCAATAACAGCATTTTCTTATAAAAGTTTCATATATAAAAATTTAAATTAAAAGTTGAATAATTATAATGAAGGCATATCAAAATACTAAATCACGTTTAAGTAAGGCTTAATGATTTCATTGATATTATATATATTCTAAAAACATAACTATTGTACTATTTTAATATATTTAATATCTAGTTGCTAGTGTAAAAAATTAGTATGTGTTATGTGTTATTTCTAGAACTCTATATAACTCTGAATAATATATAACATATTGAAAATGTTCCTTACTTGTGTGTGTAACTCTTATGAGTATTTCTCTAATTCGTAAGTTTCTTCAGCTTTGGTACTTAAGGTATCTTTTAAAATATAATACATGCAAAACTGACAAATTCATAAAATACTAGCATTATAATGCTATGTCAGAAGTTCACAGAGTTTACATAACTTTCATGTGAAATGTTTAGAAAAGTGACCCCTCACATGTTCCCTTTAACCAAAACATGATCAGGACTCTGAATCCCAGCCCTCAATGCTGATTGAATTTGTCCAGGATATCGCTCTTAACTCTCATTCACTACCACTTACACTAAGCTCTGCAGTTCCTATTTTACTCCGATCAGTGTTCATAACAGATGCTTTTTAAAATGCCAATGCAGTTTTCAGCTGCAATCACTGAGTCAGGGTTTAAATCCAACATCTGGCACTATATGTCAGCACCTGAGGTAAATAACACTCTTAGTGATGTACTTGTCTGGCCCAATAAACGTGTTCATTTGAAACTGTCATTGGTAGATGCCATGATTTATTATAGCTTGTGCTTCTTCAAAATATTCTACCAGCCACGGTTCAATAGAGTATTTAGACTAAGAGCAGTGCTATTTTTTCCAGCACAGTATTCTCTGTTATCCAGTTGAAATAAGAAGACTAAAGAACAGGGCTTGAGTAATGAAATAGAGAATGCTGTAGGAATGGTAATCATTTAGTGGCCCAGAGAAATGAAACAACAGTCAAGTAAGACAGCCAATGGCTGCTTCCTTTGCACCTGAGCTTCCAGTTTCCTTGTTCTAATGTGGACCAAATCACTAGAGTTTAGGTAACTAACAGGATTATTAAACTAATTGGACCAGTAATATTCATGTGAAATACATACTTTGAGTTTTTATGAAAAATGATTGCCAGAAACAACTAAGAAAATGACTACTTTTAGCCATATGATTCACAGAACAGAATGCATTGAAATAGATAAATATATTAGGAGAAATAAAATGAAATTTCCCTTCATCATATCGAAGTAGAAATAAGTTAAAATGGTCTAATCGTTAACAGAATATAGACATCCTTTTTTGCTTTTGAAAGTGTACTATAGGGATCCCTGGGTGGCACAGCAGTTTGGCACCTGCCTTTGGCCCAGGGCGCGATCCTGGAGACCCGGGATCGAATCCCACGTCGGGCTCCCGGTGCATGGAGCCTGCTTCTCCCTCTGCTTGTGTCTCTGCCTCTCTCTCTCTCTCTCTGTGACTATCGTAAATAAAAAAAAAAAAAAAAAAATTGAAAGTGTACTATATTTAAGATACTTATAAATAATATGCAATATTTTTATTGTGACATAAGGAAGGAATAAAGATACAAAAATATTTTTTTACCAGAACAATGTTAAATGATGAAAATGTGTCTTTAATACTGTAGATTTTTACAACTCACATAAATTTATAGGTGATTTTCTTAATACCACAATTTCTTTGCTGCTATAAAAACAAAACACTTATTTATTCACCTTATTATTTCTTGATTTATGGATACCTTTTAAAATACCTAGTTGAGATGTTAAATGTTTTTCTTGGTTAAATATTTTCTAGTACAGTGTATCTTAGAAAAAGCAATTTCTCTACAGTACTGTGATGACTAGGATTCTTAAGTTTGCCAGTGAAGAAAATTTGTCAAATATGTTGGAAAAAAAGCTTCTTATGCAAAAATATATTTTAGGTTAAAACAAGTGATGGACATAAAATTTAGGTATGAGCATTGAATTGACAGAATTTGTTCAAGCAAGTTCATAAAATTGCTAATATGTAACATGATTTTGTGAAATGTTCAATGGAAAAGAATGTCTTTAAATTTCTACATAGCCTAATATATATATATATATATATATATATATATATATATATATATATATATCTCCAATTGAGTAGAAGGTTGGTATGATGGCATACAAGAATTAGGTAATTATATGCATATAGGTTCATGTTATATTAATTATCAATAGATAGTCAAATATTCTCTTTTTATATACAGTATGAGCAACCAGAAAGCATATCACAGGCTTTCCCAGCAATAGTCTTCATCTGATGTATTAACTTAATCAGGCTTAATTATGACTGGTTTACTTCATTTTACACATGGTTTTCAACTAATGTGGGTGCTGTGTGTGTGTGTATGTGTGTGTTAGGAGTATGAATGAGTGTAAGCAAATGTGTACTTGTGTCTATTTTGAGATACTTGCAAGTAAATGGAGTATTGATTTTATCAGTGCTTGCTTTAATTGTAAAATAATATTTTTATTACTCCCTGGTTTAAATTCCTCACGTTTAAATCATTTTTATAGTCTTGATAAGCACCACAGGAAAGGCATTACATTAATCAATGATTATCCATTAGAAGTCACTGAACTGTATGGTCGGCTATATTTTGTTAGAAAGGATTCCTTAAAATTTTGAATACAGAGAGGTGCTATGAGGTTATCTGAAATGCCAAAGAAAATTTTAAATGTGTTGAGTGCCTTTAATGCTGGAAGTCAGTAACAGAAAATAAGAAGTTGTTTAAAGGTTTTAGTGACTCCATGAATCACTTTTAGTTATAAAACAACCTGTTATAAACTGTGCAGATTTAAATGCTAAAATGCTGAACCTCAATTGTTGAGACTAATGCTCCCTTGTATAATCAAATTTATGAACAACAGATCATGATGAATCACTTTAAAAAATCAATGAAAGTGTTTTTAGGATATCTAACTAAAGTCAAGGTCAAAAAGTACAGAAAGCATAAATCATTTCAGGGTAGCTATTTAAAACATATGCCATCTATAGGTTACAAGGACTGATACTCTTAAAATATATCATAAAATTATAGAAATAATATTTAAGAAACCAGAATATTGTTTTTCTTTTAATTTATGTTTTTTATAGTAGAACTGCTAAGAAACCATTTGAAAATAGCAATACAATGCTGTGTAGTAGCTTTGGAGACCTTTAGGATGTACCTACTTGTAAATAATCTTCTGCAAGAGACCTTTGAACATATTAGATGTTTAGTGATGCTAAATCTGTATTACTTGTTAAAAGAGGGAAAAGAAGATGATAAAATTATTTTACCAACAAGATTAAAAATTATAAATTGTTAAACTACCACTCATTAGATTCTACAGAATATTTTACCAAAACAGTTATCATTTTTTATAGTTTCTGGCCATTTTTATCTCTCTGATCTTATTCTGTTGTTTCTCTTAGAGTTAGACTATTCTAAGATAGGACTACATGGTCTGTAGTCTTATAAACTCATAAACTAAAACACACTGAATCATTTTCCCAATACTCTAAGGATAGCGTTTTTTCCTTACATCGTTTCATGTCAGTTTTTCCTCAAAGTCTCTGTTTTGAGGGCATCCTACAGAGCCAGGGGGCAGTTAATATAACCATTGCTTGGTCTTTTGTAAGATCTCTCAATGAACGCAAAGACTAAGACACCAGGTACATCTAGGGAAGCAGAGTTGAAAGATCAAATATAAATAATTTTTGAGAAAGTAGAGATCTTCACAGTGTGGAATCAACAACTAAAAATGCTGGTCATTGAACAGAGGACACAGCTATTTATGCTTATTTGAAGTCATGGCTCATGGTTATTTGTGGAAGTCTATTTTTGTTTAAATGTCATTGAATTGTGGCCTCCCTTTCCAAGGTAGAGACCTACTGTAACCTACTGTAGTTTTCTCCTGCCCTGCATTTAAGTTTCAAGAATGTTATCTAAGGGCTTCATTCAGAGGCACCTATTAGAGACTGTAATTCAGCAGAGAAAAGTTGAAGAACCCGTTGCTGTTTGTGATTTAATCTTAGAGGATAGTAAGGCGGAGCTTCGAGACTGGTAGTGGCAAAAGCTCTAGACACAGAGCACAATTTTAGTGTCCATTGTAAGTCCACAAAGAGAAAGAAAGCACATGCAGACCAAGTCCGCCAAGGCCAGTGGCTCGTGCCTTCTAAAAATTCTATAAACTACCTAATCTTTTAATAAATTGGTTTTTTAACAAAACCAAGTAAATGTGATTATATTTCTTAGTTAAAGGTTATAGATTGATAATAGGAGGCCATTAAATATAAAGATACATATTTTAGGAAAATATTTTTATATTTCCTTCCAAAAAAGAATGGATAAAAATGTGTTGGGGTGAGATTATCTTGATAAGAAGACAACTTACAGTAATATTGACTCATTCCAAGTATTCCAAATACTTCCAAGTATTTGAGGCTAGATTTGGATTTCTTACATCTGTCCTAATTACAACAAAAAATAACTTGGAATTTGAGGTCTGAATGAAACTATAAGTGAGGTTGCAGATGCTCCACCTTCAATGATGAAAGTAATGCAACATCTTAAAAGTAGAGTGGGCCATTCCCCAGTGTTAGGTTAAAACTCTGAATACTTCACTGTTGATACTTTAATGAAACTTTGCTTATTTTTTTATTATTTATTTATGATAGTCACAGAGAGAGAGAGAGAGGCAGAGACACAGGCAGAGGAGAAGCAGGCTCCATGCACTGGGAGCCCGATGTGGGATTCGATCTTGGGTCTCCAGGATCGCGCCCCAGGCCAAAGGCAGGCGCCAAACCGCTGTGCCACCCAGGGATCCCCGAAACTTTGCTTATTTTATAAACTTTATTTCAAATTCCTATTGTTTATTTGTTGCCCCATAGTAGGAAATAGAAGAAAAAAAATAATAAAGTCCAAGTATATGTGCTGGAGACCAAGAAGAGGGAGATAGTTCTTCACATACTTATTCTTGAAGATTTTCAACATTTTGCTATTAGATTTATCTTAATCCACAATGAAACTTAAACTATAATGAAGAGATACTTTTCTTTCTTTATTTTTTTTTTCTGCCATAGTTTCTTAATTCTACAGTGCACATTTTTCCACATTTAACATTTCTTAAATCAGGATACTGTAGATCAATGAAACTGTATAATATCCGTTATTGTGTCAAAGGGTCTTCCTATCTTAAAAATATAAAACAAGAAAATGCCAATTTGGTTAATAATCCATTCTATTAATGTTGATGAGTGAATGATGGAATACTTAGATGACATTTATAATCATTATAAAATGGCAGCATTGATTGTCAATACTGACATACACATAAATAAAAATCCTCAAGTGTGATTTGCAGTGTTTTCCACACTACTGCAGATTAAAGATGGTGTCTCCACTTACTCACAGCGCAGGAGGCTATTCACTATTTTAGTTTTGCAAGATGCTTAACTTGAGATCTTGGTTTTAAAAGAACAAGGCCTTTTTCTGTATTTGCCACGTTGTCTTTTATACCTAACCTTTCTTTTCAATTTTTCTTTCCTTTGCCATATAATAAAGATATTTTAAAAGACTGTATTTGCTTAAAATTATTTGAAAACCTTCAATTTACTTTTTAGTAAGTTATTGGGATGCCGGGGGCTAAAAGCAATTTACCAGGAGGGAGTTGGTTTTGGGGTGGAGTGCCTGGCTAGATTAGAAATATAAATAGCGGGAAGCCCAGGTAGCTCAGTGTTTTAGCGCCACCTTTGGCCCAGGGTGTGATCCTAGAGACCCAGGATCAATTCCCACGTTGGGCTCCCTGCATGGGGCCTGCTTCTCCCTCTGCCTCTGTCTCTGCTGCTTTCTCTCCCTGTGTCTCTCATGAATAAATAAATAAAATCTAAAAAAAAAAAAAGAAATATAAATAGTATTCCTATTTTTATAATGTTTTAAAAAATTGTTATTAAATATCACACATTTAAAATTAAGGAAATGAAACCTCTTTAGTTAATCATATAACGATAGGCCCAAAATGTTAATGTGCTGTATTTCATTTACGCATTATAGCTGTGTTTTCTTCCCCATAAGTGAATTCACTAATATAATCTTATTAATTCAATTTATATTTATGCTCTGGATTTGCTTTTTATATTCAATTATTTTCACATTGTTCTTAATGAAACATAATGATATGGAATATTGAATTTAGTCTGACTATGTTAAGTTTGGTTAATGTAAACAAAAACACTTGATTTTCAGTGCCATAGGGTACTGTAGATGAGTGGCATGAAAGTTGTCTATCAGTGTTATCAAAAGAGGAACTTTGATACCTTTACTTGCCAGAGCAGATGGCCTTCTCAGTGATACACCTTATATTAGTTTTCTAAGATTGCTATAACAAAGTACCACAAACTAAGTGGCTGAAATATCTACTGTCTCACAGTTCAACGTGTCAATAAGAACATGTTCCTTCTAAAGGTGATAGGAAATGATCTTTTCCAGATCTCTCTGCTAGCTTCTGGTGGTTTGCAGAAAATCTTTGGTGTTCCTTAGTTTATAAAAGTATGACCCTAATTGCTACTTTTGTGTTCATGTGGTATTTTCCCTGTGTGCATTCTGTGTACAACACCAGTCATATTGGATTAAGCTCCACACTAACTCCATCTTAATTAATTGCATGGGCAATGACCTATTTTCAAATAAGGTCACATTCAAAGGTACTTGGAATTCAGACTTCAACTTGTAAATTTTGAGAAGACACATTTCAATCCATAACATATCTCCAGAAAGTAGGCCATGGCATTTTTTTTTTTTATGATATAGATTCAAAGTTACTTTGCTAACATCCTTAGAATTGTTTTTGTTGGGATCCCTGGGTGGCGCAGCGGTTTGGCTCCTGCCTTTGGCCCAGGGCGCGATCCTGGAGACCCGGGATCGAATCCCACATCGGGCTCCTGGTGCATGGAGCCTGCTTCTCCCTCTGCCTGTGTCTCCTCCTCTCTCTCTCTCTCTCTCTCTCTGTGACTATCATAAAAATAAATAAAAAAAATTAAAAAAAAAAGAATTGTTTTTGTTTATAAAATATATAAGTTTGGACCAAGTAATGACAAAGACTGTTTTTTTAAAAATGAAGTCATTAAGAAAACAAAAACATTATAATAAAAAAATATTTCTACTGATATAAATCCCTTAATGTCATTCTTAGTACTGTTTCCTGTACCCTAGAGGTAGTGTGGGAGAGCAGTGAGATGGTCATGGCTATAAGAACAGCAAAGATAAATGATAAGAAACAATTTTGAAAATTATCTATACATGTCAAAGTACAGTTATGATTTTTCAGAAAATAATCTTATTGTTAAAAATTCTTGTCACTCTTGGGGCACCTGGGTGGCTCAATTGGTTGAGTGTCTGAGTTTTGATCTCAGCTCAGGTCTTGATCTTAGGGTCATGAGTTCGAGCCCTGCATTGGTCTCCATGCTGGGCATGGAGCCTACCTACTTAAACAAAAACAAACAAACAAACAAACAAACAAACAAAAATCTTGTCACTCTTAAGATGTTTTAGGTGTTTCTGATTACTTTTCATTTTCAATCAACACTCCTTTCTTTCTACATCATCTGAAAGTTAAAACTTAATTATATCCTGTATTTGAAAGAAAAGCAAATAAACCCTCCATTAAAAGACTATATTCTAAAAAAATTCCATTCTGTATATTTATTTTGTATATTCTTATTGTCTTTTTCATAATTGAAGCTTTATCAAACAAGGGTTGTATTATGTTTTTTAAGTTCAAAAATATAGCACAATTTTAGTACTCATTTAAAAATAATTTTTACAATGAATTATGTTGTTAGCTTTTATAAAATGTAGAAACAATAGTCTAGGTCACTCATAGAGGATATGTTTTCTTCTCAAAAGATTTTGCCCTGAAAACACTTCGGAGGGGGCACCTAAATGACTACTACTCGTGTTATATAGATTGAAAAGGTCATGCTCAAGCATCTCTTTCATTACACAGCCCATTAATCAGGAAATCACTGCCTAGTTCTGCTTGAAGGCTTTTGATGTTAGAACCTTTTTTTGTGGTTAGAATCTTCTTTCTGTGTGCATATTTCTTTTCTTTCTTATAGTCTCTTCAGTTCTTGATGGCCTCAACAAAATTACTCATGTCTTTGTTGGGTGTAATTGTTGACAGAATTGTGTTGCTGAATTATTATGTCCAATAAACTCTGGAGTTTGATCCCTTGCTGTGTATATGAATATTATTTATCTCTGCCATATCCATGTGTCTTCTGAAGATAATAATCATCAAGAGTAAAACCAATGAGCAACGAGCACTTATTTGATCAGAAATTTATTTGATTCTGAATATAGTACTAATATACTGAGGCAATGATTGATACTTCACTCCAGTGGGTCAAATTATTCCCTTTATCTTGAAGTAAAATTGTATTTTTACCTTAAGCCTCTCTTCCACTTTTAAAATAATTTTCTTACTTTCTTGTCTTCTTCCATGAGTCAGGATACGACCTGGAATGATAAGCCAATCTCTTTTGTAATATAATGGGAACATATGGCTATGGGAAAGAGGAAATTATTATTTTCTTTTAAACATATAAGATTGTTGTGAGGAATATAAAGAAGACACAAATCCTATTCTTAGACATTTCAAGTAGAAAGGATCTTAATTCTATGCCTTAATTTCTGCATCTAATTCTCATCCTTCTGATGCTTTATCCTTAGCTTAACTTATGTATCCATAATTCTACAAATAAATTCTATTCATAAAATAATTTCACTCTTTAAGAAGCTTAATTGTATTTATTGTATTAATTGTATTATTCCCTAGGTGGAAAAAAGACTATAACTTATGAAATCATTGCATGCATTCCCATTATATTAGAAAGGCTATATAAAACTTTTATTATTATGCCTAATAAAATACATGTAATTACATTTTACTTGATACTGGCTCACATAACGTTATGATTTCCAAAACAGAAGAATAGTAAATGGTTGTTATTCAAACAGTTTGAACTTCATTCTAGTCACTCTTTTAAAAACCTTTGTCATCTTTAAAAACTGTATCCTTTCATGCTTTGCAATATGATATATAAGGGACTTTCCTTTGGCATCACTTACTAAATCTATACCTATTATCTGTCATGTTTCTGTCTTATGCCATGAAAGTTTCTGAAAACACATCAAGTTCTTCTGTGGTTCAAAATCATTGTGTGTAAATATCAAAAATTGTGTAGTTATAAAGTAAAACACACTGACTCAAACTTAACATAAATATCATAGATATGTATATTCACATATACATATATATTTAATTAGGATATAAGAGTAAGACTTGATGGAAGATGTCAAGGAATAAACTTCATATCAATAAAATATGTTTACATTTGTCCAGCATGTTGCTAGACCTCAGCACCATGGAGAATGGTCCTGTGGTTTTGGGGCTCATACTTCTAAGTCTGGGTGCTGCCCAGACTTCTGAAGGAATGCGGTGAGGCTGTTACTGGAAGGACCAAATTAAGCTAGAGATTAAAACTGGCTGGTCCTGCCAATGAAGAGTGCTAGTGGGGAGTCACTGACAGAAACAGCAGGCAAGAAGGAACAAATCTTTGTCCCTCTTCCTGATTTCCAATCTCCCTCTATTGTCCTCTATTAGTGTAATGTAATAAGAAGCCAGCTGGCAAATAAGAAACGTAGTTTGCAGTTCCCCATCCCCAGTATCACAAAGTAGGACATAGATCATTGGGTTTAGAGTTGAAAGAAAATAGTTTAACAACTGTCAGCCTAATAATAACCCAAGAGCTTTACTGACACAGCTGCCTTCTGTCTTTGTCCATGTACTTGTTCTTGTTGCTTGTCATATCCCTCTGGCAGTAATGCAAGAACAGTATGCTTTGGGTACTGGCCATAGGTCTCAGTCCCAATCACCTCATCTCCTTTCTGGCAGTGTCCTTGGCCAAGACTCTAACTCCTGACCCATTTCCGAATCTGGAGCTTGAGGCAATTTTTGAGATACCAATTTTTGCCAAATTAATGTTTAAAATTGATGGCATTTCATTTGTAACAACGTGGGTAGAGCTAGAGAGTAAAATGCTAAGTGAAATAAGTCAGCCAGAGAAAGACAAATACCCTATGATCTCACCCATATGTGGCATTTAAGAAACAAAACAAATGAGCAAAAGGGGGAAAAAAAAGAAAAAGAGACAAATCAAGAAACAGTCTCTTAACTGTAGAGAATGAACTGATGGTTACCAGAGGTAAGATGGGTGGGGCAATGGCTGAAATAAGTGATGGGGATTAAACAGTGCATTTACCATGATGAAAAAATAAAATAAAATTTTAAAAAGCAAAAATAGGGATTCATTACTATGATCCAGTTATTTTGCTAAAACTATACTTAGATCCTTATACTATACTCACAGGTAGTTTAGAGAATTAAATATCAAAGATATGGATAACAGGAAGATTAGGGCAGTGAACACCCATGTGCCCAACATCTGTTTTTTATATGTTAAAGAAATAAATAATTTTCAATAAAGTTGAAAATAAATACATACTAAATAAATAAAATTGATGTTAGTTAAAATTCAACTAGGCATATTTTTGAATGGAATATTTTATATAGCTGGACTAATAAAATAAAATAAAAGCATTTTGCAAAAATGAGAAGATCTGATATTAAATCATTTTATGAAGTAACAATCCTGGCTAAAATTTGCCTAGAAGTAGGCAGATTAATAAATGAAAGAAATTACATGACCAAAAATTTAGACTTTTTTTTCTTCAGTGTTGCAATGAGGATGGTGCAGATATATGACTTTTTAAAAACATAACATTGCCCCTTTTATAAAAGTTGGACTTATGAAAGATCAACATCAGAAAGTTTTGGTTCAAATTCTGTATCCAGTGGTTATCAATTATTAGTTGTTTGCCTTTGGAGAAATTCATATTGCTACCCAAAGCCTGAGTTTTGTCACATAAAAAATAGGAATTGTAACAGTAACAGAGTCATTTGGTGGATAACGGCTTTCTTACATTTTATGGGACATATGGCATATGAATCAGTCCCCACAGACTGTAGATTGTTTAAAAAAATCCCAAACTGACTATATATTCTAAGGGAACTTGTTCAGTTAGGTAAATTAAAAGTAAATACATTGCCTAGCCTGGGGCTCCTGGATGGCTCAGTTGATTAAGACTCTGATTATTGATTTTGGTTCAGATCATGATCTCATGGTCATGAGATGGAGCTCCACCGTCAACAGGGAAACTGCTTGAGATGTTCTCTCTCTCTCTCTCTCTCTCTCCCCTTCTGCTGCTCCCCCACCACTCATGTGTGCATGCTTTCTCTCTTTCTCAAATAGATAAATAAATTTAAAAAATATATTGCCTAGAATTTTGGTAACTTTAGTTAGAAATTAGAGCCTTTTCTCTGTGGTTCTCTGGGCTCCTCATTCTTCAACTTTATTTAGCATAATTTTTGCAAGGGTCTTGGGGTCACATATGTACCCACTATCAAATAGAACAAAAAGATCTTGCCCAAACAAAAAATAAAAGTCTTGGGATAGTCACCAATGTAGTCATCCTAATTCACAAGCACAGACCTAAACAAATACATGCAAATAAGACATTACCATAGCTGATTGGCTGAATATTTCAAAGGAAGTATGAGTTTTAAATTACATTGTATCAAGATTCTCTATTTATATGCAATATTTTTAGTTGCATTTTGCTCTTTTAGCCTCTTTATTTCTTAGGTAGGTTTTCCTCCAGTTAGTGATACAGCTGCCAGTGGTCCACCCTCCATATTATTATACCACAACTTTTAAAGGAGAGAGAACTGAGGGATCCCTGGGTGGCTCACTTGGTAACATGACCAGTTCTTGGTTTCTGCTCAGGTCATGATCTCGGGGTGGTAGGATCCAGCTCTGCACTTGGCATGGAGTCTGGTGGAGATTACCTCCCTCTCCTTCTGCTTCCTTCCTGCTCATGGTCTCTCTCTTTTTCAAATAAATAAAATCGTTAAAAAAAAAATAAAATAAATGAGAGAGAGCTGATTTTTCACAGTTATTATCAAAGGTCCAGGATTTTTTTTTTTAATTTTTATTTATTTATGATAGTCACACAGAGAGAGAGAGAGAGAGGCAGAGACACAGGCAGAGAGAGAAGCAGGCTCCATGCACCGGGAGCCCGAGGTGGGATTTGATCCAGGGTCTCCCAGATCGCACCCTGGGCCAAAGGCAGGTGCCAAACCGCTGCGCCACCCAGGGATCCCAGGTCCAGGATTTTATCCTTATTTAACAAACTTATTTTGTCTGAAACCATTATATGACAAGAGAGACAATAGAATGTTTCTGATTGGCTTGATCCAATCACAGACTAATTATGGATTTGAGGGTGGAATCAAATGAATAAAGTTTAGGCTATACAATTATGTAGTTGTTGTCATATTTTAAATATTAGCAAGTTTAGAATAAAATTTTTATTCCCACAGTGAAGTAAATACATATCCAATATTATAGTTAATTCCTTCCGTTTTGTATCACAATTAATTTTACACCTATGATATGCAAATGTAATCACTTAGAATACTTACCAAAAATATTTGGGTTACTTAAGTGAGTATCTGTAGGCATATCTACTAGTGATTCGATTTATTTTAATAGATATTAGCTTCTTACTTGAGATTGGATAATTACATTATTGTTAAACTATATATGATAGAGTATATATGCTGATATGTATGTGTACATATATATGAAAATTTGAAGTTCAAAGATGAATAAAATTATCAAGAATCAGAGAGTATATCCAACTCTGCAGACTACTGTGAGAAATGATTAAACTCTAAACTATTGACTTTGGGAATAGTAATAATTGAAAATGCTTTCTGAGAAGGGTATTCAATGCCTGTCTTTTTTATACTAAAAGACTGCTTTATGATTTCAGTGTATCACACGTTCCTGAATTTGTGTTATATGCTATAAATAATGAAGTAATATTCAAATTCCCCTTTAGTCTGGGTGGAGAAGTGTAATAGCCACATAAATTTATTTATAAACTATAAAGTGTATGTAGTTATTATTTGATTAGAAAGTCCACTTGTAACAATATCTTCATGAAAGCATACATTCTCAAGATGTTCAAGTTACATATTGTCTACCCCTTAAAGGTAAATTTTGATGTATCCAGAGAGAAAAATAAAATAGAATTAAGACTAATCAGGAGATTGTGATGTGTCAAACTCCACATAAAATTGTAGCAATTAAGATTCTAAAGGTAATGTAAAGGCAAAAGAGGGAATTGGTTCCTTAAGGCACAGTTTCCCCTAAAGCAGCGTGGGTCTGTTTGTTTTTTGCAAAATATTTGCATGTGATATTGTACAGACAGTTATTACAATGGGAATATTTCTCCTGTATGATCTCCTTTCATCTTTACAAAGGCTAATGTATGTGCAGCCAGTAATATGTTGCTTAGATGTTGCCAAATGTTTTAGCTTGCTTTTATCACTTAGCTCTTTGTGCTTTTCTCATTAGATTGAACTTACTATTGAAAAAACAAGAGAAATGTGGTGGCATATGGCAAGCAGTAGATGTAGATAATACTCTGTTTCCCTGTTTCTAAGAGCAGTGATATGCACTATATTTGTCTGCTTAGATTGAAGTCCCAACCTCCCTTAATGTTACAGCATATGAACTATTTGGTGCCAATTCATTTCTGTCTGTACTCCCAAATCACATGAATGGCTTCTCTATCTTATTTTTATTTTTTATTTTTTTAAGTACTGGCAGTTTTACAGTAAACACTTTTACTATTGAGTGCCTGTCACAGAAAAGTACAAAACATTAGAAAATACAGCCGTGCAAGAAATCACAGAGACTGTTTTTGCACCTTACATAAAAAAAGACAAATACAAATTTCAATAAGATATACAAATATGTTTATACATTTAGCTTACTTTGCAATAAAAAGTTGATGATATTAAGAAAGCCAAAATCATAGGCCATAGCAAATATTTGTAGTATATGTGTATACTCTTATTCTTATCGTTCACCAATGTGAGTTTTGCAAAATTCACATAATGGATTCCTTCTCACTCGATTAAGTGATTCCAAAAGCCTATATGAATATATATGCCCTTTTTTAAAAATATTTTCTAGAAATATAACACTGAACCTCAGTTATCTATAACATAATGATATAGAATTTAAGAAATTAACTCTTCCCTTGGAATTCCAAATATGCGAAATTATGACACAGAAAGCTTTTATCCACAATATATTAAGACTTATATAATCAAGAAATTGGCCACATTGATGCATGTAATGAACCACAACTGGAAGAAAATTATAATCTTAATGGTTAGAACTGGAGATGTCCCCTTTAGCACACACATTCATTCATTCAGTGAAACTGGATAAATATGTACTGGTTACTTATGCAGTAGATATATCCTAGCAGAACTGCACATCTAGTGAAAATGAAAGACATGTATGAAGATAATTTATGATCAAGAAATACAGGCAACAAAAAAAGCATGAACAGAAAACTCAGGTCACAGAAGATAATAACTATGATAATGCCAGGTAGTAGGGCTTCAAAAAAGAGATAACATTCAATATTCATGCTTATTTATCTGCTTTCATTTAGTGTATAATTAAGTGGATTTCCTAATCTAATATCGGTTACTTGGTCTATTAATTTTGCAAAGCAGATACTGTCTTTTAAGTTGTAATAATGATAAAGCAACCATCGAATTAATGCTGAGTTATCAGTTATACACTATTTCTCAATTGTCTAAGTGGAAAAGCCCCTATGTTCTCTGAGTCTTTGAACAGAAGTAAATGGGAAGAATGTCACTAAGAGGGAATAGGTCTGTGGATCCACTTACTACCATTTACTAAGATAGGTATAGGGGCATGATGCGCTCTCTCTCTCTCTCTCTCTTTATATATATGTGTGTGTGTATATATATATATATATAACTATATAGATATAGATATGAGATATATATAAAGATATCTATCTATGTATCTATATATACATCAATTAAGCAGGCTAATATCCATCCCCATCCAACATCATTTTTTTTCTTTTCTCCTCTTTTCTTCTTTCTCTCTCCCTTCCCTTCTCTTTGCCTAACTTCCTTCCTTCCTTCCTTCCTTCCTTCCTTCCTTCCTTCCTTCCTTCCTTCCTTCCTTCCTTCCCTCCTTCCTTCCTTCTTTCCTTCCATGTAGTCCTGCAGTTCTAATATTTGTGTTAAATGAGGAAGATTAGTTTGGAGTTGGCTGTAGTCTTCAGCTGGTTGAAACCTATTTTAACTTCATGAAGACTGTTTTTATAGTTGTTGTCTTACCATTATTAAGTTGATTATGCTTTGAGATGGATATTGAAGATGGTGTCTGAAAATTTTACTGAGAAGAGTTTACAGCAACTAAATTCTAATAGCTACTTAATAACCATCACTGACCTATGTGAGAAAAAAATGTATGTACTAGACAAGTTCACAAGTCAATGGTATAAATGATTTTACAAAAAATACAAAAATGAGTGCATCATTAACTCTACTAATTAATGTCTAGAAGCATGATGTAATGAGTCTTCCTTATTCTACACAGACCACTCTATACAGGCATACCATATACCAGTTCAGTCCCAGACCATCACAATTAAGTGGATATCACAATAGCATAGGTCAAAAACTCTTTTTGGTTTCCCAATGTATATAAAAGTTATGTTTACACTATGGGGTAGTCTATGAAGTGTGTAGTAGTATTATGTCTAAAAAATGTACATACTCTAATTTAAAAATACTGTATTGTGAAAATGCTAACCATCATCTGAGCTTTCCGACTCATAATCTCTGCTGGTGGAGAGTCTTACCCCAGCATTGAGGACTGCTGACTGATCAGGGTGGTGGTTGCTGAAGACTGGGTAGCTGTGGTAATTTCTTAAAATAAGACAACAGTGAAGTTTTCCATATGCATTGATTCCTCCTTTCATTTGAACACTTAGAGGATATTGTAAAGTTATTGGCCTAATTTCATTATTGGTGTATCAGGAAATAGAGAATCTTGAGGAAAGGGAGAGGGATAGGGAAACAGCCCATTTACAGAGCAGTCAGAACACATGCAACATGTATTAAGATCAACATGTCATATGGGTAGGGTTTGTGGTGCCCTAAATGATTATAATTATAACATCAAATATCACTGATCACAGATCATCATGACAAGTATAATAATAATGAAAAAGTTTGAAATTTTGCAATAATTACCAAAACATGACACTGAGACATGAAGTGAGCAAGTGCCATTGGACAAATGGTGCTGATAGATTTGCTTGATGCATGATTGCCACAAACTTTCAATTTATAAAACCTACAGTATCTCTGAACCACAATAAAGTTGGATATTCCTGTACCTGTGAGTTTTGGACACATCTTTTCATTTATAATATGATGACTAAGACCACCAGGAGAATTAAAATAATGTTACAAAAGAAACAAAAATATTTACAAAACGAAAAGAAAGGACAAGGGATATGCAATGAAAAGGCAAAGATCCAAATAATCAACACAAAATATTGAGAGAAAAAAAACAAAATTGGATGATTGACAATATTCAACTTCGGGACTTATTATAAAATTTAGTAACCAAAACAGTATGATATTGATAAAAGAATAGAAAAATAGTTCAATGTAATGGAATAGAGAACCCAAATATAGACCCAAACAAATAAAAACAACTGCTCTTTAACAAAAGAACAAAGGCAATTCAACCAAAAAAGGATAGTCTTTCAACAAATGGTACAGGAAGGAATGGGAAGATACATGCAAAAAAAAAAAAAAAAAAAAAAAAATCAGTCTAAACACAAACCTTACAATTTTCACCAAAATTAACTCAAAATCCATCATAGTCTTAAATGTAAACCAAAACCCTGTAAAAGTCTTGGAATATAATGAGAAAATCTAGATGACGTTGGGTTTGCACATGCCAAAATATGCAAAGAACTCTTAAAATTCAACAACAAATAGAAACAACCTAATCAAAAGGTGGAAAAGATTTTAACAGGCTCCTCATCAAAGAAAATAGAGATGAAAAATAAGCACATGAGAAGATGCTGCACATCATATGTTGTTAAGGAATTATAAATTAAAATAACAGCAAGATACCACCACACATTTATATAATGGCTAGAGCTTAAAACACTTCCAACCCTGAATGCTCACAAGATTGTGGAGAAAAAGGAATATTCATTCATTGCTGATGAGAATCCAAAGTGACACAGCCATTTTGGAAGGCCAATTTTTTAAAAAGCTAAACATACTCTTACTGTATAATCCAGCAGTTACTCTCCATGGTATTTACACAAACAAGTTGAATATCATTACCACAAAATCCATCACACAAATGTTTATAGAAGCTTTTATTCATAATTGTCAAAATTCACACAAAAGTAAGATGTCTTCAATGGGGAAAGGAATAAATTGTAGTACATCCGAATAATGGGCTATTATTCACCATGTAAAAAATGAGCTACTAAGACAATTAAGGGACACGGATAAAATTTAAGGCATTTTTCTAGGTGAAATAAATTGATCAAAAAGAAAAGACTACAATACTATTTGATTCTAGCTATACAACATTCGAGAAAGGGTAAAGTCATGAAGACATTTAAAAGAATTAGTTGTTGCCAGGCTTCTGGTGGGTGGGAATAAGAAATGAACATATGGAACACAAGGTAGTTTTAAGGCACTGAAACTATTCTACATAATAGTGTGATGGTATATATATGGCATTATACATCTGCCAAAACCCATAGAATGCTCAACACAAAGAGTGGACTCAAATATAAACTATAGACTTTACTTAATAATAAAATATTATTACTGGTTCATCAGTTGTAACAAATATAACAAGCTAATGCATATAAAGAGGGAGTGAGAAAAGAAAAGTATATGGTAACTGTAGTTTCTACTCAATTTTTGTATGAACGGAAAACTTCCCTATAAACAGTATATTACTTTTCTAAAGTATATATAATATTTTAAATAGAATCAGTGGTATATACCCCATAAGCATAGAACTCATTGAAGGGTAAAAATGCATCCTAAATGAAAGTTTTTCCCTTCATTATGAGAACAAATAGTCTAATGTCTCAAAATATTAAATAGTGGAACTGACTTCTTTTAAATATGCTGAATTTTTTTGTCATTGGAATTGATAAAGCAGAGTCTAGATTATCACTCTTTGGATATGGTGCTAAAGAGATTTATACATGCACTCAGAGATGGGGGAAAAAAACTCTCTCAATATATCCAACCATGATTTTACATAATTTCATAAGACATATAATCATCAAATTGCCAGTATGGAATATTAGTGACTCAACTACTCATTGATTTTTTTGTATAATATAGGGGTGCCAAATTATGAGTCTCTTTTGGAAAATAAGTAAAAAAATATGCAATGTGTAAAATTTGCATCCTAATTCCAACAAACCAATTAAAATAATCTTTAGGGCAATGAAAAAAAATTTGAATTTGGGCTGGGTATTTTAGAGTATAATGACATAATATTTTGGGGGTGTTAGTGACATGGCTACAATGTACAATCAAAACATCTTCATTGGTAATGGATGAATTGTTACAACTTCTAAGGTTTGCTGTAAAAATATAACAAAATTAAAAAATATATATAAGAGGCTAGCTGAAGAAAAATTGACAAATGTACTGAACACATAGTGATCATTATATTATTCATTATGTTGTATTTATATTTGCTTTGTGTATGTTTGAAGTTTCCAGTTATAAATTGTGTAATAAAAAATGATTCCTGCAAGTAAGTCTTAAGATATTTGGATAAGTACTCTGAGAGACAGACTAAAATAATGAAGCAGAGAAAATAAGAATTCAGAGGATAATAGTTTAAAGAAAATGTTTCTGTTCTCAGAGAGATAAGTGAAAATGTTGAGTACCTAAAACATTAACAGGAAAACAAAAAAGATGTATAAGGAATAAGGGAGGTATGTCACATGACACACCTGTCAGTATCATAGGCCTGATAATTAAAGCACTGAATATGGAATTTCAATGAAATTTCCAATGGTGCTATAAAATGTTGAGATTGGAGAGGAGAAGGAGAATTTTAAAAGACTCCTATCAGTCTCAAGAAAGAGAGTATCTGACTTTGCTAATAAAATATGTGAAAGTCAAGATTTCAGTATCGGTACATCAGTTCAATCATACAGAAGTCCTAGGTCAGTTTACTCTGATACCCTTGGTCCCTTTTTAGTGGTTGGTTGGCTATAGCATTAAACAGCAACAAATTCTCCCACATCAATGACAGGGAGAACTTTTCACCCATGGCTTCCTCTTCTTTATCTCAGAGAGGAACACTGTTCAGAATGTCGCCAAGATAATTTTCAGATCCCATGGCACTAGATTATGTACATACTCCTAGCAGCAAAGAAGGATGAGAAGTTGGGTATCTGGAACTTTCAGTTTTATAAATGAAAAAATTTAAAAGTCAGAGAGTAGGAGAAGAGCCATAACCAATATTATTTACAATAGAAGCTAAAATTTCCATTTGCCATTTTAAAGCCATTAGTTAATGTAAAAAAATATTATGAGAGAATAGTAAACAAGTATTTATCTGGATGTATAGCAATATATTGAAAACACCATAAGAATTTTGGAGAGATACTGGCCCTAGGGAAGTTTGAAAACTTATCATATATTGCTTTTTCTGGTTATATGATATGTATTTATTTGAAGTATTTTGTGCATATATATATGTGTGTTATGTGTGTAAGTTCTAATGGCTTTTCCAAAGATTAACTGAATTGTATCATTACATCCTTTTAAAGTATTATTGTGAGCTGAAGTCTGCTATCAAATTTATTATTTCTAATTAGATTTATTTTTAATATCCAAGAATTTTGGAACAAGGGAATGCACTGTACTCAAATTTGCTCCAGTAATCACTTTTTGGGAGTATACAACCTACAGGGCCCTACCCTCAGAGTGGGTCATTGAAAGACCATGTCACATTTAGCAGGACAAGGGATTCAGCTGCCTTGGTGGATATATATGTTCATAGAATGGTCATTTAATACAAAAGCCAAATTCTTCACTAATATTGTTCTATGAACTGGATTTCTCTGGGGTCACTTCAAATTAAGAAATATTAAAAGAAAAAAAAAACAGGAAGAAAAGGGAAAATAAAATAACTATATTAAGAACAGCCAGAGGACAAACTTACAGTGGGTTATTACAAAAAATTGTTAAAACTCATGAAAATTTAGATCTTTTTCCCTGTGTATCCAATTCATGCAGCCCTCAACATTTTAAAAATATTAATATTTTGAAATACTAATGCAGCATGTTTACTAATGTAGCATTACTAATGCTACTAATAAGACTAATGCCACATATTTCTAGAGTTCCCTAAAGTCAGATAATGGAAATAATCAAAGAAGGCAGGATTTATAGGCTGTGAGTTTTTCGTAAGTGTTAATGTAGATATCTTGTTGATATTTGTGGAGATTTCAAATTTAAATATTTTAAAATTCTTCAGCCATTGAATAATTTTAGCACATTCTCATTATGGAATATTGAAAATACTGAGATATGTTCTTTGCCTCTGAGAAAATCTGAATATTTTTCTTGATAAAAATATAGACATATACATCTTTGGGTGTCCTCAAATATCCAGTAAAATCCTCTAAGTATAATTGCTTGAAAGGTTTGAAGTTTATGGTAGAGTAGCTAAATCTACTTTATTTCACACACAAGAACTCAAAGAACCAGCACTCTTAGATTTACCTTAATTTAGGGTTGACTCTATTTTTGATTATTTAGATCTATGAAATAGTTCGTATATCCAGCAGTAGCTTACTGACCTACTGTCTCAACCTCAAGCCCTAATCTGTTTCACTTAGGTGTAGATACTCTATACTAACTTGTGATTCTGATTGTTAAGTATGAAGCGTGGTCTTACTCGATACTGATGGAAAGCAGAGCTGAACAGATGAGGTCACTTAACCACAAATCCCTCAGTCAAGCCTTAAAACTGGTCCTCAATTTATGTAATTGCTGTGAATTAACTTTTAACTTAAAATCCCAGAGATGTTTGTGTCTTTCTAGGAACATATAGTTTATTCCACTGATGAAATTCAACAGTTAAAATATAGTTGCCTACACCGTGGTTCATTGGATGGCTTATTGTACTACTTACTGGTTTCCTTTATTATTCTTACCAAAGATCACAGACATTCTGTAAGCTCAGCTGAAAAAATGCTTTTATTTAACACAGATAACTTCATTTTTCATCTCACATCCTCCAGTTTGAACATTTTTATTTTGCTTTTTTTCTCCGATTTATACCCATTTGCTTCATATCTATTTTTATCATTCTATTTTTTTCTTTTTTATCATTCTATTGCTTCTAAATACTTATTTAAGAATATCTTGAGCAAATGCTACATTACTCTAGATATGTGGGAACACTGTAGTGGACAATAAGTATCTAGAAGAATTTATGGACTTACTTTACAAATGATAACTGTTTCATATAGTTTATCTGCCTTTTTGATAATACTTATTCCAAAGATTTGTTTTTATAAATGGTTCTTTAGACATATTTGGACACCTATGCCCCAGCATGGATAAAAAAGACCTCCACTGGGATAGGCACAAGTTTCTACTTGTTAGAACAAAGGAATTGGAGAGATACCAATTTTCATAGCTCTTCTCCCTTCGCTATCTCCTCACACTCCCCTAGTCCAGACTATGATTCACACCGCAATCCACTCTGGGTATTGCATCAGATTTATCTTTCTTATTCTTTTTATTGTAGATCTGTAATAAAAATATAAGTGTACTGAATTGCCCATAGAAAAAATTAGAAATAATTCCTGAGGCTTAAAATTTTGGGAGAGTTGACTGGGTCTAGTTTTACTAGTCCACTGCTTGCTTCTTATTCTCCAATTAAATTGAGCTATTATGTTCTTCATGAAATTGGGCTATCTTCAGATTTCATGCCTCTGAAAACATATTTTTGTAAAAATGAAATAGCTCCCAACCCCACACTCTTTCACATTTCCAAGCGTCCTTTTAGATTAAATGAGTGATCCTTTTCCATTTAAGCTTCTTCAATTCTCTAAGCTTAAATGTGACTACTTTTGGTGAATTTCTATAGCATTTTACCCATTTCTTTCCTTAAGAAATATTATATGTTACAGATACTTTCCCTTATACTTGACCCCAAACTTCCAGAAATTAGGGTGTCAGAAGAGAAAGGTATGAGTAATTTCCTACTATTCTCATTAGATGAAGAAAATAACTTATTGATAAAATGTAATAACACCACAGGAAGAGAAGAACAAGTATTTTTAATTTTATTTTCTTTCTGTGTCTTCATTGGAGAGTAGAATATACAGTCCTGTAAGTAGCAAATAAAGAAATCATAGTCTATCATAACAAGCTAATCAAATCAATGTGAGGAAAACCATGATGGTGATGATGATAATCTTGATAGCTAGCTCTTTAGTAAACACTATTTTTTCCACTCAGTGAGAAGCTTTTCTAGGATTTATCTCAATTACTTTTTACAACATATCTAGGAGGTTGTATAATCCTCACTTTCTAAACAAAGAGTGAATTAAATAAATTTCATAAAACAGAACCAAAATTAATCCCTTTGCTGTCTAGCTCTTAAGCCTTGATTCATAATAGTTTGCTCACTTTTCAAGAAAGAAAATAATGGATAATTACAATGTACATCCAATATTGGGCATATGTAAAATAGGGTAATATATGGCTGGGTGGCTGAATATGTAAGTACATACAACTCAGGTTTTTTTAAGTAAAAGAAATTAAAATAAATTATTGAGATGAAGATTTTGTAATATTGAGATTTTCTGGGAATACTCAAGGTCAAATATATTCTCTGATTTAAAGCTCAATATATCCTTTTTTAAAAGATTTTTTTCAATTGCAGTATAGTTGATACATGTTACATTAGTTTCAGTGATTTGACAAGTTGATGTGTTATGAGTATGTTATACTCCTCACAAGTGTAGCTACCATTTGTCAAAATACCATGCTATGATTGTCATTTATTTAATTGTATTTCTGTAATTGTTAAAGGGACTTCCATCTGCATCAATACAACTGAGTCCTAGAGACACTAGTTTGCATTTATTTATCTCTGATGTAAAACCAATGTTGATCTTGAAAGAAAGTCCAAATATCTATATATAATATATTTGCCTCATGAGGGCATGAATTACTTTTCCCTCTTCATATATCCCCAGTAAAACTGAGAAATGCTGTCTGTTAATATTGCATTAGGGAAAAAAATGTTAAAATAAACTATTATAGCAAAATTCATGAACAAAAAGATTTTTCCATCATATTCCAAATTTCATGTATATTTTATAATTTTCATCTTACTTGATAAGTTGGCGGCATTAGATATGGTTTCCTTCTTCCTTTTCATTTCTTTGCTTCCATCATATTCTATTACTGCTTTTTCATTTGTCTCTATGTGACTTTCATCTTTTTACTTATTTTCAGTTTCTTCTCATCTAACCAACTCTTCAGGGGCTGGGGATTTTAAATGTTCCACTTTAGATTCCCCTCTCACTGAACATTCCCCTTCTAAGTTATCCATCAAGTGCATCTCTTTGTAATTTTTTAAAAAATTTCCTCCATATATATATATATCTGTATATTTAACATATACATTCGGATTCTCTTAGACCTCAATTAGGCAAACAGCATTTTTCACATCACACTACTTTTCTTCAATGGTTTCCTACCTCATTAAAGTCACCATTATCTCCTAAGTTATTAAAGCCAGATAGGACTTAGCTTTGACTCTCTGCCCTGCTTGCCAAGTTACGACACTTTTAGACCTACATATCACAGATCCTCCACATCTTCCCTTCTCCAAAACACCAAGCCCTGTATTGAGTCTCCATTGTCACCTCTAACCTGTCTCACAAGATTCATTCTTGCTCAAAAACCCATGAATTTTCTCTGTAATGCAGTGTGAATGAACTTTAAAACTCAAATATAGTTATGCCACATCCTTGTTTAGAATTTTTAGAGGTTGTCTCCTTTTCATTATATGAAGTGCCATCTTAACATCTCATCTGGAAACTCCATGTCTTCTTTCCTTTTTAGTCTTATATTTCACTGTTTCCTCCTTATTTCTTATGCTCCAGGTGTGGCTTTCTTTCAATTCCTCATACACTCTGTGTTTTTCTTCTGCTGCATGCATTCACCAGTTGTTTCCCATCTGGAGCATCCTTCCTTTCCACATTCATCTGCCCACCAATCTCCACAGGTCCTGCTCCATACACATACACTATTCCACTTAAATCCTATTAAATGTGAAGTCAGAGTGTTCATGCTTACTTGGAAAGACTTTCTTGATTCTCCAGTCTAGCTAAGTGTCTTGGTTATACCCTTCTGTAATATCTTGCTTCACTCTGTAATGTGTAATCATATGCACAGTATCTCCATTCTTGGCTAAATTGTAATTTCAATGAGAAAATGGATTATATTTAATTCATTCATGGCTCCTTCTCTAATTCATGTAGTAGATAGACCTCAGTGCTCCCTGATTGGAAAAATTAATCTACTAGTATTGTAGTTAATAGGAATATAATAAAGGTTTAGATAAGTTTTTGAAGTACATTGAAAGGCTTTTTAAATATACTTAATAACAATATAAAGAAAGAAGAAGAGATCTGTCTGTGCTTTATCATTTTGCCCTTCCTTAAAAAAAAACCCAAACAAATAAATAATGGTGAGTTATTTAGATTGGTACTAATCTAGAGTAGTATTTTACCAGGTTTCAACTAATCCTTTTGTGGGAATATATAATTACTGTTAAACAGGGTGGAGTGAAAATGTTAAAGAGAGGTCAACATCTCTCAATTTATAAGTTGAAAATAAAATCATAATAGTAATTTATCAATAAAACAATAGTGGGAAAGTGTACTTGTCTTTACTTTGCAACCTTTTAAAATATAGGATTTTTTTCTTTTTAAGATTTTGGTTATTTATTCATGAGAGACACAGAGAGGGAGGCTGAGACATAGGCAGAGGAAGAAGTGGGACTTGATCCCAGCACCCAGGGATCACAACCTGAACTAAAGGCAGAAGCTCAACCACTGAGCCACCCAGGTGCCCCCAAAATATAGGATTTCTATCTCAAGTATAAATAGTAATGAAGCAAACTTAGACCATCTGCCCTTCTAATGATGACAGTACAAATACAGCTCATGTCCATAAGGGCAAGTTGTTAGAATTTATAACTATATTTTAAGCTCCAGAATTTCCAATAAGGAAACACAGAAATTAAGATCCTGGGACGCCTGGGTGGCTCAGTTGTTGAGTGTTTGCCTTCAGCTCTGGGAGTGATCCCAGGATCTGGGATCAAGTTCTGCATTGGGATCCTTGCAAGGAGCCTGCTTTTCCCTCTGCCTTTGTCTCTCCCTCTCTCTGTCTCTGTGTCTTTCATGAGTAAATAAATAAAAAACTTTAAAAAATAAAATAATAAAAAAAGGAAATTAAGATCCTTGGTATTATTTTCTTTTATATATCCAAAGTAGAATTTGGAGAATTAAATGAAAGGTAACTGCATGTACAGTAACATAATTTTTATGCTCTGAATTAATTTGAGAAACATAAATAATTAGAATTTTTAAAAGTGTTTTATTTATTTATTATTATTTATTTATTTATTATTTATTTATTTATTCATGAAAGACACAGAGAGGTGGAGATACAGGCAGAGGGAGAAGCAGACTCCCTGCAGGGAACCAGATTCGGGACTTGATCCCAGAACCCTGGGACCATGACCTGAACTAAAGGCAGATGCTCAACACTGAGCCATTCAGGTGCCCCAAGAATTAGAATCTGAATTAATAATGGCAATCAGCAAATATATATATCTCAAATTGCCAATAGCACTTATCTTATTAAAATATAAATTATACTAACTAATCTACCAAATAAGAGCCTCCCATGGTTCAATCCATTATTTTTAAATATGACAGAGTTAAGATTTTTCTATAGTCAAATTAAATATTTTTATTTTATCTTGGGACATGATATTATTATACTATTATTCTACAAAATATTTGTCCTTTCTTGCTTTCTTTACAGATAGCTAAGTTTCCTTTAAAGAACTCCCTTTTAAGAGTACATCTTCTCTTTAGTTCTTTTGAATCAACCATCCTCTAGAAAAAAGCCATATAATTCCATCTTTATTCTTTATCTCTGGTCAGTAAACAATTGTTCCTATCTTTCAGCAATTTCAAAAACATTCACATCATTGTTGAATTAATGACTCAACAAAACATCATGCTCTCAACAAGTCATTCTTTGATTCAGTCAAGAGAATAAAATTGAAGAAAGAGACTATAATCCAGCTCCTAAAGATTTTGTTTTTTTGTTATTGACATAACATTGAGAGTGGTATTTTTTAAATTAAAAGTCATTTATCAAAAAAAAAAAAGTCATTTATCTTTAACCCCCCCTCAAAAAAAATCATGTACCCTACTTTTCCCCTTTGCTACGTGATAATAAGTGGGAAAATTTTTTCAATGCTTGTAAATTAAACATTAAAATTGAAAGTTAAACCTAATGCTATGTCTTCAAAGTCATGAAACCTGACATGAAAAAATTGCCAGCACATAGTGATTGGCTGAATACAGGCATAGGGTGGTTTGGAAATCAAACAGAATTTCTAGAAATATCAAGTAAGAGTGAGCTAGAAATTCCACTTTTAATTATGATATAGAAGTCAGAGTTTCTTTTTCATAGAAAGATTTTTTTTTTTTAGTGTAGTCACTTTATCTCTGGTTACAGTTTTAGCAAAAATTATAGACATTCGCATCATGAATTAGCTCTGTATTAGAATTTGAGCTACTAGCATTAACAACTGTAAACTGTTTACAGGACATTAGATGACACTCAGGATTCTCTGAACAATATGGCTTATATAATTGCTTGTTCTTTTGCATCAACTCTTGTATCCTATCATTTTAACTTGTGATTTTACCTTAATGGATCAATTTCTGGAAATTCTTTGACATTTTTAGTAATAATTAAAACCCAGTTCCTACTTTAATAGGAAGCAATCATAGAGTTTCACAGAAGAGTTTGATATTAGAAACTTCATAAAGTTATCTATTTAGTAGGAGAATCACTCAAGAGATGCTATTATTGGACTTAGGACACAAAGAGAAGAGTATGTAAGAAATCGCATTCTGAATGGGTTATTGACCAAAAATGAAGAAAGTAAAGGGTAAATTCTAAGAGGCAAGTTGAAAATGTGACACTAAGTATAAACTATTACATTAGACCACTTTTAAGAGGAAAAACATACTTTGAAACATCAAATCTCTGAACAAAGAGAATTGTCATATTGCTTTAAAAGACCTGAAATGCATTACCACTGAAAGAAATTATAAAACTCTCTTTCCTTGAGTTCCGAGAATGAAGTAGAATAATAAAGTGTCTGAATGTGTTCAGGAAAGGAGATGGACTAATTGCACTCTCAAGGTCTTTCCCAAACCTATAATTTTATGAATACTTCATTAAGTATAGTCATATTAAATAAAAACTGTCATAAAACAAAAATTCATTTTGTGGTCATAGAAGTTACATTTTTACCCATAGTACCTTCACTTTCTGACAATTTCAGAACAATAGTTAATAACACAATCACATGGAAAAAGTACTATGTGGCTAAAAAAATACATTTAAAATTGGCTTCCAAATATTTAACTAAGGTACAAAATTTTACATGAGTTCTCCTTAAAATACAATCTCTGAATATATTGGAATAGAATATAAGGGGGAAAAAAAACAAGCAGTATACATGAGTATTCTTCAGTTTTACTATTTTTTTTTTGTTCAGAGATAGATTTCTATTAATAATACTTTAACAAATACTCTATAATGCTTTACAATTAGGAAAAATACTTTCACATATGTTTGCATTTGCAATTTTATTTAAACAATCTCTAAACCTGCATTCCAAATTAGGAACTACCAAAGTTGGATGACTGGCTTTCCCCACTTACAAAAGAACGGCTCCATTTTCTTCTGTAGTGTTTTAATTTTGTACTTTCATAAAATTTTATTTCCAAAAAAGTCCAAATGCATGTAAAAATTTATTGGACATCACTTCTTTAAAGCGATTTTTGCAATTCCCAAAACAGACTGAAAAATGCAAATATGTGAGTAGACTTGAAACTATAAGAATTGTAAACTCCTTTAGTAAAGAAGGGCTTTAATATTACATTTTATATTATAAAGAGTAACATCTTTATTTTATACAACACGTTTCAAATGCACAAAATTAACCAAATTAAACATGATAGATATATCACGGAAGTCTAGGCTTAAATAAATAAGTAGTTTTAAACAATTTTTATTTTGTATTAAAATTATCTATGGATGACTTCATATTTTAAGTTTTCCAAACTGGTGGCTTTGTTTTCTTTTCAATATTTTAATATTTTTAAGATATTACAGTAGTTTTATTTGAGAAGGGGTTAATCTTTGATAGTAATATTTATGAAGATATACTTATCTCATTAATCTGAAAGATTATAGATAGCTAATAAGTGAGATGGTTTTAAATAATTAGAGGACTGCCACAAAGTGTTCCCTTTCCTGATCAATAAATAAGAAATGATCTGAACAAGAATCAAATGACCTCTGAAAATTTCATCTTTTTGATAATTATACTGATGTTAATAAAGTTAGACAATCTTCATTTAATTTTATTTTATGATAATATTAAGATTGAATATTAAAAAAGATGTAATTACGAATTCAGTTAAATGCTATAATATTGTGGACCTGAAATATATTTTTAATCTAACCTCTATTAAAATTCAGATTTTTAGTTCTCCAATGAAAAGCAATAGTAAAGGCTAAAATACAGTGAGGAAAAAACGATGGGAGGAATAAGAAGAAGCAAGGAATAATGTATAAATAAAACATATTTTTAAACTGTAAAATATGTGTTTTAAACTTATAAATACAATATGCTATTTTGTGTTGTGATGGAGGGCTTCATCATTGCACTGATACTCATGTATTTTTATTACAGATGATCCTCTTTTATGAAAAATGTGTCAAGAGCAAAATTAATAGGTTCTTTTTATATCGCTTCATGTGAAAGCTGCACAATTAAAATATAGCCTTCTATATTCTTAAGATAATTTAAAGCACTAACTATACGCAATGCCATTGGTTTCCACCACTTTCTATGTAATGTATCTGATGCCTTTTCTTGAATATTTTCATATATCAACAGATAAAGGTTTATTCCTAACATTCCTCATTCGATGTTAGAGGAAAATAAAATGGTCCATTTATAACTATGCCCTCTAGGTGGGACTGGACATTGCTTCTCTTAGTATGATGAGCTTCCTTTATTTCTTATATGAGTGACATTGATGATTTCCAAATGCATGACATTGGCCAAGTTATAAATCTAAAGGATAGCTCTTAGGTTCAGTTTCTCCTCTGTTTGAAAATTACACACTATTATAAAAAGAATAGCCCAATTTCTGGTGTTCCAGGATATAATAAGGAAAAATTTTGAAGTCCACCTGTTTTACAGTGAAAAGAGATTGAGGTAACATTGCTCAAGAGTTCTCTAGAATAGCTACACATGAGTTGACAAGTATCAATAAGACAGCATTTTTTTTTTTTTTTGTCACATGGTGCATGGCCAGATAAGTGGTTTTCTACTCTGCTAAGAACATTTCTTCCTTTTGTGGGGTACCAGGACACACAAGCTTAATTTGAGATGAATGAGACAATATTAGTAGAAGCAAATTGGGATATGCATCATATTTGAGAGATGGTTGATTAGCAAGAAAGATATAAATATTAATATGAATATGGGAAGGAAGCAACATGATTGTTCCAAGCTGAATGATTTAAATTAAATAACAAAGTGGTTTAATCATCATATTTTAATCTATAAAACATAAGGGTGATTGGTCAAATTTAGTAAAAAAAAACAGCTTTACTTAAAAAGCTATAATGCAATATTATTTGCATTAAGATAACTTTAAGGAACAATTTTCTAGGTTATTTATTTTTATTTATTTTATTTATAGTTTTTTATTTTTTATTTTTTTTTAATTTACAGTTTTTAAGGATTTTATTTATTTATTTGAGAGAGAAAGATAGAGCTAGCAGCAGAGATAACAAGCGGGAAGGAGAGGGACAAGCAGGCTCCTGGGTAAGCTGGAAGCCCAACAACGAGCTCTGTCTCAGGACTCTGGGATCATGATCTGAGCCCAAGGCAACCGTTTAACTAACTGAGCCACTCAGGTGCCTCAATTTTATATTTTAAAATTATAAATATAAGCTATATTTCAATATACAATATATCATTCTGGAGCAGATATATGCCATAATTTATATCTTTAAAAATTTGAGGGTTGTTTTTGTTAAAAATACATTGGGTATCTAAAACATAGTACACAGATGAATCGGGTATAAAGTAAAGAATATGAAAATAAGTGATGTAAAAATAATTGTTACTGTTTTTTTTTTTTTTTCTCTCCTAAATTAGGAACTTAGTTATGTTTATTTCTTTGTTTGGATTTGGATTTGGATTTTAGTTGTGGCTTTTTACTGATGTATGAAATAATATGTAAACCCTAGTGGCATTTTTACTGTGCTTTTCCTCTTGATGTTGTGTTAGTGCCACTTTGTAGTTCCTAAAAGTACTTCACACATTTTGTATTGCACACATTTGGATATTACATTCAGTTAATCCATAGATTAATACATGGTTTCCTTGGCTGAGATTCTTTTCTTGTTTTGCAGATAATTTGAAAACTTTATTTTGAGTAAAAAGGAGTAGAGGCCAAATGAATTAACTAATGTATCACTTTTTTTTTTTTTTTTTTTTTTTTACCATACTCACAAACTTGCCAGCCAGCTACTGTTACCCTCAAATAGACCTTTGCAGCACAGTGACTCCATCTGCTCATTGCATGCTTCGGTCTCCTATATAAATTCAGAGCCACGTTCACTTACAAAGAATTGATTTCCACCCGAGTGGGCAGAATCAATGGATCAACTGTTACAGATTTTACTACTTGTACCCTTGGCTAGAGCCTGTGATTTGTGTTTACAATCCATAAGAGCTTTCATGCCCTTCAGATCTGCCTGTACCTAAAAAAAAAAAAAAAAAATTTATAGTAATGCAATGCAACACTTTTAAAGCTATACTTCTGCCACTAACACTGCAGCCTATTTCTCCAGGTACTTTAATTAGAATAATACTAAGATTTTCATATTTTTCTCTTCAAAGATTTGCTACCTACTAGTTATTTCTAGCTTCTATACAAGGAAAACCTTTTAACACATTGTTAGTGAAGATTCTAGAGGAACATGGTTACTCCTAAGTTTAAATGAGAAAAATAAAATCTACAATACACTAATGTATCATTTTTCATCATTTTCATTGGAAAAAATTAGCAACATTAAATAAAGAAGGTAGAGTGTGAGTGAGCCAGGGCTGGGAAACAGGCAGTTTTTAGAAGGAAATTTGCCAGCATATACAAAGTACTTTCTTTTCAAATAAGAAATTGGAGTGTTGTGTCTTTCTCCCAGCAGAAATTCTCACAAGGTTCAAAATTTATGTTAATGAATATGTATTCCAATAGAATATAACTTAAGATGTACTGAAAACAATTAAAATATTCATTTTGTGGGAGTTACTTGAATAAATTATAATATATTCATGTAATTAAAAGATTAAGTGATTGAAAAGTATTAGAATAACACGAGGGAAATATCTGTCAGTAATGACAGGGAAAGAAGCTTATTAGGTATAAGGTAAAAAATAAGATGCAAGAGTATGTTTGAAATAATTTTTTCTGACATACTATTTTTGCTTAAAATATAAAATATAAATAAATTCTGTGAGCCATACTTTTAAAATTTGCTATCTCTTAAGGATCAGATGGAGTGATGGTCTGGATCAAAGTGCTTGGCAGACATTTATGTTTTACAGTGTTTTCTATCATATTTTGTTTTATATTTATAATCGGAAAATAATATCAAGATATTTCCAGCTTGAAAATGAAAGACATATTTTTAATTGTCATTTGTTAAATGAATATGCCAATGCTAATTTTTGAAAAGCCACATAATACAAATAATATTGTTTATTTACTATAAAGATGTAATGATTATAATGTTTATTACATTATTTTATTTTTCTCTGTAGAAACTAAGTGAACACTTTCAGTAAGTTTTTGATAGAGAGTATTTTTATTCTTTTTCTGAAGAATTTCTTTATAGGGTATTTTTATTCTTTTTCTGAAGAATTTCTTTATAGTTTTTCTCTGGGCACTCAGTTTTGTAACTGATCACATATTTCTCATTGCCAGACATAATCGACTAAATATTGTTTTCCAACTGTAGCAAGTATGTTCAACCGTATGACATGAGATATCTGTCAAGACACAAACTTGGCTCCAACTTACTGCTTGTCCTTGTTTTCTTTTCCCCTCAGCTTTAACTTATGTGTTATTGCTTTTTAAAAATAAGCTTTTCTATTTTACAACAGTTTTAGATCTACTGAAAAAAAAAGGGAAAAATAGTGTACAGAAGATTCCCATGTATATTGGATCCAGTTTACTTTATTATTAACATCTTATGAAAAGTATGGAGGATTTTTCAAAATAACTGAATCCCAAATTAGTATACTTTTATTTAAAGTTTTCTTTTTTTTTAATTTTTTATTTATTTATGATAGTCACAGAGAGAGAGAGAGAGAGGCAGAGACATAGGCAGAGGGAGAAGCAGGCTCCATGCACCGGGAGCCCGACATGGGACTCGATCCCGGGTTCCAGGATCGTGCCCTGGGCCAAAGGCAGGCTCCAAACTGCTGCGCCACCCAGGGATCCCTAAAGTTTTCTTTATTAAGATTTTTTGTATCTTTTTTTTAACATTTTCAACTAAAGTCCTTCTACTCTTCCAAAACTCCAGCCATGATATTACATTACACTTATAATCATGTGTCCTTAGACTATTGCCTATCATCATTTATCAGACTTTCTTTGTTTTTCATGAAATTGACAGTTTGGGGAGTACTGGTCAGATTTATTATGCAATTTCACTTAATTGGAATTTGATGATTTTCTGATAATCAGGTGGGGGTCATCTATATCCTTGTGGACTCATGAATATTTTATAGTTTGATTTATATTCCAATACTACTTATCATATTTTTAGGTAGTGAAAATACATTTGGTAATACTACTAAATATTCAGAGATAAGAGTCTCTTGAGTACAACCCACTAAGAGATATTCAATATTAATGAAAGCATATGTATAGATCAGAGTCTAAATGTTCAAGAGACTGAGAAATAAGAATGTCAGGCTGAACCCAGGTAAATTTACGGTAGACAAAGCCACTTTCCCAGAGCAGAAGATTTTGCAACCATAAACTGGTAGGAATGTTGAAATAATTTTGATGAATTGCTGGAGATTGAATATGGATTATCATTAAAGTAAGAAACTCATAATGACTCACATTCTTGGATGGGATACTCTTAAAAGAATAAATGGTGCTGGGAAAATTGGACATCCACATGCAGAAGAATGAAACTAGACCTCTCTCTTGCACCATACACAAAGATAAACTCAAAATGGATGAAAGATCTAAATGTGAGACAAGATTCCATCAAAATCCTAGAGGAGAACACAGGCAACACCCTTTTTTGAACTTGGCCACAGTAACTTCTTGCAAGATACATCCACTGAGGCAAAAGAAACAAAAGCAAAAATGAACTATTGGGACTTCATCAAGATAAGAAGCTTTTGCACAGCAAAGGATACAGTCAACAAGTATAAAAGACAACCTACAGAATGGGAGAAGATATTTGCAAATGACGTATCAGATAAAGGGCTAGTTTCCAAGATCTATAAAGAACTTATTAAACTCAACACCAAAGAAACAAACAATCCAATCATGAAATGGGCAAAAGACATGAACAGAAATCTCACAGAGGAAGACATAGACATGGCCAACATGCATATGAGAAAATGCTCTGCATCACTTGCCATCAGGGAAATACAAATCAAAACCACAAGGAGATACCACCTCACACCAGTGAGAATGGGGAAAATCAACAAGGCAGGAAACCAAAAATGTTGGAGAGCATGGGGAGAAAAAGGAACCCTCTTACACTGTTGGTGGGAATGTGAACTGGTGCAGCCACTCTGGAAAACTGTGTGGAGGTTCCTCAAAGAGTTAAAAATAGACCTGCCCTACGACCCAGTAATTGCACTGTTGAGGATTTACCCCAAAGATTCAGATGCAGTGAAACGCCGGGACAGCTGCACCCGGATGTTTCTAGCAGCAATGTCCACAAGAGCCAAACTGTGGAAGGATCCTCGGTGTCCATCGAAAGATGAATGGATAAAGAAGATGTGGTTTATGTATACAATGGAATATTCCTCAGCCATTAGAAACGACAAATACCCACCATTTGCTTCAACGTGGATGGAACTGGAGGGTATTATGCTGAGTGAAGTAAGTCAATCGGAGAAGGGCAAACGTATGTTCTCATTCATTTGGGGAATATAAATAATATTGAAAGGGAATATAAGGGAAGGGAAAAGAAATGTGTGGTAAATATCAGAAAGGGAGACAGAACATGGAAGACTCCTAACTCTGGGAAACGAACTAGGGGTGGTGGAAGGGGAGGAGGGTGGGGGTGGGGTTGACTGGGTGACGGGCACTGAGGGGGGCACTTGACAGGATGAGCACTGGGTGTTATTCTGTATTTTGGTAAATTGAACACCAATAAAAAATAAATTTATTAAAAAAATAAAAAGAATAAACGGATAGGGCAGCCCTGGTGGCTCAGCGGTTTTACCACCTTCAGCCCAGAGCCAGATCCTGAAGACCTGGGATCAAGTCCCACATCGGGCTCCCTGCATGGAGCCTGCTTCTCCCTCTGCCTGTGTCTCAACCTCTCTCTCTCACCCTCTCTGTGTGTCTGTCATGAATAAATTAATAAAATCTTAAAAAAAAGAATAAATGGATAAACCACAGAATAGGCAAAAATATTTACAAAATACAAATCTGACAAAAATGATTTATATCTAAGATATACAGAGAACTCTTAAATTCAACAATAAGAAAACAGAGCAACTAAAAAGTTGGCAAAATTTCTGAAATGACACTTCACCAAAGACATGGATTGAAAATATACATATAAAATAATGTTCTTAAAAAAAAAAAATGTTCACCATAATTTGCCTCTAAGGAATTGAAAATTAAAACAAAAATGAGGTATCATTACAAACCTATTAAAACAGTTAGAGAAAAGGATTATAAGGGAAAGGAGGGAAACAGAGTGTGGAAAAATTAGAGAGGACAACAAACCATGAGAGACTCCTAACTCTGGGAAACAAAGGGTTGCAGAAGGGGAAGAGTGTGGGGGGATGGGGTAACTGGGTGACAGGTACTAAAAAGGGCATTTGAGGGGATGAGCACTGGGTGTTATACTATATGTTGGCAAATTGAATTTAAATAAAATATTCAAAATAAAAAAATAAAATGGTTAAAAGTTAAAACAAAAAACTAACAATAGGAAGTACTGGCTTGGCTGTAGAGAAACAGGAATGTTCATTCATTGCTATTGGAAATGCAAAATGGGGGCAGCCCGGTGACTCAGCAGTTTAGCACCGCTTTGGCCCAGGGCCTGAGCCTGGAGACCCAGGATGGAGTCCCACGTCAGACTCCCTGCATGGAACCTGCTACTCCCTCTGCCTGTGTCTCTGCCTGTCTCTCTCTCTGTTTCTCATGAATAAATAAATAAAATATTTAAAAAAGAAATGCAAAATGGTGCAGCCACTTAAAGTACAGTATGGCAATTTCTTACAAAACTTTTAAACATAGTCTCATAATATAATCCAGCAATTGGATGCCTAAGTGTGCACCCAACTGATTGAAAACTTGTATTTAAAAAAAAAAAAAAAAGAAAACTTGTATTTATAAAACATCACTGTTTATAATGCTTCATTTATACTCACCCCAAACTGGAAGTAACCAAAATATCTCATATGGTGAATGGATAAACAAACTGTGGTACAGGCATACATAGATAATGAGTTATGAAGCCATGAAAAGATATGAGTGAATCTTAAATGAATATTGTTGTTAAAGAAGCCAATCTGAAAAGGCTATATACTCTGTGATTCCAAATATAAGATGCTCTGGAAAAGTCAACATTATAGAGACAGTAAAAAGATCATTGGTTGCCAGGGGTTTAAGGAATGAAGGGAAGGGTTGGATCGGTAAGTCACAGGGGAATTTTTGGATCATGGAATTATTCTTAATAATATTATAATTGTGGAAATATGAAATAATGTGTTTTTAAAATTCATTAACCTTTACAGCACAAAAAATAAACCTAATTGTGCAGGGATTCCTGACTGGTTCAATCAGCAGAGCATGTGACTATTAATTTCAGTGTCCTCAGTTCAAGTCCCATGTTGGCCATAGAGCCTAATTAAAAAAAAGAGATAGAAAACCTAAATGTACAAAAATTAAAAAAAAAAAAAGTTAAGTCAAGAGATCTGAAGATGAAATGAAGAATGTGCAAATAACTATTACAATATATGAAAAAAAAAAAAAACAAGTTCACTGACCTTTGGCAATCTGGAAAATTAAAAGTTAAAGACTCTACATTCAATAACTGCGTTCAATTTGATAAAGAGGTTTCTCATAGACATACTGTATAGCAATTCAGATACCAATTACTATGTTCTGAAATGTTTTGCTCCCTCAAAATTCATGTTGATATTTTAACCCCCTCACATGATGGTACTTGGAGGTAGGGCCTTTAGAAATTGGTTAGATGATGAGATTAGATCCTTCATGGATGAGATTTGTGCCTTAAAATGAGGCTCCAGAGAGATTGCAGAGCACCTTCAATGCTGGCACCTTGATCTTGGACTTTCTAGCTTCTAGAACTGTGAGAAATAAATTTCTGATATTTATAACCTACACAGTCTGTGGTATTTTGTTACAGCAGACTCACTATATATTTACATGTTAACATTATCTACAGTGATAAGGAAAACCAGAAGAGTCATTAGTTGTAATTATTGGAAGGATACATATTTTCAATCAGAGACCTGCTCATTTAAAATGCTTGTGAAAAATTCAAAAGAAGAAATACGGTAAGAAGTTGAATATTTAGGTCTACAGTTCAGGGGGGAATAAATAACAAAATGTAGGCTTAAATTGTATATTTGAGAGTTATCTTTTAGCGGTGATATTGAAGTCAAAATTTAGGTAGTCTTATACTCTTTGAAATACCCTCCATGATCTTCTCCATTGTTCCATTAAGACATTGTAAATTAACTGTATTTTTGGTTTTGTTTTTTGGCTGCCTTTTTTTTTTTTTTTGCCCCCATTATAGCAATGGTACTCTACCAGGACCTTTAGGGAACTTTTAAAGGAAAGATTTGTATTTTATTAATTGAGGGGACTTTAAGTGGTCTTTAAGGTAAAGATTTGGATTTTATTAATTTTGGTTTCTCCAGCATGTTGTACAATATTTAATAAATAAATTCATTCATTCACATAAATAGCCTAAGTAGAAATTCTTTGTACCACACACAGTAAGCTATGAATTACATATGATGAGTAGATATTACAATCTACAAATCATAAAATAAAAACTAAATTTCTGAATAATTACATCATTTACTTAGTGTAAGATGGTAGGAAGTTGCAAAATTAAGAGTATAAATGATCTCTTGGCTTCTAGTTTTTCCCCTAATTTGTTTTAGTATTCCTTAATTATACTTCTGAGAGTACATCTAATCTTCAACACTTTCTTGAGATACCCATGGTTCCTGAGAGAATACCACTGCTTTCACTTCACCAGGACATTGGCTTAATTTTAACACTGATTGCTATAAAATACATGCAACGTTGTGAAAGAATTTTCTCTTCTAACGTGACTGGAATAAGCAAACACAAAGAATACCTATTTTTCAAAATCTTCCTAAAGCCTGGAAGATACTTAACTAATGTCCATTTTGGAATTAAAATTTTTATTTCTAATACACAAATAATTACAAACTATTAAGCCAAATACCAGATAACAGGTGCTTCACAATTTTATTTGCAGAACAAATAAAGCAGTAAAACAAACTCTTTTAGGGAACTAGAATTTTAGCATGCTTGTCCTAATGCCTTGTGTATTGCCTATAACCAGTGAATCTCATATTACTGTGAATGAAAAGTGGGAGGAGAGGAATAAAAGCCCTTTCCTATATGACTTGCTTGCCTCTTTCTACACTTTACTTCCTTTAAAAACTTGTCAGTGACAAACAATAAAAAAAGACCTGAAAATTACTAGGCAACTTCCAATTTAGAAAATATTTTGAATTCACAGATGATAATTTACTCCCTGGGAAGTTTTTAAGCACTTGGAAAAGAATTAACTTTTATAAAGATGGAGGTAATCATTGCTTAGTAAATAACTGCTGAAGTGCAATTAATCACTAGCTCTATTTGTGCAAGTAAAAGAATTTTGAATGTTCACTGTGTAGTTCTATTTTCATAATTATTCTTATTGCTTTTTAATTTAATAAACCTCACCAGCATATTTCACAATATGATAGATATTTTTCTAAAGTATATGATAACCGGTATCTGAATTTTTCAATAATTTAAGAAATAATTTTATCATTTCTTTATGATAATTCCTTGACCTTGATTTTTGCAGTGTTATTTCCTTTTAGTAAACACAGAAAAATAAAGTAACCCTAAAAATTTTACCTAAATTTCAGGAGCTGGTCTCTACTTTCTGCCACCTCAAAACTCAAATAAAAATTTGGTTTTAATATACTATCCACTCTCAGGTCAATAAGGCCTTCAGAGTTTTTCAATTTGTTCCTACACATAAAATTCGACAGAGTAGCAAGTTAGTCTATTGTGTGATTTATATTAGTTTTTATATATTGTATTTGAAAACTATTTGCTTCTTCCCACTCTACTAGCACTTTAACATCTAAACTCAGTGTCTCTACTTGCTTGTCCTTCACTTCATTCATTTTTCCAACCTTCAGTTCTTATCTTCAATACCTGGGTTCTTTTGCTCCACCTGAATGTTTACTTAAGTAACAACCTTCCGACAATATTAGTAACAGATTAAGCATATGTATTGTGGTTTCCCATTTTGCAGATGGAGGACAAGTAGTTAACATATTTTAAGGGTTAAGAACCCTATAAAGTATCAACTAACAAACATGGTAATAAAGCAAACATGAATTCACACCCCAGTTTTGCGATATATTTTTAGAAGATTCCCAGAAAATTTTTACCATAACCAATCTTCCTTTTTTAATCTGTAATATTATGATTAGATAGCCTATTGGCTATTTGCTTAAATAAGACACTGTATAAATAGCATGATGTCAATAAAATATTAGTAATAAAAAGGGGTTTCTAGAATTATGACTTGGTCATTGTTATTTCACTTCATTTAATCTTAAAGACAATTTCATCTCTTAATTTCATCTCTCTATTTAAACTATGAATACCTCAGAAAAGTTTTTGATAAGTCTTTCTCTTTAGCCTTGATGCCTGGCACAAACTCCCAGAGCTTATGGAAAAGCAGTACCATTTAAGAAAAGTGTAATTTAAGTACCCTCTTAATTTGTGTTGTGAGGTACACAATATGTTTTTTTTCATCACCACACCATAGGAATCATTGAGACAGTGTGGAATACTTTGTATTTCTATCCACAATTTTACCCCATTTATGAATATTTAAGCTTAAATAGAGCAGGAGATTACTTTGTGATCTATAAGTTTAATTTAAGTAAAAAGTTCAAGTCGATTATGTGGAATATATCATTGAGAAATATTTATTTATTTAAAAATTATTTATTTATTTATTCATGAGAGACATAGAGAGGCAGAAAACAGGCAGAGGGAGAAGCAGGCTCCCCACAAGGGTCTGATGTGGGACTCAATCCCAGAACTCCAGGATCATGTCCTGAGCTGAAGGTAGATGCTCAACCGCTGGGACACCCAGGCATCCTGAGAAATACATATTTAATGTTCTTTGCAAACAGAAAGAATAATTATTCATTTTTATGAAAATATTCCCACCAAGTGATTATTTTGGGGAGTGGTACATGACACATGCAAGTAACTTCTGACATGTGGTTATTTACCTCTCCTAATTAATCATACTTTGTATTGATGTCTAGAAGTTTAAAAAAGACATCTAGTCATTCATTTAATATAAAGCTGTAAGAGTTAATGTGTTGAGATTTTGAAAGATAAGCCTTTGCATCTAATTAAAACTGGGTTTTGAGCACAAGTTTGTTTTACTTCATAGTTCATATAAACTATAATGCCTCTAACAAAACTATACTATCTCTCATAAACTTATTTCTGTTGATAATCCAGTCTTTGTTCAGAATTTTCCTCTTAGAAGAAAGGAAGGAAACAGAATTAGAAAAAATAAATAACCACCAATAAAGGACAAGAAACAAAGTAAGTTAATATTGGACAGCAAAATAAGCAAAAGGAGATTGAAAAAAATTTCTAAAAGTGATTTGTGTACTAGATAGCTGCACACACATATGTGGGGTGTATGAGTGTGTGTGTGTGTGTGTCTGTGTGTGTGTGTGTGTGTGTGCACGTGCACAGATATTTTTGAAATACACTGTTGTGGAGCTTTAAAATATATGATTATTTCTTCTACTTTCATGAATGTGACTGAACCAAAGGTTCAACATTGACATTCCATTTGGATCACAAGGGGAAGGGCATCTCAAAGACAAAAGCCCATCAGAGAATACAGATTGCTTCTAAATCTTCAAAGTTCAAGAGTAATAACCATTTGCAAGAGTAGTTTAGTGGATATCAACTGCCATTGAGATTGCATTTGCTTAAGGAGAACATTGAAGGAAACCAGAGTTCTCACCACATCATGATTTATGGATTTGGCTTGAACACCTCTAATTACTTCCCTCGCACAAAGAGGATGAGTATAGATGCATGAGCTCCACCAAGCTCGAATTCCTGGGAACAAGGGCACTTGATTCTCTTTTGCTGACAGGTTTTCAAAGGCATTATAACAGCAAATAGGTCAAAATGTTCTTTCATGCCTCAGACTGGAATGGACAAAACTGTATCAAGATGGCTACTGCTTTTTCAACAAATTATTTCTGATAAAATTTTTTAAAAAAATTATTAATGACATGCATGATTTTACTCAGAATTTTTACTTGAACAAAGTAGCTAATTATATCCAAGTAAAGCTGAGTAACATAACAATTATACAGGTATATAACATATTTATAAGTAAGACTATGGAATATCTCCCTTTTAAGTAAAAATAGTAATCATTTTTTTCTACCCATGATGTCTACAAATGCAAAATTAAGAAATAACACCTTATTTGCTTTCAAATGATATGTCAATTTTGGTTTGATTCTCTGTCTAGCTAAAATAAGAGGCTAAATCTAAAGATCGCAAAAATCACTTTAATGTACAAAATATTAAGAAGTTATAATCTAATGATCTTTTATTTCAATCATCATGACTAATTTATTTATGGCTAACCTCTGCATTAAAACAATAAGACATGATGGAAAACCACAGAAACCTATTTAGTTAGTTAGCTTTATGCCAAGGCGTAATTGGGTTTTTTGAAATCCAAAAATTATTTCATTTATACACATTAACGTACAAGAAAAATAAAGGTAAACATAAATAAGGCAAAATCTTATAAAGGCAAAACTGAGTTTAGAAATATTCAATATGTGAATGCCAATTACATAAAAAAGCAATTCTTCTCTCTTGAAGAGTTAATTGAAACTAGAACTATTTTACCATCTGTGATAATACTGCCATTATCACTTTGTTTTGTCCTCTTCCTGCATAAATCCTTGTATCTGTGTTCAGCTCAACAGAGAGTAATTGTTCATCAGAATTCATATCCACCTGCAATTTCTCAGCTCCTGTCCTATACATAAACACATATGTACACAATTTTAATACGGATACATAGTTTAATATTTATATAAATGTATTAATTTATGATATTTATATCCAAGCAATTTATTATAAAACAAAGACTTTGTCATATCTAAAATTGGAAAGAGACACATGTCCCAGAATATGAATATTCATGCTAGTTATTTAAAATAATTAAGAATTTATCTCATATCAGAAATACATAGTAAATAATTTGAAGAGCATTTAATTAACTGCCTATTAGAAAGGAGGCAAGATGCTTTACAAAGTTTGACACAAATAGTAATTGCTAAATCCATGTCAGGTAGGATTTTTTCTTATACTCTAATGGAAATATATTAATAGCCCAAATTCAATGGCTTAATTGTATTCCATAGATAATTAGGACAAAAATCTGTTTTCTCTGGGGTGCCTAGGTAGCTCAGTCAGTTAAGCATCTGACTTCAGTTCAGGTTATGATCTCAGGCTCCTGGATTGAGCCCTGAAGGGCTCCTTGAGTAAGTCTTCCTCACTCAAGGGGGAGTCAGCTGCTTCTCCCTCTCCCTCTACACCTACCGCTCCTCCTGCTAGTGTACAAGCAGTGAACTCAAAGTAAGAAAAATTCCATTCAAAATACCTTCCAAATAAAACCACCTATGAATATATTTATCAAAAAGTCCAAATCTCTTACACTGAAAATTGCAAAATACTGCTAAGAAATATTAAAGTCCAAATAAATGGAGAGATATATCATGCATCTTAACAGTAAGATGCCAATTTTCTTCAAATTGATCTAAAAATTCAACACAATCTCTATTACATTTCCAGTATAAGTTTTTGCAGTAATTAATAATCTTACCCTAATATTTTATATGTAAATGCAGAGGACCTAATATATACAATAATATTTTGTAAAAGAAAATCAATAGGAAGACTTACACTACTCAATTTCAAAATTCACTATGAGGGGCACCTGAATGGCTCAGATGGTTAAGTGTCTGCCTTTGGCTCAGGTCATGATCTCCAGGTCCTAGGATTGAGTCACACATTGGGCTCCCTGCTCAGTGCAGAGTCTGCTTCTCCCTCTGCTTCTCCCCCTGCTTGTGCAACCTCTGTCTCTGTCTCTGTCTCTCTCAAATGGAACAAATAAAAAAATCTTTAAAAAATATTCACTATGAATCTATCGTTATATCAAGACAATGTGTTATTGAGGTAAGGGTATAAATATACATCATTGCAGCAAAATTGATAGTTCAGAAACAAATCCTTATGTGTACACGTGGGTGACCACGGACTAGCTGGAGTAACTGAACCACACCAGGCCCGGACGTGCGTCCCTCATTCATCAAAAGGCTCAGGAGCCTAAAGGGTGAATACTTGGTAGACGCTTGAGAAAGGGCTTGAGCAATGGTTCTCAGGGCTCGCTTGTACGTGATCACGCAATTAATACAATAGATACAACTTATTCTGACCTGGTCATAAATGTAAATAACGGTCTGTCTGTCCTTGCTGGTCTGTTTACCATACCTAATATTCCTTTGAAGTATGCACATCTGGAGCAACAAGCTTATCTATTTACCAAGGTCTTCTGGCACCTGTGAGTCTGTCTTGCATGCTGAGAAAGGGGAACTTTGGAGGGTTTCACAAACCTGCTAAACATAAACACCTTCTTGGCTTTGTTTTGCTCATGCTATAAAATGTTGTAAAACCTTGGGGATCCCTGGGTGGTGCAACGGTTTGGTGCCTGCCTTTAGCCCAGGGTGCGATCCTGGAGACCTGGGATCGAATCCCACATTGGGCTCCCAGTGCACGGAGCCTGCTTCTCCCTCTGCCTATGTCTCTGCCTCTCTCTCTCTCTGTGACTATCATAAATAAATAAAAAATTTAAAAAAAAATTTAAAAAAAACTTGAATAAAGCTGGCACTGCTTGGACATCATCCACTGTGTCCCTCCTGTCCCCATCTCTTTACTTTTATTTTCCTCATCCCTTATCCTCAGGACCCTGATCGTGTTGCCGCAACATGTACGATCAGTTCATTTTTGACATAGATGTCAAGCCAAATCATTGGAGAAAGGATAATCATTTATCCTTATAGTCATTTATCAAATAGTACTTGGACAACTGAATATCTACATGCAGAAGAATTCATTTATACCATCACTTAATTTCAAAATATATTCAAAATGGATAGTAGAGCTAACTGTAGGAGTTCAAACTATAAAACTTCTAGAAAAAACACAAAAGCAAATATTTAAGACATTGTGTTAAACAAAGAATTCTTAGATATGGTATCAACACAGGATCTATAAAATAACCACAATAAATTTAATATATTTATATAAAAGCCTTTGTGTTTCAAAAGACACAAGTAATGCAATTAAAAGATAAGTCACAGATAGGAGGAAATACAGGAATTTAAATAAAAATTTAAAAAAATAAAATGTTTTTTATACATAAAGAAAGAAAGTCAAAATCATCATTTGGGAAATGCAATATAAAACCACAGTGTGATACTACCTCAAACCCACTAGAAAGACTAATCAAAAAGAAGAAAATGACAGGTATAGGCAAGGATGTGGAGAAACAGGAATGCTTGTACTCTGAGAATGGACATGTAAAGTGATACAGACCTTTGGAAAAAAGTTGGCAATTGCTAAATTAGTGTAACATAAATATACAATGTGACCTAATAATTCTTTTTGGTATTTACCCAATAAAAAATGGCTGTGCTACTTTGGTAAACATAGGGTCATGGAAAAGTGAATGAGTTAACATCACCTATTTATTTGTATGGGATCTGAAAGAATTTCAGTTTGAATAGTATATTGTGGTGCTATTTACTAGGCCTGAGAGAAGAGATTTGGGGAGGAAGATAAATAATAAATAATTCTGTTTTTGTTATATCATCTGGCAATGTCAATGGTATTACAAATGTGCTTATCCCTTCTGTGCCACGCTTGTGTCCTTGAATCTGTTGTTCTAGGTCTTCTCTAAGTCTAGAAACCTCATGCCCCATTTTCCCATGTTGGTGTGCTCTGGTCATAAAATTTCTAGTTTCTTGGAAAGGACAGTCTTGGGGATCCCTGGGTGGCGCAGCGGTTTGGCGCCTGCCTTTGGCCCAGGGCGCGATCCTGGAGACCCGGGATCGAGTCCCACGTCGGGCTCCAGGTGCATGGAGCCTGATTCTCCCTCTGCCTGTGTCTGCCTCTCTCTCTCTGTGTGACTATCATAAAAATAAATAAATAAATAAATAAATAAATAAATAAATAAATAAATAAAAAAGAAAGGACGGTCTTACTTTCTTCCTACCAAATCTCACTTAGTTAACATTGAAGTTCAAATATCCCTTTCTTTGATATCACTATTCTGTTTGATTATTTTCTAGATGTCCTTAGATACACATTCACCAATATTTAGGTATTTACTGGACCGCACACTGTGTACTACTCTATGCAGTTTCAGTGACTGCAGAACTTAAAAATCTAGCAAATAGAATCAGTCAGATAAAAAAATAGAAGTAATTACTGTAATTACTGTATTACTGTTGCTGAAAGAGATGTACTGCAATCAATACAGGGAAACACACACACACACACACACACACACACACACACACATCAAACAACAAACTGGAAAACATGTTTTCAATTCAATAGAGAAAATGTTCTCCATAAAGATAGAGTATTATTAGCCTTTTAAAATTTTCATTCACGGAGTGGCGGGGCAAGATGGCAGAAGAGTAGGGTCCCCAAGTCACCTGTCCCCACCAAATTACCTGGATAACCTTCAAATCATCCTGAAAACCTACGAATTCGGCCTGAGATTTAAAGAGAGACCAGCTGGAATGCAACAGTGAGAAGAGTTCCCGCTTCTATCAGGTAGGAAGACGGGGAAAAAGAAATAAAGACACAAAGGCCTCCAAGGGGGAGGGGCCCCGCGAGGAGCCGGGCTGAGGCCGGGGCGAGTGTCCCCAGGACAGGAGAGCCCCCATCCCGGAGACGCAGGAGCTGCACCGACCTTCCCGGGCGGAAAGGGGCTCGCGGGGAGGTGGAGCAGGACCCAGGAGGGCGGGGATGCCCTCGGGCTCCGGGGACACTAACAGGCACCTGCGCCCCGGGAGAGTGCGCCGAGCTCCCTAAGGGCTGCAGCGCGCACGGGGGACCCGGAGCAGCTCGGGGGGCTCGGGGGCGGCTCCGCGGAGGGGGCTGCGGGGCGGGAGCGCGAATCCAACAGCGCAGGCCCCGGAACCCAGGGCGCCGGGACACAGCCCAGGATCCGGCCTCCCCCCAGGACAGGCAGAGGCCGGGAGGGCCCAGGACAGCGAGGACGCTCCTGCCCCAGCTGAGAAGATCAGCAGCCCCGCCCAGAGCCTCCAGGCCCTGCAGACGGAGAGCTCCAGAGCTACTGCGGGGGCTGACTCCAGGGCTGCAGAGCTGGCCCCACCACTGCGGTTGTTCCTCCTGGGGCCTGGCGGGGTGAACAACCCCCACTGAGCCCTGCACCAGGCAGGGGCACAGCAGCTCCCCCAACTGCTAACACCTGAAAATCAGCACAGCAGGCCCCTCCCCCTGAAGACCAGCTAGACGGTGGGGGAAAAACAAATTATTGACCAAGCAGCACTGGAAAGTTCCAGGGGAAGTTGAGGGACTTCAGTATACAGAATCAGAGGATACTCTCTCTTGTTTTTGTTTTGTTTTGTTTTGTTTTTTGATTTCTGTTTGCTTCCCCCCCCTTTTTTCTTTTTTTCTTTTCTTCTCTTTTTTTTCTTTTTTTCTTTTTTTTCCTTCCTTTTTTCTTTTTTCTCTTTTCTTTCCTTCTTTCTCTTCTCTCTTTTTCTCCTTTTTCCCAATACAACTTGCTTTTGGCCACTCTGCACTGAGCAAAATGATTAGAAGGAAAACCTCAACTCAAAAGAAAGAATCAGAAACAGTCCTCTCTCCCACAGAGTTACAAAATTTGGATTACAATTCAATGTCAGAAAGCCAATTCAGAAGCACTATTATAAAGCTACTGGTGGCTCTAGAAAAAAGCATAAAGGACTCAAGAGACTTCATGACTGCAGAATTTTGATCTAATCAGGCAGAAATTAAAAATCAATTGAATGAGATGCAATCCAAACTAGAGGTCCTAAAAAGGAGGGTTAACGAGGTGGAATAATGAGTGAGTGACATAGAAGACAAGTTGATGGCAAAGAGGGAAACTGAGGAAAAAAGAGACAAACAATTAAAAGACCATGAGGATAGATTAAGGGAAATAAGTGACAGTCTGAGGAAGAAAAACCTACGTTTAATTGAGATTGCCGAGGGCGCCGAAAGGGACAGAGGGCCAGAATATGTATTTTAACAAATCATACCTGAAAACTTTCCTAACCTGGGAAGGGAAACAGGCATTCAGATCCAGGAAATGGAGAGATCCCCCCCTAAAATCAATAAATATGACACCTCGACACTTAATAAATGTCATTTATTAAATGGCACCTTGACATTTAATAGTGAAGCTTCCAAATTCCAAAGATAAAGAGAAGATTCTTAAAGCAGCAAGAGACAAGAAATCCCTAATTTATATGGGGAGAAATATCAGAATAACAGCAGACCTCTCCACAGAGACCTGGCAGGCCAGAAAAGGCTGGCAGGATATATTCAGGGTCCTAAATGAGAAGAACATGCAACCAAGAATACTTTATCCAGCAAGGCTCTCATTCAGAATAGAAGGAGAAATAAAGAGCTTCCAAGACAGGGAGGAACTGAAAGAATATGTGACCTCCAAACCAGCTCTGCAAGAAATTTTAAGGGGGACTCTTAAAATTCTCCTTTAAGAAGAGGTTCAGTGGAACAATCCACAAAAACTAGGACTGAATAGATATCATGATGACACTAAACTCATATCTTTCAATGTAACTCTGAAAGCGAACGGGCTTAATGACCCCATCAAAAGGCGCAGGGTTTCAGACTGGATAAAAAAGCAGGACCCATCTATTTGCTGTCTACAAGAGACTCATTTCAGACCAAAGGACACCTACAGCCTGAAAATAAAAGGTTGAAGAACCATTTACCATTCAAATGGTCCTCAAAAGAAAGCAGGGGTAGCCATCCTTCTATCAGATAAACTAAAATTTACCACGAAGACTGTAGTGAGAGATGAAGAGGGACACTATTTCATACTTAAAGGATTTATCCAACAAGAGGACTTAACAATCCTCAATATATATGTCCCGAATGTGGGAGCTGCCAAATATTTAAACCAATTAATAACCAAAGTGAAGAAATACTTAGATAATAATACAGTTATACTTGGTGACTTCAATCTAGCTCTTTCTACCCTTGATAGGTCTTCTAAGCACTCTAAGCACAACATCTCCAAAGAAACGAGAGCTTTAAATGATACACTGGACCAGATGGATTTCACAGATATCTACAGAACTTTACATCCAAACTCAACTGAATACACATTCTTCTCAAGTGCACATGGAACTTTCTCCAGAATAGACCACATACTGGGTCACAAATCGGGTCTGAACCGATACCAAAAGATTGGGATCGTCCCCTGCATATTCTCAGACCATAATGCCTTGAAATTAGAACTAAATCACAACAAGAAGTTTGGAAGGACCTCAAACACGTGGAGGTTAAGGACCATCCTGCTAAAAGATGAAAAGGTCAACCAGGAAATTAAGGAAGAATTAAAAAGATTCATGAAAACTAATGAGAATGAAGATACAACCGTTCAAAATCTTTGGGATGCAGCAAAAGCAGTCCTGAGGAGGAAATACATCGCAATACAAGCATCCATTCAAAAACTGGAAAGAACTCAAATTCAAAAGCTAACATTACACATCAAGGAGCTAGAGAAAAAACAGCAAATAGATCCTACACCCAGCAGAAGAAGAGAGTTAATAAAAATTTGAGCAGAACTCAACAAAATCGAGACCAGAAGAACTGTGGAACAGATCAACAGAACCAGGAGTTGGTTCTTTGAAAGAATTAATAAGATATCTAAACCATTAGCCAGCCTTATTAAAAAGAAGACACAGAAGCCTCAAATTAATAAAATCATGAATGAGAAAGGAGAGATCACTACCAACACCAAGGAAATACAAACGATTTTAAAAACATATTATGAACAGCTATACGCCAATAAATTAGGCAATCTAGAAGAAACGGACGCATTCCTGGAAAGCCACAAGCTACCAAAACTGGAACAGGAAAAAATAGAAAACCTGAACAGGCCAATAACCAGGGAGGAAATTGAAGCAGTCATCAAAAACCTCCCAAGACACAAAAGTCCAGGGCCAAATGGCTTCCCCGGGGAATTCTATCAAACGTTTAAAGAAGAAACCATACCTATTCTACTAAAGCTGTTTGGAAAGATAGAAAGAGATGGAGTACTTCCAAATTCGTTCTATGAGGCCAGCATCACCTTAATTCCAAAACCAGACAAAGACCGCACCAAAAAGGAGAATTACAGACCAATATCCCTGATGAACCTGGATGCAAAAATTCTCAACAAGATACTGGCCAATAGGATCCAACAGTACATTAAGAAGATTATTCACCATGACCTAGTAGGATTTATCCCCGGGACACAAGGCTGGTTCAACACTCGTAAAACAATCAATGTGATTCATCATATCAGCAAGAGAAAAAACAGGAACCATATGACCCTCTCATTAGATGCAGAGAAAGCATTTGACAAAATACAGCATCCATTCCTGATCAAAACTCTTCAGAGTGTAGGGATAGAGGGAACATTCCTCAACATCTTAAAAGCCATCTACAAAAAGCCCACAGCAAATATTATTCTCAATGGGGAAGCACTGGGAGCCTTTCCCCTAAGATCAGAACAAGACAGGGATGTCCACTCTCACCACTGCTATTCAGCATAGTACTAGAAGTCCTAGCCTCAGCAATCAGGCAACACAAAGAAATAAACGGCATTCAAATTGGCAAAGAAGTTAAACTCTCCCTCTTCGCAGATGACATGATACTCTACATAGAAAATCCAAAAGCCTCCATCCCAAGATTGCTAGAACTCATACAGCAATTTATCAGTGTGGCAGGATACAAAATCAATACCCAGAAGTCAGTGGCATTTCTATACACTAACAATGAGACTGAAGAAAGGGAAATTAAGGAGTCAATCCCATTTGCAATTGTACCCAAAAGCATAAGATACCTAGGAATAAACCTAACCAAAGAGGTAAAGGATCTATACCCTAAAAACTACAGAACACTTCTGAAAGAAATTGAGGAAGACACAAAGAGATGGAAAAATATTCCATGCTCATGGGTTGGAAGAATTAATATCGTGAAAATGTCAATGTTACCCAGGGCAATTTACACGTTTAATTCAATCCCTATCAAAATACCATGGACTTTCTTCAGAGAGTTAGAACAAATTATTTTAAGATTTGTGTGGAATCAGAAAAGAACCTGAATAGCCAGGGGAATTTTAAAAAAGAAAACCATATCTGGGGGCATCACAATGCCAGATTTCAGGTTGTACTACAAAGCTGTGGTCATCAAGACAGTGTGGTACTGGCACAAAAACAGACACATAGATCAGTGGAACAGAATAGAGAATCCAGAAGTGGACCCTGAACTTTATGGTCAACTAATATTCGACAAAGGAGGAAAGACTATCCACTGGAAGAAAGACAGTCTCTTCAATAAATGGTGCTGGGAAAATTGGACATCCACATGCAGAAGAATGAAACTAGACCACTCTCTTGCACCATACACAAAGATAAACTCAAAATGAATGAAAGATCTAAATGTGAGACAAGATTCCATTAAAATCCTAGAGGAGAACACAGGCAACACCCTTTTTGAACTCAGCCACAGTAACTTCTTGCAAGATACATCCATGAAGGCAAAAGAAACAAAAGCAAAAATGAACCATTGGGACTTCATCAAGATAAGAAGCTTTTGTACGGCAAAGGATACAGTCAACAAAACTAAAAGACAACCTACAGAATGGGAGAAGATATTTGCAAATGATGTATCATCTAAAGGGCTAGTTTCCAAGATCTATAAAGAACTTATTAAACTCAACACCAAAGAAACAAACAATCCAATCATGAAATGGGCAAAAGACATGAAGAGAAATCTCACAGAGGAAGACATAGACATGGCCAACATGCACATGAGAAAATGCTCTGCATCACTTGCCATCAGGGAAATACAAATCAAAACCACAATGAGATCCCACCTCACACCAGTGAGAATGGGGAAAATTAACAAGGCAGGAAACCACAGATGTTGGAGAGGATGCGGAGAAAAGGGAACCCTCTTGCATTGTTGGTGGGAATGTGAACTGGTGCAGCCACTCTGGAAAACTGTGTGGAGGCTCCTCAAAGAGTTAAAAATAGACCTGCCCTACGACCCAGCAATTGCACTGTTGGGGATTTACCCCAAAGATACAGATGCAATGAAACACCAGGACACCTGCACCCCGATGTTTCTAGCAGCAATGTCCATAATAGCCAAACTGTGGAAGGAGCCTCGGTGTCCAACGAAAGATGAATGGATAAAGAAGATGTGGTTTATGTATACAATGGAATATTATTCAGCCATTAGAAATGACAAATCCCCACCATTTGCTTCAACGTGGATAGAACTGGAGGATATTATGCTGAGTGAAATAAGTCAATCGGAGAAGGACAAACATTATATGGTCTTATTCATTTGGGGGATATAAATAATAGTGAAAGGGAATAAAGTGGAAAGGAGAAAAAATAAGTGGTAAATATCAGAAAGGGAGACAGAACATGGAAGACTCCTAACTCTGGGAAACGATTTAGTGGTGGTGGAATGGGAGGAGGGCAGGGGGTGGGGGTGACTGGGTGGCGGGCACTGAGGGGGGCACTTGACGGGATGAGCACTGGGTTTATTCTGTATGTTGGTAAATTGAACACCAATAAAAAATAAATTTATTATTAAGAAATTAAAATAAAATTTGTATTCACTATACTGATCATTTTTAAATTTAATTAAATTTATTTAATTTAATTCAACTTACTACATCTGAAACTAAGTGTGTACTTTATGTTGGTTAATTGAATTCAAATTAAATAAACCGTAGTGATCTTCTAAAGACATGCATTCATGACTCCTCAGTGCCTCAAACTCCTTGAGATTTCTGGTGTATATAGACTAAGCAATTCCCTACATTAAATACAAAGTCCTATAAGATTTCTTAACACTATCTCTCTAGAGTTTTACATTAAAAATACTTATGAACCTACATTCCTTTGTCTTGAAATTTTCACCTAGAGAACTATCCCACAGAAGTAAAAATCGATAACAAGGATATAGGAATATTTATTACTGAATGAAGTATTTGCTGTATCAAAGTGCTCGAAACAATCTTAATTACTCCATAGTAGACTAGCTAATTAATTATGATATGTTTATATTATGTTATTATGAGTTATATCTACGTGGAGTGAAAACTTAAAATTGCAGTTCATTTATATAAGATAAATTGGTTTGAAAATAAACATCAACAACAACACATCAAAAATTACTAAAGAATACCATATGTTTATAAGTTTCTGTAAAAAAGAATTGATGGGCTACACATTGAGCTCCTATCATTGGTTATATAACTCAGAGTAGAATTATTTAATAAGAAAATATTCAATTTTTATCCATCTATATTTTGATTGATTATAATAAGCATGCTTTGTTATTTTTTTTAATTTGGAGAATAATCTAGTAAAATAGGGGAAAAAAATTACTTATTTCTCCAGTTCTTTGTTCTGCCTTTGAGTTTAACACTACTAGAAAAAAAATACTGTCTACTTTAGAGAATAAAAGTCACATACATTTGAAGATTTGTTTCTTGATGAAGCACATTTTATATGTTCCCATGTAGAGATACTGAACACATTGTGATTGCATTCAATCATTATGACTAGTTCTTGGTTTTTATTTAGGTTTTGCTAATGTAAAAAAGCACTTTTTTTTGTTTTGAACTGTAAAGAATTTTTGAGTAGGGGAAAATATATAGGCAAATCTACTACTCACATTGTCAGTGTAATTAAAAGGCTCCTGATAGGTTGAGGAAATGCAGTTATTAAGGGCATAGATAAAAAACATCGATTCTTCTCATTCACTGTTGTTTCTGGAGAGATCAATCAAATTGTACTGGGTTACTTAGAGACGCTGAAAGAAGAACTGCTAACATTCTGATACACAGTACTGTCAACCAATTCTGAACATATAGATTTAGAAATACACAAAAATATATATGTATATGTTTGCATGTGCATGTAAATATGTACAGAATGTGATTTGTAATAGTTCTCAATGCATGCACTAAGATAATATTGATTTGTTAATGTTTATATAAAAATACTATTTTAAATCACTAACATCTTTTTAAGAGTTGAATATCAAAATTTTTACATTTGGTTGTTTTTTATTTTATTTTATGATCTATTTTACTTTATTTCTGAAATTATTTTATAACTCAATTTTACTATTGGTATTAAGTGTTGTTTTGTGTTTGTGTGATAGTATAAGTCTATGAATTTTTCAGTAGTGCTTGAAAAGAATATCTTTCATGTTTAAAATATATACACTATGCCGCATATATTGTCATCTTTATTAGTTATATTTACTTTTGCTGTGTCTGGCATATCTTTAATGGGCAGACAAAAATGAGTTCTTGTTAGTCTTCATAAAATTTTAAATTTTATTTCTTCATAAATATAGTAACATAGGAATAAAAAAATACCTATGTGATTTCACATTTTTATACTATAACAAGTTGGCTTTGTTGGTAGACTAACATGTGTATTAAAGACAACATACTTTTTGCCAAACTGTGAGTTCAATCCATATAAAATAAATGCCCTTTAATGCTACATGCTGAACAAGAAGTAAAAAGAATAAACTCATTACTTAAATTGAGGGAAGGAGGAGAAGTAAAAACAATATACTGTGTGTACTTGCTTCCATTTTGATCTCTCATTCCAAGTTTGAAGAAACTCGTGATGTTGCCATCTTCCTCAAAATGGATGTGGCTTGCAATAGCGTTGGACCTTATGCTCTTTTCAAGAAAGACACTGGTCAGAAGCTACCATGAGAAGTAGCAGAATGTAAATGACAAGGATTGAGGTTCAAGAATCTTACTTTGCGTTATTTTTTTCCATTTTTTTTTAGCGGAGTCTGGCCAATTTTTCTTACTCCATTTCCCAGGACTATTGCCATAGACCTGGGCAACTAAACACTGGGATTAGGTAAATTAAGAGTGCTCTAATTCAATATTTATTTAAAGTGGGAATTTTTTATAATATTACAAAACAAAATATATTGATATACAATTTTGAGTAGACATTAGCCTTGATTTTGTGTCCATTTTAAGAATAATGCTTTGATTCTTGAATGCTGATTAAAACTATGTTTCTTTTCCCTTTCTTTCTGTAAGTTTTAGCATAGAGAAGAGAGGGGGGGATGGGGAAAGGTATAGCTCCAGGATTGCTTTTACTCCCCCTTAGAATGCTTAAAATACCACAATCACCTAAGCAAATATTGTATCACACACACGCACACATGCACACAAACACACACACATTATAAACATGCTACATGTTTATATTACACTAATATAAATACATTTAAATAAGTTAATTATAACTATATATGTAGTGATGTGAGTTTATATACCACACACTAATATTTATAGCTACGTATAATTGATTTTTCAAATTACTAAAACTTATTATGTATTTGTATTCTTTGTTATTTCCATGCTTCCAATATATTCAATTTATTAAATTCTTATTACTTTATTTTCCTTGTTGATTTCATTAATTTAAATTATCTCCTAGTTATATTAAAGTTAATAAAGACATACTACATAAGCAAACCAATATTTTGGTTGATGGTTTAGTAGAAAATGAGCATTCTTATTTTTTCTCTGTCTCTGATCTTATATTTTTCCAGGTATTTTAATTAAATTTTGGTTATAGATCTACTACGGTATCACAAAATACACAAAATACTGTTACCCCAAATAAATATTTTCAACAATATTTTTATTTGAGTCAGTATTAAATTTTGCAACTTTCTCAACAAATCATTACATCTAGTTAATGGAATGCAAAGCTCACAAACAATTTAATCTTGGTTTTGAATCATCTCTCATTTATTTAAAACTTAAGTAGATTTCCATGAAGGAAATGTGGGACATTACACATTTAAGCATATTTTTTTGTTGCCTTTTCTTTAACATGAGAAACTGTCTATAAAGCTTTAAGCTATAGTTCTCTATAGCTTATATATAGTTATAGCTATAGTTCTCTATAGCTTATATAGTTCTCTATATAAACTATAAAATAGTTTAGTCAATGATTTTTGTCATTCTGCCATTTAATATTCCACACAAATAATTTAAGATAACTTAACTTTATAAGAATCTTTGCTCATTTTCCTCAATGCTTGTTGATGTGTTAGTCTTCTAAAATTAATTTTTATTTCCCACAATATTTTCCTACTAATCTTATTTATCATTGTTCATTGCTTTTGAGGTTACATAGTGAAAAAAGAGCACCTTTGAAAATAAGTAACCAAAGAATAGGAATTTAAAAATTCAGGAAGCTGTATACCGCATCTAATGATATCCAGAAGACATGCCCTAAGTAATAATGAGAAAGTTGGGAAATAAAAGAGCTTGGAGAGACAAAAAGGTATCACGATGATTTGAAAACAAACAAACATCCAGGATGAAGTGCATTATAGTTGAGACAAAGAAAAGATGAAAGAAAAACATAAAATTTCAGCAAATTTAAAGTTTGTATTTATATTATAAGTAATATAAGTAATGCTATCAACCATTATTTGAGCATTATACCAGTCACTATTTATTCTATACCAGTTGTATTGAATGGACGATTTAGTGTAATTCCCCCATTACATGGTGTTTGTAGGGCTTTTCTGTTATATCCTATTGTCTACTACCTGAGTACCCAATGTTGAGATTATGGAAGGCAAGGCAAGACTGAGGAACTGTAACAGATTGTAGGAAACGTCCCGTAAAAGAGTTTTAGTAGAAAAAACGTGAACACTGGGATGCCTGGGTGTCTCAGTAGTTGTCTGCCTTTGGCTCAGGTTGTGATCTTGGGATCCAGGATCGAGTCCCACATCAGGCTCCCTGCATAGAGTCTACTTCTCCCTCTGCCTGTGTCTCTGCCTCTCTCTCTGTGTCTCATGAATAAATAAATAAAATATTTAAAAACAAACAAAAAAAACCTAAAAATAAAACTAGTGAACACAAATGCAGTCTGTCGTTATATTATTAAATATAACATTGTAAGAGTGCTAATTCCTCAGTTGGAACTATTGAGTTATGGTTACTTCAGATTTGAACATTAAGGTAAGCTGGGTGTAGAGTCTCCAGAATTCTCTGAACTATTTGTGCAATACTCTGTAAGTCTCAACTGGTCCCAAAATTTTTTAAAACTCTATATATGGACATGTTACATATATGCATTACATATATCATAGGTATCATATTTGCACTATATATATATATATATATATATATATATATATATATAGAACAAATAGTGGAGATTTTATTATCCTAGTCAGTAATTTCCAACCTCTATTTCTCTGATCTCTTGTGTTTCATAAAAGAATTTTGGGAAGGTCAGTCTTTTCTGTCATTTCTACTTTCTATATGATATGATCTCCATTAGAACTGCAATCCTGATCTTCCTCTTCCCATTTAACATATTTGGAACACAAACTAAACATGAATAGCTTAGCCTTTCTCTTCTCTTTTTATCTTTGGGTTCCAAATTGTCCTTAATAAGAATGCAACCTTTACTGTTTCTGCATGCTGTAAAATTTACTTGGCATCCCCCATGTAGAGATCTGATGCAGCTGTGGCAGAAAAAGTGTGTCTAGTATGAAGGTCAAACCAGCATAATAGGAGAGCCCATTTTCACCATGCACTGAAGTCAATTTCTCCACTAATAATGTTTTCTTTTTTATTTATTTTTTATTTTTAAAAGATTTTTATTTATTTATTCACAAGAGACACACACAGAGAGAGAGGCAGAGAAACAAACAGATGGAGAAGCAGGCTCCTCTCAGGGAGCTTGAGGTGGGACTGGATCCCAGACTCTGAATAATACACTGAGCTGAAGGCAGATGCTCAACCACTGAGCCACCCAGGCGTCCCAACCACTAATAATGCTTTCAATAATAAACATGATCATTTGATCTCTATTGCTATTTATTCCTTTAACTCTTTCAGCTGATTACAAATTCAGGCTAGGGAAAAATAAACTTACCTTAAGATCCAATATAGCATAATAGCTCTGAGAGTAGACTCTGAAGCTGTATTTCCCAGTTTCTAATCCTATCTCTACTTCTTATTGGATATGTGATCCAAAGCAAATCACATAACTTTAATTTTTTTTAATTTTATTTATTTATTCATGATAGAGGCAGAGAGAGAGAGAGAGAGAGAGGCAGAGACACAGGCAGAGCGAGAAGCAGGCTCCACACAGGGAGCCCAACCTGGGACTCAATCCCGGGACTCCAGGATCACGCCCTGGGCCAAAGGCAGGCACTCAAACCGCTGAGCCACCCAGGCTGCCCACAATTTTTCATTTGTAAGATGAGATAATTGTCCTCTATAGAATACTGTTAGGAATAAATGTCTATCAATCTATCTATTATCTACTCACCCATAAAGCACATAGGACAGAATCTAGCAACATGGATAGCATTATATAAATATATAGTTTTGGGCCCTTAAGGACCAGTATAGAGCCAAGGTGCCAAAGAGAGACAGATTGGTAGATTTGGTAGGATGTCTCCTACCAAAAAAAATAAAGAAAAGGTACATGCACATACAACATTATGTGTACATACACATCCATATGTGTATGTATATAATGTGTATACATTACTACACATTATACAATGACAAAATATGCATGAGATATATAATATACATGTAATTTTACACATAGATAAAACATTTGCTTCTGACTATTTTCCCTGTTGAGATCCATATATGATTCATCTTGAAAATTGAGGGAATGCACTATTAAAATGGACAAATATATTTAATTGATAACGTTTCCTTTGTATAAGTATTGAAATGCTTTCTTTGTGAAAATTGAGCCAGGAAGAAAATATATATGTTTTTTGATGCCAAATAGTTAGTAAAACAACTAATAGGATTTAGGTTTCCTAATGGAAATATAGTATTATATCCTATGCTAAGTAAAACATTAGCATAGTGATGAAGAGCTCAGGACTCAGACATCTTGGATTAAAAACTTTTCTGGTAGATGTGATGGTGTCTTTGGCTTCCTGTGCCTCTGTTTTTTCATTTGTGGATCATATAATCATACTTAGCTTTTGTCTGCAAAAAGATACTTAGCTCGTGGATCATATAATCATACTTAGCTTTTATTTGCAAAGTATGTGTATGTGTAACATATATATTTGGGTTTATATGTATATTTCCATGTATACATATATTTATGTACATATGCATGTGTGTTTATTTCTCTGTATATACATATGTCATTTGCCAGGGAAAAATAACATTTTTATTTATGCCAGGTCAGAGACATTAAGAATATAACTAAATATTTTTTAAAATAGAAATAATTAAAAAATGTTTATTCTGATTATTTTATGAGTGCAATACTCTTGATCAAAGATTAACCAAGATTAACCAGAACTGAGTAATTTATATGGATAATGCTCCCCTTCTTAATCATTGTAAATGCATTCAATTATTGCTGTTGGATATGTTGTAATTGCTTTGGACTTAAATATTTGTATTTAACATCTACTTACACAGTTAGGTCAACTGAGGAATATGTGTCCTGCACATATACCTGCAATATTCCTTTAAACAGAATTGCCTAATGAAGTCTTAAGTTCACATAGTTATTAGTTAGAAGCACAATATGAATTTTCTAATGACTCTTTGGTCATAATTTAAAATGATAGAAATATGACACTGAAATGGATGTACTGTCAGAGTATGTTCTCATGACTGTTACTTCCAGAAGATTATGACAATGATGGTTTTTAATCATTTGGATAAAAGGGAAAAAAAAGAAAGCCCTTCTCTTTCACCTTGACAATGAAATTGTGATTAAAAACTGATTATCTAACTATGACCAAGGAATCAATCATTTCTTAACACACACTCCCAGGAAAAATTAAATTAACATTGGAAAAGAGAAATATGAAAATAGTCTGGTAGTTATTGTGGAACAGAAAAGATCTAGAGGCCATGCCAGGGCTTTTGTAATTTAGTCATGAGTGCTGGGACATATAAAATGTAATCGTTACTGCTGAATAGTATGGATAACGCTTGTCTGTTAGTGTAACACTTGCCTGCTTCTTAACCAGATAATATAAAGATCTCAGTAGCATAAGCAACTTGCCTATGTCCTGCTCAGTAGACAGAACATTTCAGACGTCTCTCTAGGAGAGGTCCCTGCTATGTGGTAGCTCAGGGATACCTCCTTCTTTAACTGTGTGGCTATGCCATGCTCTAATTCTTCCTTTAAGCCCACAAAGCATAGGCAGAAAGAGAGAGCCCATGGTCTCTAGGGAGATTTTAGGGATCACGCCATCATTTAGCTAAATCTAAATGGCTGGAACTAATCAGTCTCCTACTTCACTGCAAGGAAGTCTGAGAACTGTAGTCTTCCTTCCTTACCTGTGACACCTTCCTATAACACTAAGCAGAAGAAATGGGATTGATTGCTGGGGATCTAGCCTCTCTTGGCCTCTTGTAGAATAAGAATAAGTAACTGAAATATGTTTATCACTTATTATGCTGACTCTTAAGTTACATTTGAAGATATACCTACACTATTTATTTAAGTCCTTTATTCTCATGACGGTATATTTTAATTTTCTTAGGCATTAAATGTATAAGTGAAAGTGTTAAGAGTTTACAATCTCAGAAAACCCAATTTGCCCTGATTCCAGGCCTTATATTTACTTGTGTTGTCAGAGGGAGAAGGAGAGAGAGAATTCCAAACAGGCTCCACACCTAGCACGGAGCCCAATGTGAGGCTCTATCTCGTGACCCTGAGGTCATGACCTGAGCCAAAATCAAGAGTCAGTCACTTAACTGACTGAGCCACCCAGGTGCCCCACCTTCAATAACATTTTTAAAGTAACTAGTCCTTCTGGTATCACTTTTTTTGATAGCCCATAGGAAAGAATATTTTGTTTCTTAAAAAAATATATGTGTGTGCTCCTGACTTTTAGTGTTCCCATTAGAATTTTCTTTAATAATTAGACTTAAAATGGAATTATGTCAAATATTTAACATAGCTCAACTTTTTCCTCCATTCCCACAACTTATATGAACTCTTAATTTATTCTTAATTACATAATATTTTATTATCATACAGACAGTAATTTTCTTAAGGTTTAAAAAATAGACCACAAACATTGCCATATTTTTCATTTCTCTACAAGAAAATTTCAATCTGAGTTTTTGACAGGTGGTTATTAGATAACAACCACTTTTCAAGTAACTTCACACTGATTCATTGTACTTCAAATAAAACATCTGCTGAGAACACTGTCCTTATGAAAGAGGTTTAAAATTATATTACACCATTCATAAAGCAACTTTGTATGAGCACTTGGAAACTGTATGCATTTGCTTCTTTCTGTCCAATAATGAATCCACAAAGAACTCTTAAAGATTTTATCCAATTTTATATTAACTGGTAACCAGAAAGAAAGTTTTATAAGTTCAATAGAAAAAATGTTCAATGATTCTTGGTAAACTTTTTTTCAATGTACACAAAATATCTTTCCCTATTTCTCTTCTGATAGTAAAACAACAATTTTTTTTTTAATCAAGGAAGAGCACTTTTTGTAGACTTTATTTGTATGTGTGTGCATGTGTTTTTGTTGTATTTGTGTTCTTCCTTTATGTAACAATAGGAGAAATGACCTTTCTGAAATTTTGAGTAATTGAGTTAACATTTTCTTTCATTTATCATAACTTGAATTCTTTCCTGACTTTGTATTTAATTGTTTCAAACAATAAATTAATATAACAATGATTGACTCAAATTGATTCTCATATACAAATTTAAGTAATGGGAAAATCCTATAAAACAGATTTCTAACTAGTGATTAAGTGAGAGTTAAAACATAATATTTTAGGGGCAACCTGGGTGGCTCAGCGGTTTAACGCCACCTTCAGACCAGGGCCTGATCCTGGAAACCCCGAATCGAATCCCACGTCAGGCTCCCTGCATGGAGCCTGCTTCTCCCTCTGCTTGTGTCTCTGGCTCTCTCTCTCTCTCTCTCTCTCTCTGTGTGTGTTTGTGTGTGTGTCTCATGAATAAAATTCTAAAATCCTTAGACTCAGATATCCTATGTAAGGCTCTGTTTTGCCTCCATTTTCGGGAACTCCAGAGCAGGTTTCCATTTCATTTGAAATAGGATTGGGTTCTTGGGATGAAGATCTGTAAGGTAAGATGCGTATGAACCTCTCGTTTACTCTTCAAACATCTAACCTCTTATGCAAAACAGCCAAAGTAGAGTGCAGTATTCTAGGAAATTTACCCTGAAGAAGCAGACACAAACTATTATAAATGTCATACCCTTGGATTTTGGAAGACTGTAGTTCTAGTTAGAAGAAACAGTAATAACAACAACAAAAACAGGGGACTTTACAAAAGTTGAAACTTTAGTGGAAAATGAAAAGAGAGGATGGCATCCAAAAATGAGGAATCCCAATAGAAAACCTTGAACCAGAAAGAATGATTTTCAAATGACATTGCAAAAATATCATTATATCCCTGCTGATGAATGTTTTATAGTGTCAGGTTATAAATCATAAAATGCTTTTCTTATTCAGGGGTGGGTGGTCAGAGGGACTATAAAACTTTGCAAGTTTCAAGGCTACATAAAACCTATGCTCATCAGATGCGTTATCCTCTGTCATTTTTGATCAGTGACTAGAAGTAAAATAATTAAGTGGACAATGTCTGTATCTTAGTTTGGGGACCAGGCCTCTAAGAAACTGACAACTGGCTTAAAATACATGGGACACATACTTGGATAAAATGTGATTTTTGCCAAAATAAGTCAAAGAAGAATCCAAAATGTAGATTCTGAGACCTACTAATTCAAATCTCAGGTACCAAAGATTTCTGAAATCTGTGACTTCTTCCAGGTTTGAATAGATGAAGAAGAGTTTAGGCAACATCAGTATAAAAGTCTCTTTTCTCATTCACTCAGGTTTATTAAACATTCACTCTATACCCAGCCGCCGTAGAAGAAACTTAAGAAGTAAAAAAGATTCCTATCCTCGAGGAATTCATAGCCCAAAAGGTGAAGTCAGACTTGTAAACAAATACGCACAGAAAAATATTACTAGCAGGATGATATGAACTGAATACATTGAGAACTCTTTAGAAAGGAAAGAATGAGTATTTCTACCAGGGGAGAAAATGGATTTAAAAAAAAAAAAAAGAAAAAGAAAACCTCAGAGAGTTCAAATGCTACTCTGTTAATATTTTTCTTTATGTGCTTTTGTTAGGTAAATGAATACATTTTTATAGAATCACACATTCACTTAAATTCAGGGGATTTTTAAACAGATTTCTACCTAGTGATTAAGTGAGAGTTATAACATAATATTTTAGGGGCAACCTGGGTGGCTCAGCAGGTGGTTTAACGCCACCTTCAGCCCAGGGCCTGATCCTGGAGACCCGGGATGGAGTCCCACTTCAGGCTTCCTGCATGGAGCCGGCTTCTCCCTCTGCTTGTGTCTCTGCCTCTCTCTCTCTCTCTCTTTCTCTCTCTCTGTGTGTGTGTGTGTGTCTCTCATGAATAAATAAGAATCTTTAAAAATAATATTTTAATGTACATAAAAACATTTCATTTCATCTTAGAAAGCAGGCATGCAGAAACAATGTTAATAGTTTATTAACAGAGAGAGAGGCAGAGACATAGACAGTGGGAGAAGCGGACTCCCTGCAGGAAGCCTGATGCAGGACTCTATCCCAGAACCCCAGGATCATAACTTGAGCCAAGGGCAGATGCTCAACCACTGAGCCACCAGGCACCCCCAAAATTCTCATGATTTTAAAAGAAAATACAGTATAGTGCAGTTTTTAGAACCAATTGATGGCATATCCCGTATCTTGCTGGAAGGCATCCCACTTTGAATATTTTCACATAGCCCACAAGAGCCCCTGAATTTGGCAGCATACAGCTGGAGTGTGTTGAGTGCGTGCCCTTGGGAGTGAGAATCAAGTGCTGGAAATGGGCAAAGTGTCCTGATGGATTTATTGGACCATTGTCAAATTGAAGGATGCACAGAAAAGTAGAGGCTAACACTGAATTCAGTTTTGTCCTCTTTCTTTATCCAATTTTCTAGTTTTGTTTCTGTGTCTGCCTTTTTCACACAACAGTGATTTAGCATGGATGAGTTTGCCAACTCTCTTCCCAATGGAAAACACAAGTAACTTCTTAGCTAATGTCACAACTGCAGCCATTTGTCACAACTGACTTGAGGAAAAGACAGTGGATTTCTCCATCTATATCATTTATTCATTAATAAATTGAACCATAGAAAACTAGATCTCGTTAATTATTAAACGAAAAGTTTCTTTCTAACCTGAGGAACTCTAGACTGGACTGTACAGTATATTTTCTTAATCACATGTATTTCCATATACATCATTGCAGAGTCTGTGCAGATTGAAATACAGAAATTCTGCTCACTGATTACAGTTACTTTAAGGAGATGTTAAATCCATGACAAAATGTTCTAGAGTTTAAATAATTATCTTTTCTATGTAGTCAAGCAAAGGTTAAACAAAAGTGTTGACATGGGAAGGTATAAGAAATGTCATGTACAAAATGAAAGCACTACCTGTAGACGGATTCTAAAAAAAGTGAATCATGATTTTTAAACAGATTTCTACCCAGTGATTAAGTGTGAGTTAAAACATAATATTTTAGGGGCAGCCTGAGTGGTTCAGCGGTTTAGTGCCACCTTCAGCCCAGGGCCTGATCCTGGAGACCCGGGATGGAGTCCCACGTCAGGCTCCCTGCATGGAGCCTGCTTCTCCCTCTGCTTGTGTCTCTGGCTCTCTCTCTGTCTCTCTGTGTCTCTCATGAATAAATAATAATCTTTAAAAAAACATAATATTTTAATGTACCTAAAAAATTTCATTTCATCTTTGAAAGCAAGTATATAGAAACAAAGTTAATAGTTTGATAACAACATAATGCCAATCAGTCTAAGATAGATATAAATGCATGTACTAAAACTTCATTTTTATGGTCACATATCTTACTCCTTTTTAAGGGCTATTAAAACATATAGATTTAAGTTGATTTTGAAATTGTATTCCCCCTCCAAAAAGAACTTTCTTCCAACTTAAAAAGCCATATATATCATGTGAGTATTTATTAAGAATGTGGATACAGAAAATATCTAAATCATTGAAACCTGAAAAATTGAAACACATTAAAGCATTCTACTTGTCTTTCTCAGCTCCCAAAAGATAAGCACATTTGTAAGCTGAATCTTTTACTGTTACATTCTAGGCTAATATTGAGTAAGGGACAGCCAGGGCTAGGTAAGGGGCCATGGAATCAGGCTCATAAAACAAAGTCCCTAAAATGCTGCAATGTATGGAAACCAGAGATAAAGAAACAAACTAGACCACCCTGTCCTACCCAGGGGTTTATAATATATATATATATATATAAAATAATGCCTACACGGATTGGCATTATGTTGTTATCAAACTATTAACTTTGTTTCTACATACCTGTTTTCAAAGATGAAATGAAATGTTTTATGTACATTAAAATATTATTTTTTTAAAGATTATGACAGTCACCTGTGATGAACAAAGAATAACCAGACACAAAAGGAAACCATTAAATATGTTATCACCAGTCTTTACTCAAACCAAGACATCACAAGAATGATAAGGCCACAAGTTCCCTGGTCAGTTCTAAATAAAAGACTGTCAGTGAAGGCCCACATTGGCAGCCCTGTTGAGACCCCTCTCACTCCTGAGAGCTTTTCCTGTATCCTTGCTTAATAAACTTCTGTCGCTTTCTTCACTCTCCTTTGTCTGTGAGATTCATTCTTTGACTCTGTGAGACAAGAACCTAGCTCTCCTGCTGCAATATTGTCTGACAAAATAGATTGATTGCAAAAATGTCCCCAATTTTTCACCACTCTGTACTGGTAGCTCTTGAATATGACTTTGAATCACTAAAAGGTAGAATCTTTCTCACCTCTTACATTTGCACAAGAATTGTCACTTGCTTTAACGGAGAGAAGTTGATAGAAGTGGTGGTGTGCCAATTCCCAAGCCTGAAAGTCAGAAGGCCTTGCACATGGGCGCCTGGGTGACTCAGCTGGTTAAGCCTCCAAAGGTTTCAGCTCAGGTCCTGATCTCAGCGTCATGAAATTGAGCTCCAGGTTGGGCTGCACACTCAGTGTGGAGTCTGCTTAAGAGTCTTTCTCTCTCTCCTTTTGCTCCACCTGCCATGCTCATACATTCTCATAAATAAATACATAAATAAATAAATAAATAACTAATAAATAAATAATAAATAAATAAATATTTTTTTAAAGCCCTTTCACCCTACTACTCGGTTCTTAGAAAAATACCCTGTTACCATGAGAACAAGCCCAGTTTCACTTACTTGACAGCATTTGAAAACAATTTGAGTAGATACAAGATTTCCTAGCTAAGGAATATAAATTGTCCTTTATTAGCCCTTCTTCCATAATACAAAATTTTGACTCGTTTATCATTATTACTATTATTATTATTATTATTGTGGTGGTGGTAGATAACTAATATCAACCCTCCTATCTGATACTAGTATAATTATAAGCATACACCAGTGTCATAGGTGGCAAACCGTGTTTTTTGAATAATGAAAATTAAACTAAAATATAATATTTATAATGTGAATATTAAATATTCAAAGCTGTTTGAGGTTACTTGAGGCTTCTAATTCTGCAAAGACATGACAAAAATATAATCTAGGAGAAAGAGAAAAAAAAATTGTAATGAAGAACTCACTCCAAAAAGTTTTGTTCCACCGACATCTCCCCAGGGGGCAGATAGTTTCTTTTGCTTGCTAATGATATTTTCCTGTCACTGAGCACCAATATCTCCACATTTTGGTTTCTACTGCCCAGAGCCAAATGAATAATCTTAATTGCTCTGTTATATCTGTTTAATTCTTGAGTATTTTTGCCAGCAGTGTAACTATGCCAACAACCCATTTTATGTTGCCTTACCTAAAGGGAATGATAAGATAAACAAGTCATTTTCTTTAAGTGTTTTCACATGTTCATTTAATCAACAAAAGTTCATAGAGTATCTAGCTCCTTCTGTATATTATATGTACTATGCCATGTACTGGAGATATATAAATAAAGGTAATCTTTGAGACCTTAGATTTTTTTCAAGATTCATTATAGTCCTTTATGGGTCTTTTACAGACCTCCTCATGATAACCCTGTGGAATATGCTTCCATATATATATATCAGGAAACTAAGGTACAGACATAATAAAATGACTTGTTGCAGTGTCAATACATAGATATTAAGTGTCATAGTCAAGATTTGAATACACACATTCTGGTTTCAAAGCTGATGATATTATTTAGATATTCTATTTTTAAAGCTAAGCAAGCAACTGAACAAAAAGTCCCTTCCCTAAAAATGTGAGAAACAACTAAATGATTAGAGGGAGAGAGAAAGATTTCTATTAGCATCCTTGATGAGGGAACAGCAGGCTAGCTGAGGACAAAGCACAAGCTGAGACCCTGCAAATCACCCCCACCCCCAACTCCTGGGTGGGATCTGTGTGACATTCTTCCAGGAAGTTCCCAAGTGTCTTAACATTATTGCCTTGCTAGAGGGAAAAACAACCTTAACTTAACAAAGGCAAGGCTTCCAGTATCTTATGAGTCTTCTTTAACATGAAAATACTTTCGAAACCTCTTTCTTCCTTACCTCCCCCAACTCCTGAGTTTATAATCAGTTGCTTCTCACAACCCCGGAGCAGCAGTTCTTTCTGTCCACAGGTCCTGTCCCTGTGCTTTCATAAAACCACCATGTTGCATAAAAGAAGTTTCAAGAATTCTTCCTTGGTCATCAGCTCCAGACCTTACCCCACCAAACCTTGCCTATATTCCAAAACTACATCTGAAACCTTCTAAATGTTATACACTATAAATACACTATAAAGTGCAACACCAACTCAGACCAGGATGGCTGGAGAATTAAGGAAAATTATTTTAAGGCTGATATAAGCTAGCCAGACATGAAGAGATGTAGAAGGAATGGGGACCACTGAGAAAAGAAGCAGCTTCTGCAGAGGTAGAGAGACACAAACATCACAGAAACATAAAGCCAGATTGAAGTGTGGGGAATTGATTCTAAGGATGAGCATATAACATGTTTTATATACTGTGCTGAAAGTTGGCTTACTGGGATCTGCTATGCATTTATCTGTTATTAAAATAAATCGAGGAATGTTTTGTAACTGAGAAGACAAGTCGTTAGGTTTTTGCAGTAATTGACATAAGAAAAGATGCGATAAGTAGTAGAAGTGGAAATGGTGAAGAACTGAATGTAAGACTTGCAGAAGTTAGAAAGTAGGACTTGGTGCCTGGTTGAATGTGGAAGAATGAAGAAAAAGTGGCTTGATCAGTTGAGCATACTGAGTTCCCTTTTCAATACTTATGGAAAACAAAAGAGTGACATGGACCTCGGATACTAAATGTGTATCAATTCTGGATCCAGGTTTTGAGTTTTTTATTAGCTGTGTGACCCTGGGCTAGTTTCTAATATCTGTTATATAGTTACATGGTCTTTGACATGGTAATATTATTATTAATTTACAGAGTTGTTATGAGGCTTGAGTGAAATAATGCATGTAAAACAATTTTTCAACAGAAATGTCTCTCAGGTTTTCTCTTTCCATGTTCACTGCCTCATCTCAGCCCATCTCTTTAACCTGGGATTACCACAGAGGCCAGCCCTGTAGTCTTTCTGCCCTCCAACTATCCTCCACCCCTGTCATTGGAATCTTTCCCAAAGACTATTTTTTTAAGGTTTTATATATTTATTCATAACAGACAGAGAGAGAGGCAGAGACACAGGCAGAGGGAGAAGCAAGCTCTCTGTGGAGAGCCTAATGCAGGACTTGATCCCAGAAACCCGGGATCACGACCTCAGCCAAAGGCAGACGCTTAACCACTGACCTACCTAGGTGCCCCTCATATAGTATTTTCATCCCATCAATGGAGGTTACATAGCTAGGACAAAAGAAGGCTGATGGAAAACATGATAGCAGTCTCCAAAGGATTGAAAATCAGCCTCTGAGAGAAGAAGCAGTTTTGCTCATCTACTGCCAAGAGGGCAGATCAAAAATAAATAATCTGTTCAATATGTAGCAATAAATGTATCTAGAAATTAGTTATTTTATGCACAAGAAAATGTCAATGTTTTAAATAATAACAAATTCATTTTTGGAGACCTGGGGACAAAATGTGTGGAGATATAATTGGGATGTCTATTATGCATATGAGTATGAAGAGATAGCTTTAATTGAATTAGCACATACTGGTAATCAAAACAATAGGACTGGTTAAAAACCTGCAGGAAGATATAAAATTAGGTGATAGAGCCAAGAAATCCACCCTAAGAACACCGATATTTAAAATAAGGAATAAATATGTCTATTGGCATTGGGGCTTAGAAGTTATATTGCCGTTTTCTAAAAGTAGCTTTGGTGGAACCAGAACTGGCTTCATGGGCATGCAATCTGTGCCATCTCTTGAGGCTCCACTCATGGACAGCTTAGTCTAATGCTCACTTGGTTTATTGTTGTGCTATCAAAGTCTTAAAATTCTTAATAATTTTATCTTTAAACATGTGTTTTGCAAGTGACATATATTAGTTTTCCAGAAATACCACGTATGAAAACATCTCATCAGGTGGCTTAAACAACAGATATTTATTTTCTCATAGTTCTGGAGACTGGGTGTCCAAGATCGAGATATTGATAAGTTTAGTTTCTCTTGATTCCTCTCTCCCTAACTTGTAAGTGGCCATCATCTTGCTGTGTCCTCATACTGATACAGGAGAGCTTGGTTCTTGTCTCACAGAGTTGAAGAATGAATCTCGCAGACAAAAGACAGTGAGTAAAGTAATAGAAATTTATTAAGCAAAGATACAGAGAAAGCTTTCAGAAGAGAGAGACATCCCAACAGGGTTGCCACTGGGGGCTTGTAGGGTTGGTCTTTTATTGAAAGCTAATCAGGGAACCTAAATCCTTTTAATATCTTTATTGATATCACCATTGAGTAAGGACTAGTGATAACATCTTTAATGGCTTACTTCTTCTTTGGGGTCTGCTTAATCTCTCTTGGTCACAGATGACTGTCATAAAAAAGACACCCTCCCCATCCACACCTAGGGAAGGTTGGCCTGTCTTGTCCCCTGGTTTTCTTACACTTCAGCATTGTTGGGATTATTGTGATCCTGATTCTGTGGCCCCCTACCTATATTGCCCTACCTAGCCTTGTTTGTCCATAACTCAATATGGTCTCTTCTCTCTGCATGCAAGTGTTTGGGATTTACTTGTGTATCCAACTTTTCTTTTCTTATCAAGATACCAGTCAGATTGGATTAGGCCCATTCATCTCACCTCATTTTACCTTAATTACCTCTTTAAAGGCTCTATCTTGAATACACATATCTGAAGTACTGGGGAGTAAGATTCCAACATAAGAATTTTGAGGGAACACAATTGGATCTATAATATGAAGTATGATGGGAAAATAGAAAATGTGTGTGAACAGCTGAGATATGCTAGAAGTGCTTCAGGCTGACAGACCAGGAGGCTACAGGAGTCTAGAGCAATTGGCTCAGAGGCCTGGTGTGCAGGCAAATGCCCCTGGCCAGCTCAAGTACCCAGAGCTCAGTCTATGGCTCCTGGGACAACACTGGCACCCAGATTGGTAGCAGTGACTGCTGAAGAGAGGACAGGTCCAACAAGTGGGCCATGCTGGGACCCTCTATTTTCTGAACCCATTTATGCATGTCTTCACAAATATGAACTCCAGCATGAGTAGGAAAACAGATATTGCTGTGCTCAAAGAATAAGTATTATCAGGAAATTCTTACAAAATAAAAATAGTAATGGGATAATGCCAAAAATTATATCAGTAGTTACTAGATTTCTTCAACAAATCTAGAAACTCTTGTTTTGAAAACTGTTGCAATGTTTCAAAGCAAATGTCTATAGGCTTGGAGATAGAAATTAAGTTTAAAGATCATCAAGTTTAATAGAAAAGAACATTATTTTCACAAGATGCTTTGGCTAAACAAATAACTAAAAAGAAGACAGTTGTAAAATTAATTTTACTTTGTGACTGGAGATACAGTGATAAAATACATTAACTAGCATTTTGAATTATACTTAAGTCAGGAAGTCATTTATGGTTTCTTGTACAACCTGCACAGGTTAGAGGAAATGTCAGAGGAAACATTAAAATGCCATTGTGAAAATTTACATCTAAAATTAAATTCAGACTGACATGAAACTGGTATCTATGAGGAATTAATTCTTTTTACAAGAATTGTTCTTAGAGAGTCATCAGCTTTAGAAGTACGAAAATGTATATTTCAAAATAATTTATCAGAATCTATTTGAATTCTGTCATGACCTGTAAAATACTCTTAAACATCTCTAGTAGCAATTGCAACAGTGGAAGATCTTTCTCAAGATAAAAAATTATCAAACATTGTTTTCAATCTTCCATTTGCCAAGAATTACTGATGTTACTTTGAATTATATCATTTGAAATAATATGTTAAATGTATAAATGCTGATGATATGACTAATGAATTTGGAGAATAGTGAACCAGAGAAACCTTATGATCAATTAAGGTATCACATTAATAAAATATTGTTTATTATACTATATACAAGTAAAATGCAAATTATTATAATTTTTAATTAGCAAGCATATGTTGTTACTCATGTATCTCTATTACTCCTATTATGCTTTATAAGTGTTATATTTTTTAAGGAAAAGCTTGATATTTTAGTGCCCTTAGTGGAATTTTCATTTTGTACTGGGACTGAAAATTGTTCAGCCAGCCTTGATTACAGTAATAGATTAGAATGAGTTCAAAAAGAAGGAGATGAAGAAGCAAAAGCAGAGGTTGTAAATGCCTAGTTTATGGTGTTTCTTTCTATAATAGGTAGCATAGAAATGGACAATGTAGTGGAGCAGAGGAATGGAAAAGCTAAAACATCCCAAGAGGATGGGGCCAGAGAAGGTGTGTTGTTTTAATATGGGAACTAACAGATCAAGTTCATAGTCTTATAAAAGTCATCCAGTGGAAGGGGGGGGATAAATATTGTAAGATAGAGAGATAAGTGCAGGAAGGAAATATGTAGATGGCATGATATGAAGGGATCCCAATCACAAATAAAAGAGTAAGTCTTTGAAAGGTTCAGGGACAATTTATTTTGTCACAGAAAAGAAGGAAGAGATTGTGAAAAACTAGCAGGTGAATTAACACGTTTGGCAGGTACATGAGGAAAAAAAATGGCTATGTTTTTCCCTGAGACAATACATAAATGGCTAAATTTGGAAATCAGTACAGTGAATATGTAGATGAAAAGATTGTGATGAATGGTTAAGTTCATTTGTACTTGATAGTTCAGAAGTGGATGATTGACAGAATATTAAAGGTTTGAAATAGTTATAGTGGGAAATGGACAAGAAAATTACTGGGAATTCATTGCAATACTGGGCAACCTTACATACATGGTCACAAAATATGGATTTTTATTGACACCTTTCTGCACAGTCGTACAATTTTTTGTTTTGTTTTGTTTTGTTTTCCAGCACTATCCAGAAGCTTAGGGTAGGAACAGAAATACTAGGCAGCCAACATTCTTTGTGATTGGTGCTGTTTTAAGATAGTGTAGGAGAATGACAATAGATAAAAATTGCTATTTACATAGGGATTTTTATTTTTTATTTTTAAAGATTTTATTTATTTATTTGAGAGAGAGAGAGAGAGCATACCAGTAGAGGAGAGGAGCAGAGGGAGAGGGATTAGAAGAAGCAGACTCCCCTCTGAGCAGGGAACCCATGTGGGGCTTGATCATAGGACCCTGAGATCATGACTTGAGCCAAAAGGAGACGCTTAACCAACTGAACCACCCAGATGTTCCTCACAAAAGTATCTTTCTTAAAGTGGTTAAAATTATGGATCCCAGGTCAAGTATGAAGAGATTAAAAAAGAAAAAAAATATGAGAGGACTAATTAATTGAGAGAAAATGTAGAGGTCAAGGGACTAGATTCTTAATGAAGTCAGCAATTATGTAAAGTGAGAATAAAGGAGTGAGACCCTGAAAAATCCTGTGGATCACAAGTGTAACATTTGCACTTAAGATTTCAAAGACAAGATAGATCTCAGAAAGGATCATGCTTGATGAAGTGATTGTAGTGAGGATGAAGTGATTAAAGTGAAGTAGACAAAAAACAAAACAAAACAAAAAACACTGAATAGGTTATTTTGTATGGTTAAATTATGAAGCAAAGTACAGCCATGTTTACTTTCTCAAACAAATCTGGAATTCCCTAATGTTAACAATTGCTTTATTTTTCATTTCCTTTATTTTTGATGTCCCCATCTTAATTTATCACCAAAATCTCCTACAAAGGACTAAGAGGACTATATCAGACTTTATCTTAGAATGATTTTCATTCCTTAAAGAATAAAGTACTGGGAAACTTTGAATTCATTATATGTTCCAAAACAGTCTCTTCAATAAATGGTGCTGGGAAAATTGGACATCCACATGCAGAAGAATGAAACTAGACCACTCTCTTTCACCATACACAAAGATAAACTCAAAATGGATGAAAGATCTAAATGTGAGACAAGATTCCATCAAAATCCTAGAGGAGAACACAGGCAACACCCTTTTTGAACTCGGCCACAGTAACTTCTTGCAAGATACATCCACGAAGGCAAAAGAAACAAAAGCAAAAATGAACTATTGGGACTTCATCAAGATAAGAAACTTTTACACAGCAAAAGATACAGTCAACAAAACTCAAAGACAACCTACAGAATGGGAGAAGATATTTGCAAATGACATATCAGATAAAGGGCTAGTTTCCAAGATCTATAAAGAACTTCTTAAACTCAACACCAAAGAAACAAACAATCCAATCATGAAATGGGCAAAAGACATGAACAGAAATCTCACAGAGGAAGACATAGACATGGACAACATGCATATGAGAAAATGCTCTGCATCACTTGCCATCAGGGAAATACAAATCAAAACCACAATGAGATACCACCTCACACCAGTGAGAATGGGGCAAATTAACAAGGCAGGAAACAACAAATGTTGGAGGGGATGCGGAGAAAAGGGAACCCTCTTACACTGTTGGTGGGAATGTGAACTGGTACAGCCACTCTGGAAAACTGTGTGGAGGTTCCTCAAAGAGTTAAAAATAGACCTGCCCTACGACCCAGCAATTGCACTATTGGGGATTTACCCCAAAGATACAGATGCAGTGAAACGCCGGGACACCTGCACCCCGATGTTTCTAGCAGCAATGGCCACGATAGCCAAACTGTGGAAGGAGCCTCGGTGTCCAACGAAAGATGAATGGATAAAGAAGATGTGGTTTATGTATACAATGGAATATTACTCAGCCATTAGAAACGACAAATACCCACCATTTGCTTCAACGTGGATGGAACTGGAGGGTATTATGCTGAGTGAAGTAAGTCAGTCGGAGAAGGACAAACATTATATGTTCTCATTCATTTGGGGAATATAAATAATAGTGAAAGGGAATATAAGGGAAGGGAGAAGAAATGTGTGGGCAATATCAGAAAGGGAGACAGAACGTAAAGACTGCTAACTCTGGGAAACGAACTAGCGGTGGTGGAAGGGGAGGAGGGCGGGGGGTGGGAGTGAATGGGTGATGGGCACTGGGGGTTATTCTGTATGTTAGTAAATTGAACACCAATAAAAAATTTAAAATAAATAAATAAATAAATAAATAATAGGTTGAGAGGGAAAAAAAAAAAAAAGTAATGTAACTCTCTTATGGATGAGTACACACAGGAAGGGCCTGTGTCTTGAGGGATATATGCTGGAGAAATTTGGGGGACTTAGAGTCAAAGCTTGAAAAGTTTTCGGAATTTCTAAGTTATGGACTTTTTTTAAAAAAGATTTATTTATTTATTTTAGAAACAGAATGCTCTGGAGGAGGGGCAGAGGGAAAGGGAGAGAGAGAATCTCAAGAACACTCTCCACTGAGTGTGGGGCTTGAGGTGTAGGGCTTGATCTCACAACCCTAAGATCACAAGGTTATGACCCGAGTCAAAACTGAGAGTTGGACACTTAACCAACTGCACCACCCAGGTGCCCTTACACCATGGAAGTTTTAGTTTAAGCAGATAGGATGCATGTTAAGAGGGGATCATAAAAAAAGAAATATAGCAACTGCAATATTTTATTGACACTGATTGGAGCATATCTTCTGGATTGAATTATCCAACTCAGGAGGGTAGTGGTGGAGAGAATTTGTTTGAACAGTGAATTTTGTAGCAGCTCAAAAAGCAATACAGAAATACATTAGAAAGAATTATAATGGAACTATAAGAAGTGGGAATATATAGAAAATAAATTCAGAATCTAAATGTCATACTTGGAAATTTAAATGGAAAAATTAGAAGATACCTTCTTCAGAATATGTGTTTTATCCAGAAGCAAATAAAGATGTGATCTTGAGGAGTGCACAGCAAAGTGACTGGTTCTCCTGAGGTTAGGCTTTAAATCATCAGTGGCAGCTTTCATCAAAGTAGTTTCTACCACTAATTTGGCAGCTGAAACACTAGTCAGAAAAGAGAAACCTTTTTTTTAGAAGCAGTTTTTACAGATGCTAATCAACTTTCTACCAAAAAGTAGTCGCTGTGTCCAGAACTGGAAGCTCTAGATCAAAATAGATAAGGGAAGCTCTGTCCCTAGACAGAACCCTCCATCAACACAGTAATGAGGTGACCATAAATACAAGCCCAAAGGGGAAAGTAAATTAAGAGATTCTGAGCTTGCTGGATGGAAAACAAAAGTTCCTATAGGATCATCTCTTCTTGGAGCTGCCTGCATATTATACGTTGTACAATTTTGCAGAAGGCAGCAATGTTGCAAATATCACTTTGAGAGAAGATACGGGATGAAAAGATAGGCCACTTGCCCCAGCCCACCCTCATCAATAGTAATTTCAATTGTGAAAAAAATTGACACTTCTTGATGAGAAACTGAGTTTCAGTTAAGTGGCATCAGGTCATCTGGCATAGATTGGCCTTATGACAAGCTAAAAACCAATAATTTCTTCATAAATTGCTGCTGCTCCGATAAAAAAAAAAAATGAGTCTCTGCTTTGATCTTTTACAACAACAGAAGTGCTGATTTTGGAATCTGTTTGTTTTTGTGGTTGCAGCTGTGATACACTTTGTTTTTGTTGTTGTTGTTGTTGTTGTTTTGCCAACGGTGAGGGAGGAGGTGGTGGTGTTGAAGAAAATGACTGCTTTAAGTCCCAGATTGCTTTCTACATTCGGTGTGTGTAAGTAGGGCTAATGCTGTGATAATTTTTTTCCCTCCGATTCACTATTTGGATTCTAAGAAATGAACACCATGAGGCAATTTAAATCCTGTAGCCTCAAAGGAACCATTCCCACGTTTCTGGACGACACACAGCTGTTGAAGGAACACACACCTATCAGCTCCCTCCAGCTGCAACAGAGCAGAGAAGGGGTGAGGGTTAAAGTGGGCTTTTAATTTCATCATCCTTTCAAATAATGAAGGCAAGAGTTACATTTTGATGTTTGATACCTTGGGGTGGCTGCATTTGTATATATAATTTTGGACATTAACTTGCCAGAGCATTTAATATTTGGTTTTATAATAATATTTCCATAGAAATTTATAATGAGAAGAAGCTTATATTCAAATTTGTGGCATCTCTATGTTGATAGCAGTTTATTATTGCCATCTTCATGATGTCATTTAATCTTTTTTGCATAACTTCTTAACTGACATGTTGGTCAATGTGTCTGGACATAATTTGTCATGGGAAATGCAATGTGGAATAAACTTTTGGTTTAATATTAATGTAATGGATGCACCCTCTGTTGAATGTCAGAGCCATCTGCTGCCAGAGATACACAGTCCACCTGAGGTGCCAGCTGGTTCATAAAGCATCAGTTTGCTGGCTTGCTTTCGTGTAGACATGCCTACTAGCATCTTGTTCCTGGACACCTTTTTTTTTGTTCCACTTTATTCTCCAAGACAGCATGGGTCATTTTATCTGAATTGGAAGAATAACCTGGGTCCAGCTCACCAGTGACTTTCTCCCGCTTCTTCTCGTGAGTGAGTTTCCCTACTGATGGGAAACATAGATTTTATTATTTTTTGTTTCTTCATAGCAGAAAAGTTTTTAGATAAAACCTATCTTTTAAAGCTTACCTTTTCCAGTGATACCAGTGATGGGATGAGTAATTCTGTCTCAGTCTGTTGCAGCTTTGCAAACTCAGCTTTCTCACCAATATGTCACAGTCTTCAATATCAGCATTATCAGCAGTGAACGTAATATATTTTTTTTCTATTTGTATTACTCTCTTCTATCAATTTTTCAATTGGTTAAGAAACTCAGTGGGGCCCATTCAAACCTCCAAAGGCTTTTATTTATTACAATTAAATAAAAACATTATGTTTTAGTTTTTCTAGGGCTCTTTTTTTTCCTAGTGTTCTTTGATTTCTGAAGATTATTTAATTTATAGCCTTCCACTTTTGTTTCAACAATATAATATGTTTTTATTCGAACATAGAAGAGTTTTTTTTTAACCTTATCTTTGTCTTGAAGCATTTTCTTTCTCTTCTGTTTTCCCCCTATTTTATTTGTTTTAGTCGCTGTTTTTTTTCCCCTGAAATGCATATAATTCTTAGTTCTCTGCTTATATGTAGGAGCAAGTCACTAAAAACTGATTGGAAAGATGTATGATACTTTAATACTTGTAAGCTTCACTATGTGGTAAGTAATCGAGTCTTTTGATGGAGAGGCACAGATGCCTGTCCATATAGATCTTTTGTCTTGGATCAATCATTTTCTGCAAATGCCAGTACTCTAAACTCTTCCTTTGGGTTTATAAACCTAAATGCTGGCTCATGGGAGCCTACCTGGATGCAATATGCTTTACCATTTACAATACAGACTTTCATTCATAAGCATGAATAGTGCCTAACCTCTTCCCTCCACTGGCTTATTTTCCCCAATTTCACAGATTCTAGGATCCATTCTTTCAGTAATGAATCCTCACTGCAATCCTCTCACAGTGTTTGAACTTCCAACTTTACTCAAACTTTGCATATTAACAAATACTTCTAAAATCAATTATGATGGGTATCAAATAAAATAATTTATAGCATGTATATACTCATTTACTCACATAACAGAAAGAGTATCTAGGCAATAAAAAGTTTAAAAATACTCTGTCATTCATACAGATGGCCAATAGACACAGGAAAAGATGCTCAACATCAGTCACCCTCAGGGAAATACAACTCAAAACCATGATGGAATATTACTTCACACTTGTCAAAATGGCTCAAATTAACAACACAAGAAACAACAGGTGTTGGTAAGAATGCACAGAAAGGGGAACCTTCCTACACTGTTCTTTGGAATGTAAACTGGTGTAGCCACTCTGGAAACAGTATGCACTATGGAGGTTCCTCATAAAGTTAAAAATAGAACTACCTTATGAACCAGCAATTGCACTGCTAGGTATTTATCAGAAGAATACAAAAATACTAATTCACAGGGATAAATGCACCCTAAAATTTATAGCTGCATTATCTACAATAGCCAAATTATGTAAAGAACCCAAATGTCCATTGACTGATTAATGGGTAAAGAAGAGGTTTTATGTGTCTGTGTATATGTGTGAATGAATAAATATTACAGCGATAATAAAAAAATGAAATTTTGTCATTTCTAACAACTTGGATGGAGCTAGAGAGTATTGTGCTAAGCAAAATAAGTCAATCAGAGAAAGACAAATACCCTATGATTTCACTCATATGTGGAATTCAAAAAACAAAGCAAATAAACGTGGGAGACAAAAGAGAAGAAAACCAAGAAACAGACTCTTAACTGTAAGAACATACTGATGGTTACCAGAGGGGTGGGGTGTGGGAGGGTGGGTAAAATAGGTGCTGAGGATTAAGGAACGCGCTTGTTCCCTTTCACTATTTTTTATATTTTCCAAATGAGAGGGAAATATCAGTGAGGGTGACAGAACATGAGAGACACCTAACTCTGGGAAATGAACAAGGGGTGGTGGAAAGGGAGGTGGGCAGGGGGTTGGGGTGACTGGGTGACGGGCACTGAGGGGAGCATTTGACGGAATGAGCACTGGGTGTTATGCTATATGTTGGCATATCAAACTCCAATAAAAAATATATACAAAAAAAAGGAATGCACTTGTGATGAGCATTGGGTGTTGTATGGAGGTGTTGAATCAGTAAATTCTATCTCTGAAACTAATATTACACTGTATGTTAACTAACAAATTTTAAAAAAAGAAATATCTGCCACAGATAGGGAAATAAATCTATTTTCAGAAAATTTTCATTCTTTGCCACATATCAAGAAAATGATGAAGCATCAGTTTATTTATTTTTTTTAATTTTTTTTTAAATTTTTTATTTATTTATGATAGTCACACACACACACAGAGAGGCAGAGACATAGGCAGAGGGAGAAGCAGGCTCCATGCACCAGGAGCCCGACGTGGGATTTGATCCCGGGTCTCCAGGATCACGCCCTGGGCCAAAGGCAGGCGCTAAACCACTGCGCCACCCAGGGATCCCGAAGCATCAGTTTAGAAGCTACCATGTGTCACATATTGTCATATAAGTTATCTTAATTTATCAAAATGTGAGCTCTTTAAGTTAAAATTTTGCCTCTGTCCATCAGTATATTAACAACACGTGTAATAGTCTATCACAAAATGTTATGCTACCTGCTGACTAAATGGAATTTAAATACAAACTTGAAACAAAAATTTATATATATAAAGTGTTTGATGACTGATATTTTATTCTTTACACCAGGTATCACTATTACTTTCTTAGAACCACTGGAGAAATGATGATATTTTGATTTTTCCTAGGCATTTTTAGATTTAAGTCACATTTGGAATTTGCTCAAATTATATTCAAATAAAATTTCATTAAAATTTAGTAGTGTTTGAAACAGGGTTTCAGAAAGATCAGATGCAAGGGTTAACATTTATATTCAGAAATAATATGTCAATAAAATTCACAGGCATACAAACTCCCACACTCCAAGCCCCCACTCCAGGAAAAGAAAAATCTTCTGGCCTTTCTTATTTCCAGCATTTCCATATTTCTTTTTCTGTTAGGGCATAGGAAAGGCATAGAGTACAGGAACAGAGTCAGGCTCATTATTTAGTGGGGGAAAGAAAGGAGAGAAAATATTGCCTCCATTTGAGGACATGTTTTTGGCGCCCAGATGAACTGTACTGCTGGTGCCGCTTGATGCCCAGGACTCAAGGGGGAAGGGGTGAGTTTGCATGAAATCTATCAGGCAATCTTAGGCAGAGTGCAGAGATTGCCTCCCATTCAGGCACTTGTCAACTACAGAGTCGAAGTATGTTTTTGTTTCCTATTTTATCAAGCTTTGAAATTTTTTAGTAAAGCAAGCACTGGAGTTGTCAAGACTTAAAAGACCTCTGTTACTCTCATCCTGGGCATCAAAGACAGTTGGATTTTCCTCAGTGCTTGCAGCCCTGACAGCTATGGCTCCAGTGAATCCAGTTTTCACCGTGAAGGAGAAGCCAATTCACATTTTTAAATGTCATATTTTATCCTCCAGTACCCCATCAGTAAGTCTTAATATTCCTTTTTCATTTCCCTTTTCTTTCTTTCTTTTTCTTTCTTTCTTTCTTTCTTTCTTTCTTTCTTTCTTTCTTTCTTTCTTTTTTTTTTTTTTTTTTGTCCGGCTGCCTATTGTGCACATCCTTATTATAAATTTCATGATTAGCATTACTAATGAGAGAGAGAGAAGGCATGCATAGTTTGAAAAATGTTTCCCCATATTAACTTTTTCAAACTTCCTCATCCCTGATGTTCAGCCAAATTCTGGAGATTTACGTATGTCATCAACAGTGGATTTTTTCTTTCTTTCTTTTTTTTTTTTTTAAGATTGTATTTATTTATTCATTGGAGATACAGAGAGAGAGGTAGAGACGTAGGCAGAGGGAGAAGCAGACTCCTTGCAGGGAGGCTGAATGGGACTTGATCCTGGCACCAGGATTACACCCTGAGCCAAAAGCAGACGCTCAACCACCGAACCACCCAGGAGTCCCTTTTCTTTCTTTTTTTTTGTGTGTGTGTTAAATCTTTTCTCTCTCTTATTCCCACCCATAATATTGTGATGGTCATGAAAGAATCAGACATTCTTTTACTTTCATTCTGATGCTTTATATCTCCATTAAAATTTACCTGTAATTTGTCATAATTAGATATTCAGTAAGTCCTCTGGTGTCTTTCATTTCTATTTTATCAGAGCACGCTAATAATGCACAGGCTGTATTGGAACTTTAGGAAACATAAATGCCTAAGCAAATGCATAAAATTAAATAGAAATCTCTGCAAAGACTACATTGTATGCATTTACCAAAAATTGTTTCCTTATTTTCTAAAAGCAATAATTTTATAGCACTATTTTTACTATAGAAACATTTTATACAAACCAATAATTATCTCTTAAAGCTTCAGAATATAAAAAGTATGGCTTCTCCATTTGAAATGGAGAAGGAGGACCCTAAAATGCTTCCTTTTTTTTTTTTCCTAAAATGCTTCCTAGAGGTCTCTCCATTTTTTGGTTTTTTTTTTCTTTCCTAGAGGTACTTATTGGGAAAAAAAAAAAGATGAAAGATATTGTTTGTGGTGGGATAGAGGAAGGGTGCAATTCTCCATTGGTGATTCTATACATGACAGCTTTTGTTCAAGAATATCTTTTCAAGTATATTTGTTAAGCAAAAGTCTTGGAAGAGAAAGCCTGTTTGTAAGGCAAGAACCTTTGAAAGATAGCAGGGGAAGAGGGCAGATGACCAAGATGTAAAGACAATATCTGCCACAAGGTCAAAGTTTGGTAGGTTTGCTTGCAGTCCCTTTTATAACACTAGGGATTTCCCAAGTTCAGGATCCTTCAGCTGTAACATAAATCCACTGAACGCTGCATCTATCTATACCCACCTCTGAACCTTCCCCATGGAATTTGTGGGGCAAGGGGAGCTAAAGCAAACCTGAAGCTAATACTGCCACTGTGCTATGATTTATAATGTTCTTTGTTGCTGACTCAGGAGTCCCATGTCTTCCACCAGTGTCTATAAAATTGTGATAGCCTAACTTGCTAGCTTACAAGTAGGGTAAAATCTCATACCTTTCTTGACAATTTTGGAGATGGTTAGACTATATGATGCTGACAGAGCTGTGGTTTTCTAAGAGGAAAGTAAAAGGGTGCTGTGTGGCCAAGATAGGGGATATAACTAATACTCTCCAGGTCTCCAATGCTCTCAAGTTGTAGGCAGGAATCAGTGAGATTCCTGATTCCTGAGAGTGAGAGTAGTTAAGAGCCATCTCCCATTGTCTTAATTTATTTGAAAGAGAGAGAGAGAGAGAGAGTGGGAGGGGAAGGAATAGAGGGAGAGGGAGAGGGACAAGCAGATTGTGTGCTCAGCACAGAGCCTAACACAAGGCTTGATCTGAGGACCCTCAGATCATGACCTGAGCCAAAACCAAGAGTCAGATGCTTTACCAACTGAAACACCCAGATATCCTCCCCTACCCATTGTCCTAAATATTAATCATGCTGAGGGGATGGGAAATAAGCTTGAAATAAGTCACCCAAACGGATCTTTTGCTTGATGTTTACCTCAGGGGCAAAAGTTCGAAGAGTCAAGGAGTCCCAATGCTGGTACACAGTGCTCTGGGTAATCTGTAAACTTTGGAAATGTGATTGAGTCATCTTTCCACTTAAAATGGAAAGTAAATGTGACATACTTCCTTTCTATGCCCCCTGATCTCTTATTCTCCCCTCAGCTGAATATTCTGAGGAATATTTTGGTGAAATACTTTGGGAAAAAGATAGACTCAAACTTAGCTCTGTTAAGTGCAATGGCCAAATCTCCAACTTACCCAGATTTGTGTAAGAAGGGGGACACTGGATTTAACTGATGGGATTCATTATGGTTCACAGTAGGAAGAAGAAATTAACATGGCCTTAATGTGCAACTTTTGGACCAATTCACTGCACCATTTTTGTTGCTTCTATGCCTCCATGTATAGTAGGAATTGATGGGATGCTTAAAGTTCATCTCACAGGTACCAGGCAATCAATCTGGTCAAGGAAGGGCTTCAAATAGAGAAAAACTAGTGAGACAAACTTTCCTGTCATTTATCAGCCACAAGTGGATCAGGATTTATCATGAGAGTATTTACCATTTTATGTCCAATGCTTTCATTATACAGACAATGTCCTTTTGATTGGCAAGTCAAAAGCAATAGCAACTGTCCAAACTGCAATGTAATCACACCTCTGGCTTAAGGGTAGCTGATAAAACCCAATGCTTGATAAGAAGAAAGGTTTTGGGGGAACTTTGTGAGTAAATTCATGATTATTCATCCAGCAGTCAAGGAAAAATTGCTGTCTCTTCAGATGTCTGCCACCAAAAAGGAGACCTAACCCGAAGGTGGGTTTATAGGGACTCATTGATTAATTCAATAGGGTACGAAAGGCCCAAAAATAGAAATGGCATATTCAAAAACACAGCTGCCTGGACCCAGCTGAATCTTGGCTTTACATGAAAAAGTGCTTGCTGTCCCTTGGTTTTATGGGGACTTTATGTCTCACTCCACCTCTTAAAGCAAAGCTACTCACTCACTAGGATCCATGATTGACAGAGTTTCCCCTAAATGCCTCAGTCTGGTTGACTGATGTTTCAAGTAAGCAGAAATCCGAGGTCTATGAGGACGCTAGAGCTGTTTAACCTCAGTTTCAGCTCTGCAGGATCAAAATTGAGTGAGTTCATTCTGTTCAGAAGGCAGAAGTCTGACTTTTATTCTTTTGCCAATTTCCTAGATGTTTGGCTTGTCACATGGAAAACTACAGACTGCTAGATTAAGAGTCACTCCTCTTTGGGAACATCAACTGTGGAAACAGATTACCATTGGTGACTGAACTATCTGGCTAACTCATATAGATTCCCATGAAGAAGGACTCATTTTCTGAGAAGACCCATTTTAATCAAACTTGATTGAGTCTGACTCTAATGATCATAAATATAATACCTATTTCATAGAGTTTTTGAGGATCAAATGAGATTATATGCATAAAAGATTTTGAACAGTTTCTGAAATATCATTAGTCCATATAAGTCTTTAAGCTATGAACCTTTCCTCCCTGTTCAAACATGCAAACCTCATGGGCAGGTTGTAGTTCATCAAAATAGTGAGTATTGCTATATGTCTGCTACCATCTACTCTACTTAAAGTAAGGTTAACTGTGGGCTCTCCCCTTACTGCTTTCTTCCATCGAGGCTTATTTGTACCAAACTTATCTCAAAATCCTCCAAATTTTAGGTGTGTAGATTACTTGCTTTTCTGAGGCACTCTTGTAGATTTCCTCTCTATGAAATGATCTCTTTCACAATTTTAGGCAAATTCTGGAAGAAGACTGTTCCTTTAAACTTTTACTTTTAAATTATTAGTACTAAAAAGTGATATCTTTTAATTACATAAGTGACATTATTGATTGTGAAAAGTGTGTCATAAAAAGGTGATAATATACATAAAGTACAGACATATTTAAAATATGATAAAATATGATTTCTGATAGAAGAAATATACAGAAATTTATCTGCACAGACAGGCTGCACAAAGCAAGAGATATCACAACATACTTCCATTTTGAAGAGCTATCTCCTGGATTAAGCAGGTTCTTACAGAGATGGAAAGCTACCAATGACATTTTCTGAAAGCAGCCATTATTTTCGCAGGCCTAAGTTACAACAACCTCTCAACCATTGTCTGGGGTCAGGAAGGTTTCCTGAAAATGGAAATTCATCCATGTACCTGTTAGGAACAAGAAACAATGAGGCTGCATGAGCTAGGGGCTAATGTGTAGCAATCCAGAATATTAAGCTAGATTCATTTCCTAGGGAGCCCAAAGTCCCATCTTCCAGCAGAAATTAGAGATTGCAATACACAGGATGATCATGATCACATTAGTAATGTTACTCATTTTTGCAACTGTTTAAAAACCTGAGTTATTTAATAAAGAACTGGACAATTTTAAAATAAAAATTATTTGTTTAAAAACATAATTGAAGCTATGCGCTTTAATTTCTAAAGCACACTGTACTAATTTATTTTGCGGGACTTAAAAAATCATTGAATTGACTAGTTTCAAGATAAAAATATTTATCACTCAACAAAATAAAAATTGGTATCAGAGTTGCCAGCCATGCAAGAGGCAGGAAAATATGAGCCACAATGTGGAGAAAATCAGTTTGTGGAAACTCAGAAATGTTCCTGATTTAAGGGGTGCCTAGGTGGCTCAGTCAGTAGAGTTTCTGACTCTTGAGATTTAGGTTCAGGTCATGATCTCAGGGTTGTGAGCCTATGTAAGATTCTCTCTCCCACTATCCTTCTCCCTGGTTAAAAAATGTTACTGATTTTAAAAATATAGACAAAAATCTTATGAATTATTATAACTGTATACTATGTACTCAAGATGATAAGATTATTCATATTAAGTAGATATATAGGGATATAAATTGAAATTTCATAGGTGAATATCTAAGATGAAAACCTTAGACTAGATGAGATTAACAACAGATTAGACATTGCATGATTAAAGAACAAAGAGCTTGAAGAAATATTAACAGGAATTATCAAAAGAAGAAAGAAAAAGCCTTAGAAAATGTATACAGCAATGGTGAACTGTAAGCAACTTTAAGTGGCTTAACCCACAAATAATTGGAATCCCTGAAAGATAGAAGAGGGCAGAGAAAAAAGAATATCAATAATTAACATCCGAATTTCTAAATTTGATGGAAATTACATGCTTACATATATAAAAAGTTCAATAAGCCCCAAGCTCAAGAGGCATGAGATAAACTATACTAAGTTACATTGTAAGTGAATTGTTAAAAACCATGATAAATAGCAAAACTTAAAGAAAAGACATATTACTTATAAGGAATAGAGGTAAAAAAAATAGGTTTCTCACTGGAACCATATAGGCCAGAAAATTGTTGAGCAATATCTTTTAAGTACTTGAATAAAAGAGTTATCACCCCTGGATTGCATACCTAATGAAAAATGTTTAATATTGAAAGAAAAAATAATGTGTTTTTGAAACATACAATAAAACAATGGATTTATGACCACAATACATGAAAAAATGTTAAAGGCAGAAAGAAAATGATTTCAATTAGAAATCTGGAACTATACAAAAGAAGAAAGCATGCAAAAATCAGAAGTATGTGAGTAAATATAAAATCATTTGTTTACTACTTAAATCGCCTTGAAAGATAATTGCAAATTTAAAGCAAAAACAACAGAAACAGATTGTGAGTTTTATAAAATGGTTAGAAAGAAAGAAATTGCCAACCAGCAATAGCATCAGTGCTGGCAAGAGAAAAATAGAAGCACACTGTTGTAAAGTTTTTATGTTATAAAGAAGGTGATATATAACCTATAACCATGTGTATATGTGTATATACATATAGATCAATTTAAACTCAAACATACCAAATGACTAGAGATAATATATCAAGTTGGGGCATTTAATTTCTTTGAAATCCATCATTACTGTAAAATGAAGACTTACTTTCATTTAACTTAAGATGAATGAGAAGATCAGTTTAAACAGGTAGAACTCAATAAAGCATTATCCCTGTGTCTCAATAACAAGAGGCTTACTTAGATATTATTATTTTTTGTAAAGAAAATCCCTGGGTTTTACTTCAAGAAGAAAATGGTTGCTTCCATTATGGTTGTGGCAATTTTTGTTTGTTTTTAAGCTCATAAACTCTCAACTTGAGGCAAAAGGGTCAACTAAAATGCAGAAGGTGAATATTTCTTGGCTGGCACAAGTAAATTCCATAGTCAAATACGCCACTTAAAAATCGTTTTACATGTACATCACAGACATTATATTTTATAGCTTATAATGCTTATAATAACATATTATTATTCTTTAGGAAATAATTATAATAAAAAATTGTAACTACACATGGCATAACTAAGGTGATTCAAATTTTATTAAAAAACATTTATTTAAAAAAATAAATAAATAAAAATAAAAAACATTTATTAATGTGAAAAGGCATGCCCAGGAACATTTGTAGTTAAAAAAAAAATAGACAATGGTCTACAAATAAACTTGCCTTTGATACTCTTTAATAGTACAGAGTTAATGCATACAAGTCAAGTCATATTTATAGCAAGCATGAAAGCCTACATCAATAATTAAAACAATTTTACAATTTTTAGAAATCAAAGATATGTGCTGTCTCCTGTAGATTATAACAAAAAAAGAAAAAAAATGTGCTATTTAAATAAAGTAGAAATGAACAAATACATTAATTAAATAGAATGAGCCAAATAATCATATTTTTGGTTTTATTTTTTAAGTTTGTTTTAATTTCATCTTAATTTTTTAAATTCTAAGTATTATGAAGATAATAGTTTGGAAAGAAGAAAATAATCTGAAACAAAATAACCTGTATCTGGAAATTAATTTACAGAAGAAGAGTAGACATATATTTTATTTTTAAATGATTTTTATTACTTTATTTATTTTTAAGAATTGTATTTATTTGAGATAGAGAGCATGAGCAGGGGAGAAGGGCAAAGAGAGAGGGTCAAGTAGACTCCCCACTGAGTAGGGAGTCCAACTAGGGCTCGATCCCAGGACCCTGAGATCATGACCTGAGTGGAAGGCAGATGCTTAACCCACTGAGCCACTCAGGTTCCCCTAGAATTTTATATTCTAGTGTGTAATATTAAACAGACATTTCACATATCTTTTTACCACTGAGTCTTATTCTCTTTTGATATATAAAAAACAACCTTCATGCAATTCTTTGTTGGTCCATTTACTCTGAGAGAAATAAAATACTTTAACATGATAGCTTCTGATTTATTTTATTAGTCTTAAGGTTAAGTGTATGAGTACTTACAGAGGTTGTGCTGTCTGTGGAGCTATTTAATTTAAACCCATAAATTAATGCCTTGATAATCAATATCTATCTAATGCACTGCTTAAATTGTACATATTTCATTAATTTTGCATTAGTTCAACTATCTTAGTGATCCTGATCAGTATTGAAAGTAAAAGCATCCTGGCTAATGAAAGATTTATTACAAAGATAGTTTATGAAGAAAATACCCAATTGCCTAATTGCCAGGTGGTAAAAAGGTGAAATACCCTTGATAATATGTATTTATGAATTCATATAAACCCCTCAACTCTTCTCCATTTTATTTCTGAAACTATCATCCTCCCTTCTCAGGTATTTTCTCTAGAGCAAATTATCTCATTATCCTTTTGATCTCTTAGTTCTTTGTGTATTCCAGGACCATCTCCAAAACTTTGTTCTTTCATTTTCTACATGTTCAAAATTTACTTTTTTTTTCTGCCCATCTTAGCCAACATGTTTTCTTGAGAGAGCCCCAAATAGCATTCTGAATTTTTCCTGTCATCTTTCTCTCCCAAAAATATTCAATGATAGAGGTTAAGCTTGTGATCCCTGCACAAATGAATTTTGGGGTTTGAACCCTGGCTTTGACATTTTCTAACTGGGTGATTGTGGACCGATTACTTAACTTCTCTGTTTTTTAGTAACTTTGTCTGAAAAATCATGAAAATAACAGTATCTAGCTTACAGGATTTGAAGAATAAGTGAAAAAAAAAACCAATAAAAAAGCACCTTGAATTATGCCTTACATTATAGTAATATTTGCTATTCTTATTCTGATTACTGATATCTTTAATATATGAAGCCAGTCTCAACATTTTCATTCAAATTGACATTTATGACTAAAACTGTCTCAGTACAAGTTCTGTACCATTATGCTAACCAAATTATTTTCATGAAATTACTGATTCTGTATAAAAAAACTAGAAAATGTTTATAATCTTTCTTTAGTATAACTGAATGGTACATAATAAGGGCTCTTTTTTTAAGATTTTATTTATTTATTCATGAAAGACACAAAGAGAGTGAGGCAGAGACATAGGAAGAGGGAGAAGCAGGCTTCCCTGAGGGAGCCTGATGTGGGACATGATCCCAGGACCCCAGGATCACGACCTGAGCCAAAGGCAGATGCTCAACCACTGAGCCACCCAGGCATCCCAAAAGGCTTTTTAAAAGTTTGTAAGCCTTTTTAACTGCAACTCTACCTTCTAGAATATATTTTTAAGAAATAGATAAGTGAGAAAATGCAAAAGATATGTTAACCAAAGAATGGCCAACAAAATGCTAACCAAATCTTGCTTGTATTTTCTAAAAATGGAAAAAAAAAATAAAGTTTAAAATGGAATGATTAAACTCTTATAATAATCATGTAATGAGAGATTGAACAGATATAAGAAATAACATTGTAAGTGTATCTCTATCAAGGTAAAACATATTTATGATTTTTTCCTACATTAATAACACAGGCTTTGGGGCCAAATGGCTTGTGTTCATATCCTGACTCATCCAATTAATAACCTGGACAAATAACCTCTCCAATTTTTTTTCTATGTAAAGTGGAAATATTAGACCTTATCCAACAAACTTCTGTGAGGATTAAAAAGATCATCAACTTGAAATATTTACATAGAATTTAGCACATATAAAAGACATCAAGGGCAGCCCGGGTGGCTCAGTGGTTTGGCTCTGCCTTCAGTCCAGGGAGTGATCCTGGAGACCTGAGATCCAGTCCCACATCAGGCTCCCTGCATGGAGCCTGCTTCTCCCTCTGCCTGTACCTCTGCCTCTCTCTCTGTGTGTATATCTCATGAATAAATAAATAATATCTTTAAGAAAAAAAATAACAAAACATCAAAATGAAATGTGCTATCTTTTGTTTTGTAGTTGCCGCATGATCTTAAAATCAGAAATTTTAGAACTCTACCCTCAGTGCTTATCTTTCCAAAATGATCATCCTAAATTGAAAACATTCATTTTTAAAACTTTAATAATTATTTCTAAATCTCCAGCACCATAATCTCATCCAAGCTCTATAATCATGTTTCAAATGTCTGTAATATAATGTTACAGATATTGATACCTAGATATGCTACCTATAAACAGCTCAATTCAGAAATTCCAAATGTATCTTCATAATCATCCTCCACAAATCAACTCTCACTTCGAAAGTCCTTCCATTCAATACTCTATTGCATTCCAGGAAGAGTAAAGGGATGGTAGACTCTGATTTCTTTGCAACAAATCTCTCTTCCAAGCCTTCCAGAACAATTCGATTGTCATGTACTATGAACTGGAATACATTGTCCTACCCAACACAAATCATAGGTTGAAGCCTTAATCCTTAATGTAGCAAAATCAAAGGTGAGGCTTTTGGCAGGCAATTAAGGTTTGACGAGGTCAAGAGGGTCGGACCTTCATAATGGGACTAATGGCTTCCTAAGAAGAGAAAGAGAGAGATATCACTCTGCCATTTGAGTACATGCAGCCAGGAGACAACAACCCAGGAAGGTTCTCACCAGGAAGCTAATTGTCTGGCATTGATCTTAGACTTGCCCATCTCCAAATATCTGTTGTTTAAGCCACACAGTCTATGGCATTTTGTTACAGCAGCTTAAACAGGCTTAGACACCATGTCTTTTTTTTCTTTTTTTTTCTTTTTTCCTAGCAATCCATTTAATGCAGATTACTTCAGGTCTCTGAGTCTCCAATATTGTCCTCACTGGTCTATGTGTTATAATTTGATCATACGATTTTTCTGGAAAAAAAAAAAATCTGTTAACTCCCTGTATCTATAGTGAAAACAATCTGTTACTCTGAGTGAGCATGACATGGTTAAATATGTAAACATTAGCTTTATCAGTGTCTAACGATTAAAACGTTATGGTTATCATATTAGTTATTCCTGCTTAACTTAGTTGCTTAAAACAATGTAGTAGATGCTGTGATGTCCCAACACAATTTTCTTCTATGGTAGATGTGCTCAGTCACGTGCTGCTGTGAGTTTTGGCTGAACATTCAGTTGTCCCTTCTACAGTGAACATCTCCTGGCCAAATGAGAACCACTCTCCCGGAGTCCCCTTGGAGAAAGGTCTCTACCAATTATTGACTCATACTGGGGAAAGAAATGACCATCCCTTTTTTCTATGCGGATTAACTCTGTGGTGTTGTTTGTGCTTCAGATTTCCCCTTTGGATCAAAGCGAAGATAGTTTCCACTTGATATTCCTATTTACCTTTATTCCCTAACCCCGTCCTCCCTCCTCTAATCCTCTTTACCTGATAGTATTTTCCTAGCAATCACTTGAACAGGAATCCTTGTTTTAGGTTTTGCACTCTGGAGACCCAAATCAGAAATGACACTATTTTTATTGTTCACACAAGTGTATAGATCAGTTGGATAAACCTCAACAAGGGTCCTGGCTGACACAATTATATCTGTGATTACCTGTGGGCTAAGAAGGTAGATCTACTGATAGTGGCTAGGCTCTCTGACATGTTTGGGATTGGCTGGCTGCTGTCAGCTGCTCCTGATGGAGCTACTCCTAGATGTTAGCTCTTCTCCATATGGTCTTTCAGGTATCTTCAATAGGCTAACCTGGATATGGTTTCAGTAGATCACAAAGAAACAAAAGAAAGCAGAGTGCAAAAGGCCTCTTGAAGCTTTAGAACTATTAACTCTGATACGCTCAATTGAAGAAAGCAAGTTACAAGTCAGCCTATACCTTATTTATTATCATGAAGAAAATGAGCTTTGGTGTTTGAAACTTGTATGTCTTTACTCATACTTTAACCAAGAGTGTCATCAAAAGAAGTGAAAAAGTGATGGGTGGGGAAGGAATCTTCTTGGAGACGAAAGCCAGAGCTAGCTAATTGTTTGCATATTTATTGCTCTTACTACATTAGGTAGCTCTGCCTTAGAGTATAGATGAATCCTATTAATTATTATGTTGAATTTATTTGTTCATCATTTAAACATTCATTAAAGTCTCATATGTGCCACTCATTTTACTAGATACTGTAAATTTAAATTTCAATAAATTTTCCCTTGCATATTTCTCTTCCTTGTTTCTTTTGAATTCACATCTAATTTGCTTTTCTGTTTTAGAAAGATGTCACATTCATTTTACTGTCAAACTTTACAAAGTTATATTAAAAATCTCACTCCCATCAATCCAGGTTCCATTATACATATATTTTAAAGCAGGCCCTTTTAAGTTCAACCATCATATTAACTGACAAAGTAGAGGCAGGAGTAGAGCATGAATATACACTGCAGGGTCACCTTACCTCTAGAGTGTAAATCCCAATCCAAAACACAAACTCAGCCGTGTTTTGACAGGAAGCCTTCAGCTAATTTCCCTATCTTTGGAACAATTTACCCCTTAGCTTATTAGTAGAAATTGTTAATATTGGAAATGTATGAACAATAAAAGCCCATCCAGGCACACTTGTGCCTTTTTTTTATGTGAAAATTCTCTCTGCCCTGCATAGCAGTTTATTGAAAGCTTTCTTTGATTAATGTTGATTGGTGTTCTGAATAAAGGGAAGGAAGGACTATACACTTATTTTGCATACCTGAAATAGAATTTGGGAAGACTGGATGCTAAACAAGACAAGTTAGTTCTTATTATTGCTATAGATTTTCTTACTAACTAGGAAAATCTTTCATCTAGAGCTACTTTTAGAGGGGGAAAAAATAAAAGATCACTCAAACTCATGAAAATGACTACAATATTGCTGACTCTATCCCAAATCCCAAATTCTTATAATTATCATGAATGAATTAAAGAGAATGCCAAATAACAGTATACTAGGGTGATAAGCAATACTTGGCAAAGTTCCTCCCTCTAGCAAATTACAAGATATTCAGTTCACCTTTACTACAAATATAAATTAAAATATCACTTATAAAAGACTGAATTGGCCAAATAAGAGGTCAGAATTACTCAAATGTAGCACAGACTATTGTGACAGAAAAAGTAACTCTAAGTATGGGTTGTTTTAATATGTGTTTATGATTGATTTAAAAAAGACACATAGGCTTTATAGTTAGACAAAGTTGGGTTTTGTTTTTGGACAAATCATTTACCAGCTGGGCACTTCAGTAAATTATTTAATCTCCCTAATATTCTATTCCTTCCTCTTAATATTTAGATGCTAATACTATTTTGAGAGATTATTGTGAGGCATAGAACAATCTATACAACACACCTATTTTAATCTCTGGCATAGAATAGGTGTTCTCATTGCTGTTATTTATTTTTTTTAAAGATTTTATTTTAAAGTAATCCCTATACACAACATAGCCTCCAATTTACAACCCTGGGTTCAAAAGTCACATATTCCACTTGACTAAGTCAGGCATGTGCCCCTTATTGCTGTCATCATTATGGTTATTATTTTATTGTTTATATTATTGAGAAAGTAGTTCAAATAATATCTTAACATGAAATATTGTTATATGTAATTCTTACATAAAAAATAAACAACTATACAAAATGTTTGAAAACCTCCTGTATGTTTAAAGAAATCAAGGATAGCACTGGGAAGAAAAGATAGATATCTCTCTAGCAAGTAGTTAATATTTCAAAAATTTTGACCCTTAAGCAACAATAATTCATTAAAATCAAAGTAGTTTTGATTTTCTAATCTGAAATGAATTTTGCCCAATTAAACAAATTATGACTGATGTTTTAAAACCATATGCTAGCAACTTCGGTTAATTCAAGGGACTTATTCCTAAGAATAGCCAAAATATAGAGAAAATACAGGTCAGTGTATGTTGATGACTTTAATGTGACATTTTTTGATCCTTCTAACCCAGCTTGAGGAAAATAAGCTCAGTGGTTCACACTAATACATCCTTTTTTGTGAACTGCCTTAAGTCAATTGCTTCTTTCTTTTGTTCTTCATTTGAAAGTATATGGAAGCAAAAGTAAAAGAGAAAATTAAATAGTGATAAACGAGTTATATACAAGCATCTTGTTTATTAATGTCACTTTTTTCAATCTTATTTTCTATTTCTTATTCTAGAATGATCAACGCTAGATGCATACACACACTTGAATAAAGGCATTATCGTCGGATTTTCTTTTTTTTTTTTTTTTTTATCGTCGGATTTTCAAAAGAAAATAATATTCTGGAACTTACCAGGACTTATGATAATGTTTAAAAATAAAACTTGAAAAACATATTTTATTATAGATATTTTTATGTGGGAAGATAATTTTAATAAATTAATAATAAATTATGCTTATGTACTGCTTTAAACTTAGAGAGTATTTCTCTACTATGTAAATAGGCATGCTAGCATTATTACAAAGTCATTGCCATTGTAATTTGCCAAAAAAACATATTAATCAGAATATTAACTTCTGGAGGTAGAGAAAGGAAACAAATTACCGTGATTTTATTGCCTGTATATATATTCATGAAATTGTATAAATGTAAAACACATATCACAAGGAAAGCTAATTTGTTAATAAAGACAGAACTACTCCCAGAGGAATGTAACATATGAAAAGCTACTTTTCAATTTATCAAAATACATTTTATTGTTCTTACAAATCCTTACACATTTCATAATCTTTTAGCTTGGCCAATCAGTCTGAATTCATGAAGTATTTTTTCTTTCTTCCACTCCATTAGGGCATATTCAAGATTTGTGCAAGATATACTTATAATGACTTAAGTGTGTTTTGTTTTCCTCTTGAGATTTTATTTTTTTTATTTTTTATTTTTTTAAAATTATTTATTTATGATAGTCACACAGAGAGAGAGAGAGAGGCAGAGACACAGACAGAGGGAGAAGCAGGCTTCATGCACCGGGAGCCCGACGTGGGATTCGATCCCAGGTCTCCAGGATCACACCCTGGGCCAAAGGCAGGCACCAAACCGCTGCGCCACCCAGGGATCCCCCTCTTGAGATTTTAATTGTATTATCCGAAATATATAAAACTTAGTGGTTTAGAAATTTCAAAGTAATTGGGCAGATGTAATCTATAACCTTTGGTTTTGTATCTTTGCAGACTCAGTAACTTATTGGCCTTTATTAAGTAAACTCCTTTCCTTTTATATATATCATTTTCAAATGTCTTGACAACTTTCATCATTAAGACAAAGTAGATTTTTTGAGTGGCATTCAGATGATCCACCTGCCAATAGAAGGACCTGTTAAGAAAAATATATTCTAAAGATAAGAAATGAAGCAAAAGGATATCTATGTCCTTTTGGTATCTTACTGCCCTACTAATAGTCCTACTCAAGGATTATTTGATTTTCTGGAAGAATGCATCTTTGTTCTGACTTTACATGCTAATTGACTGCTTAGGCACTGGAAAGTTACATGTTTACTGGAAGAGATTTGTCCAATAGAAAAAAATGTCACCAAAGATTGTGATTTTAAGATATAAACCAGTGTGATAGCTAAACTAGTAATCTTATTCTAATATTCTACTTAAGTATCTTTTCTAATAGACTATGCAAACATTTATTCTGCACACATTCTTGAAATCAACCTTTCCATCTCACTGACCCACTAGTTAATGAGTTAAGTACAATTGCATATTGACATTTGACACATACTTATTCTCTACTTATTTGAGGATCATGTTTTTTTTAATTTAAAGATTTTTAAATTTATTTATTCATGAGAGAAACACAGAGAGAGAGAGAGGCAGAGACACAGGTAGAGGGACAAGCAGGCCCCATGCATGGAGCCTAATGTGGGACTCGATCCCGACTCCAGGATCATGCCCTGGGCCAAAGGGAGGTGCAAAACCAATGAGCCACCCTGGGATCCTTGAGGATCATATTTTTAAATTTTGAAAATTATACTTTGACAGAATAAAGTTTAAAAGAAAAGGGACCGCACAAATTAAAAATAATTTAAAATGATTAAAATTTAATAATTAAAATCAGTATTTTATTAATAAATCTATTTTTAGCATTAATAAATTTTAAGATATTATTTCCTGCCTATAAAATTTAAAATACTGATGCATGCAAAGGGAAAAAACAGTCTCACTACTTCTAGTTTCTTTTATTTCAGCTTTTGTTGTCTTTAAGATCAGCTGAAGTATCATTTTGGTTGCTATTATTCACATCTCAACTACTTCCTAATGTTACTAGCTATTTCCTATCATTGTATGTGCCTGTTTATAAAATATCTATTTTACTATGTTCTTGCAGCTCAGAACAAATGAGACCTAAGAAAGAGAAGGTATTGAAGGAATCTGATTACTTCTGGGAAGCAAAGTGGAAGTCTGGCCGTGAATGTTAAGTGCTGCTGGCTACAGCTCTTCAGCACAGTATTTCTTGTTCTGTCAGGGAAGTTCAACAAGGTAGAAAAGTTATGGTCTTCCTCGAGGTTCCACTTGTAAAGGATGTTTACTTGTAAGGCCATATGACTGCACTTAGTGCACTGAAGAGGCATCCTTTGACCTCTTGACAAGTAAGGAGGGAAAGAATGAAATGCTGCATTCAGAGGGCATGGCACTCTGTCCAAGGCCTGGGACAACTCCTCTTTAATTATTCAAAGAAATCCCTTTGTGAAAGTCTTTAGATTTTTTGAATCTAAAAAAAACAAAAAACAAAAAACAAAAAAAACCCAGTAGTTTAAAGAATAAAAGAAAATGTGGAATGCCTCAAGATATTAAGATTTAATTGAAAATAAAGGGGAGAGCTTATTTACAAGCTTACAAATTGTATATTTGGAAATATTTTTTGACTTTGCAATCTAGTACTTCAGCTGTGGAGTGAGGCCATTCATAGCTATTGAAGAGGATATATACATCTTTGATATATACACCTCTTAAAACATACATTTTCAACCATCTCAAAAATATATTCATTTTTTTAAAAAAATATATTCATTCTAAACTAAATTATATGTAATTGATTCTAAGATAACTGTTTTCCATTGTTGAATATCTCTAAAATTGGGTTTTATATTAAAACTGATGAAGTATTTGAACTTAATTGAGGGAGTTTTGTATTTTGTATTAGTATTTATTATTTATTCATTCTCTTCCATTTATTCATTCATTTGTTCATTTTTTTACAAAGTGTTTAGCAGATACTAGGTAAATATTTATTGAAAGGATAATTTTGAAAAAAAAAAGAAAGGATAATTTTGGCTTATAAGCCATTTTTTAAAAAATAATTGAGAGTAGAAGACAGACTTGAAGGGAGTTCAGTTTTACTTTAATTATATAATGACTGACCAGGGTTAAGGTGAAAGAATTGGAAGCTAAATTTGCAAATAAGCCATAAAGCATATCAAATGTTGTTTTTGGCTTATAAGTATAATGAATACTATATAGAACTATTGATATTTCCCCTCTTACCAAAACATGTAGAACTTTAATTTTTAGGGAAGAGCCTATTGGCAGTAAAAGTTTTGTTGAAATTTTTATTACTTAGGACAATCAAGATTTATAGAAAAGTGAAATTTTATATATAAACATTTGAGAAACTGGGTTCATTTTTAGCATGTTTGCTACAATTAGATGTCATACTTTTTCTTAAAAATGGTGATAATAGTGATACTATATTTCACTGGCATATTTAAAATTGTTTTCCTAGTGAGGAAAAACATAGCCTATGTGAGTGTTTGACTTAGATGTGATTCCTATAAATTTGAGCAAAATTTCAGTAAACACTGAAAATACATTATTCACTGTTCTGAAATTTTGTTTAAAAAATAAACACATTTCAGAAGATTGCATTCTGGCTGGCTCTCTACAACTTGTGGAGTTTCTATCTAATGTAGAAGCAATGGTAAAAATAATCACAAATTACTGTTTTGTGAATTTCAAGTTTTGATGAGTTCTTTAGATTTGCTTTCAAAATTCTCTGAATTGCTTGGTGATTTTTATCAGGCCATTTCTTGTGTCATAAAATGGTAGTGTTCAGAATATGCATAGCTTCCTATTAGAGGTGGAATATTGTGGCAAAAAGCCCTAAAAAGGGAGTCTATAGCTAAACATTCAAATCATAGCTCTTCACATTGTTTGGTCATGGTACTAGCCATTGGTTGGTCAGTAGTTAATCTAAATAGGCTCATCTCTTTGTGTCTTCCTCAATTTCTTTCAGAAGTGTTCTATAGTTTTTAGGGTATGGATCTTCATTTGGGGAATATAAAAAATAGTGAAAGGGAATAAAGGAGGAGAAAAAATGAGTGGGAAATATCAGAAAGGGAGACAGAACATGACTCCTAACTCTGGGAAACGAACTAGGGGTTGTGGAAGGGGAGGTGGGTGGGGGGTGGGGGTGACTGGGTGATGGGCACTGAGGGGGGCACTTGATGGGATGAGCACTGGGTGTTATTCTATATGTTGGTAAATTGAACACCAATAAAAATACATTTATAAAAATGTATTTATACATTTTTATTTATAAAAATGTATTTATACATTTTTATTTATAAAAATAAATAAATAAATAAATAAATAAATAAATAAATAAATAAATAAATAGGTTCATGATGCTAAAATCTCTTCAGGGGAAAATTGCAAGGCTAAGTATCATTCATGTGCTCCCATGAGCCCATGGAAGGTGTTGAAAGCTGTAATGAGGCCTTCTTTATGTTTCTGACATTGAAGCAAGTAAATGATTTAAATGCTGTTTATCAATTTCTAAATAATGCAGAAACTATGAGAAGGAAGGACACTTTCAGCATTCACTACCATGGGAGTAATTGTAATAGAGAAAAGCACAATAAAAAAATTAGAAATTAACAATTTTCTTAGAATCCTTTTATAAGAAAGGTGAGGCACCTGCAAAAATGTGCTAGAAGTCATTAATAATTATTAATGAGGAGAAGTGTCCTATAGAGAAGTGGTTCATCTGTATTTTTTTAATAGTATACCAACTCATTCCAGATAGAGGGAAAATTTAAAATGGATATAGACTTTGCAAGTAAGTTATATGTAAACAAAGACACAGGAGCTTCAGAAAAACTAATAAAAATCATACAAAAAGAAGTAGCATGATGAGAGTTTTAATACTCTTGCTATAAATTGACCACCAGTTTGTCTCTATATTCTCTAGCCTCTGAAAAAAACTGGAAAATGCCATGAATTACGTGGTTCAGAATGTCCATAAAGTAAAAAAAAATAAAATAAACTGGTGAAAAGCAACAAAGTTATTTCTGGAGCTGAAATTCTACGGGGTTCTCTTTAGCTGGTACAGTCCCAGAGGCCCACACAGAGGGAAAGCACAGTTAATGACAGCCTGAGCAAGGTTCATTAAGGAAAAATAAATTCACAATTTCAGACCTATCTGTCCTCAAGATGTCATTAATGTTATGTCTAGCCCTGAACTCAGTTCCTTTACCTGTGAATGGTGATCATGATAGTAACTACCTTGAAGGACTGTTGGGAGCCTCAAAGGAGATAATGTATGTAAAACTCTTGGTACCTTAACTGGTGAATATTAAGCACTTGATATTATCTATTGTTTTATTATGGACCAAGTTAAAAATAAAAGGGATTTCTCTTATTTATATACTCCATCAATATTTTTTGCTTTTATTTTTAGAATTTAACTCTCATTCTTTTTTGGCATGATTTCTACACCTGTTTTTTGGACTACCATTCAGTAGCATTATTAAGCAAAACACAATTTGAGCATAAATTCACTGGATTTTTTACAATACTTATCACTTTCAACATAAACCTGTCAGAAAATCATAACTGTTATATAGCAATAATGAAAACAGTGAAGAAAAACACCAGTAAGTATTAAATAAGAGTTATTTCTCAACTTTTTTTGCAAATTCTTATTATTTAATATAGTTAAGTGAAAAAGGGGAATGTTGAATATAATGTTGGATGCATCCATTGTTTAAAATTATCTATTTTCCCAAAAATAACCTGAAACCTATGATATACTACATTTAAATAGCAAAGTTGAAAAATCTTCTCTCTACAGTACAACAAATTCACACTACTGAACCATAATTGGTTTTCTGGAATGGGTGACAGATTTCTACTGATCCACATTCAGTTATTAGCTCTTAGATCTTAAGGCCTGAACTTTATGGGCAACTAATATTCGATAAAGGAGGAAAGACTATCCATTGGAAGAAAGACAGTCTCTTCAATAAATGGTGCTGGGAAAATTGGACATCCACATGCAGAAGAATGAAACTAGACCACTCTCTTTCACCATACACAAAGATAAACTCAAAATGGATGAAAGATCTAAATGTGAGACAAGATTCCATCAAAATCCTAGAGGAGAACACAGGCAACACCCTTTTTGAACTCGGCCATAGTAACTTCTTGCAAGATACATCCACGAAGGCAAAAGAAACAAAAGCAAAAATGAACTATTGGGACTTCATCAAGATAAGAAGCTTCTGCACAGCAAAGGATACAGTCAACAAAACTCAAAGACAACCTACAGAATGGGAGAAGATATTTGCAAATGACATATCAGATAAAGGGCTAGTTTCCAAGATCTATAAAGAACTTATTAAACTCAACACCAAAGAAACAAACAATCCAATCATGAAATGGGCAAAAGACATGAAGAGAAATCTCACAGAGGAAGACATAGACATGGCCAACATGCATATGAGAAAATGCTCTGCATCACTTGCCATCAGGGAAATACAAATCAAAACCACAATGAGATACCACCTCACACCGGTGAGAATGGGGCAAATTAACAAGGCAGGAAACAACAAATGTTGGAGAGGATGCGGAGAAAAGGGAACCCTCTTACACTGTTGGTGGGAATGTGAACTGGTGCAGCCACTCTGGAAAACTGTGTGGAGGTTCCTCAAACAGTTAAAAATGTACCTGCCCTACGACCCAGCAATTGCACTGTTGGGGATTTACCCCAAAGATACAAATGCAATGAAACGCCGGGACACCTGCACCCCGATGTTTCTAGCAGCAATGGCCACGATAGCCAAACTGTGGAAGGAGCCTCGGTGTCCATTGAAAGATGAATGGATAAAGAAGATGTGGTTTATGTATACAATGGAATATTACTCAGCTATTAGAAATGACAAATACCCACCATTTGCTTCAACGTGGATGGAACTGGAGGGTATTATGCTGAGTGAAGTAAGTCAGTCGGAGAAGGACAAACATTATATGTTCTCATTCATTTGGGGAATATAAATAATAGAGAAAGGGAATATAAGGGAAGGGAGAAGAAATGTGTGGGAAATATCAGAAAGGGAGACAGAACGTAAAGACTGCTAACTGGGAAACGAACTAGGGGTGGTAGAAAGGGAGGAGGGCGGGGGGTGGGAGTGAATGGGTGACGGGCACTGGGGGTTATTCTGTATGTTAGTAAATTGAACACCAATAAAAAATAAATTAAAAAAAAAAAAAAAAGGCCGGTGAGTAGAGTAGAAGATAGAAAGAAATTGAAGATTCTGAGAAAGGGGAAAGAGACTAAGTAGACAGAGATAAGAAATTGGATGCCTTCACCATCATAATCAAAGGATAAGAAGAAAGAACATACTTCCGTATACACATAAGTTGAATCTATTAAGTCACATAATGTACATATATAAATATATATATATGCACATATATACAACACAAGATGGGATATCAATTATGTTTGAACTTTCTTGAAACTAATTTAAGTATAAAATACTTTTTTTCCCTTAGTATAAACTAATTAACATCTTATGAACATTTTTTTTAAATCTGTTTTAAAAACATTGCTTTGTGTTAAATAATGATCATTGAGGGGTGTAAATGTTATTTGGACATAAGAAACAGCACTTATAACCTTGCAGTTGGAAAACTTAGGTTCTTTATAGAACTATTAGATCAAGTTTATAAATTGCATTATTCAATAGATATTTGCTATTATTTTTTCTTATATGATCTAAGTATTAAAAAGGTTTTTTGAGCTCTTTCTTTAATTCTACTAGCTGTTTTCAATGCATTTATATGCTATTGTGATTCATACAAATATATTTATAAATGCAAAATCTATGTTTCTACTGCATTTTATTAATACATGATGCATCTATCATTTTTATTGGTTTATATACTTGAATGTAACCTTGTCAGTATTTTTACTCCACCTGACTTTATGTGCTTTTCTTGTTGTTGCTGTTTTGGTTTTCTTGTTGTTGTTTGTTTGTTTTTTAATTTTAGAGAGAGAGAATGTGCAATTGGGGGGAAGGTGCAGAGGGGGTGAGAGAGGGAAAATCTCAAGCAGACTCCTCTGAGTGCAGAGCCTGACTTGATCTGACAACCCTGAGATCATGATCAGAGCCAAAACTGAGTTGGATGATTGACTGAGCCACCCAGAAGCCCCTAAATGTGCTTCTAATTTCTTTGATGATTCCTTTCCATCCAACTTTTTAAAAATCAGTTCATTTTGAGGGTGTTTTTTTCTGAGTATGACTTACCTAGGTGTTGGATCTTAATCCAACATGACAGTTTTTGTCTTCTGATGGATCTATTGCTTCCTTCCTCCTATCTTTTTTCTTTCTTTATCATATTTTTCTTTCATAGTTTAGTTTCATTTTATGCTACAAAACTTTATTTACATAATTTTCCTCAATTCTTCAAAGTTTATTCCAATGTGAAATAACATTAAATACATTAGATTCACAGTAAGGTATAAAGCATTGAAAACCAGTTCTAGAATTTAATATTTGTGAAATATATCGTTTCCTATTTTTTAAAGCTTTTTTTATGGAGATTACCTATTGAAACTTAACATTTCAGAGGGAAGTTGACCTCAAGTCTAATTTCTGAAGAGAATCAAGAGTATGATAGTCCAATAATTCTATAGGTGTTATTTGATAGACTATGAGTGAGTACACACCATTTATTTATTTTTTTCAAAAGGTTTGGATGATGAAGGCAAATCATGACTTTTACCACTACTATACTAACATAAATTTCTAACAGCTTTCAAAGTGGAGCTAGGATTATTGGGACCAACAAATTGGTCCAGAATATATTATATTTCTTTAGTTGTTCCCTTATCTATCTCATTAGCTGGTAAATTTGAAATTGAGCATACACTATACAAGGAGTTTAAAAATGGATAAACTATGTTTGGAGTGCCTTATTAAATCATATTTCAACATTTCTTTAAGAAAATTGACTAACATATCAAGAAATTTGACTTTATAATAAGAACGAATTGTGGCATGTGGGTGAGAAATTTAATTGTTTATGCTAATACACATATATCATAAATATTTATGTTACAAATGCTATTTGTATTTATGTTGTAAATTATATGTATATACATTTTACCATAGGTTATTAATAGAGAATGCATCCTAAAAGGCAAACATAATTTGGGGGCTTACCTTTGATTTTGATTCCATTTTTTCTTGAGAAAGATATGTTTTCTATTACTTCTGGTATCCTATAATTAACTGTGCCAACTTTAGAATCTTTAATGATACTTGTATCTAATTGCTTGCATATGTTTTGCAATAAAAAATAATCAGTTCCCTTTAGCATTCAATCACTTATCTGAAAGTGGATAGGTTTCAGATCACTATAAACAATGCCATGTTGATGATTTGTGTGAAGTAACCCAACATATATTTTTAGTAACTCTAGCATTCTGATGATTACTGGATTTTTTTTTTTTAAGACAACTTTTAAGATCACAATTTCCACACTCTGTTACCATACAGACATACTGGTCTCTGATTTTATAATCTTAAAGCCAGGTGATATTATCACTGTATTGTTCTAATTTATTCAAATAAGCTACAGCATATCCATAACTCTTACTTATGTGCTCATCTGCTTCTTGTAGATACACATATTTTATGGCATGTATCTATTTCTTTTCACTAAATACCGAAATACCTTACTGGAATCATCACGTCTTACCTGCTTTAATGTGGAATTATTTTTCTTTTAACTGAAATGTATTTATTTATTTAAGAGGATGTTGAAGCCATCATAAATAAAGCTTATCAATTTTATAATTCTGCTTTTTGATTTTAGTTTAGGTATTGATATACTTGATTTTCTTCAAGTGTGTTATTTCTTATTTGAGTCTGGAGCTTCCTTTATCTGTCCTTTCTCAGTTCCTAAACATTCCATTTTCAACTTGTTGTTAATTTAGACTTCTTTTACTATATTTCTTTCTCATAAAACTAGTGTTTACATTACTCTTTCTTTATCGGTTGATTTTACCTTTATTTGTTAAAAGATAACAGTTGTTTCACTGAGAGGCAATGTACCACCCCATGCTCTAATTCTCTCCCACACATTTTCCCTAGAAGATGATACATTTACAGTGCAGGTCTAACCCAACTTACAATGGAGTTATATCTCAATAAACCCCCTGTGATTTGAAAATATAATAAATCGAAAATGCATGTAGTACACTAACCTATGAAACGTCATAGCCTAGCCCAGTCTAGCTTAAATATGGTCAGAATGCTTACATAGCACAAAACCTGTTTTGTATAGGCTATTTTGTAATAGTGATTTATTTAAAATAAAGTACATAATAAAGAGTGCCTTGTGAAATTTATTGAACATTATACTGAAAGTGAAAAACAGAATGGTTGTGATTACAGAGTGAATGCCAGCATATTGATTGTTGACCCTTGTGATCTCATGGCTGTTTGCAGGCTGCACATTAGTGCAACTGCCCAGTGTCAGAGGAGTAGTTTATGTCACTTGTTGCTAGTCCAGGAAGAGATCTAAATTCAAATTTCAAAGTATGATTCTACTGAATGCATATCAGTTTTGCATGATCAAAAAACTGAAAAATCACAAGCCAACCCATTATAAACCAAGAACCATCTGTACTTTAAAGCTCTTCTTTTTTGCTCTTTCACACAATAAGACCTATGGAAAAACTCAAACTTCTCTTCTCTCATGCTTCATGTTCATCTTGGATTTTGGTTGAAATAATGTAATTCTTATTAGAACCATCCTTTCATGAATCTAAGTTGTTACTAAATACCAGAAAGTATCCATTTACCCATTAAGAGATAAATTTATATTTATTTACATATAATTATAGTATATATAATTTAAAAGTAAAATATAAGTAAATGTAAATAATATATATAATTCTATATTTTACATATTTATTTATACAGACACAAGATATATGTGCCTACATCTATCATTTATTTGTATCAGTGTTCATACACAATACTATTCTATTATTCCATCTTCTCTTCATTTATATAATTTGAGGACTCAATTTTGGTTATTTTCTATTTGATGCAGTCTTTTTATTTTCAAATATTTTCTTTAGGTATGATACTTGAAGAATACACTTGAATTCTTGCATGTATTCAAACACCTTTCTGCATGTGAGAAACAAATAGCATCTTGAGGAAATTTAGAATTTCTGGGCTGAAATCCTTTCCTTTCTGTAATTTGTAAGTGGTATTCTATGTTTAATGATGATAATGCAAAGATGTCAGTCAGATTTTTTTTCCTCTTCTAGTAACTTATCTTTACATATGGAGAATTGTAAAGCTGTGGTTTTATCATTAGAGATCATGCATTTTATCTGGGTAGGTGCTGTTTCTCAACAGTATAGCCTGGAACTCAGTGAGCTCTCTTAATATAAAGACACAGTTCTTCATTCAGCTCAGAGAATTTTCTTCTATCAATTGTTTTGTTATTCCTGATCTTCCATCTGTCCCTTTTCCTCCCTTTGAGACTCCTATTCCTTCCCTGCTCATTTTCCTGAACCTGTTATAGCACTAATTTCAGTCTCAATTTCTTCTCATTTAATCCAGTTTCTGAATGTGTCTTCCTAAGTGGTTAAAACAAATAAGGTGTCCATCTGTCTCTTCCACCAGTTCTTTTTCTCTTGCCATGTGTTTCAAATTTTCCATTTTATCCTTCCCCTTGCCCCCTGAGGCCTATCAGATAAGTTGCAATTCTACTCTGCCAATGAGTGAGATTTAGATTTTTATGTTTGAATATCTTCTACATGCAGAATCCTCAAGTCTCAGAGGAAGTGAGATTCCTTGTCTGGGGATCTGGGAGTTAAAAACAGATTGTTATCACTCTACGGAGATACATGGAAAAGTCCTTTCTGCCCTCTGGTTCTCTGGTATCAGTTTACTTCAGCCCTGCCCAGTAATGAGAATTAGTTCATCTATTGAAAGAGAAAGAATCTGGATGGGTCAGGAGATGCCCAGTCATGTGTAAATTTCTTAGGAAATTTGAGAATTAACCACCCTACATAGTGAGGAGTTACAAAATATTTATAGAATTTTTTTCATGACAGCAACGTGGTCACTTTTTTTTTAAGATAGTTAACTCTCTCAGATATGGTATAAATTAATTCAAGGGGAATAAGCCTGGAAGCAATGAAGATTTGGGAGATTATTGCATTTGCTTAAGAAAGAGATCATAATATTGAAATTTTGTCATTTTAGTAGGAATAAAGTCAGGTTTTAGGTAACTTGATTTTACGTGCTTCAATTTTGGCATGTGGTAAAGATTACCAGTTGATTCCCAGTTGACAGGTGGATAATCACATGTAAGGCTAGAAAGAGATAGCTGGGTTGGAAATATAGATTCCAAATCATACAATCATACATACATATAGGTGGAGCCATGAAAATGGAGAACATTTCTGAGGAAAAGTTTGCAGAGTGAAGTTGTAGAGATCTGTGCTAAGAATAATGGTGGTAAGCAAACATAAAGGGTGGACAAAGAAAATTATTATCGTGAAGAAAATAGTTTTTAAGAATATATAGAAATATCTAATAATGCTGGAACTTGATTATGATATCCCTAATTTCCAATTCCCTCTTCTGCTGAGCATACAGTGGACTGTACTCCTTGTTCCCAATGAACCAAGGACAGTCAACAAACTTGGTTTGATCAGTGAAATGTGAATAATAAAGACATTTACTTCCAAGTTAAAGCCAGTAACTGTCCAACTTACCTCATCCCTCAACTTTGGTATGCTATTTACAGAAGTATTTCTTGAGATAAAGCCTCAAAAGCTTGCGATATTGTCTATTATGTATAGCCAATGAGTATTATTGTTTCAAGGGAATTTTTAATATTATAGCAAATCTTAGCTCATTAAGGAACTGTCAGTATTTATTAGAAAATTCATCATGATTCTGGCAGGACAGTTTTGGAAACTAGTAAGAGAAGTCAAACTTGAGTGTATCTAGGAGCTTAATAGGTATGATACAGTCAACATAATATGTGTAATTTGCTATTTTATGAACTTTGGAAGGGCAAGAGAGAAACTGGAAGGTATATCTAGGGAACTATAAAGACAGGATCCAGTTTGGCATGGATGAATGAATTGAAGAAATTCAGGCAATGTAGACACTGAGGGAAGGGAACCAGTTAAAATAGGAAAAACAAAACAAAACACACACACACACGCACACACACACAAGGGAGCATTCAATGAAGCCTATTTTCTACAAGAGCCAGGAGATGATGGGGAAAAACAAAAACAAAAAAACAAAGAGGGAGAACGACTTAGGATGTTAAAGTGCACAGAAAGGTTTTAAACAGAAAGATAGTCTAGACAAGGAGCTATAGGAGATAGAAAGAAAGGAATTAAGGAAAGATGGAAAGATGCCACATTTAGTTACAGTAAACAAACAAAACAACACATAGGTGCTATGCCTCTGTGTTATGTGAGATATTGAGTGGTTGGTTGGTATGAAATTATGTTTTCAGAGGATACAGTATAAATTTTGGAGATGGGGCAATAAGAAAAAAGATAGGAGAATACAGCTTAAGATCAGTTAGAGAATAATTAGAGGAAAACTGGCAGAAATGGATTCTTTCATTTACAAATTGATGATAGACATAAGGAACTTTTCACATCTTTTACTTTTGTCTGAAGTCATTTTAGTGATAAAACTACTCAGTATCCTAAGTAATAGCTGCTCTGGTGTTAGTGAATCTGCCATATGTTTTAAACATTATTATTTGACCAAAACATGTTGACTATGTGAGTTTTCTGAAGCCTTATAGTACCGTAATTATTCAACTGTAGAATAAACTAAAGCAATAACTCTATTAAACAAATGCATGTGCAGTATCTTAGGTTAATTTTCTTTGCCTAGTATCATAGTTTATACCTTAACAAATTGCATTCTCTCTATTGGTATGTATCAAATAACCACAACCTAAGGGGCTTAAAACAATCCAAATATATTATCTCACAGTTTTTATTGGTCAGGAGCCTGGCATGATCTGGCTAAGTGAGTTCTTTGCTCTTGTTCTGAAACAGAAGTGTTGGGTGGGGCTGCTAACTTATCTGAAGCTTAAAGTCCTCTTCCAAGCTCATTCTTATAAATAAATAATCAGTTTCTTTGGATCATTGGACTGATGTTCCGATTTTCTTACTGGCTGTTGGTTAGAGACCATTCTCAGCATTGAGAGGCTGCCTGCTGTTTCCTAAATCCTCTCTATAATATGGTAGTTGCTCCTTTAAAGCTTTGACTCTCATTTCTCTCACTCTTTCAGACCCAAATTTAAAAAGCTCATGTAAAGGGTGCCTGGGTGGCTCAGTTGGTTAGGTGTCTGCCTTTGACTCAGGTCATGATCCCAGGGTCCTGAGATTGAGCCCTGCATTGGGCTCCGTGCTTAGTGGAGTGTCTGCTTCTTCCTCTTCCTCCCCCAACTGTGCTCTCTATCCCAAATAAATAAATAAAATCTTTAATAAACACAAAAATAAATAAAAATTTCATGTAAGTAGGTCCACTCATATAATTTCCCATTTGATCCACTCAAGGTAACTGACTGATAACCTTAATTATATTTACATCTGTAAAATCTCCTTTGTCATCTAACATAACAAATCATGAGAGTGATATTCCATCAAATTCACAGGTTCTGAACATACTAAAGATGAGGGGATAACAGAGGCTTGCAAACCAAAGAATGGCAATCTTGGGAGCCATCTTGGAGTTGTAATTATGTGAAAAATACTGATATCAATCAATATACTTAATGTATGAATTATTGAATATAGTTCAAAAATATTAAAATATGGTATCTCTAGCCCACCTTGTTGTATTATCTAATACTATCATCTCTCTGATAACTTTTCTTTCATGTTTTCTCCAACAATGAATCCAATGCATACTGTAGCTTGAAATCCATAAAAATCATTTTGAAAACTGATTTGGAAGAAATAGCATGAGAGCACAAAGACATGCATGGGAGAACATATTTTTTACATAAATGAAATTAATGATTCTGTGTGCTCCTATAAGAGACCTGAAGACTATTTTTTAATCTCTTGTAGCCGTGGGGCTGATACAAAGAAAAAGCAGAAAAAATTTTGATTTTGCAAATAAAAGATTACAATGCAAATGAAATATACAGAAGAACTCTCTACAGCTCTTAAGTAGAGTGAGAAGGATGATTAGGAAAATGTATAATCCTAAAAATTAGAATGGCAGAATGTATATGGATTATTATAGATATTATAATTTATACCACCACTTCCAATCCTCTTTAATTATGCTTTTAAAAGAAAAAAAAACAACTCTTATTCCAACTGAACTTGTTAGTGTTCCTTTGGTTGAAGACCCTTTAATAACCTCATTTGATACAGATGCCTTTCAAAGGTATGCTGATTATATCTAAGATTCACAAGTACCATCTCTCATGTCTTCTCAACCTAGAATTAAATGACCAGCATGCCCTCAGAATAATTAAGATGAATTATGACCTGAGAGATTGAGAAAAATCTGGCAAATCATTTGTGTGTGTTTTTTTAAAACAAAACCTGGGAGTTCACTTAAGAAAGAATTAAAAGAATTATGTATGTGTTATTTTAGGAAGGAAAAATGGTAACATTAGATGAAGTAAAGTTATTTATATGAATCATAGCTTGAGCAGCAATAAGTGTCTCTAAAAAGTTACTTGGTGGATAACTAAAATCTAGACCCAGTATTGGCTTATATTAAATGAGGTTGAGATATTGAAACTCAATTGGTATATAATGCAGGGGGAAATGATAGTGCTTAGAGAGAAAGGCTATCTAAAGAGGATTCCTCATGGGTTATTCACTCATCCAAATTAATCATATTCCCAAGAGGGGCCCTTTAATTGCTTTCCCTTCTCCTTCAATCCTCTTTTATTTTCTCTGACTCTGAGCTATATGCATGGTATGTATGTTCAACACCATGACAAAGGGCCCTTGTTTCTGTAGAATGCAAGGCCAGAAGCAACAAGAAAAGGTATGATTTTCATTCTGTTCTGTGGTTCCAGCCTTCTTGTTGTGTTCTCTTCCTGCCTATAGACTTCAGCCTCTAGCATTAGAAGCAGAAACACTCTTGAAAAAAAATAGTCAACTGTCTCATACTTACATAAACCATTTCCTATAATAAATACACCACTGATGCTGCTCCTCTGATTGAACCCTGACTAAAACAAAGGGAAATATAGTGGATTTTTCTTTAATATATAAAATAGAAAGATAAATTCTGACAAATCTAAGGGGAAGACACCTGAGGTGAGCCATCAAGTTGGAGAATCCAATGGGCTCTAACCTAATTTCCAGACTAAATATAACCAATATGCAGACTCTAGAGCTCCTGGAATAAAGCAGAAACTACAATCCTTTAAAGATGGATCCTGGCAACAAAAAATGAAAATATGCAATGGAATTAGTCTTTCCAGTTTTCCCAAGAGGGACCTGTGAACACTTTCAGGGTAACTTGCTTTGGACAAAGAGAAATATCCAGACCTTTTTAGTATTTCTCAGTGCAGAGCTCTGAACTGACATGAATTTTTGATCATCCAAAAAGCCACTGCACTCTTCTACTCAGAGTGCTTATGAAGGTCAGTTGAGAAATAAAACATTGGCCTGAATCCATTTCTTAGTGGGCTTGGTAAATCTTCAAAAATACTCTGTAGTTATCTCTCCAAATTCCAATGCATAGTTGAGATATCTGTACTCCAGAGGTGACCGAATCCCCACATTTGTTACCTGGCCCATGGGGTAAAGGCTTCTATGGTACAAAGGAAAAGTCAAGATCTCTGATCTCATTATATCTATAACGGAAAAAAAAAAAGTACATCACCTGTGATGCAATCTCAAAGAATTATGCCACTACCAAAGGCTTTAGAAAGACAAGAAGTCTAGTATATCCCCATTTAAAAAGCCACTTTTGTGAAGAAATGTCAGTGTTGGAGAATGAAAGGAAATTATTGTAAGTGCAATTAGGAATTACTTCCAAAAGTAGCTGTGATTTTAGATGTGCTCTACAGATTGGCACAAATAGCATGAAGGTTGGTTTAAAGCTATTACTATGGCAAATACTTGCACTTATGTATCAATTAGGAAGGACCCCCAGAGAATTTACTTTGACATGGCATGGAAGGCAGCACATTTTCACAGTATTAACTTAGAAATATCTAAGCTTTCTTGTGTCGTTACATAGTACACAGGAACCTTGATTGTTTCACCATCTGAACATAGTACCCTCTGAATATAGTACCAGTCTACCATACTGATAACATTTTAGGACTTGGATATAGTGGTCAAGATCTAGCAAATAACCTCTGGGAATATTTGTAAGTGGTATGTGCCTAATGGTGGGAGATAAGTCCTATGAAAATTCAGAAAAGATAAATATTCATGAAACCAATAAGAAGGATTTCTCTTAAAGTAGGGCCTGTCTAGCTGAGTGACCAATCTCCAAATGCAAAGACAAATCCCAAATTCCTAATAGGATATCATTTTCCAAGAGGACCACTCTGATACCTGTTAAATTATGTTCAATCTCTTTCATCACATTAGGGAGGAGGATAGAGACAATAACTCATCTTCCTTAAAATGGCACTCTGGTTCTAAATATTTTTGCCTGTCCCAAATTCATTCAGCACCACCCACAATCGGACTTACTGAATACGTCACTCAAAATCATGGAATTCATACAACAGTGTTTCTGAACAAGGAAATCATTTTACATCCAAAGAAACAAGAGAATCGGCTTACTATCATAATATTCATTGCTCTTGATATTGATTCCCATTTCTAGAAGCAGCTGGACTAACACAAATTGAGATGACCTACCAAAAACTTAGTTAAAATGTTAGTTGGATAATAACTTGCTATGCTAACATGACTACTGTATCAGTGGAAAAGGGTTGCCCCCAAGAAGAACCCAGAGTTTAAAAGGTTACAATAAATATTTTAAATTTAATTAGTTTTACATAGAATGCTATTTAAAAAAAGGCATCCAGGGGATCCCTGGGTGGCGCGGCGGTTTGACGCCTGCCTTTGGCCCAGGGTGCGATCCTGGAGACCCGGGATCGAATCCCACGTCGGGCTCCCGGTGCATGGAGCCTGCTTCTCCCTCTGCCTATGTCTCTGCCTCTCTCACTCTCTGTGTGTGCCTATCATAAATAAATAAAATTAAAAAAATAAAATAAATAAATAAATAAATAAATAAATAAATAAATAAACAAATAAAGGCATCCGGGAAAAAAAAAAAAAGCATCTGAGAAACTTGTGAATATTAGGTGATTATGTATAGTTATTAGTGACTATCAGCATAACTGTGATTTCACCTATCAATTACTTTATTTCTTATGTGAACATGTTTTACATTTTTACATGTTGACCTTTTAACCATTAAATCACTTTAATGTGTTTCATATATATATATATATATATATATAAAGTGTTTCTGTTTTTATATATATAAACTTTTTGCTTATAATGGTCAAAGTTAGTAAAATTATTAATGGTTTGGGACAAATTTCATGTTTTGCAAAAGTTTTGAATAATTTTGAATTTACTAAACTTTAAAAGAACTTGATGATTGAAAAAATGATTAATATACAGTAAGATCCATGGTTCTAGTGAGTAATGAAAAATGAACTCTTCTTTCATTTACGGTTGATTAAGGTCTCAAAGTAATCCTCTATTTTTGGCATGCAGGTGAAAATCAGAGTTGAATAATTATGATGGCAAAAGAAACAGCAGCTAAACATTCCAAAGTGAGCATTATAAACCTAATAAAATATCAAGCTTTGGAAGTTAATGCTGGTACAGGATTTTTACATTATTAGGAAAAACTACTAAATAAAATTACAGAATATAAAAAAAAAATGTATTCATAATGATTCTGGACAAAGGATAACTATAAGACAACCAAAAGCACCTGCTCTGAACATTATAAATCATACATTATTGGATTTTAATCATGACTGCCTTTGACAAGACTAAGTAAATGCTGATAAGTTCTCAAAAACAGATCAACCTTAACAATGTGGGTGAGACAATCATACATTTCATTTATCTTCTGCTCATAGATTAATCTCAATGGAATTGATATTTTTTGAAAATTGGCTCTCTGCCAAAATGTTTGTCATTCACTGGAATTTTGTTGTCACATCTAGAATACTAAGTATAGTATAAAAGTATAAAGTAAAAGTATAGTATTAACATATATAGATATAATTTCTTCCTTCCTAAAATTTAGATACCTCTAAAGAGACCTGCTATATTGAGAATTACAGTCTTTTAAAGAGAAATAATCCTGCTATCTGCTTGGTGAAAATTTTATGTGAACAATTTCCACATTTAAGAAATGAATACATATATAGAGGTGGTCACCGAGGTCATCAGACTAGCAGTTGGTTGTTTCACTTAAGAAAGTGAGTTTTGGGGTCAGTAAGGTAGTGATTTGCTAATTTCTTTATTTGAAGTGTTCTTTCTGGTGTTCTTCAAATTGCGATAGAAACAGAAATTCAAAGTTACTATGGCTGGAATTTGAATGGGAGCTCTGTAGCCTTCTGTAGTAAGTCCAATTCCCAACAGGTTCTTGACCACACGTAAGAAACTCCAAGGGCTTGACAGAGTAGCATGAGGAGCTTAAAGAATTTTTTAGTGCTAAGCAGTAAGCAGTCCTGTCTCTTGCTCCAAAGAGAGGTGCTTTATCCCCCAAGGCTCTAAACAAACCTGCTTCTGCTTTACTGGTCAAAGGGAGAGTCACTTCTTTATCATCCAGGCTGTTTGCTGTACAGACTTCCTTGAAAAGATAGATTAGAACAAAAGCAGTTGTGCCTTGGCTTACAAGACATTCACAAACACAAGAGACCCATGAACAATTGCCTCCCAGTGACAACATCACCATTTTTTTTAAATGTTCTGAAGATATTATCAGAGAAAAGCAAAATTATAAGAGTAACTTAAAAAAAAAAAAAAACTCCACAACTAAATATCAACTGATGATAGCAAACCATTATATTGTAACACTATAGTGGAAACATTCAGAAGTGAGCCCAAGAGAAACATATTCTACATACACATGTGAACACATTTAATAAATTAAAAATCAAAATGTGTAATGTCTCTATTATATGTTGCTATTACAGTCTTTACTTCTCTTATCATTTCGTGTAGCACTTACCATTGTGATAGTGTCACCAACTAGACCCCACGGCCTCGCCTTTACTCTCCACCTGCTTATACTCACCGAACTTTATCCCACATTTTTCCTTAAGCCCTCCTTTCCAGCTCATCTCCTGCCTCAGGCAAAAGACCCAAGAGGCATAGCATCCCATGATGGAAACCGACACTACCCCTCATGTAATAAAAACTGCCAGGACAGAGATCCAACTGGCCCAGACCACCCAGACCAGTTTGAATTTAACTCCCAACTCATACCTGTGCAGATGGGCCATGGAGTGACCCATGAGTGACTGACAGCTACCTTTACCTCATTATAATAATAAGATCTCCATGCAAGGAGGAGCACAAGCCTCACTTATATAATATATATATATATATTTATATAATGTATATGTATAGGCATGTTTCCCTAAAGTGCTTGTGTCACCTTATGCCACCTTTACATACAATGACAATCTTCCCTAATCTAAATATTCATCCTAATCCTAAATAAAAGAAATCCATTCACCATTCCTCTGGGAATCATGGCTTTGGAAGTTATTTCTCATAATATCCTCATTTGTTGCGAATAAAGTTTCCTTTGTGGGACAACTCCATCAGGTATAGTTTCTGTCTGTGACTCACCAAGGCACAAACTCACCTTAGTTTGGTTACAATAAGGCTCATAATTGTCTCTTTCCATCAGAATGGGAAGCTTCATGAGATGAAGCAGCATGTTGATGTTCATGATGATTGGATCCCAAGCACTTTGCACAGTGCCTGATGAGGGTTCAATTAATATCAATGTAAAACATAAATATGTCACATGCAGTAGTTTATAAAACAATTATGATATTTGTAGAGTTCTAAAATTACTGAATTGACATTTCTAAGAGATGTCTGGGACTATAAAAATTTTAAGTACCTGAGTCTATAAAATATTAAGTTCTTTGAGAACTACTCAGTCAGCTGCCCACAGTGCAGACCACAATACAGGACCTGACACACAGTAGTTACTCAATGACACTTTTATAGGCCCCAATTAGCTGTATGCAACCTCTTGAGGAAACTGAAAACAAAAAAACCCCACAAAATTTGGATTGCAATGTGTTACAGAATCAGAGAGCTAGTTAGTGGCTAAATCATAGATTCCACATTTCACACTTTGATTTATAGAGCCATTATATCTTTTCTTTTTTTAACTTCAAGGCAGTTGTGCCTTCTCAGTCAACATTATTCTGAGTGTTATAATAAATGTTAATAGGACTCTCATGCTAACCTTTCCACAGTTTGCTTGAAATATTTTTAAAAGTAATTTTGAAGTAAAATATGTGTAATACAAAATAAGAATAATGAAACAGTAATTAAAATAAAACCTACTAAAAGATAAAATAGTATCTTTACACAAAAGAGAGAAAACTTCAGAAGGATCGTGTAGGAAGAATTCCAACATCACAGATGATGGTCAAGCATGACAAGACTACAAAAATAATAATTAGGTACACAAGGTTGGCTTGACTCTATGATCTGGTTACTTCAAGAAAAGGGGACAATGAGACTTAATGGATTGTAGCCAGATAATTTATTACTCAAAGCTCAACCAACATCAGGGGCCTCAGCATAGTTGTACTTACTCCTTAGCCCCCGATTCCCAGGGAAATCAACAGGCCCAGATGGATGCTATGTACATAGTTCATGCAGGATGAGGAATGCAGGACCAAGATTTCAGTACTTTTTGATCACACAGCAAATATTGTAGCAAGCAACAAATAAACCCAGGGAAGGAGCAATTACAAGTCCCACTGTGGTCACTTTGAACTACTTTGCTGCCTTTCTGACTACGGAAACCGCTCAGCATCAGGAGATAAACCTTGCCCTGTGACACACTCTGGGAGACAATGCCAGGGATGCTCAGAGATCCTGGAGGACTGTCTCTCTCAACAAGGGATTTAACTATCACCCCTTTAAACAATGCAATGTTAACACTAAATATATTTCTATAACTGTTTGCCACAAAAGATTCATCTTCTGAATTATTTTAAAAGTAAGGCTTTGCTTTATTATAACAATCATCCTGATATTCTCAATTCACTTTGACAACTTAATCTCTTTATTTCACAATCCAGTAATGTTTTATTGGGTAAAATCATACAGCAATAAGCCATTGTAATCAATAGCCCCAATATTAGAAATATTAAGAAACATTAACATATATTTTTCAATACCTGCCTTTGCATTCCAGTCAATACTTGTATATATATAACAGAATCAAATATTTTATATATATTACTAAGTATATCCTCGCAATCTGAGGCAAGGATCACATTACTAAGCCAGCAAGTCTCAGCATCATTTTTTGTAGCAAATATTACAGAGCATCATAATGGCTGTAGATAATTTTCTTTTATAATTTTGGGGAATTCTCTCTAGCTTTGACTTTCAAGGTTAAGTAAAATATGTAAAAATCTGCAAATATATTTTTAAATGGAGTTCATAATTGATTTAGGCTAACATTAAAATCACCTAATTGTTAGCTTTATAACTGATTCTTAATTGCTCATATAAGTACCTTAATTGCTAATCATCATAATGATACCACATTATTAACAAATTATATATTATTACATTTTAAATTTCTCATAATACCATGATCTGTGTCTCATTTTACTTTTTATACAACACTTGTAGGTTACGTAGGACTTTGTCATACCATTTTGGAAATGGTGGAGACTAGCATAGATCATAGTTTTGCCTATCATGTTGGCAGTTAATTGAAGACTTAATGGATATGAATCTAACAAAACAAATCAGCTGATTCAAACCTGGTGTTTATATGCTTCTGCCATTTCCAATGGACCTTATTCACCAGAGCCTAGGAAACATGCTAGTACTGAGTTAGCAGTGCAGTTCTCACTGGCAGGGAAATATGCAATAGTTAATTATTTTTTTAAGAGCTGGAAAATTTTAGGATTCAGGAAAATAAACCTTCAGGCTGAATGAAGGTTGTCATGTTCCATAGAGGGCTTATTACATTTAAGAAAATACCATCCTGGGGCACCTGGATAGTTCAGTCAGTTGGGTATTCAACTCTTAGTTTTGGCTCTGTATGATCTCAGGGTCATGGGATCAAACCTTTGTGAGGTTCTCCACTTAGCCAGTAGTCTGCTGGAGATTCTCTCTCTCCTCATCTCCCTCTACCTCTGCTCCCCAGCGCCCTATGCTTGCTCTCTCTCTCTCTCTCTCAAATAAATAAATAAATAAATAAATAAATAAATAAATAAATAAAATCTTTAAAAACCCAAAACCAAAACAAAGCAAAACAAATAAAAAATACCCTTCTTCCAAATAGCTAGAGACCAGGGGCCTATGGGGCTGTTAGGTACTATGAAGCAGATGATCTAAGCCCTCAACACAAGACCTGTTATTTTTAAACTTGCAAAACCAACACAGATTTATTTACTTCATAATGCTGACAGAAATTTGGCTCATTTCAGGAATTTGATTAAGCACCTGATTCAATTCTAATCAGAAATATATCCAATATAAAAATATTTAACTCAGATATTGTCTTAATTGTTGAAAAGACAAAGGAAAATACCTAGTTCTGATCTCCAGAACCTTATAGTATGGGGCAAAAATAGCAAGTAACTGGAAAACATTAAAATTGTCTATTATGTGGGCAAATTATCTTTCTTATATAAACTCACCAGTTTTGCCCACTTTAATTACTTGTAGAATGTCACCAAATTTTTATTTCTTTATTTCCAAACAATTTTTCAAGTTTTAAGATTAATGGTATTTTTCTAAAAGAATATGGGCTTTTTACCGTGAAAGCATCAACTAGGAAAAATTATATGCTGTCAGAAAAACAAAAGTTGTTGCAACTAAGTTTACTCTATTTTATAAATTGACGGAACAACAAGACATTCTAAAGAAATTTACTGATTGACAACTTGACTTCAACTTTTGCTTGCCCTCTCTCTCTGTTAGGACAACCTTGACATCCTGGTCAGAATACCATTATTTTCCCAGTTGACTTTGTTTCATTTATGATTGAGTCAGTCATAAGAGATTGAATAAATAGCAATGCTGAAATTAAATTAGTAAACTGCATGTTGGAGAAATCAGAATATAAGAGACTTCTGTGTAAGAAGTAAGCCATTGTAAAAGATTTATCCATTGATAGGATATTTCAGCTTCCAATATCATTAATAACAGAATACGTATCCTAATTTATTAATTAGTGAGACAGATTTTATTATCTGTAGCCAAATAAGCCAAATAAATATACTTTTATTCTTGGAATAATCTCATTTATTACAAAAAATGAAATATGGTGATGGGGCTCAAAGCAGGCTCCCCCAAATATGCCACTTTGGCATATTGATTGTCTTGAACTGGAGTTACTTAAGAAACACCCAGTGGAAAAAGGACACTCTGAATTTCCTTTGTATCCCTGAAAGCAGGATATAAATCTCCCATGTGAAAGGTATGCTCTCTGTACCAGGAGATAAAGAGAGATCATTATCACCAGAGACAGAATTCAAGGCTAAAAAGACTATGTAAACAAACCCTGTTACTTTCTCACTAACCTATTACTCTAAGCCCAAACTTCTTGGTTTTGCTAATTCTTCACACATTTATTGTTTCTTTGTCTAAAACATATAAAAGCTTCCTTCTTGGTCACTTGTTTGTGTCTCATATTTCTATGAGCTACCATACATATGAAATTAAAATTTATGGGTTATTTCTCCTGTTCTTGCCTTGTGTCGATTAAATTATTAGATCAACCAAAGAAACTCGAAGGGAAGAGAGGAAAAGTTTTCCTCCCCTAAACTGGTGAAAATAAGCAATTTGATTGGTATCATTGTTTCTCCAGGAACATCATTGATATTAATAAAAGCTTTTAAAGCTGTAGTGAATTCAGGTTAATATTTTTGCTGCTACCACTAGTAAGATGTAATTATTCTCTGAATCTGACCTTTGGTTTATTGCAGTCTAAAATGTAGTTCTCAATGAAATTAAAAGTAAAAGAAATCTATAATGTACTTTTTAATTCAATACCACATAATCATTAGATTCTATCAAATAGTAAAATGAATCCAAATCATTCATTTTACAGTATTTTATTACAACATTATAGATTTCTAGAGAAGCTATTATATTAAAACAAAATCTAACTTTGACTTTTTATATATGCTTTTATTGTCCATAAAATTTTCAATTATTTTTATAGGGCTCTATTAATACAGTTCAAATTATTTTCTGGCTGTAAATGTTCAGATAATTTTGACTAAAAAGTCAACTTATTTAAAGCTCTGTCAAAACTTGAAATAATCAAATCTCACAAAATCACAAAAATAAAATAGAAAATTTATAGGGAAATTTAAACGATGATATCTGGAAGTGTTAAGAATCAGAACTCATAGATACTAGTGTTTTTTGTAAATGGTAATCATTAACTATCTTTTTACATGAGAAGTTATATTTACCATATGATTCTCACTTCTCTTTTGACCTTCAAGCAAATCAAAAATTGAATGTACATATTCTATAAACATTGATGATAATTCATGAAAATAATTGTTTACTTAATATCCTATACCCAGGTTAGCATTTCATAAGAATCAGCATAACAAATTTGGCACATACATAGGCACACATAAAGGGATGATAATTCTAACCCACTATAACTTAAATATTTAAGACAATTACACACTTGACTTTTTAATTGATGCCACCATAGCTCCTTATGGTAGGGGAATGATCACTGAGCCAGGAATAAAAAGGCCTGAACTCCCATCTATGCTGTATTATTTACTGACATGTGACTGTGAGATAAATTCTTAATAGGATTGATACAAAATAAAAGCTCACTGAGTATCTGTTGATTCAAAATGCGACCTGACTGATGGAGATAAATACAACAGAAATAGAAGTATTAGTGTATTAGTTTTCTATACTGCATAGCAAATTACCTCAAATTCTGTAACTTAAAGTAGCATACTTTTTTTCCTCACAGTTTTGAAAGGTAGAAGTTGGGGCACAGCATCACTAGGTTCTCTGTTTCAGAGTCTCTCTCCTCAGTTTGAAACTCATGTGTTGATTGAGGCTGTGGTCTCATCAGAGGCTGAACTAGAGAAGAATCTACTTGCGAAGTCCTCACACTGTTGGCAGAACTCATATCTTTGTGGCTGGCAAGATGTCCCTCTTTTCCTACTGACTGTTGGCCAGGGGCTCTCAGCTCACAGAGATCACCCACAGGTCTCTCACATGGCTCTCTCCATACGAACTCTCACAAGAGAAGCTTACTTCTTCAAAACCAGTAACACAGATTTTGTTTTTGAGACTCTTGCCTCAGAGATGGCCCATTCTTTTCTTTTAAGGTCCTTCCCCTCATGAAACCACTTAGATAATCTTCTGATTAATTCAAACTCGACTTATTTGAGACTTTAATTTTATCTGCAAAAATATTTTTATTTTTGCCATATCTTATTTGCTAGAACCAAGTCACATTCAATAGAGAGGATTTTTACAGGGTGCAAACACAAGGAGGGGGCAATTATTGAGATCCACTTCAAGACCATATGCCCAAGTTGGAATTGTGATGACCAAGTCCAGAAGACATCCAACTCATCATTGTTTACATATGAAAAAAATGAAGAAGAAATTCAATGAGGTCACAGGGTCCTAAAATAGAATGTAGAAAGTTCTGGGCTAAAAGTAAGTCAAAATGGTTAAGACAACAATAGCAAGAATGGTGTTCATTAGTGTTCTCTAAACTTCATGAGATAGCTGCTAACATCCACCATCTATCACTTATTATAGCATATAAAATGGGAAATAGGAAGAGATGGAGGCTGCTCTAAGCGAATTCATATTGGTAAACCCTGATTGGAATTTTTCTTTGAATCTCTTTCTTTCTTTTCCTAAGATGTTGGGCTCAGCTGGACCATAATGGCTTTTAGCATTCTTCTACAAGTGACATTTTCACCCCTATGGAATCAATTCAGGACAAATGGAAAAAAATTTTTTTTTGCATCAACCCATCCCCCAACTCTAAGTGAAAATAACACTATGAAGGCCCGCAAAGGAAAAAGTTCTTATAAATTAGATTTCCAACATTATTCAATTTATTTTTAGAAAGTCAACATAGTCTGGTGTTTTTCCTTACTACAATATAAAGATCTGAGAACACTGGAAAAGTAGCAAAGAGCTTTCAACTTTTTTAACCTGAAATGTGATCTCATGCCATATTTCCAAAACAGTGGGTTAACACATTTGAACCAAAGGTTGTTTACGACTCATCTTCCAGAGGGACAAGATAACCCAGTGGTCAGCAGCTAATTTTGCCTTTCCAGAGTTAGGGCCTATAGCAGGGCTGTATCTGTACTTGAAATCCTAACCTCTAAGATATAAGAGTAGGAAAGAAAATGATCTAATTGTATAATTCCCTTTATCTGCAATAATTTCTGTGATATTAATAAAAAATTATCAGGAAGTCAGATGAAAATTCATTATCTGTTTGAATCGTTAATTATAACAATGATCAATTAAATGAAAAGTCATTCCATTAAAATTTGTCTATTAAAGATTCAGCACCTGTTATGTACTAACAATATTCTAAATTTTGGGGAGAAATGGATAGAGTAGCCTACCCTAAATATTTAGCAATCAGGGATTGTTAGGCATATTATGGAATCTCCATATTATTAAATGTTGATCATTGCTATGATCTTTCTAAAGAATATCTAATAAGATTCCAAATAGGGATGCCTGGGTGATTCAGCAGTTGAGTGTCTGCCTTTGGCTCAAGGCATGATCCTGGAGTCCCTGGATTGAGTCCCATGTCAGGCTCCCTGCATGGAGCCCGCCTGTGTCTCCCTCTCCTGCCTGTGTCTCTTCCTCTCTCTTCGTGCGTCTCTCATGAATAAATAAATAAAATCTTTTTAAAAATGATTCTAAATAAATAAATTTTTAAAAGAATTAAAAATTCACAGAAGCATGGAAAAATTGTAGTATATTTACCTAATAGAACGTTATATAACAGTGGAAATGAGTGACCTAGAATGACATGTATCAACATAGATCAATCTCAAGTATAATGTTAAATAAAAAAAAAAAAACCTGACAGAGGAATACTTACAGCATAATCACATAACACTATGTGGTAAAAGTACAGAGCAATATATGGAAACAATAAATACCAAATTCTGTCTAGTGTTTAACTATGTGGGAGAAAGAATGAAAAAAGTCTGGATAAGAACAAAAGGGGCTTCAATCATTCATGTGATGTTTTATTTCTTAAGCCTCAATCATTTGGGGCATGGTAATATTTTTCTTGAAACATGCTTGCATTCTGAATATTCTGCAACTATTTCAAAAAATAAACAGAAGTAAAACTAACAATAGAAAAAAAAAGCCAACATGTAATATATAATTCCATTTGTTGAATGTATGGTTTTCTATTTTTTTCATTTTTTGAATTTTGTGTTTCTCTCTTTCGATTCAATGTTCATGTATTAGTGTTAAAATTAGAAAAAAAAATCTGTCACTCAAAATAGTTTATATAAGTCACTGTTCTACTTTTAAAGTTTATTCACTTATTACTGTATATTATTTTCTAGATTTTTATTTATTTTGTGAGTTGTTTCTATGAGTGATTTATGTTTACATGGTAAATGTAAGTTTTGAGACTCAAATTAATATGAATTGAAAACATATTTTATATTTCTATAATTTGAAAATACTCTCACAATTTGTATCATCTAAAATTCTATAGCTTAGGTTTATTTTTTTAAAGTATTATGGAGACAATATACTAACTTCTATCCTCTGAAGATAGGACTCTCTCCAACAGATACACAATACGTTATTTTGAACAGGGATTATATATCTGTGTGCAACATATCTAACCCCTCATATTTCCTTCTTTATCAAGAGATGTAATGCTAGAACTTGAAACTATAAATTATGCTTTTAGAATAATTTCTAAAATATGTCCTCATCTGGAATAATACTAAATTTTGTACACACTTATTTTTGACAGTATCAAAACTAATTCAAAGTTCAGGTAGATTAAGTTTAGGTAGGTAGAGATTCAGAAATTTGTATTAAATCCTCATTGAAAGAAAGAGTGTTACTTGATTTTGTCTTTTCTTCTTACTGAACTTGATGAACAAGCGGGCTTCTGAAACTGACTCAGTTCTTCAAAGCTCTGAGAACAGAATGATTGAACGATTGTGGTTGCTTCAACCAACTTTAGTACTACTGCCAGACATGGCACCAAAGTTGGGCCTTAGATGCCCAAGAAGCACCTGAGATTTGCACTTGATCATGTGGACAAAATCCAATCTTTTTTTTTTTTTCTTTTAAAGATTATTTATTCAGAGAGAGACAGAGAGAGTATGGTGGGGGGGGGGAAGTACTGAGAGAGAGGGAGAGAGAGTCTTAAGCAGACTCCTCATTGAAAGTGGAGCCTAACCTGGGGCTTGATCCCATAACTCTGAGATCATGTCCTGAGCCCAAACCAAAAGTTGGATGCTTAACCAACTGAGCCACCTAGGCAACCCTCAGTTTTCTTGCTTCTGGTCGAGTTGAGTCATTTCAGTGATAGATCTCACTAGAAGGAGACCATGGTATTTTTCTTACTTTTTGAAGGGATTCTAATCTTCAAATCTCTGCTTCTCATAAATTCTAAAAAATTACAGAAGACTCCAAAAGCCAAATGTAATCCATGTAGATTTTTGAATTGTATTGCTATGTCAATAATATATTTCTATTTCTGCCTTCAGTGATACCAGCCCAAGTAATATCATTGGAAGTAGCTACCAGTAATTGAATATTTAATATGTATCAGGGATTTATATATATTATATTATTATAATAATTCTAATTCAACATTATTGATCATACTTTCTAGATGAAGAAATTGAAGTTCAATTTTATATAAAACATAGCCAATTCCATAAGTGAATATCCATTTTATCACAAATCTTCACTATTTACATTAAGATACAACATCTTCTATAAAAACCAAAATAACAGATATGGCCCCTACAGTGCTGTTTCTTTCTCATTTTTTTCCTTTTGACATTTTAGAGAGAGATAGAATGAATAGTGTAAGGCAAAAATAACTCTAAAGAAGAGCAGAGAAAATAAAAATGATAAAAAATATTGAAAAGAACGTTAAAGAAATATCAGTGTTTTGGAGAGTACTTTTTAGAGGCCACAGATGTATGAAAATATATGTAATATATAATATCTATGCACATAATTTTTAAGAAATAGTCAACTGCATTCCTCAATTCCTTAGTAAATAATCCCTCAATTATTCTAAATTTGAGTATCACTATAAGCCTGAAATATGCCACATTTCTTAAATGTATAATGGAGATTATATTCTGATAGCTGGCATTCCTAAGCAAAATCTTTGCTATAATTTTTATTTTCTGAACTATTTTCCATGCTTCTCCACAAAGAATTGAGAAATCATGAATTATCTCCAGTTCCTACATGTTGACTAGCTTTAACTAAAAAACTCATGTGTGTCAGATTTCAAATAACAGAACTAGCAAAGTACATATCATTACTGTGTATAAAAGTCTTTTAAGATAAAACTATAAAAATACTCAGTAATTAAATCTCAACTATCACAGGATCCTTTCTACACAGGATTGGAATTAATCCTTTGGAGATGTATTTCTTATTTGAAACACATGAAATATTATTGGATACATTAGTACTTTTACCTGACTCTAGGAGAGACATGCCTGTGTCAATTAAATAAACCATTTAGTCACTATTGCTTTTTTTTCTCTCATTTAAGCAACACACACAACTGATTATATAATTACTAGAATTGTAAGAGTGACGAATATTTAACCTGTATAAACCATTAGTCAATGGGACACCTGGGTGGCTCAGTGGTTGAGGGTCTGTCTTTGTCTCGGAGTGTGATCCCAGAGTCCTGGGATAGAGTACCACATCGGGCTTCCTGTATGTAGCCTGCTTCTCCTTCTGCCTATGTCTCTGCCCCTCTCTCTCTCCCTCTGTGTGTGTCTTCATGAATAAATAAATAAAATCTTTAAAAAAATTAGTCCATAAGCATTACCCATAAACCATTAAATCACAAGTGAAAGAATTTTAAATTTATCTGCTGGTTAACTAATAACCTTTACAAAGACATGAAATTGACCAAAACAAAGTCACTAACCAAAAATAGCATTCAACATCATCTTTATACATGACAAGTGACTTAAAACCTAGAATGAAGTTCAAAAGTATTAAATTCCTCAATTTTTTTTTTACCTTACAAGAATAGTGTTTGATGATGGGACACCTGGGTGGCTCAGTGGTTGAACATCAGCCTTTAACTCCTGGCATGATCCCAGTGTCCTGGGATGGAGTCTCTCATTGGGCTCCCATGGGGAGCCTGCTTTTCCCAGTGCCTATGTTTCTGCCTCTCTTATGAGTAAAAAAATAAAGATCTAAAAAAAAAAAAAATGGTGTTTGATGATTTCTTTCTTTTTTCTTTTTCTTTTTCTTTTTCTTTTTCTTTTTTTTTTTTTTTTTTTTTGATGATTTCATATACCACACAATTTCCTAATCTAATACGACTGGTATTTTCATTGTAAGAGAGAGGCAGAAGGGATGCACATGCAGAGACAAAAGATCATGCAAGGACACAGCAAGGAAGTGATCATATATAAGCCAAGAGAGTCCTCAAGAAAAACTAACCATACCAACACCTTGATCTAGGACTTCTAACCTCCAAAACTGTGAGTAATAAATTTCTTTTGCTTAAGCCACCCAGTCTGTGATATTTTGTTATGGCAGCTCTAGAAAATCAATACATTCACTTTTGTTTGTATTCCAGTGATGAACATGGCTATACCTAATTACAGTGAAGGCTGGGATACATATTCTCTGACTGAGCACCTACGGTTATCAAAATATGGACATTGTACTGCATTTCTATTTTATATGGTATATGAATCACCAGCTCTACAAAATAATGCCCATTTTTTACTCAAAGCAATTGTTCTATTTTGTACTCTGGTAAGTGTGTGAGAGAATCCACTGATTGTATCAACTGCAACATTTGAAATTTTCTGATATTTTATTTGTCAATTGAATGGGTATTAAAACATCTTATTGTAGGCTTTATTTTGACTTCCCTCAGGATCACTGAGTTTTGGTTTCTCTTTATATATATTAGACATATGTATTGACTATTCTGTGAAGAATATACTCATGTTTACTAATGCATATTCAATTAATGTTGTTTTTCTCATTGAATTGATAAAGTCTTTATAAAATTTATATTAATCCTCTAAGTTGGGGATCCTGGGGTGGCTCAGCAGTTTAGCATCTGCCTTCTGTCCAAGGCATGATCCTGGAGTCCCGGGATTGAGTCCTATCAGGCTCCCTGCATTGGGGCCTGCTTCTCCCTCTCTCTCTGCCTGTGTCTCTGCCCCTCTCTCTCTGTGTCACTCATGAATAAATAAATAAAACCTTTAAAAGAATCCTCTAAGTTATTGTAACACAAATAATTTCTGCTAATTTTCACTTTCATAAAGTGTCTTTGATAAACAGATGTCTTTTATTTTTAATATACTTTATCACTTTCATTTTTTGTAGTTATGTTGTACTGTAAGTTCAATTTTCAAAAAATATTTATCCATTTTTTTCAGTTCTATATTTGTAAATTGGTCATTAAATTCATAATCTGTCAGTGGGTTGAAAAGAGAACGAGTGAAAACTCATGTGAGTAGTATAAGACAGACACTTCACAAAGGAAGGGCCCTAAAACTGGGCCCTAAAACTAGGCCCTAAAACCAAATGCCTCGTGAGATCTTAATGTACAGAAAAGAGTCCCAAGCAATGCTCACCATGCTTTTATCCTTTCTTAACTGAAGGTCCTTGAGCTATTGGAAATATCAATTAGGTTTGAAAGTGTGTCAAAGGGGGGCACCGGGATCCCTGGGTGGCGCAGCGGTTTGGCGCCTGCCTTTGGCCCAGGGCGTGATCCTGGAGACCCCGGATCGAATCCCACATCGGGCTCCCGGTGCATGGAGCCTGCTTCTCCCTCTGCCTGTGTCTCTGCCTTTCTCTCTCTCTCTCTCTCTCTGTGTGACTATCATAAAGAAAAAAAAAAAAAAGAAAAAAAATCTTAAAAAAAAAATAAATAAAAAAAAACAAAGGGGGGCACCTGGGTAGCTCAGTTAGGTAAGCGCCTGAGAAAAATTCATGATCTTGGGATCCTGGCATCACTGCCCCTGCTGGGCTCCCGGTTCAGCGGGGAGTTTGCTTTTCCCTCTCCCTCTGCCCCTCCCCTGTGCTTGTGCTTCTTTCTCTCTGTCTCAAATAAATAAATAAAATCTTAAAAAAAAAATAGGTGTCAAAAAGAATCCACTTGCCCTGCAGTTTTAAAAAAAAGAACCTGTAGAAGGCCATTTACGCTACCTATGATTATGAAGTGTCACAAAATATAAGTAAATCTATCACATAAAAGAGCAGTAACAATAACAAAACAAACAGCTAAAAAAGGGATACAGAAACTTCCTTAGAAGCACTGAGTTATTAAAAAATTCAATTCAGTTACATCAGTAAAATGAAAACAGTAAACAGATACCTAAAAGATAGGATATTATATAGAGGTAAATGATAGAATTAAATAAATAAACTAAATGCAGAACAATATTGGATTTATTAAATAAATTAGAAACTGAGGGAAGCAAAATAAATACAGTTGAAAACTAAATTGCTGTTATGGGAAAAAGGCTTCAGAAGTTGTAGTGAACATAGAAGAAAAGTCAAAGACATTAAATCAATACAAAGAAACTTATTTATATAAAGACACAGATGATGCAACATAAAATAATTGGTATCCCTTAAGTAAACAATACAAATAATATTCATAAGGGATACAATAGAAAAAAATAAATTATATAGGAAATAAATTCACAGAAAAATTAGATGGAATAATACAAATAAAAAGCTATCAGAGTATACTATTTGGAAGAAAAGATGACACCAAAAGTAAAAATTGAGATTCATGGTGAATACACCAATACCTCTGAATTTCAAAGGTAATTTCTCATTCCATGAGTAGTAAGAAAAGTTACCTGTAAGAGTAAAATCACTTGCCTTATATTTTTCCACAGAAATGCTATTCATCAGAGGATAAGTAAAGCAGCCATTGTCAAGTCCTGAAGGAAAGTTAAGTATGATCTAAGAATGAGACTCATCTTAATAGTCATAAAAGAATTAAAGCAGCTGGCTGATTCTATGGTATAAAAGACTCAGGAAATAGAAAATGAGTACTTCTGAAGACATAACATTGGTAATTAAATTAAACAATGTAAAAGATAACATGACAACAAGGATGATCTCAGTGATTTATTGGTGATGACCATTGAATACATTTAGTCAGAACCAAGAATAAACCCTGGAGGGAATGTCACTGGAAAGCCAACAAAAACAGTGTAGGCAACAAAATTCTCAGTTGAGAAGATGTTGAAGAAATATAGTAAAATGGGATGCCTGGGTAACTCAGTTGGTTAAATGTCCAATTCAAACACACACATATATATAAATTAATATATAAAAAGAGCTGTATATTTAAATGTTCTTTCTAAATAGTATAATCATCAACCTTGATTTTAAGTTTTGTTTTTTCTGTTTTTCTAAAGTCACTAAATAATACTTTTAGTTGAAACAGTTTAAATATAATGTAAAGGTTATGGTAAAAATATCAAATAAAATATAAATAAAATCTTAAATAAAAGTTAATTAAATCATAGAACATTAATCATTTTTTCCTGACTTAAAGGACCATAGAAATGCTGTATAGCTGTATATTTTATGATACAACATATGAATATTCTAGGCTGATAGAAACACTTTTGCCATGGTATTAATCGTTACATAATGAAAGTCAAGGGCATTGCATTGTGCTGGTACTAGCAATAGAAATGTCTCATTAATGTGTACCAGTGCTCCACACAAAAAACATCTCTTTGTCTGGTAAAGCTTCTTGGGGGCTGTTTGAAGCCTCAGTGGACAGGAACTACATTTGTTATTCAATCATAGTTCTGTAGTATTAAAGTAAGATCTGGTCTCTTAATACCTTCATTGTCTTTGATAAGCTAATGTACACAGGAAATTGTTCACTTTAGGGAAAGGATTAACTAATTTGAGCCACAAAATTCAATTTAATAAGGCAAAGGTCCTTTGTAAACCTTATTCTGATCATCTGATTGAAAAAACCTGAGTCAGGTACCAACTAATCAAGACTAATCAAGAAACAGTTTTTATTATTATTACTTTTTAAAATAATAAATAGTTTTGGTGAGATATGCTATACATTATTTTCTTTTTGCATTTAACTACAGATATTCAAAGTTGCTTACCTAAGCTTTTGTTTATTCATGACACTAATGGATATGACACTCCGTTTCTCTTGAATATTTATACTTCCTTTTGATTTTTTAAACCAAGCCAAAAAAATCTACAAATAAAGCAAAAGATGTTCCATAATTGTTACCACCTAAAAATGTCTTGTAAGCTCATATATACCAAGAATAATTTAATTTCCTTTCATTTTCAAAATCTCTCCCTTCTGCTAGTATCACAATATTCAAGGCAGTTGTGTGCCAACTTTTCCCCAGAACACCTGGTCAATCCTTCACTGCCAGATGGACCTGCTGATGTAGAACAAAACAGGGAATGGTTGTAATAAATATGTCTGTGGGGGATATTGTTGGTAACATTATTGGTTGAGACTGCCTTGACTGAAAATTGTAGCAATCCATAGCCTCCATTTATCTGTCTACAACTAGCAAATTATTCAGAGGTGTCAGAGACAGGATGATATAATGAAAGAGCACTGATCTGTAAATTGGTAGATTGTACAATCTGTGCTACTCACTTTACTTTTTGAGGCATACTATCCTATCTCTAAAATGAGTGAATTAAACACTGAGAAAATTGAGTGAGATGTTTCTTGTACTTTATTCAGGTTTGCAGTTCAAAGTCACAATGTGAACACTTAAATTGTGGCATCAGAAAAATAATAGACTTTTAATCACATATTTTTAAGTAAAAGTGTACTTTTTCACATCATTTGGATTTTTAATTTTTTAAATACTCCTGTTTTAACAAACTTATATTAATAAACTCTGATGAATAGCCACTGATTTTTTTTCCCATTTTATTGCTCTTAAACATCAACTCATACCATATGCCAGATACCATGGCATGAGTCGAGATCCTATTAAGTGCCACTAACTGGGACTGCTAAATGTAGGGTGAAAGAAATAGCAGAGGGACACCTGTACAATGGGTGAAGAAGAGAAGAAAGATAAATGGTTGGATGTGGAAGCAACTGGAAGCCTTCTAACAAGTTAAGCTGAGCAGGCTCTCACTTGGCAAAAGGGGAGGAGTAACATGAGAATGTAATGGAAAAGATGTTTCAAATGCCAGTAAATAGATACAGACAAGAATTATATTTCAAGAGCTTTTGTCAAATTCACCACAAAGTTAATAGCAGAAAGAGGAAATGCCACATAAAAAATTAAGTGCACAGTAGCACAAACAAATTTTAAGAATAAAGCTAATACTTTATCAGTGAGTATTAATAGATTTCCAATTTCAGCTCCAATAGCTAAAGAGCTTGTAAGTCATTACTACCATCATAATAAGAAATGGTTGTACAAACTGAAAATCAATGATGTTTCTTGCACCTGTAAGAAAACCAACATTGCAAAGCAAACTGCTACCTCAAAATCTAGAGACATAAGCACATACAGAGAATCAGAGGTGATGTCTCTTGGCTTTCCAGGAGAAGCAGGAGACATAAACTGGTAAGAACATCAACATAGTAATATTAACAAATTGCTAGAAGCTGACTGTGAGTTAGTTTGAGAATAATAAACCACCAGAGGGTGGGGAAGGCTTTTGCAGTCTTGCGTGTGGGGTGGTGCACATTTTTATGGGTTTTCTTTCTAGGCACCCAATAAAGATCTAAGAAAGATCTCCTAGTGGTTCTGGCAGGGGTTAGAAAAGACAAATAGTTCTGAAATACACCCAGAGCTTTCTCCATAGCAAAGGACTCCAAGGAAAATACTTAAGAGTCTATCCTATCATGGAAAATGTCATTTACCCCACTCCGAAACCCTCTAGACTTGCTGTCTCATCTAAGAGTGGAAGAAAAGCTAAGAAGCACTTGTGAAAGTCACAGCACAGTGAAATAGACCCATTAAAATAATGAGATGCAATCATAATATTATAGAGTGCTTTCTCTGCCTTACTATTTATCTTTACATCAACAGAGTTCCAGTAGATTATAGCTAAACTAGCCACAAGACACAGAATCCCTAAGAACAGTACTTAGGGGAGCCCCAAATAAAAGGGGAGACAAAAATAAGGTCACTAGAGAAATCTGGAATCTGAAGACCCGAATCAGAGAATTTAAAACAACTATTATTAATATGAAAAAGGCACTAATGAAAAAGTAGACAACATGTAAGAGCAGATGGGTAATGCAAACAGAGAGGTGAAAATTCTAAGAATCAAAAGTAAATAATAAAAATTAAAATAAAGCATAGCAGAAAGAAAAAAAATGCCCTCAATATTCTCATCAGTAGACAGGATATGGTCAAGGGAAGAATCAGTGAGCTTGAAGACAGGTCAGTTGAAACTTCCCAAGCTGAAAACAAAAGAAAAAAAAGGAAAAATACTATCCAAAAACTGATGGAGATTTTTTAAAGGTGTAATATATATATATATATATATATATATATATATATATATATATGATATCAGAAGGAGAAAAAAAGATTGAAGTAAAAATATTTGAAATAATAATGGTCAAGGATTTTCCAAAATTAATGACAGAAACTGTACCATGGATCTAGGAAGCTCAGATAACACCAATGAATATAAATACCAAGAAAATTATATGTAGGTATATCATATTTAAACTGTAATAAATGAAACACAGAAGAAATCTTGAGAAAAGCCAGAGTAAGAAATTCTTATCTATATAGTAACAAGGGTAAAAATTAGACATACTTCTCAACAGAAACCACTCAAGCAAGAAACAAATAGAATGAAATGTAAAATTCTATATCAAATAAAATTATCCTTCAAAAGTGAAGAAGAAATAAAGAATGTCACACATGAAAAAAGGAATTCTCTGGCCAGCAGATCTGCTGTGTGAGAAATGCTTAAATAAGTTCTCCAAAGAGAAGGAAAATTTTATAGTGAGAAAATTGGATTTGCATAAAGAAAGAAAAAAAAAACTGGGAAAGGAATAAATAAGTGTAAAACAAAAATCTTATTTTTTATTCTTAATTGATCTAAAAGATCCCGGGGTTTTTAATGTACTAATAGTAGCAATGCTTTTGGATAGGTAAATTAATTATGACAATAATACAAGGGGCTGAAAGGAAGAATTGGTGATACTTTATTAGTAGCTACCTACATTATATGTAGCATAATGTTACTTGAAGATGGACTTAAGGTTAGTTAATTGTAAATCTAGGGCAGCCACTATTTGTTTGGAGGAAATATAATTGATGTAGTAAGTGTGGAAAGAAAATACCATTTTTTAAAAACAGGATTGAGCTGTAAATGTCTTCAATGTATTTAGATAGAAGTCCTTTAACAAATACATGACTTATAAATATTTTCTCTCATTCTGTGGTTTGTGTTTTCACTTTCTTTTTTTTTTTAAGATTTGTATCTATTTATTCATGAGAGAGAGAGAGAGAGAGAGAGAGAGAGGCAGAGGGAGAAGCAGGCTCCATGCAGGGAGCCTGACGTGGGACTTGATCCCGGGTCTTAGGGATTCCATACTGGGCCAAAGGCAGTGCTAAACTGCTGAGCCACTGGGGCTGCCCAGTGTTTCCATTTTCTTAATATCTTTTGAAGCATAAAGGCTTAAGTTTTTATGAATTCCAATTCAACTTTTTATTTATTCTGTCATTTGTGCTTTGGTTATATATATATTATATATATATAAATATATATATAATATATATATTAAAAAAACAACTATTTCCTAATCCAACATCACAAAATTTACTCCTATGCTTATTTCTAATTTATTTATAATTTTAATATTATACTTAAGTATATTTCCAACTTGAATTAATTTTTCTCTATGATGTGATATAAGGTCCCGACTTCATTGTTCTGAATATGGAAAAGACTAGCCCATTGGATTGTCTTGATATTCTTGTCAAAATCAATTGACTATAGTGTAAGGGTTTATTTCTAGATTCTTGATTACGTTCCATTGATCTTGATGTGTATATCTAGGGTTATGTAAATATGACAGTGTCTTGATTAGTGTGGCTTTATAGTAATATTCAAAATAGAGAAAAGTATTTGGTCCTCAAAATTTTTTTTTTTTTCTTGAGCGTTTTGTCTATTCTGGGTATCTTTCATTTCCGTATGAAATCTAGAACCAACTTGTCAATGTCTGCCTAAAGATAGCAAGAATTTAGGCAAAGATTGACTCTATGGATCATTTTCACTAGTATTGCCATCCTAAGAATAGTAAGTCTTCCAAACCATTAATATAGGATCCCTTCTCTTTTATCTAGGTGCTTTGTAAATGCCAAAAATGTAGATTCTTATACCTCTTTCGATATTTTTTCTAAATATTTATTCTTTATAATGCTATTATAAATAAATATAATTCTTTAATTTTATTGGAATTTTTGTTTTCAGAAAATGCAATTAATTTGTGTGTATTTTTTTATCCTAAAACCATGCTGAAATCCTTCATTAGTTGTCCTAGGAGTTTTTGTGTTTTTTATACAATTTTGTATTTATACTATCATATCATCTGCTCATAGGGGCAATTTTATCTCTTCTTTCTACTCTGGATGCTTTTTATTTCTTTTTTTCTTATCTAATTTTCCAGGATAGGATCTCTAGGACAATGTCTAATAGAAGCAGTGAGAGCAAGTGTACTTATCTTGGTCCTCAACTTGAGGGGATAACCTTTAGTCTTTCACTGTAAGAATGTTTTTAGTTGTGAAATTTTTAATAGATGTTTTTATTAGGTTTAGAGAGTGCCATTCTGTTCCTATTTTTGGGGTGTTTTTATGATAAGAATATGTTGGGGTTTTTTTTCAAATTTTTTGTGCATCTATTGAGATCATATGTTGTTATTTCTTTTGTCTTGTGGTGTAGTATATTGATTGACTTTAAATGTTAAATTCATCTTGCATTCCTGAGATAAATCCCATTGGGTTGTGATCTAAAATATTTTTATATGATGCCAATTTTGTCTTGCTAATATTTTATGGAAAATATTAGCATATAACTTCATAAAGGATATTTTCTATAACTCTTCAGGTGATTTCTTTCACTGATTTGGGTCTAACAAATAATAACAGAATAACAATGGTTAATATTATAGAATTATAATATTATAATTATAAAATTATATAATATTTTATATGTAATATTATAATTCTATAATATATAATATTGATATATATAATTTTATATTGTATAAGAATTATATAATAATTATATTATTACAGAATAAGTTGGGAAGTATTCCCTCCTCTTTTTAATTTTCTTGGAAGATTTTGTGTAGAATTGATATTTATTCTTCTTTATATCTTTGGTAGAAGTAATTACTGAAAACATCTAACAATGAGTTTTTGTGTATGTGTTAAGTTTTAAATTACTAATTAAATTTCTTTCTTTATTATAGGTCTATTCAGATTTCCTTTTCCTTCTTGAGCTGATTTTGGTAGTTTGTGTCTTTCTAGAAATTTGCCCATTATATGTAGATTATTTAATTTGTTGGCACCCATGTTTTTCATAGTCTGCTGTTATAATTTCTTTGCTTCTTTTAAAAGCATCATGTTTTCTCTTTCATCTCTGATTTTTAGTAATACAAATCTCTCTTTTGTTTTTCTGGGTAGGTAAAGGTTGGCCAACTTTGTGGATCCTTTGAAAGGACCAATTTTAACTTTGGTTGATTTTTTTCTATTGTCTCCTCTTTTCATTATAAAAGATTTTTTTTTGGTCTTTAGTAATAATGTTTATTCTATTTTGTCTGGTATTAGCATGCAAGTTTATATTGGTTTTTGTACTTTAAATCAATTTGTGTCTTAAATCCTAAATAGGGCTTTTGTAGGCAACATGTAGTTGGACTTTTCTTTTTCATCCACTATTTCAATACCCACCTTTTGATTGGAGTGTTAAATCAATTTACATTATTGTAATTACTGTAATTAGGCCTCGTGTCAAACATTTGGGATTTCTTTTGCACATTATATGTCTTTTTTGTTCCATTTTCTGCATCACTGTTTTCTTTTTGGGTTAAATATTTTCTAGCATATTATTGTAATTTTCTTGTTTTTTTTTTTTAATTTACTATATTATTAAATTGAATTTAGTGGTTTCCTTGGAATTCCCTTATATCCTTTCTTTTTCTCCTTTTTTTTTTTTTTTTCAATTGACACCTTAATTGAAACAATCTTATTTGGATTACTACCAACCTAATTTCAACATCATACAAAAATTTTGCTCCAATACAATTTTATCCCCCTCTCCTTCTGTTCTATTAAAATCATAAAAATTATGTCTTTATATCTTACAAGCTCATCAGCACAGTTCTATAATTATTGTTTCATGCAGTTTTGTTTTGTTTTGTTTTCAGTCAGGTAAGAAAAGAAAAGAGTAACAAAAAGATACATGTATACTATGGTTTATATTCATGTATGTAATGTCCCTTTCTGATGATCTTTATGTGCATATGTATTTGAGTTACTATGTAGTGTCATTTCTTTTTAGCTTGAAGGATATTCTTCAATATTTCTTAAAAAGCAAGTCTTCTAATGACATATTATCCTGGTTTTTGGTAGTCAGGGGCTATCTTCATTTCTTTTTCATTTTTGAAGAATTTGCTTTGCTAGATAGAGAATTCTTGTTGAATTCTTTTTCTTTCAGCACTTTAACTGTATCATTCCACTGGCATCTTGTTTTTGTAGTTTCTGATTAGAAGTCAATTGTTAATCTTCTTGATGATCTCTTTTTAAAAAATATTTTATTTATTTGAGAAAGAGAGAAAGGGAGAGCACATCAGGGGAGGGGAGGGGCAGAAGGAGAGGAAGATGTAGACTTCTGCTAAGCAGGAAGATTGATGTGGGGCTCCATCCCAAGACCCTGGGATCACGACCTGAGCTGAAGGCATATGGGTGGTACTCTGATGATCCCTTTTATATGATAGTGTCTCGGTTTTTAAATTTCTCTTTCTTGGCTTTTGATAGTTTGACTACAATGTGTCTAGGTTATGGATTTCTTTGAGTTTATCTTTCAGTTTGTTGAATTGTGGGATGAATGGATCCATTTTTCATCAACTTTGGAAGGTTATCTTTGCTGTTTTTACAAATATTTTTTTCTGCTCCTTTTCTTTTGGGAGTGTTATGCATATGTTGGTATGCTTGATATTGTTCCGAAATCTCTGAGGTCATTTTATTTCATTTTTTTTCCTTTTTGTTCCTCAGGCTGTATAATCACAGTTAACTTATATCAGGTCTCCTGCCTTTTTTTCTGCCAGCAGAAATCTGCCATTGAGTAACTTTTTCGAATTTTTCATTTCAGTTACTGTACTTTCTCAATTCCAGAATTTTTATTTGGCTCTGGTTCTTTTTTGAAAAAAATATTTTGATCTCTTTATTGATATTCTGATTTTGAGAAATCCTTTTTATACTTCTGTTATAATTTTGACATGATATTGTTTAGGTTTTGAACATATTTCTAGTAACTGATTGAAAGTTGGAGTCCAATATGTCCAATGTCAGAGCTTCCCTAGCAAAAGTATTTATTAACCTCTTTCTTTTTTTAACTTTTATATTGATGAACCCATACCTTTCTGGTTCTTCAGTGTCATAATTCTTTGTTGAATACTAGACTTAAATAATATAATGTGATGAGTCTTGTATGCAAATCTGCCATCTCCCACCCCCAGCCAGTATCTATGGCTAGTATTTGTTGCTGCTTTTGCTGGTGGCTTCTTTAATGACTTTCTTAGAAAATTTTCTGAAATCAATGTTCTTTGTCCAGTGCTATTTTCTTGGCTTAGCTAAAGATTTCTTAACAGTTCTGAATCCCTAAGCCTCCCACACTTTACTAAGGAGCTCTGTGTTTAATCAGGGCTTGTGTTTAATCCTCTGGCTGTTCACAACAGAGACTTAGATGGAAGTTTCTCTTTGTCCAGAGTCCTAATATTGGCCTGAACAATAGGTAAAAACTGAGGTGAGGTGAGACAATAAGGTCTTGGTAGAACTTCTCTGGGCATGCTAAAAATACTGTATATGTACCTGTCTTTCCCTAGATCACTAGGAATATATCCTGACTTATAAGCCCCTATTTTCATCTCACCACTCTGATTTTTCTATAAGCTTTTGATTAGATTTTTTATTGCCCCAAATGACATCACTGCCTCAGGCAGCTATGATGTTAAACAATTGCAACAGATTTTTTTTTTCTTTTGAAAAATGCCACAAGGAAAAGTTTGTTCTGAACAAGCATAAAGTTAGTTCAAATAAAGACAAAGCTTTGCGAATGGAAATTTCAGGGTTCTGCCATTATATGCTAGATAGGTCATGTAGTAATAATTCTCTGGGAATAGGACTTTTGGGGGCATTCCATTATCATTCTGTGCCCCCCTTTCAGTGGCTACAATTTTGCTAATATTCACAATGGTGTTGTGTAGATATCAGTTTTCAAGGCCACAAACAAGTTGAGGAGAAAATATTTAAGATATTATTCATTTATTGAAAAAGAGAGAGAGAGCACAAGCTAAGGATGGGGCAGGGAGTTGGGGAGGAGAGAATATTTAAGCATACTCCCCACTGAGTGCAGAGCTGGATTTGGGGATTGATCCCAAGACCCATGAGATCATGACTAAGAGTCAGATGCTCAACTGACTGAGCCATCCAGGTGCCAAAAGGAGAAAAATATTTAAATACAGAAAACAGAAATTCCCCCAAATCATTATTCTTACAAAGATTTAAACACTTTTCTTGCATAAACAGGATAGCTTTTGGTAAGAAAGCTTTTAGTTTTTGAAATCAAGTACTCTGAAAGAATGATTTTTAAAAGTTTTGCCAGGGTTCTCATTGCTTTTATGGAGAAATGGACTTTTAGATGCTTTTTTTTTTTTTTTCCTGCCATCCTGGAAATTCTACAATACAATAACAGGTTAATAACCATTCTGAGAAATTGGTTCAGAGACATTCTTGCCTACTCAAGTCTGGCACTGAAAGTAGTAAGGTGCTTTTGTTTAAAAATTTTTTGAGTTATACAAAAACCAAACATTTTTTTTTCCCCGTTTGAGCTCTAGAAATGGGTTTTGTTAAGCATTACCTCACGACGCTTGGGTGGTTCAGTGGTTGATCATCTTCTTTTGGCTCAGGACATGATCCCAGGATCGATTCCTGCATCTGGTTCCTTACAGGGAGCCTGCTTCTCCCTCTGTCTGTGTCTCAGCCTGTGTCTCTCATGAATAAATAAATAAATATTTTTAAAAAAATAAAGCATTATCTCTATGATCTCCTTTTTGGTTCTCTATTGACAAATGGCCAGATACCCATTGACATAGAATATCTTATTCTGTTCGATGCTAATCTTTAGATTAATATTGTGTCTTCTTCCTTCATCCATTTCTGTAAGAAGAAACTAAATTATGTTGAATCTGGATGTCTTGAAAATGATTTAATGTTGAAATTATCTCAAAAGTAATTAGCAATTTTAGAAGATGCTAGTCATGGGCAGATAAAAAAATAACCATTTTATTGAATTTCGCAGCCTTGACCTTTGAATCATAAACACACTGGGAAGAGAAAACCTCTCATTTATCTCTTCCTAGTGGTACTCTGCAAGAACAACTTCTAAAGAATTCTCAGGCTTTGTTTAATCATTTATTATTTTATTTATTTCACTTGTTGTTTAAAAAGATAAGTATCTTTTCTTCTCAAGGACAGAACTAGGTACCATTTTGCATTGCTAATATCTTTCCGAACATAGTAGTAAAATATAATGCACAAGTACACATATTCACTGATGATTTAATTTCACAGAACAAATACTCTTACAAATATGAAGATTCTTATGGACATTTTAAATTCTAAGGAAAAATTGCAAGCAAAATTACCCATGTTTCCAACTCTATCAATAAATGTTAAAATTTTAAAAGGAGGGATGCTTGGGTGGCTCAGTCAGTGATTGAGTGTCTGCCTTCAGCCCAGGGTGAGATCCCGGGATCCTGGGATCGAGTCCCACTTCAGGCTCCCTGCATGGAGCCTGCTTCTCCTTCTGCCTCTCTCTCTCTCTCTCTCTCTCTCTGTCTCTCAAGAACAAATGGATAAAATCTTAAAAAAATAATAATAATAAAATAAAATTTTAAAAGGATCAGGTTGCTCCCAGTTGTCTGATCTTCATAGTTAACTAGAACATGTTCCTACAAAGAAATAAAGGACAAATATTTGTTTGTTTGCAAAGCAGTTAGGAAAAGATAAATGAAAGATAAACTAAACACAAATATCATTCATCTCATTTTTTCCAAAAAATTCTTGATTTTTCACATAGCGCAAAATGAACACACACCCAGAAATAGAAACAATTTTGTAAAGCATTAATAACATAACCAATGAAATATCACAAATGGCTAAAGTTCTGCTTAGTTTCCCAAGGCTTAATAACCAAATATCTGATATCAATAATCAAATACTTGGTATGTAAACTTTCTTTTTTAGAATGTAAATCACTTTCCTATTCACTACATTTTTTTAACTTTCATAGTCTGGATGAACTGTGTCATGTTGGCGAAGGAGACAAATATATGTATTTAAATAAATACATATATTTAACTAAATGCATATATAAATATATATATACTTATATAAACACACACATATATTTAACTAAATACCTTGTCATTGAGAAGAAAATAAACTAAAATATATCTTCCAATTTTAAAGGCCAATATTTTTTCCATTCTACTGTTTTACATTTCTTTCATTTATTTATTTCTTTAAAATATTTTTAAAGAGTTTATTTATTTACTTGACAGAGAGAGAGGGAGAGAGAGAGCACAAGCAGGGGGAGTGGCAGGCAGAGAAAGAGGGAGAAGCAGGAAGCTCAGCAGAGAGCTTGACATGGAGCTGAATCTCAGGACCCCAGGATCATGACCTGAGCTGAAGGCAGATGCCTAACCAACTGAGCCACCCAGGTACCCCTACATTTCTTTCGTTTAAATTTCAATAATATGAAGGCAAAAAAAAGACTATTACTTGAAATTTAGGCAAAACTTGAATGAGAAATTAAAATTTATGAGACACACTTCCTTCCATATATTTCCAAAATATAATAAATGCATTTAGGAGAAAAAAGGATGTTTTTCAAGAAATAAAATCTCCAAAAGTCATAACTTAATAGAAATATTTTGAATAAAATTTCTGAGCTTTATTTTTACTGATTTTTCTGTTATGAAACTTAATGTTAAAAGCCGATACTGATTATGAGTGCATCTGAAGAAGAGCTCAAGTTACATTTAATAAGCTAAATGATAGTGTTATTTTTCCTAAAAAGAGAAGCTGTCTTCATAATAATGCAACATTTTTATTAGCATCATCAAGATTATATCAACAAAGCCTTGAATAAAAGGCCTTGCATTATTATGCATTGTTATTTTCTAATGTCATCTGCACAGAATAAATGGTGTTATATGTTATTGTGACGATTTCTGGTTAAAGCAAACAAAATATGTAATTTCAATTAATATGGCTCTCAACAATGTGTTAAATTCCCATTTTGTGGACATCACTGCTAGATGTGAGAGATACTAAAGAGAAGAAGCTTCAATTTCTGCCGAACTTCAGAGCTTTAATTCGGGTGTGAAAGATGGCCTAGAAACATTGCTGTAAGAGACAAAGCAAGGGAAGGATAGATATTTAAGGTCTAAGTGTCTTGAAAATTCAGAGAAGGAAGAAATTCCAATCAGTTAGCAAATTTGTCTCACCCTGAGGGTGTTCTGATGTAAACAGTAGGCTTTAGTAGCTCACCAAGTGTACACCAGCAAAAATTAGCTACCTATAACCAAAGCACAGTGTCCTGGGCCCTCTTCTGTTATGAATTATTTAATGCACAAGCTCCAGCTAATGATCAAAGTCACAACAGAACAGTAGTATTAATGTAGTTACTTTCTAAGTGGCTCCTGTTTTGCCCTAGGTGGTGGAGCAGTATTACACCGTATTATATATACTCTTCTACCTTTTCCCCTTATGAGTGTACTCAGCTGTTGCTGGCTTTTGAAACTGATTTATTATTTTTATTAAAAAATTGAAAGAACTAATATGGAAGAAACTTCTTCTAATAGAGAAACCATAGTCTGTTGAATTAATCAAGACTGTTGAATCCTAATTCTAAAAAAGTTGAGCTAATAACATTCACTTATCTCATTCAACCTTGATTTCATCATGTCCAAAATGGAAATAATATCTATGTGATTATTACTGGTGCCTGTTTGTATGAAATGAGAAAAGAATAAATTAAGTGTCTGGTAAGTAATACTTGCCTCTCAGTATATACTTACCTCATTTGCTCCTTACTTCTAGTGAAATTCTCAGCTGATGTCTAGATACTTTTCCTCTTATAGGATGGAGTATAAAAGAGCACATTATTGGACCATGGCTCTGTTTTCTCCTAGGTCAACATTACTGACATTTCTGCCTTTATCTCCTCCCTGCCCTAGAACTGTGTTATCGAGTTGTTTTGGTGAAAAGAATATATATGCCAATATCATTAGTGTGTTTAAAATAAAGCAAAACAAAACAAAATAAAACCTTGAAGGATGATTAATTAACAAAATTTAAAGCATAGCTCTTAAATTGTATTTCATGACTACACTTTTAAACTATTGATTTAAAAAAACTATCAGATTTATTTATTCTATTAAAATAAATCATTTTGGTGAAAAACTTTGGCCAAATTAAAGTTTTATTTTCATTTTATTTATTTATATAAGGTCTATGGTATTAATAATACATACAATTAATGCAATCCAATGATATCTTTATTTGAAATGTTATAATTTTACTTATAATATTGTATGAAATAATTAAAAGTTATAATGATCTTTATTATTACATTATTTTCAATTTTTGAATTTAGTAATTATTCTTAATAGGATTTATTTATCTTTTCATTTAATTGTTTTTTTTCATTTTTATTACTATCATTCATTTATGTTAATTAAATTTAATTGTATATTTTTTTCATTTGTATGTTAAATACCAATGTTTGGGAAATCAGCAATGTTTGGGAAATCTACTTTTCTTACAAATGGCAAAATATTAAGTTTCTAAATGTCTAATCATTTGATTTAAAAAAGCTTTGAAATATAATTTCATGTTTCAGGTATATTTCAAAACTTTAGAAACTGTCATTAACGTCAGTGGTTGACATATTAGAGTTTAGAGTTTATTACTTCAATTACTGCTTGAGAATACCTATTTTAAAAAGGACTTATTTTGTGGTTGAAAAACACAATAAAGTATTGTTCTGTGATTGAATAACTAAATGGGCACTTGTCACCATAGAAACAGAAAGTTGAAAACAAGGAATTGCTAAAGAAATTTAAAAAGCTTTATAAAGAATTTGATTGATTAGTTTACTAATTTAAAGGAAACAAAATTGTGAATTTTCATAAGAATTATAGTGTTTTTTTAATCTAAATCTACTATATGTGTTAATACTATAAACTTACCTAATTTTTATTACTTGAAATATTTAAGTTTTTTTCCTCATGTTTCTTTCTCAATCAAAATATTTCAGTTAAAAGATAATATAAATCTAGTACAATTATTTAGTACCTTACCGTTGCATAATAAATTAATGATATTGTGATAAAACTATTATTATTTTCATTTTATTCATGACAAACCAGAGGCTCAAAGAAGCTAAATGATATAACCAGGATTATTCGGCTACTAAGTGGACAAGCAACAAATTGAACTTGAGTCTATGTATTCTTGCTAGTTAGATCTCATTGGAAGGAGGCTCTGAAATGGAGATTACTTAGCAGAAATTGTATTAGGGTTTAATCTTGCAATCATGTCCTGTTGGGGAAGAGGATAAAGTAAGGTGGGCATATAGAGAGGCTTGGTTCAACAAAGGTGTGGCGCCAATCACACAGGAAGTTCTGAAGTAAGTTCAGCCTTTCAGAATTGTTCTGAGTTAGAGAACATGAGGTCTTCTAAAAGTCATATTTCTTAGTTTGTGGGAAGTGTGAGACAGAATAAAAATTATCTCTTACTTTAGTGCAGAGCTTCTCAACTTTGGCATTATTGACTTCAGGCAAGTTAACTTTTGTTTTAGAGGTCTGCCCTATATATTGGTAGGTGCTTAGAAGCTTCCCTGGATTGTACCTATTAGATTCTAATATTTTACTTCCCCATTTATAGCATCTAAAAATGTTTCCAGATATCACCAAATGTCTGCTGAGGAACAAAAATCTCCCTTTCTCCCAGTTGAGAAATGTAGCTTCACAGGGCATGTGCTAACATAGTCTAGCTCATTAGCCTTTCGAAAATTTCATTGATATTGCAGTCCCTGAGGCTTCATAGGATTTATCCCTCACTCCCTGGAACAGTGAATGCATTAACCTTCAAGAACAGTGAATTCTGACTGCCTTTCTGATGTGAGTGCAAAGAATGCTTTTGTTAGACAAACATTCCCCAGTGTAAGAGTCTTACCCCACTGACTAAGGAGCTACAGGGCATTATACAAATCCCCAAGTATACCCATTACAATTATACACTTAGTGACAAAAAAAAAAAAAATCACCATGTGAGTCCATCAAACAAGTAGATCTATGGTAATGCAGACCTAGGTGAGGAGTCCATTTATTACTTGGCCACCATTCTAATGAAGGATCCACGTTAATGCTTTTCATGCAAGGCATAAAGGTTAGCTTGGATCCTATGTTCAATGGTCCCCAGATTTGAAGACATTTTTTTTTCCCTCACTATGAAATTAGCTAAATAAATGGTTATAGATTCCCTGAGGGAAGGACTGGGGAGTTATTATCTTGTATAATAGCCATGGTGTTGTAGGCTCCTTCCTTCTGGAGACCTAGCCTCTTCTCTCTCAGTGGGATCTAGATTGGAAAGCTGGCTCAGATCTGAAAGTAGTATTATGAATATTACCCTGGCTCTTCTCACATTCCTCATTACTATATTCAATTTCTTTTGTTTGTAGAGAATAAACAGTATCAGTACTGGCTGCCCATCCATCTTACCCTTAAGGAATCTTTGTTCTAGGCATTCCCAAAGCTGTCTGGGTTAGGCTCCCTGGCTGTCACTCTGACCTTGACTCACATTATAGTAATTGTTACCACCTTGCTTTAAACAGTAAGGTACTGCCAGCTGGCCTCTACAGTTTTGGCATCCTATCATTGTCCCAGTTAGAATCTATGAGTTTAGAATTACAACAGCATTTTCTAAAGTCAGTTCTGGTCTACAGAGGAGAGCTAACACTGAGTTTCTTAGGGATATTTATGCTACTGCTTTGAGCACATTGCTTATTATTTTGGTAAATTCAGGCTATCTAAGGGAGCATAATCATTTGCTGGGTTTTCTGGTCCTACATTGTAGATTTACTCGCCCATTTCTCTAAACCTTTTAATTTCTTCTAGTGTCATCTGAGGTGGAAATTTTGCCAATTCTTTTGGTACGTTCTCACTCTTTCCAAAGCTTTAAAAGCCAGGCTAGTCACTTGTAGGTACCACATCCTGGCTACATACCATAATGTCCCATCACATACGTACACGATGATTTCCTACCAGAATATACTGGCTAGGTTCTGACACTCCTTTGTGGTGCCTGGTCTTCCTTAGCAGTGCGGCTTCCCTTGACAAGTTATGTTGTGAATCAACCCTAGTTTTTGGCCTAGTGGATAGGGAAGAAGATAATGGCGGATCCTGAGAGGTGTACATTATCTTGTCATTTACACTTTTTTTTTTTTTTTTTTTAAGTAGGGAAGAGTTCTGGCTGCTAACAGAATTTGGCTATTTCTGAAGGTACAGGAGAATCTGGGATGTCAAGATTTTCTTTTTTCCCTTCTTTTAAAAGATTTTATTCATTTATTCATGAGAGACACAGAAAGAGAGAGTCAGGCTCCATGCAGGGAGCCCAATGTGGGACTCCGTCCCAGAACTCCAAGATCACACCCTGACCCAAAGACAGACACTCAACTGCTGAGCCACCCAGGCATCCCAAATGTCAAGATTTTCAAATGTATGACTAGGGCACTAATCTTGGAATAGCAGATACCCCATATTGAGAAATAAACCTTTTCTCTAGCTCTCTTGTTATGTAAGTCCTGAGCCTGTTCCTCAGCTTTATTTGCCCTCTGCATGAAGTGGGAGTCTCTTTGTGTACTGCCAAAAAAGCCTCCTAATTGTCTCACCTAGTCTTCAGATGATAATTAGCCACTGTCATGCTTTCACTAACTTTTCCCAAAATATCAATTGCCTTGCAACAGCTACTCAATTCTATTATCCTTATAATTATGACTCCTTACATATATAATAAAGGCATGATAATCTAAAGCATGTATACCATGCAAGACCTTCACCTGTGTAAATTTAAACAAATGCACTACTACTGTTTGTGGGCTTCCTATTGTTATCTGGCCAATGAGTAACCAGCTGGAAAATTCCAATTTATGTATTACTTCTTTTCTCCCACTTCTTCTACCAAGTGGTACAAGAGTTTACCAGGAAGCAAACACTAAGAAGATTAACACTAGGAATGCTCACCTGTGGAATAAGAAAAAGGAGTAATATTAGGCCAACAGATAATTTGAAATGTGTTACAACATCAGAAAGGTGTCAGCCAAACTGAAATAGCCCTTCAGCGACGTTCTGAAACGAGGCAACGATGCAATCACTTGCGTTAAGTAATATTTAAACACACGCTATCCTTGGTAAAGAAGCAAGATGCAGCCAAAGTATCTCCTTATGGCCAAGGCAATCTTCTTAGAGGGCTGCCAGCTGAGGGTTATCAACCAGATATATTCTGGAAACTAAAAAAAAAATAAATTATTCACACTTGAAAGGATATATGTATATCCAGTACATCACAAAATCCGCTACATCGTGCTCCCAACTATTCAATTCCTGTAGTGCCACACAGTCAACTAGACTATCAGTTTCATCACATATGACTGCTGCAATTGTTAAGAATAGATTTTCTATTTGCAGGAGAGTTATCCTTTCATTATTGGTCATCTACAGCCCAATCCATCTACCAAATTAGTGTGAAAAATAAAAGAGATTTTTTAAAGTTTAGCAGCATAAAACGGTTTTCAAGCCTAAATCTACAGAACATCTTCCAGATGAATTTGTCTAAAAACATATAAATACTTTTATTCTTTTAAAATTTTATTTTAAAGTTATAATTTCAATTTTATTACAGATTGAATTGCATAATGTGGAAAAGATCCACCAAATTCTTTTTTCCTCTGACATCATTGTTAAACTATGTTTTACAGATTGACCTACAGTTGGATTGGCCATGTGAGGGAGTTCTGGAATGTGTTCCTAACTGATGTATACTACTTCTAGACATGACTCATAATAAAAAGCCATGCACATTATTTCTCCATGGTTTTTCTTCCTGCATTGAAAATGATGTAGTACAAGATAGACACAGTTTGGGTTTTTAAAATACTTTGTGTAATAAAGCTCTTCTCAGATCAAGAGGAGCTGTTTTGGACTTTTCATGAGTAGGATATCAACCTCTATTTTCTTAAAACACTAAACTTTTATCTGTTAAGCTACTAGTGTAATCTTGATTGACACAAATAACATTTAAAATTTGTTTTATGTCAGCCAAGTATTTTTAACTTTCTATTATTCTTCTTAAATATATTTAAATTTTTATAATGTGATATTTAGCTTCTACTTTGAATTTCATTTATTAATATTCTTTTAAGAAAAACAACACCAAAATCTTATATTCATTTTACTTAATATTAGCTATACATTTTTTTTTTTACTTCTGTGTTTTTTAAGTAGGTTCTATGTCACATAGGGCTTGAACTCATGACATTGAGATCGAGAGTTGTATGCTCTACATACTGAACCAGCCAGACACTCCCAATTTTACTTTTTAAAAAGTATTTTATTCTTCCTATTTTATTTATGAAACATATTTTCATCATATCATTTTATTGGCTAATTAATTACATACTTTCTATTAATAAATTTCTTTAAGCAATCTTCAGTTTTGTAATGAATCATGATGAGTGTTTCTTTGAAAGTTAATTTCTTTGAAAGCTAATTAATGTACAGGAGAGAGGAGGATTAATTACATATTTTGGGGAAGCTGGGGTGGCTCAGCAGTTTAGGGCCACCTTCAGCCCAGGGCCTGATCCTGAAGACCTGGGATTGAGTCCCACGTCGGGCTCCCTGCATGGAGCCTGCTTCTCCCTCTGCCTGTGTCTCTCTCTCTCTCTCTGTCTCTCTCTCCGTCTCTCTCTCTGTGTGTGTCTCTCATGAATGAATAAATAAAATCTTTTAAAAAATTACACGTTTTGTTTTACTTGAAAATGATTTTTGTGTGGTCATTTTCCCTAAAATATCATAAAGCATTAAGTTCCCTATTTCAGTACCCTTTATCCATTAAGGGTCTCTCTAAGTCAATAAACAGCATTTCAGATCCTTATCTCTCCCATTTTTCTATCTCCCACTCCAGGGAGGACATGGGATGCTTCCAATACAGCTCATATTAAGCTATGTGGGCTGTTTGCAAGATTAAATCTACGTTTGTATTTTAGGGAACTAACATTTGAGATACTCTTTGAAGAGGGAAAAATAAACCAGATAGATAAATAAGTTAGTGTGTTTATGGCAGTGAGAGTGCCATGAGATAAGTCAATGGTATCCATCCCTCCAAAAGCATAGAGTTGAGATGTTACACAATTTGTTTAGAGAATTAAGAATAGAATATGGTGGTCAGGATGGACAGCATGCTAGAGTAAGAGATGGGTGAGGGAATTTGTGAGAGACTCTCACTTTCCACCGTTAAAATTTGGATGTTATATATCAATTTAAATGATTTGTTTCAGTAGTTCTCTCTTCCTCTTGCCCTCTCTCTTGTCTTTCCTTTCTAATAAGAAAAAATCGATGAAATCATATTCATATTATTGAATATAATAGATGAATTGGTGGTGGTACTAAAGAAATTCTGTTTATTTAACCCTGATAAAAGATCTGAATGATTTAATAAGGGTAAAAATAAACAAGAATACTTTGAATTAACTTAAAAATACTTTCGCATGGTGAATTTCTTTTTATCCTTAAATTTTTCAGTGTTTTCCTATAGTCATCAGTAAAAGAAAATCTATATATTTTTCAAAGAATATGCTGGAGAAATTATCCATAGCTACGTGGCCTTCTGTTTGTTTAGGATGACCACATAATTTATTGTTCTTTTGCTATTTTGAGAGGAGCTATTTATAATTAAACTAGGACAATAGAGATAAACAACTCTCCTGAGAAAATAGGATACATATGAGAATAGAATGAAAATAAAAAAATGGGATTATGAACACAAAGACACAGATCAATGACTCCTAAAATACTAGTGTCAAAGATTTTTCCCTTTGAAGTTTTATAGGTTTTTAAACTAAAGATAAATACAATAAAGTCCATTATATTTTTCCTTCTTTTCTTACTCCTTCATTCTTTCTTTTCTAATTGCCTTTCCATTTTTTTAAAGATTTTATTTATTCATTCATGAGAGACACAAAGAGAGAGAGAGAGAGAGAAAGAGAGAGAGGCAGAGACACAGGCAGAGGGAGAAGCAGGCTCCATCCAGCAAGCCCGATGCGGGATTCGATCCCTGGTCTCCAGGATCACACCCTGGCCAAAGGCGGTGCCAAACCGCTGAGCCACCTGGACTGCCCCGTCTTCCGTTTTTACTTTCTTTTTCTTCTTTCTTGATTGGTCAGAATGCTTATAGATAGGTTAAGTGCTCAATTTTGAATGTGTATTTTCATTTCCCAGTCTTGTGACAATTAACTCTTTTACTGAGAAATAAATTTTAATATTCTTTTTTATTCTTAACAATACAGTGCTAGTGTATGTGTGATTGTGTTATGCTGTCTCAGTTGTTTTTGAAGAGGTCATAAATTATGCATAATAAAGGTGTTCATATGTATGTTGATTTGTATCAACAAATATATGTTAATTTATACATATGTATAAATTATGTATGTTATTGCATGTATGTTAATTTATACATAATATTAATTATGAGACAGTATATATGCTAAAGCTTGGAAGTTCACATTGCAAGATTTTTCTCACTTTGAAAATGTTCTGGAGTTACTATAACTTCAAATCTCACTATTTTTAAAAATCTGATCTAATCTCAGAGTATTAAAAAAATTTCATAAAGCAAAGTTGTGATATATAGAATGTGCACAAATATGAGGTAGAAGCTTTTGTTAAATCAGTGCTAACATGACCAGAATATTTAGCTAACACATTAAATCATTGGCCCTCTAATAGATCTATATTTAAGCACAATACAGATGGCTATCCATTTACTACCAGATTAAGATATGAAATGAGTGATTTATTCCATCACTGGAAATAACTGAATATTATTTAGATATTTAGATATTACTTACCTTACTTAGAAATAGCATACATCTGTTATTAGGTTGATTTTGTATAAGCTAGATGGAAGAATTATAAAGTCACCTCTCTTTGATAATTTAAATAAGAGCAGTAAAATGCAGGCATTGACTTCCTGAGGTAAATTCTATTAACATGGTACAAACTGGCATCAGGTAACAATAGTCAAAATACAAAGGGATAAAATATCAAGTCACAGAAAGAAGTGGTGTCAAAAGAATTATATAACAAAATTCTAGGGTATTAGTTACTTTAATATCTTTTGACATTTTTCTTGCATAGTTATTCTTTTCATTTTAAAATAAATAATCACAGAGATTTTTATTTTCAAGTAGATGCCTTCTGGAGCTCAGAACCTAGGCAATCACGTTTGCCCATTTATTTTTAAAAGATTAAATCTAATTCTTTATGAAATTTCTATTGGAGATAAATATAAGAAATTTCTAGAGTAATAGAAGAATGAATTGTGTCAGCATGATAACTATTCACAATATATAATTCCCTAGTCTATATATTAAGATAAATCTTAAAGTTCATACTTAATATTCTTACTATTTCAGTTGACATACAAATAATGGACTATTTCTATTTAACATAAATTTTTGTGCACTATTTTCTTTTGCCTTGCACCAAAAAATAAAGCTTGTATTTCATCTTTACTTAAATTGTTACCACATCACTTTGGGTTTAATAGAATTATATAAGAGAATACATCACTTTTAGACTTAATTGTAAGATGAATCCATTGGGTCTCATGATATTTTTATATTCATCTTCATTCAAAATGTTGTGTAGATTCAAGATTGTAGAGAACCTATAAAAATCCAATACTTAACTGGGAAGGCCAGGTGCAAACCCTTGCAAGATATCCAACTATGGTGATAAAATAATCTTTCTGTGCATTCTCCTTTGATATCTATTACATTTAATTTATAAATTTATACCAAGACAATAATACTCTAATTTGTAATTTTCTTGATTAAATGTCTATGATTCTGAGATAATTGAAGAAGCCAGTAAACTAGGCTTAAAAAAAGAAATATCTTCAAGAATGTCATTTTTAAGTAGTATTTGGCATGTCTATAAAAAAATTGTAAAAATGGAATGATAGGTTTTCTTTTTTTAAAAAGATATTTTAAAAATTTTAAATAATCTCTATACCCAACATGAGGCTTGAATTCACAATCTCAAGATCAAGAGTTGCATACTACACCAACTGAGTCAGCCAAGCACCCCTTTAATACAAAATACAAAGAGTCTAAGAGGGGAAAAAGTAACCGGACCTATGTATTATAACAGACCAATGGCAACATAATGTGGGATTCCATGATACGTATTAGTGTCTAATTTCTTGTTACCACAGGGAAATAACAGAAGTAAATAATATGATTACATGATATTCTCATATTTTAAACATCTTGAAAAACATATCCCATAATAGCACTTCTTATCTGAAAGGGGAGAAGACTATTATCACTCAGAAAATGAATGAGTAAACTGAAAATGCAATAGAGTAATGCTTTTTGAGATGTTTGGAGTGGAAATATCTCATAATGCTCAACAAAATTTGGAGAATATTAAAAATTTGTAGTGTATGTCATAACTGTGGTATATTCAATCATAGATGTCAAATAAAAGGCAGTAAGATTCTCTTTATTTTTTTAAAGACTGATGCAATTTTATTATTTTTTAAAGATTTTATTCATTTATTCATGATAGACATAGAGAGAGAGAGAGAGAGAGAGAGAGAGAGGCAGAGACACAGGCAGAGGGAGAAGCAGGCTCCATGCAGGGAGCCCGATGTGGGACTCAATCCCAGGACTCCAGGATCACGCCCTGGGCCAAAGGCAGGCGCCGAACCGCTGAGCCACCAGGGATCCCCAAGATTCTCTTTATTGGTTTTTACTGCCTCTACTTCCTAGACAATGCATCAACCAACAAGCCATTTATTTTTTAAAAATTTCAGATATTGAAATAAAATCTTGATCAATTTGAAAAAATATTTCATTCTTTTTTTTTTTTGTTTAACATAACTTGAACATTATGAAAGAAGTTCACCACCGTTAAGGAACTTCTCTTTTATAACTGGTCTAAATGTTAAGAATTAGAACTTTACTAGCTTGAAGCTTATTTCAGAGGGAGTTTAAAAAGAGTTTCACAAATCATTTTCTTAGTTTCAACAAAACCTTGAAGGCTTGAATTTAATTGAAAATGTTAAAGTTTCATTTCAGGCTTCAGAGATCAAATCTTCTGAGAAAAGGAGGGCAATTTAAAGACAATTACGTTCTTGGGAATGTAATATGAAATCATCCTTATTTTCAAATTAAGGATTTCCATATTAAGATCACCTCTAGATTGGTGGCTGGTAAATAGTACATTGCTGACATGAGTACCTGAGGGTACCTTTAAAGCAGCTATAAGTTAATCAGTTCCTACCACATGCTGGCTCTCCACTGAAGAACAATGTTTTGTCTAAATTTAAAGGGACTCTACATTCTACTCTTCAAATTAATTGCAGCTATGCTTACACTTCTCTCTACTGCACAGCTGTGGTGATGTGGTAAATGTCTTAGACTCGTAATCAGAAGTCTGAACTTCAAGTCTCAGTTCTACTAATTTACTGGATATTTTATCTTGCACATCTTTTTTAAACCAAGTGAGTCTTATCATCTCTAAAATTTGTAAGGGTATGTCTCCACTATGTATTCCTTAATTCGTCCTATACATTTTTAGTCTTCTTTCTCTTCAGAGTATAGTTTTAAAGATAAAATTTAATTATCTACATAATTAAGCCTTTTTTAAAAGATTTTTTTAAATTTATTTATTCATGAGAGACACAGAGACACAGGCAGAGGGAGAAGCAGGCTCCATGCAGGGAGCCTGATGTGGGACTCGACCCTGGGTCTCCAAGGTCAGGCCCTGGGCTGAAGGCAGCGCTAAACTGCAGAGCCACTGGGCTGCCCTACATATTTAATCCTATGTAAGTGTTTAAAGATGGCAATTTTCTGATGTATACATAAACTACAAAATTCAGGGATGATCAATGGTTGTAGACCAATTCTACTATACGATGGTTAATTTTATATGTCAACTTGATGGGCCGCAGTGCCCAGATATATGGTCAAATATTATTCTGAATATTTCTGTGAGAGTTTTTGGAGATGAGATTAACATTTAAATTGTTGGAATTTGAGTAAAGCAAATTGCCCTCCATAATGTGGTGTGCCTCATGCAAATCAATTGACGATCTGAATAGAACAAGAGACTGATCTCCCCTAAGTAATCAGGAATCCTACAGCAGAAAGCCCTCAGATTTGATCTGTAGCATGGACTCCTCCCTGATCTCCACCCTGTTGGCCCATCCTGCAGATTTTGGACTTTTCCGCCTCTATAATTGTGTGATCCAATTTATTAGAATCTATTTAGATATCTATCTATCTATCTATCTATCATCTATCATCTATCTATCATCATCTATCTATCACCTATCTCCTATTTGTTCTGTTTCTCTCGAGAACCTTGACTAGTACATACTGCAAAATTAAACACTAAAACTGATAGAAATTGCATTATATAATGTTGAAGTGTTATTACTTAAAAATATTGCCTTTCAATTAATTTTTATTTTCTTATTTATGATATATGGTAGATGATACTCACTTCCTCAGATAAGCATCATTCTTATGATATGCTCTTGATTGAAACAGATTCCTAACCCCAATCTTAGGACAGAGGTCTAGATCTTTTTTTTAAGTTTAAGCAGATCATTCACTTAAAGCAATACTCTGTCTACTCTTGAATACCTTGACATATTCCTTGTACTAAAAAGCGGTATGTCTACTGTTTTATTAAGTTTCCTCCATTAGAATAGAACATTCCTGGTAAGAGTATGGATATTGTCACTCATTTGTACCATTCAGCAGGCCAGTTATTATTTGAGATCAACTCTTTTCCCACAATGACTTCCATCAGAATTATAATATTTGAATCCAGTCACATTTAAAAATGTCCCCATCCTTTTATCCCTTGGGGAGATATCCCTTCTATCCTCAACAAATTCTTATGCTCTCTTATTTTCTCATCTTCTTGCAGCACTGAAAACCTCAGAGGCTTCCCAGTAGTGATTTCCCTTGGCTCTTAGGAACCCTTGCAAAGTTGTAAATAAACTTGCCCAGTCACTCCCCCCCACCCCTCACCCTTCACACAAAGCTCGGCCAACTGCTTGCTCTGATTGAAACATTGATCTCTCCTGAGAACACATTCTCCTATGGTCCTCCACTGTGGAATTACTACCATCAAACATGATCCACACAGCAAGGAGTGGATTTTGAGGTTCGCTCCATCATCATTTCTTCTTCTGTTTTCTGCACATGCTCTTATGAGTTTCCAGCAGTCTGGCTGTAAACCTTTTGTCTTCTCTAATCCAGTAGGTACACTTCATTCCAGGACATCTCTCAGGTAATCAGAAACATTCTCCTGTCATGTCTCTGAATGTCTATGATAGCTTAGGGACAGTTTAACAACCAATTTAGGTCTATCACAAAACTATTTTCAAAACTCATGGAATACATGCACTGCTATGGAAGTTGCTTATATTATCACAGCATCTTCTGACCTTTCCTCCCTCCTACAATCTATTGGGATTATCTAAACTTCCCTGAACCAATGCTATAACTAATTTCTCTGCTACTAGCCCTGAGAGGTTAATCACTATTGGAGGAAAATATATGGTTATGTAGACTCGTGAGAAAACAAATATGTGGACTAACTACAGCCAGAATTTTAGGACCACTAAAATTTATTTTATTGTTTAAGTGTCTCAATCTCTTATTCCCACCAAGACTATATTACAAATATTTACCATGATCCACAATATTTTGATCATTACCTTGCCTCATGCCTTATAGGGAAAATTGGAGCTCTTAGGTGAAATCTATCACAAGAGAAAAACTTCACTAACACTTGAATACATATTTCCTTTCCCTTAGCCTTAGAAGATAAAGTTTACTTGGTGGTTCAGGATAATTTATATCTTCAATACACCCATTTGGCCTCACTCCTTTTTGTCTGTGTTGAAGTACGTTTAAGTCTTTATCCTTAGGAAGACAGGAAAACAAAACAAAATTAAATCTTCCCTTTACCCTCAGCCTCCTCCTAGTACTGTTCTGCCTCTTATTATTCTCATGCAGCTGTTCACAATCTATATTTACATTTATTGATCTCAAGTCTTCACTTCCCCCTAATGCTCTAAACCCTCCAATCTAATGCCAACCCTCATCACTTTACTAAAAATGTTGTTAGAGGCACCAATGTTTACCCACTATAAATTTAGGTTACATTTTCAACTTATGATCTGAGACTTTTTTTTATGCTCTTGGGTCTATTCATTTCATCCTCTGTCTCTCTTTACCCGAACAAATATATTTGTTGGCAATATCTTAGTGAAAATTACTGTGCCTGCCAGTAAAGATTAACCCTAGTTGCTGCCCTCAGAAAATTTATTCTCAGTATCTATGTGGCTCAGTCAGTTAAGTGTCTGACTCTTGATTTCATCTCAGGTCATGATCTCAGTCACAAGATCCAGCCTTGCATTGGGCTCTGTGCTCAGCAAGGGATCTACTTGACATTCTCTCCTTCTCTCTCTCCCCCTCTATCCTTCCCTCCGCTCACATGCATGTGCTCTCCCTCTCTCTCTAAAATAAATAAATAAATAAATCTTTTTTAAAAAGAAAATGTATTTCCTAGGAAGGAAAAACTGTAATTGTAGTAATTTTAAAATATAGTATTAGAGAAGGATGTAATTAACTACAGGATTCAGTAGTGCACCTAGAGAAATTTGCATTTAGTTGGTGACCTAAGGAATAGGAGGGCATGGCTTGAAACATTCTTTTTTATATATATTAAGCCCATACATTCTACATTCAAATTCTCTGACGTTCTCAATCTCTTGCAAGATTGTTAGTCTCATCTTCTAATTACTGGTATTCCTTTAAATCTCAGTTCACTCCTCATCATTCTGTGCCTGGTTTCTTACTTTTATCCTCCTATGGTTTTACCCGTCACTAATTACAGTAACCAGACTGTTACCCAGACTGCCTATTATCTTTCCAACTGGCCAACTTCCTTTAAAAGAAAGGCCAAGGTGCACTTAACTCTTCTTGTCTAGATAAGTTGCAGATAGTCAATGTTCCACAAAGTCCTATATACAATACATACCTATTTCTACATTTTTTCATAATTACCGATTCATTAAACTATTTGTCATCTCAACTGTGAGTTTCTTGAGGGAAAAGATGTATTTTATTTGATTTTGTAGCTTTAAATTTCTTTAAAAGATTTAGTTTATTTATTCATGAGAGACAGAGAGAGAGGGGCAGAGACATAGGCAGAGGGAGAAGCAGGTTCCGAGTGGGGAGCCTGATATAGGACTTGATCCCAGGACCCCAGGATCATGCCTTGAGCTGAAGGCAGATGCTCAACCACCGAGCCATCCAGGTGTCCCATAAATATTTTAAGTGATATCTAAATGTTGGGTACTTCATAAATTTTTCTTACATAAAATAAATTAATATGTGGACAAGCAAGGAATTGGAGAATCCTTTTTGCTAGATACACTTGCAGTTAATTTATAGGCTTGTTTACATGAATAATGTCAGTATTGGTGAATATTTAGAATTTTTAATATAGCTGGAGAATGTGATTGTCTGGAAGTAGACATGAAAAAATAGATTTTGAAAAAAGATCCAGTGTATTTTTAATTTGCAGTAATTCTTGCTGCCTTACAATCTGGGACCATATAGATGGAGGCATCTTTTGCAGTATTTTGGGAAAAGAGGTGAAGGAGGTTGCTTTGGCAGAAAATTAAGTGTTTGATGTCTAGTTAAGTCTTTTAAAATTGTCTCTGACAGGGGATCCCTGGGTGGCGCAGCGGTTTGGCGCCTGCCTTTGGCTCAGGGCGCGATCCTGGAGACCCGGGATCGAATCCCACGTCGGGTTCCCGGTGCATGGAGCCTGCTTCTCTCTCTGCCTGTGTCTCTGCCTCTCTCTCTCTCTCTGTGACTATCGTAAATAAATAAATAAAATTAAAAAAAAAAAAAAAAAAAATTGTCTCTGACAGGAATACTTGTGAAAGCCAAAGTTCTTATTTACAAAACTCTGTTGGGGTTGATGGAGGCAAGTATCAAAGTTTGGTAAACAGAACACAGAGTTCTACCACAAAGCATAGAATAAGAGACAATTTCCTAGCAGGCTGGGAAAGCCTTTCTGGACTTGGGGAGAAGCCTAGAGAGAAAGAATATAAGTGACTGAGAGAGTGGTGAGTGGTTCTTACCCTCCACTGCTCTGGTGATGACACACAGATCATTGGGTAGATATGAATATCCCAGTGTAAAGTGGAATTAGTCCAATTCTCTTGATTGGAATTCTGAGAAGGGAATGTCTTGCAGAGTTTTTCACTGTAACCTGGGAAACGTGAATTAGAGATGGTAACCTTGTGTGGTTTCATGGTAGAGAGTGGAAACTGCTTATGGTCTATAGGAATCATAGCCATTCTTTAGAAAAGAGGTTAAGCCAATATTGTGCTAAAGGACCAGGGTACTGGAATAAATCCATGATTTACTGGAGTTTAGAGCCTTATAACTTCAGTACACAAGGTAACAAGACCAGGACAGTATATGTCTGGACATGCCCATGTATGTAGTGAGAACAGATATTAGTACCCAAAGGAAAATAATACTATAGCAGTGGACTCTGTTGAACTCAAGAAGAGAAGGATATGTTATCCCCTTCACCATAACTCTGGTATTACTTAAATCATGAAATTAGAGTATATTAGCAATGCATCACGATGCTTATAGTTTGTCCATCTATATTATTGCCTGTTTTTTTTCTTCCTATTTTCCTTCCTTTCTTTTTTTCTCTCATAGTATATTACAGTACATTTTAGATGTCATAGCACTGCTTCCTGTTATGGACATTCTGGGAGGCCTCTCATTCAAAATTTGATTCAGATATTGAGACTGAAGACAGCATACACACTCACACACACATCAAAAGCATATGAAAAGTTGGGTGGCTCAGTTGATTAGGTGTCTGACTCCTGGCTTTGGCTCAGGAGGTGATCTCAGGGTCCTGTGTTGGACTCCATGCTCAGCTCAGAGTCTGCTTGTCCCTCTCCCTCCCCTCCTCCCACTGCCTCTACTCTTGTGCTCAATATACATAAATAAATAAATAAATAAATAAATAAATAAATAAAATCTTTTTAAAAAGTGTATGAAAATGTATTAATCACATGATAAGGCATTTGGAAAGAACACATATGTTCTGAGTTGGCCTGGATATGGCTTGAGGGAACAAGGACAAAAGACTAGCTTGTGATTTTTATTGTAACCAGGGATATGGGGGCTGGGGTAGGTTTCCCACCAGTATTCATGGGCTTACATGTTTTGAATCTCCCACCACCACCAAAGAGGAGGTACTTGGGCTTTCTTATCAGTAAACTCAGAAGTGAAACCCAAAAGGAAGAAGTGAGACCCAAAAGGAAGAAGGAGCAGTGAGGCCTAGAAGATATCAGTAGTCAAACATTCCAAAATGGAGATAGGCTTTTTATTACAAAAATTATTATTATTATTTTTATTATTAAAATTATTATTATTATTACTTCACATTTTATACCACAATCAGTCCATGATTAAACCCAACAACAGAAAGAGCTTTAAAAAAATAGCTCTTTCTATCACCCATATTCACTCTATACTCCAATCTTTTCAAGTCTTTCATTTTTTCATGCTTGTTTAAAAAAGTCAGGATCCAAACAAGGTCTACAAGTTGCATTTTTATGTGTCTTAAGCCTATTTTATTCTTGAGTACCCTTTTACCCTTTATATCAATGTCATAGAATTATTACTGATATCAAATGTTTTGTAGAATGCTCCATTAAAAAAAAATCCCTAATTGTTTCATTATGTTGTCATTTAATCTATTCTTTTAATTCCAGTATTTCTGCAAACTGTCAGTTATATCTAGAAGCTTGATTAATTTGGATTCAACTTTGTGGCTAGAATATTATATACTACTTTATTGATAACATCAACTCATGGGAACATGCTACTGTTAGCTCCATTTTCAGTGATGCTAAGATTGACTGATGGGTTCTAGTGGTTAAGTCTGATCTCTCTGTTGCAATTTGAACTATGATCTTCATGTAATCTGTGGGATATAATCTGACATAGTGAAAATATCCAGATTCCCACACTACTCTACCAAGAGTATTCTTGATAAGATTTCCAGTCATCTGGATGTCCCTAAAACAATTGGCAAGTCTTATCTCAGTCATTGCTTAACCAAACCACAGCTTTTGACACAGTTTTCTTCTCTTCTTGTGGCAAATTCTTCACTTGCCTTTCAGAGGACTGTTCCTAATTGAATCTTCTTTTTCCTTTCTGGTCTCTATGCAGATACTTTGCAGGTTTCTCCAGGTCTCCCTAACTCATAAATATTGGAGGATCCTAAAAATTTTTGGAGTCTTTTGTTTTTTGTTTTGCTTTGTTTTTACCTAGAGCAGTGATTCTAAGTGGGAGACAATGGTGCTTCCAGGGAAATTGGCAATATCTGATAACATTTTGGATTGCCACAACTATGGATTGCTCCTAGAATATTGTGGGTAGAGACCAGGGATGTTGATAAAAACCCATGATGAACAGGACACCCTTCCAAAACAAAGATTTATCCAGTTTGCCATATAAGTATTACCAAAGTTGAGAAATCCTGATCTAGACTCACTCTTTTATGATCTAACCAATCACATGGTTTTAATTATTATTAAATTATTTAATTTAATTATTATTTAAATTATTAAAGGCTGATGGCTCTAAAATTTAAATCTCCCTTGGACTCTGACTCATAAATCCACTGTCCACTCTGTGTCTCAACTTAGATGCCTAATAATAATTCTAAGCCTAATATGTACAAAAGAAATTTGATTCCCTCTAAACACACCCCAAGCCTTCTCAAGTTCAGTAAAAGACAATATACTTTAAAGATAAAAAGAAAAAAAGAAAAAAAAAAACAATTTTTGATTCTCTTTCACTTAAATCCATATGCATTCCTTCAGTGTTTCCTATTTGTTCAACCTTCAGAATCAAACCAGTTTTCATCACCATTTCTAGTCTAAGCCATTGTCATAACTTGTTTAGAATATGGCAGTGGTCACCACCTGAGCTCCATCCTTTTGACCTCAAATATATTATTTGAAATGTATCCTCCTCTAACCCACCCGGTACCTTTTAACTCTTCTCAGCTTCTGAGATTCCTGTTATGCTTTTATGTGTTTCATTTATAATGGAACATAGATATGACTTGCCTTTCATATTCATTTATTGAGGGAAGATTTGTATTAATGTATCTGGATACAACAGAATGTCCAATATATAATATATGATTGATAAGTTAGCATTTTCCTTACAATGATTATGAAGGTAAATTCTGCTTCCTAGGGAAAAAAAAGGTTATAAAACATAAAATTAAAGTTTAAAGTAAAAAAAAAGACCCTTCTATTTAGAAAGTGATATGTAAAAAATTAAAAATATTAATTTATTATATTGGGTGAAATTATGGCAAGTTGAATTCAGTATTTACATCTAAATTTAGGGGAAAAATCACCCTATATTTTTTTCTAATTTATTTTAATAGGCTGTTATCAGCAACAAAATATTTTAGAGGCTTTGGATATTTGTAGATGCACTAAACAACATAAAAGTTATAAAGGTTTATTTGTGCTTACCAGTTAAAGCTGATCATGTGTGACTTTAATTAAAAGTGGGAAAATGTGTTTTCTTAATGCTGCAGGGTAATTGGAAAAGATAAGAAGAAAGTTTGATAATGAAATGTGCCCTTTTTCTTACCCAGAGACAAATGCAATATATTATGAATCATATTTTTAATAAGTTTAATTCATTTGAATAGAAAATACAACCTCAGTGCTTCTTTAGTTCCCCAAATACTATTATTTTATGTCCTATTAGATATATTACATTCTGATAATCAGTAATTATTTCTATTACTTGTATAATAGCTGCTCTAATTCACAGTTTATTTTTAAAAATGCAGCTAAAATTCTTCATAATCATTCATTTAAAAGTATACCATTTGACATCTGTGCCTCTAGCAAGCTGCTAAGCTCTAAGCTCTTTTTATACAAATATATTTAGATTTTATAGACTTAATAAAAGAAACACATATTAAAAGATTGATTATAGGTAAAAAGCAGTTTAGAGGCAAATAATATTTAAAGACATCACGTTGAATTATTTCCATTTAAAGTAAACAGATCTTTCATCAAAATGGAATAAATTGGCATGCCCCACTTACTGGTATTTTATTATTTAAGTATATTTCTTCACTGAATGTGAAGTCACTAAGAATTTTAATCTTTGTTTTTTTTCACACATTTTGTTCTTCCTGAGATACATGACTTAGAAAGTATAAGAAATTTATTTTAACTTTACTTGTGAAAACATTGGATAATAAATTTACTGTTCATAGTCTCAAATTAAACTAAATTTTATTACATGAGATATTAGTTTTCTAGTGCTGCCATAACAAAATACCTCAAACCAAGTGACTTAAAACAACAGAAATTTCCTCTCTCACATACCAGGCCAGAAGTCTGAAATTAAAGGGTATGTAATGACGGTTCTCTGAAGGTTCAGAGGGTAACTCTGGTCCTTGCCTCTCTTTAAGATTCTGATGGTTGCCAGCAATACTTGGCATTCTGTGGCATTCTGTGACTCCAGTCTCTGCCATTATCTTCATATGGCCATCTTCCCTGTGTATGTTTCCAAAGTTCCCTCCCCATTTAAGGTCATTGGTCAACTGGATTTAGAGCCTACTCTAAACGAATATAAACTTATCTTTAGGAACATGGGTGACTCAGTTGTTGAGTGTTGGACTCTTGTTTCAGCTCAGGACCTAACCTCAGGGTCGTGAGGTTGAGCCCCATGTCTAGCTCTGTGCTCAGTGAGGAGTCAGCTTGGGATTCTCTCTCTTCCTCTCCCTTTTCCTCTACCCCACCTCTCTTTCTCTCAAAACAAGCAAGCAAACAAACAAACAAATTTATGTTAAGTAATTACAACTACAAGAACTCCATTTCCAAAAAAAGGTGACATTCTGGGGTTCTGGGTAAACATGAGTTCTGGAAAACCTTATTAGATATATGGAGATGCTATTTAATTCAGAATAGTTTTCCTTCTGCTCCCTATCTGAAATTCATGTCTGTCCCACATGAAGAGGTCATTTAGCCTATCCCAATATCCCCCCAAATCTTAACCTAATCCAGCACAGCAGTCTACCCACCCCCTAGGTATTTCCCCCAGGACAGACATTCACCTCTTTTGCAATGCAGATAGGCTGAGAGTTTTCCAAATCATTGAGTTCCAGTTCCTTTTTGATTTGCAGTTTCTTCTATTTTTTAAAAGATTTTATTTATTTATTTATTTATTTATTTATTTATTTATTTGACAGAGAGAGAGAGAGAGAGAGCAAGAGAGAGAGAGTGCACATAAGCAAGGGAGTAGGAAAAGGAGAAGCAGGCTCCCTGATGAGCAGGGAGCCCAATGCAGGGCTTGATCTCAGGACCCTGCAATCATGAACGAGCCAAAGGCATACATTTAACTGACTGAGCCACCCAGGTACCCCATAATAGTTTCTTCTTAAATTCAACCCTTTCTTTTTGCACTTTACTATAAGCAGCAAGGAGTAACCAAGTCACATCTTCTATACTTTGCTTGGAAATCTCAGCTAAAAATCAAACTGGTTATAAGTTCTACTTTTCACCCAATACTAGAACACAATTTAGCCTTTTTTTTGCTATTTATTAAAAAGAGTCGTTTTCCTTTAATGTCTATCAACATGCATCTCATTTCTATGTGAGACATCACCAGAAGCACCTTTAATTTTATACTTCTACCAACAGTCTGTCCCTGACGATGTATGTGTTCTTAAAGATGGATGCTTATTTGCAACTCTCCTCACTTTTTTTTTCTGAGCTCTCAGCAGGATGGCCTTTAATGTCTACGTTTCTACCAACAGTCTTTTTAAGGTAACCTAGGCAATTTTATCATCTACCTCAAAACTCTTCCAGCCCTTACCCATTATCCAATTCCAAAGTCATAAGGCCTTCAACTGATTGGAGGAAAACTACCCATATTATGGAGGGTAATCTATTTTACTTGAAGTCAAGTGATAGTATAATTTTATGTTTTGGAAAAAACTCAAGTCTTCTTCCTGTGTTTCTCCATTATTCTCACTACTACTACACTCACATCTGACACCAGATGTGTGTGAGGTTTCCTTCAGCAAGCACTTTTCTGCAACACCAGACTAGTGTCCTACAATTTAACTCCATTGTGAGACTATTTACCTGGCGAAGGTGTCAGATCCCACAGGTTTAATGAATTTGACCCACAAGGCTGCTCTCACCCCAGTTGTGCTTCTGACCTACTGGCTATAAATGAAGTTCCCATGTGGTTCCCATGAGCCACCCCTCACTCTCAAGTAATTTGCAAGACTAGCTCACAGAATTTAGGAATACACTTACATTTACCAGTTTATTAAAGCATATGGTAGAGGGTAGAGATGAATAGCCCCATGAAGTAATACATAAGGCAATGTCTAGGAGGGTTCCAAGCTCAGGAACTTCTCTTTCTGTGGAATTCAGGTACATCACTCTGCTGGTATAAGGATGTATTTATCAATCTGGAAAGCACTTTTTAGATTTTTATGGAGGCTTTGTCGTGTAGGCCTAATTGATCATTACCTCCATTTCTAGCCTTTCTCCCTTTCCAAGACAATAGAGGTGAGGCTTAAAATTCCTAGCTCCTAATTATGACTTGGTCTTTCCAGGGACCAGCCCTCATCTAGGAGCCATCCAGGAGCCCACCTATAGTTGCTTCATTAGAACAAAGACACTCCAGTCACCCAGGGAATTACAAGGATTATAGGAGCCCTGGATCAAAAACAAAGTAAAAGGGATGCCTGGGTGGCTCAGTGGTTGAGTGTCTGCCTTCAGCTTGGGGTGTGATCCCCAAATCCTGGGATGGAGTCCCACATCAGCCTGCATCTTCCTCTACCTATGTCTCTGCCTTTCTCTCATGAATAAATAAAGTTAAAAAAAAAAAAGGTCAAAGACCAAATATTAGAATAAAAGATATTCCCAGTTCTTTTATCACTTAGGAAATTATAAGAGGCAGGAGCCCTGTGACAGGAACTGGGGGGGCAGAAATCAATAAATACTATTATATCATACCACACCTACAAAATACCTTCATAGCAGCAATCAGATTAGTGATGATTAAATAAATGACTGAATACTGTAGTCTAGCCGTGTGGACACATAAAGTTGGCCATTACACATGATACACAACTTCTGTTATTTATTTTATTTATTTATTAAAGATTTTATTTATACATGGGAGACACACAGAGAGAGAGAGGCAGAGACATAGGCAGAGGGAGAAGCAGGCTCCAGGCAAGGAGCCCAATCCCCAGACTCAATCCCCAGACCCTCGGATCAGACCCTGAGCTGAAGGCAGACACTCAACCGCTGAGCCACCCAGGTGTCCCACAAGTTCTGTTGTTTAAATGTACACATTAAAGCTTTATTGTAAAATGATTCATGTTCAAAATAAGTTTTTGAGAAAAAAACAGAATTTTGTAAGCCACTCATATTGAGGTAAATTTTAAAAATGTTATAAAATTAAAGCTAACGACACAGAATGTATTTACTATTGTGTCTAAAATTGAGGTTATTTGTAACACTACATTCTTTTGTCACCTACACAACTTTGTATCACATTTTAAACTTAATTTACTTTAAACTTAAATTAAATTAAGGCTAAGAATTTTATAAAATGCATTTTGTCCTTAACTTTTATGTTGTTAATGGTCCCAATTTCTGTTTTGCTACTAGAATCATTCCTTTGTTTTAGGATTCGATTCTAGCTAGCTCTAAAGTATTTCAATTATTCTGTTTACAAAATAAACAAAATAAACTCATGAGGGGCTTACATTCCATGACAAACACTGGAAGACTGATGAGTGGTTCTATAATTACTTACTCTACATACATATTCTAACTCTATCCTCTATATCCTATGGGTAAAATAGCATAATATTTTCTGAATCTATAAAATTATAGAAGTTTTAATTTAAAATCAAGCTAGTCAACTAGGAAAACATTTGATAATAGGAAGTTATTCTCTTACTATGGACTCTCATTTCATAGATTTAAAGACACTCTTTTTTACTTAATTCATGTTCATTTGCAAATATAACTTACAAAATAAACAATTTAGCATGACTGAGTTTATGTATGCATTCCAAAGGATAAATATCGTTTGAATCATTTTGTAAGGTGCAAATGAGTGCACAATAAATGGATTTCCTTTTGACCTTGTTACTTTTCTAATTACTGTACCTGAATTGGTCATCCAGGAAGTAAATGATAATCATTTTGCAGGCCAGGTGCCCCCATGCATTACATGAACTGCTTACTGTTTGGCAAGCAAAAGATATGGGATGTGCAGGGAGAGTTTCTAGCAGCATAGCTGGACAGGGACATTAGAGCAGCACTATTGTTGCATTTTAAATGATATAATGAGAAAATAAACGTAAACATAATAAATAAACATAAGGAATCACTAGACCTTGGGATAAATACTCAAGAATTCTCATTATTATTCTGTTCCTTGTGAGTGATTCTGATGATATTATAATGCTTATATCAATATTTTGTTGTTAATAACTTCCATATATTTATGTGGTCTCCTAATCAGAGGAACTAAAACATTCATAAAGAGCAAACATTTATTAAATCCTTTCTAATGTCCTCAAGATGGTGTTAACTCTTATTACAGATATAGAAACAAGGCCTCTGTGTTAAGTGAGAAGGAAATTCATCCTAGTAGTTGTCTAAGTAGTTCCTATGGGAAAAAGAAAACAAAACAAAATGTTTGATTCCTCTGGGAAACCCACTTGACTTAGAATCTTTTTCATTTGGAACAAGTTAACTTACTCCTTTGCCTGTTTCTATACTATAATACGGGAATAGTAATAACATCTATTCTTAAGAAATAATAATGAAATAATTAAGATAATATAAATGAAACATTCTTAATATTGTCTGGCATGAAATACTCGGTAGATATTAGCTTCTAAATGTCAACATTCAGAAAATCTGGTGGCAACCCTCTCGGGTCACTTTCCTCTTCAGGAGCTTTGTAGTATCATTCAATAAGCTCTGCTATCACTCAGTCAACCTTGCTGTGCACCACTCTTCATTTGGTCTACCTCCTCATTCTTTGAAGTGCTGTGACCAAGAACCACAGGCAATAAAAGAAAATAATTCCAGTCACTTGCTGACACTATCCACAATATAAATACATGAATGATTTAAAAACAAATTTGCAAACAGATTGAACCAACCTGTGATATTAACTGATAAATATTAACAAATGGTGTTTCCACTCATGTAGGCATTATGAGCTTCATTTTTGTGACAGGAATATTTCTGCCAATTAATAAAAAATAAGTGTCAGAGTAGAGTGGTGTAGAGAGATGCAAAAGGAATGCATATACCTTTGAACTAATCCTAGCATGAAATTCATGTTAGCCTCAAAGAAGTTGCATGCTCAGATCCACCCTGCAGGATATACAACAAGAGAACAGCTGGTTACCTACAAGGACTAAAACTGACAACCACTGAGCAACACAACTCTGGCAAAAATATAGATAATATGCAAAGGGAACCCTGATTAAAACTCAATTTATAGTTTCAGAATGATTGCAAATACTACTCCATGGAAGGGAAACAAAAGTCTAATTTTCTTAACTAGACTTTCAAAATAATTTCATAATTATGCATTTACTCATTTACTTGATGTATTAATAGGAAGAAAGTGTCATGGATAAAAAAAATAAATATTTATAGATTACCTAACAAATACAAAAATGATTAAAAATAAATCAAATTAGACACATTTTGTCAAAATCTAGAAAGAAATATCACATTTTTGACCCTCAAGATGCTCTGGATTTCCAGATGTTTACCAATTTTTTTGCCTTCTAGCCTTAAAAATAATTGAAATGTCTATAGTTTATCATTCAGTAGATAACTAGCTGCTTTTTTTTTATTACTCAAATTGTTAGGGTGAATCATGTGATAAAATATCTTGTTGACTACTTGCTTTTCTTTTCAGCTGATTGTGTTGGTGCTGTCAAGTCTTCAGTTAGCAAACTATGAAGAAGCAAGAGGACCTCTTTGCAAACTCTAATTCCTAAACAAAGGCCTTGTATAAAAAGAAAGCTCAATGCTCTTCTGTTACTGAGAACATTGGTAGTCAAAACTATTTCCATGATGTCAGTTCAGCTCCATGTAAAGCAAAACATTTAATTAATTACATAAAAAATTTCTTTTCCCATATAGATATCCCTCATTTCAGGACTGAAGGTGTATGGTGAAACTTCACTTTGTGTTTTGCAATCACCAAAAACTTTTGAGTACCCTTTCTACATTTATGGAAAGAATGATCTGTCCCCATGTGTTCTGAAATACACACCAGAAAGTACTTTTAGCCTTCTCTTGTACTAGATCATAAGCACTGTGGCCTGGCTCCTTTTATCAGGCTGATGGGTAAGATTTTGATTTAGAAGTAAGACGAGTTCATTCCAGCAAGGGTAGGGTCAGAGACCTGTCTTTCAACTCAGCAATGACAGAGGCAGAATTGGTGCTATTTGATCCCAGGCCTGATTGCTGCTCTCAATAGCTACAGCAAAAATGTCTTTGGGGTTGCAGTGGAGTATTCTTGGATGGTCAGGGGTAAAGCCTAATCTTATGTCTTCCTGGAGATAAGGTAGACTACATAACATCTTTCAATGTTTCTTTTTCCCTTAAACTAGATCAGATCTTATTGCTTGTAACTAAGTACTGGATAGAGTAAATGGACATGGAGTCATCAAATATATCATTCTCATTGTGCCTGGCAAAATGTAATGTTCAGAGACTGGTTTTATTTCTCCAAGTTTCATAGCCAGGTAGGAATACAGCCTATGTTTTTCAAATGTAAACATTGTGCGCACATGATTTTTTTAAAAATCCAGATTCTTTTAAATATCTGAAAATATGGGTATTTTAGTAAATACTCCAAAGGAAAACAACTATGTGATTCTATTTTGTCTTATCAACATAGTTAAAATTGATCAAAAAATAAATTCTTTTGTGGGATTAGAGTGACAGAGAAAGAAACCCATCACATCTTATGCCAATGAAAGCTCCTCAGATTTTTAATCATTTGTTACAAAAAGAACTGGCTAGATTTGCTTAACTATCAACTCAATAGACAGATAAGGGGCAAAGCAAGGCAGGGAGTGCTATCTACTTTCCATTACTCTCTGGGCCTTTTAAAAACTATTATAGTAAAGCGATATGAAAAAATGTTTCCTTTGGGTCCACAGTTACTACACTTTAAACCTATTATTTCTTTAAAGAGAAATGATAAACTGCAGGAAATTATTTATAGGCTCAGATCGTCCTTCTCTATAATATGTGACTTGCTCCCCTGACCTGAAGGTCGGTTGTCTTGGGTCTTTTTAAAGCTATGGATGAATGAATTTTTGAGCTAAGAATCATATTATGGTAAGCATCTTTCTCCTTGAATACTTTTCATTCAGCTCTCAGCTCTCTAAATCAGGATGTATTAGATTAGAAATGCTTTAGAAATTCTCAAAGGTTATAACTGCATATGTGAAGAAAAATGATCTTAAAGATAGCTAAGGACTAAGCCACATATCAAAACCAACACTTGCACTGCTCTGAGAAGCAAAATGGCTGCCCCCGCACTCTATAGAGCAAGTAATATAACTCACAGGGGAGACACGATTAAAGAAATCACATATATCATGAGCATAGAAGTCCAAAATGTCCTCTTAGGGTTGCTCAGAAGTATATATTGTAGGAATTTATTCTTGAGATTTAAGTCACAAAAGAAATGTAGATTTTTATCTCTTAAATTTATAAAGCATAGTTCATATTTATACATGTGTAATATTCATGCTTATTTATTTCTTTTTAAAAAGTTATTTCCTTTACAAATATTTATCACGGCATGAATGCTCAAATTGCTATGTCAGCAGCAAGGGCGTCTAGGTGAAATGATACAGACAAAGATCTATCACTTATGGATCTTATATCTTAGTGAGAAGGAGAAAAAAATGGAAAGTAATAATTATTCTACTAAATTTTCAGAAAAAGGTAAGAGAGAAATGCACAAAAGGACACCTAAAATAGGCTATTGTATTTAAGAAGAGCTTCAAACCAGATATATTTGAACTAAAGCCTAAGTCATCAGTCAGATTTTGCTAGATGAAGGAATGAGAAAAATGTTTCAGGAAAAAAAGTATATTTAAATTGGACCTGACATTAGCAAATCTTGAAATTCGGTAATCGATTTTGTAACATGCCAAGTCACATGCCTTTTGTCTGCCCTGGTTTATTTCCTATCATTTATTTTATTGTAGTAACTCAATTTACATTTTCCCTTTCAATATTTCTAAAATCCTGTCACTTTTCCCTTCCCATTGCCATTGCTTATAATTAAGACTTTATGATTTCCTGTTGCGATTACTGCATTAACCTTTCTTTTTTTTGTTTTTTTAATTTATTTATGATAGTCACACAGAAAGAGAGAGAGAGGCAGAGACACAGGTGGAGGGAGGCAGGCTCCATGCACCAGGTGGGATTTGATCTCGGGTCTCCAGGATCACACCCTGGGCCAAAGGCAGGCGCTGAACCGCTGTGCCACCCAGGGATCCCTGCATTAACCTTTCTAATTGTTCTCGCTGATCTGGGCTGTCTGTTCCCAGTTCCCCACTCTCTTCATCCTAGACTTAGCTCTCACACTGAAGCTAGTGACAATATTTTTAAAATTTATGTAATCAATATCCTCCATTACTTAAAAATCTCTTATTGTCAATCTATTAAAAGTATTTGGTTAGAATTTGAAGACCATAATACAAAGCTCTTGGCCATGTTTTGTGACCACCAAAAAGCTTTGAACACCTTTTCTCCATTTGAGAAATTAGCAAGGCTCTTTATGATGTGGTCTTTCCTGCCTTCTTACCCAGTACCATCTTATAAACTCCCTCTTTGTTCCAACAATAAAAAAACAATTTTAGTAATCCCTTAAAATGCTGTGCTTTGCTTAGAGGGTTTCCTATGGACTACATTTCCTTGTATCCATCCTCATCCCATCTCTTCCTGAAAAAAGTTTATGTGCCTGTTTATATATAGTTGCTATTTACTCCACTAATTATGGATATATTTATTTGCCCTGTCTCTGTACTATACCTTGATCCTGCTCATTTCATCCTTTTTCATAGTATTTATATATGTCTCTGCCAGTTCAAACTGTGTTCATTGAGCACAGAACCATTCTCAATACTTGTATCCTACGTGGAGAATTCTATAGAAGTGTGGGCACTCAATAAATAATGGTAAAATGAATGACTTTAATATTTCACATTGTCTCAATTATTTTCTAAAACTAAGACTATGAATTCTAAAGACAATATTTCAAATTTTCAATGATAATGTTTTCTGTTTTGATTATCATAATTATTTATAATTAAAAAGGATACATATCATAAATATATATATTTTATTCTTATAGTAATTTTTAATGATGTCACCAAACATATGCACACTTTCCCAATAAGTATGAGTTTCTTTTTAATGTGTGTATTGGACTTTTGAAATATCATTTGAAACAAACTAAAATGCATTGGATACTGTTCACAAATATGATTCAAGCATATCAGTTTATAGACCATGCTCAGCATGTACACAACTAAATTGTTAAATAATTTATACCAGCAGCTAGGTGGTGAAAATAACTGGGAAATGAAGACTGTTTTCCCATTCAGATTGCATCTACTGTGGCAGAGAAAAGAACTGTTGATGCAAGGATCTGGTAATATTTCCTTTTCCACTTATAATTCCTTCCCTCCACCCCCCACATTTTTCTATTCCTTTCTTAGTTCTTGCTTCTAAATGCAAGAAAAATTCATCCTCAAAACAGTAGCTAAGGCTTTTATAATCTTAGAAATGCTTTGTAATATATAAAACAAAGTCCTACATATGTATCTATAAATCTATATTATATATGTATATACATGTACACACGAAAATATATATATTTCATGAAACAAGAAGGTATCTCACTAATAATTTGCTCAAACTCTTTAGTTACAGTACTTTTGTCACAAATCATATCATCGGTATTTGTTCATTGAATTTCCTAGGCTTATAGACACTGTTCCAACTAAATTAGAACTATCTATTTCTAATACCTGTTTGAAGGATTCTGATCCTACTTAGCCGATTCCCAAGCTCTGTTCAGAAAATACTTATCCACTTGATATTCAGAAAACCTTCTCTGGGGAAGTTAGTCTGTCTTCAGTTCGTAGGGTAATGTGAAGGGCACTAAAGAAAATACTCTGGGGAAAAGTAAAAAAAATAAATCGTAGATTTCTTTTACCATTTCTTTTACCATTGTGCTTTTAAGCACAATGGAGTAATAGGGTCTAAACTTAAACTCAGTCTACTGAAAAACAAACAAAAGCTTCAGAACAAATATATAAAACAATGCTTTTTTTGTTTTTGTTTTTTTTAAGTTTTCAGACATTGGATAGCAGGTAGTACGGGTCTGTGATCCTCAAGAGAAGGCAAATGAGTTAGAAAGGTCCTATAACCTCATTGGATGTCTGTCTACAGACACATTTTGGATCCCAGGCCAGAGAGGGCAACCCTAAACAAAGCCTAGCAGTCTCTTTAGTTAAAATGTCAGAGATGAAAGTTCAATAAGGCTGAAGTGTCTGAATGTTGAAAGAGAAGTTCTGGAAAAAAGGGAACTGCACAGAAAATGAGCTTCAGATATTTGCACATACATCTTGTGTGTTCTTGTTGAGCATTAAGCTCTGTGTCTGTAAGATGAAACTCCATGAGGCCAGACAAAAATGATGGAGAACTCTAAGATGAACAATTTTTCAGATGTCATAGAGAGCATGGAGACATCCAAGATGATCATCCAAGATCCAATATCCAAAACCAACTCAATTTCTGACTTCTCTCCTTTGTCTATCCCTGTTTCTCTCATGGTCTGATAAAACATGGCAAAGTGCTTATTTGACATTTCCACTTGAATGTATAACAAACTCAAACTTGGGAATACAACAAACTCATGATCTATACTTCTGCTCTCAAATTTCTCCTTCTCTTCTCAGTTAAAGGTAATTTTATCTTTCAGTTTTTCAGACCTAGAAACACGATTCTTAGCTCCTTCTTTTCCTTTTTTCTTCCATAGCTCACATGCTCTCTATTAGCAAATCCTCTAGGTTCTAGTTTTAAGATAGTTCCAAACGCCAATTCATTTCCATCATCTCCATTCTTCCTACCCTGGCTCAAGCACAGTAATCCCTTCATTATTCTCATAGACTCCTGAATGGTCTCCCTTCTTCCACTTTTGATCTCATAAAGCCTACTCTCCAGGAAGCAAGTAGTAAGATCCTATTAAATTGTCAGTCAGAACATGTCACTCCTCTGCCCAAAATCAGTCAATAGCTTCCATTTCATTCAGTGTAAAACCTGAATTTCTGACCGTGGCTCACAAAGCCTTTCAGTATTATATTCCCTGTGAAGTCTGTGATCTTATACCCTAATACTCTCCCCTTTGCTCATGCTGTACAAGCCTCACAGGCTCTTGGACCTGTTAGTATTTCTTGAATGTATTAAACATACTCTCACCTCAGAATTTTACTTGTTATTCTCTGTGTCTGGAAATTTTTCCTTCAATATCTGCCTTTTCAATTATTTACCTTTTGAGTTCTCTCCGAAATTTTATCAGTGATGCTTTTTATGACCTTCTATAAAATAATCTCCAATCTCAGATGCTTTCTAATGATCTCATTATTATGTATTTTCTTTATACTTTTTAAAAATATATATAGTCATAATTGTACTAGGATATAATCTTGAAAATAAAGAGTTTGTTTGCTGCTATAAACAGAGTATCTAGGAAAATATCCATCATACATTTGGTGCTTTATAATTAGTGAATGAAGTCTCCACATATGATGTGAACAATATATCTACATTTGTTTATCTAATTGCTTGACTCCAAACTTTATTATTAAATCTACTTAAAATTCCTAACCCTATGGGAGAATATAGGAAGAAAAGATACTAGATACTTTTGATTTCTATTCCTCTCTTACTTTTGTTTCTTCTGTATCTCCTTTCATGAAAGTGTTGCTAATTCCAGGATGTTTATTTTTTTCTTCCAATCAGCAAACTCTGTGGTATGTTCTATATTGTATTGAGCCATGAACTTGATGATAAAATCTTCCAGCTAAGTATACACATTTCCTCATGCCTTTATACAAGTTGCAATGTTTATATAGTCTGAATACAAAGACAATGATATCAATATAATCAGTGGAATTTGGTTAAAAAGGGAACAATAATTTAATTAAAAAAGGAACAAAACTTTTGTTGGCTCATTTTTCATTCCTCCATTCATTAAATATTGACTGAGCTCTCCTGTGTGTTAGACCCTATGTGGGGTACTGGGATACAACATAAAATGAAACCTAGAGTTTCATGAAGATGAAGGATTTTAGATCAATAAATACAGAAAGATAAATTAAGTAATTATGCAGAAAAATGCAGAGGGTCCTATGGAAATATAGAGGATCCCTTGTGACATGGAATAAATGCAGAATATGAGACACACTCTCACATGTGTGACAAAGGCACAGGTAAATGTGGCAACATGATTTGGTACATGACAAAGATGGGAAAGTTAAAGCTGATTTCAAAATAAAATTTCTTCACAACTTGTGATCAAGAAATCTATCAATGGAACAGCCAAAACAGCAGTGTTGTCAAATTACATAAAAGAGCTCTAACTGAAATTTATATTTTTATAAGTAATCACAGGAAATACAACTTATAGTCAATTATGTTAACACATTTTTTCCCGCTAGAAAATATACTACAAAAGTATTTTGAAGGTTCAGTATCAAGTAGATAGTTTGTCAGTGTTTTTACACCACACAGAATAAATCTTATCTTTGCCAGACAAGAATAAATGTGCTAGTTCTTTTGTATTTTGACTTTTAAGTTTGTGCCAGAAGTGCCACTGAAATTATCTTCTGACTAGAGGAGATAAAATAAACTCTCCAAAGAGCTGAGCCTGTCAAAGTACATGAAAAAAACATCTCTCTCGGATGCTCAAATAATGGATGCTGCATACATAAGTAAAATTCAAGAGAAACTTCAGTTCTTCTCACATTTAAATTAAGTTTTCTTGTTCAAGCCTATGCTGGATTTCAGCATCTTTACTTAGTCACCCTAGACAGAAAAATGTATTTGGATCTATAAATATTAGAGTTTTCATTGATGTGACACTGAATTTCTTTTCACCATAATGAGGTAGAAAAGAAATGAATGAAGAATACTCAGGACTTGGTTGCTAAGGAAACGAGCAATATCTTATCCTCATGATTAGACATTGAAGTAACTGATTTTCATTTTCTTTTTCTTTATTTCTTTTTCTTTTTTTTTAATTTTTATTTATTTATGATAGTCACACAGAGAGAGAGAGAGAGAGAGGCAGAGACACAGGCAGAGGAAGAAGCAGGCTCCATGAACCGGGACCCTGACGTGGGATTCGATCCCGGGTCTCCAGGATCACGCCCCCGGCCAAAGGCAGGCGCTAAACCACTGCACCACCCAGGGATCCCTTCTCTTTTCTTTTTTAGTGCAGAGGAATGTATCCTGATTTTTTTAACTTCTAAACTAATAATCTACAGTGTTTTCCTTTCATATTCAATTCCATTTGTTTTATCCCAAGAGTCTCTCAATTACTATCAGTTACAGACTAAACCAACTTGAAACCCTTTTGTTAGTCAATTGTATGAAAAATAAAAACTCTGGATTGTCATCTAACCCCAAAGTTGATCTGAAAACTTCTGTTTTAAGAGATGACATGAAAATCTTTGGCTTCAAAAGGAATAATTTCTGCTTATTGTAGCTAATCAGTGTGTTTTTATATGTAGGCCTGCACATGGGTGTGTACAGTGTATGTGGTAAGGTGCATTTCTGGAAATATGCACTTTTACAAAGAATTAAACTGACATGTCAGTAATTTCCAGATTTCTGAGTACCAATATGAAAAATCTCCAAAACTCTGTTATTAAAGCATTACTACCAGAAAACTGGCAGAAGGGACCTCATATGCATAGAATAATCTAGTACTGCCTTTTTAAAATAAATATTAATGTAAAATAGTTTATGTCAGTTAAATTTTTCATACATTAAATATTTGGTATTTAGTCTTTGAAATGTGGGAACATCAATGGTACAGACTCTTGGAGGCTGAAAATCTCATCAACAAATTTGAAAACTTTTTTTTTCCTCCATAAATATTACTCTGTGGATTCAGCACATCTTCCTGCACAAAAAAAAAAAAAAAAAAAAAAGCAAGTTCACTTGTTCTTATCTAGTATTTTTTCCCTATAAGGTCATACATCTTCAAACTCATCCTAGGATATGTACTACAAAATTTATTTGGTTATAGATTTCTATGTGAATCTGGACACGTTTAGAATATTTTTCAAGCATAAACAAACTTCTAGTTAATGTATTCTTTATTTACTGCCTACAAATGTAATACGCACTTTGGTTAGAATAATGGTAAATGACTTAAAAGTGGAATAAAGGATAAAGTTGTATCTTCATGTTATTCATTCTTTTTATTTTAGATTAAATTTTTCATAGTAGTAATGCATATGAAAGGGACTAAATAATATGACTTCAAAAAGCTCTCTTTCTCATTCCCCCTGCTCCATCTTTAACCCTACTTCCAAGAAACAAACTCGTATTAGCTTCTTCTTTTAGTTGGAATGCGACCAGCTCTAGTTGGGCTGAATCTACAACTCATTTCAATATTTGTTTAAGTGTGAGAGTTGGTACTGTCAGCTGTGTAGTGGATAAAAGAGAATGAGTAGTTCCTTATCTTGGTGACAATAATAATTGGCCAGTCTGGAAACTTCAGACCTATTCAAAATCCCACTCTTACCAAACCTCATGTCCAGTCCTCCACTGAATTACACCTTATTCAAATTCATTCTTTTTTTTTTTTATTCCTATGACCAATGTCAGAGATGAAAACTCATGTTCTCTCCCTTAGATTACTGCAATAGTCAACTGTTTTTCATCATGCTAGTCCCTTAGCTAATCTACTGCCAGGACAGGACAGACTGTGGTTCAGTCTTTGGTAAAAAGGAGAAATATTATTTGTTCAAATAAGCGTAAATGTGGGCAGCCTGGGTGGCTCAGTGGTTTAGTGCTGCCTTTGGCCCAGGGCGTGATCCTGGGGTCCCGGGATTGAGTCCCGCATCGGGCTCCCTGCATGGAGCCTGCTTCTCCCTCTGCCTGTGTTTTTGCTTCTCTCTCTCTCTCTGTGTCTCTCATGAATAGATAAATAAAATATTTTAAAAAACAAATAAACATAAATGTATTAAAATGATCTTAATTCAACACTTTCCGTTTTCCTAGCAAGCTTTCTTGGCATCTTTAAAACTTGAAATATGTATGCAACATCTTCCCTTCGTCTTTAAACAAATAATACTTTTCCATCTTCTATATGTGTGTGTATATATATAATTCCATTCAATAAGGGATTTCTTTACCAAAGAGTTGGTGAGGGGTGGAATGCAATCTCCCAAATAATGTCTTCTCCCAAGCTGACACGTCCATATACATATTGTTTCTCACCTCTCCACCTTCATCTTTTCCAATTTGCTACATTATATTCTCACCACTTAAAGTTTTAGTTTTTAATAAAAGTTTAGTTTTATTAATAAAGTTAATTAATTTTACACAATTATCTCATGCCTGAAAGCCTTTATTTATTGTTGTAAATATAATAAAAATAAAGAGGGGAAAAGAGGGAGATTGGAGGTGAAGGAAAGAGATTGTTATGGTTATGTCAAATTTACAGTAGGGGTTTTTATAACATAAATCTTAATAGCCCATTTTCTAACCACGTCATCTTGAACTCAGCTTGTGATCGTTGCATTCCTAGAATGCAATCCATCAATGCTAAGCCAACTCTGGAAAGGAAAAGCAAAGAGCCCATTGACAGATCCAGTAAAATAGTCCCATTTTCATAATGACTGTCCATCTCTTCTCCAGCATGGATTAATATTTACCCAGTAGATCATACTGTCACCACACTACTGAATGGACGAAAGGAAAGAGAGGAAATCAATTGGATGCGGCACTTATTATTGTTGAGTGTGACAGGGTCTCAAAGACTTCAGACTAGATAAAGCCGGCTATCACCAGAGGAAAGACTGACACTGACAAGGCACCTGAAGCAGGTGTTGGGGTGACTTCCCTGGGTTCCAATGGCAGATTGGGGAAGACACAGGGTAAAAGATGCCTGCAGCTGCCCCTGAAACTTTCTGGTGCTATAGACCAGAAGCAGTAATGTGGTTGGAATATGGATTTAACAGAGCTGAATCACAGCTCACACGTGGCTCAAGTCCAAGAGTCAGGAATAGACTGTAGTCCAGAATTCTGTGGTCCAGAATTTGATTCTGACTTGCCTGAGAGTCACTCCAAATCACCAGGACAATGTCATCCCAGTGATCCATTGTCATGCAAACCCACAGAAAAAGTACCTTACTGACCACACTGGTCATACTGACTTAAGTCTCAGAACTGCTTGATATATATGTATATATTAGTGAGCTGTGGCTTGGGAAAGAGGCCAGGGAATATCCTCCTTGGGGCCCAAGGCAAATGGATCTAGTCTTAGTCATGGCTGAGTCATCCTGTCCAGGGCCCAGCTTCCTATGCACTAGAAGTAGACAGAAATTTTAAGACAGGAATCTCAAAAGGATGATATTCTAAGCAACATACCCAGGTACTGTTTGGGGTTCATTTGGGCATTTTGGTTGAAAGTTTATGACTTTTTATTGTTATCAAATTAAAAAGAATATCAATTGTTTATTTTCCTCTCTTCTTTTGGTTGTTCTTTCTGAAATCCCTATTTGATTTGGAGAGCTAGAATAATTCTCTTTTCCCTCTCTCCTCTATTAGCATGTCTGAACTTCTTGCAGAAGTTGGAGAATTTCAAGGAATCTTTAAAAAACTTTTGTTAGAATATATTGGTATTTCAGTCTACAATTTTTTCACCTTTACTGTTTTGCTTGTTAAATGAGGAATTTGATGATGTCTATTCTCCTTCTCTATGGACTATTTGGGCTTTAGTACCATCTTCCATTTCCTTTATCTGCATTCTAGCTCTAATGACCATCAAAAATTATTTTTCCTCAGATGCTATTAGTTATACAAACTTAACAAATATTTAACTAATCTGAATGGTTTTAGAATGCCTTATGTTCTCTTTATAGTTATTAGTTTTGATTAACTATTTCTTTAATTGTAATACATTTTGAAGAAGAATATGAATGGCATTTTCAGTGGGGAACACAGTATATAAATGGCTTTTTTCCATATAGTGATTATTTGTTCTTTTGTTTGTTTGTTTGTCATCAATGCCACATAATGATGGCTTTTTAACAGCAGTGTAATTTCCTCCTGGGTAAATTACTTCTTCCCCACTGGAGGCTAGCTGCTAGAATATAATTAATTATGTGACCTATCCTTCTCTAGCCAAAAAATAGGTGTGCAGTGCAAATTTGGCTTGTTAAAAATTTATCTCTTATTTTTTACCTTTAAATAAAAAAATATTGAGGTATAATATACTTCTAGAAATGTATATAAATCTTTAGTGTACAGTTCCGTGTATTTACACAAAATCAATGCATTCATGTCATGTCATACATAGTTGGAAGAGTAAAGGAGAGAAAAACCCTAGTCTCACATATTGTTGTATTTTTTCTAAGATGTGTTAACAATATATTTTTTAAAGATGAATTAAATAATGCACTTAATTCTAACTTCAATCCTCTGAATTCGTCATCCAATGATAGACCTTATTTTAATTTGTAAAATATTATCAGTTGAGTTAGTGTTTTCTGTAGTCTTCAACCGGAATGTTTTCATTGTTTCTTTTTTTTTTTTTAAGGTTTTATTTATTTATTCATGAGAGACACACAGAGATAGAGAGGCAGAGACACAGGCAGAGGGAGAAGCAGGCTCCACGCAGGGAGCCCGATGTGGGACTCGTTCCCAGGACTCCGATATCACGCCCTGAGCTGAAGGCAGATGCTCAACCGCTGAACTACCTAGGTGTCCCTCATGGCTTCTAATTTTAATTATTCTGAAATACTACCTTCACGTATATCAGATTTCCTTTGGTCAGCCTTCCAGCTCTTAGGAGGATGTAGACTGCCAAAAGCGACCCCAAGCAAAATGCATCCCATGATCTACTTCCCAAATGATAACACAACTCTTTGAGGAGAGGAGTAGACTAATTACCTTGTTTCAAGCTACACTGAACCTCTTGAGATTTCTGCTGAGACAGTAGGACCAATAGAAGAATCTTGTGCTCTACAGATACCAAATGCTAAATCTCACTTCACACACTATTATGGTAACTTTTCTTTTCTTTTCTTAAGATTTTTTATTTACTTATCAGAGACACAGAGAGAAAGTAGAGAGAGACAGAGAGAGATAGAAAGAGACAGAGACACAGGCAGAGGGAGAAGCAGGCTCCATGCAGGGAGCCCGAGGTGGGACTCGATCCGGGGTCTCCAGGATCATGCCTGGGCCGAAGGCCTCGCTAAACCGCTGAGCCACCAGGGCTGCCCATGGTAACTTTCTTGAGAGCAATCTAAGATACTGGATGTCATCTCCCTGAAGATCTTTGAGGCTACAGATAAGAATCCTCAATCTTGCAATTGTCATTTTACTTTTGTAATGTTTGACCATTGCTCACGGACATTGGCTCATTGTGAAATACAACTGTTTTATCACTGATAATGAGGATTCCTCTTAGTCCAAGAGCCTGACCTACTCCAAGAAATCCTTCATGAACCTTAATGTCACCTGTGTATTTTGCCCTTCAGCAAACGAGCTAGCTTTTCTAGTTACATACTCACTGAAATATCATCTTAGTTCTGACCAGCTTTCTAAAATTCACTCCTTTGCTTTAGGAATATTATTTTTACTTTCCTCAGAAGGAAGACTTTTTTAGGAATGCCTCATATACATTTTCTAGTCACTGTCACCTAAGAACTGTGTCAATTTTTTAAAGCAGTGTTACTGAAGGTTCCTATACTTGTGTTCTGCCTATTTTCTAACACTAGACTTAACAACCCTGCGTTTGAGCTCCTATCTTTGGTTATAAGACAAGAAATTTGAATTTCATTTAATGGCATACATATAAATGCAGTTAAACTGTTCCTTTCTGAGGATGAGAATGCAAATTAGGACAACTTATAGTGACTGGCAAAAATCTAGGCAGAAACTACTGTACTTTTCTTAGTCTTCTTTATAATAATATAAGCTTATATTTTAAAAGTTAAGTTTTTGACATTATTAACATAATTAGTATTTTCATATTATTATCATTTTATCAAAGAAATATCTGTATGTTAAAAATTCAAGCATAATTAAGTTGGGATGACTTCTCCAGTCCCTAAACCAAGCCTCTTTTCCAATTTTCCTCTTAAGAGACAACCACTTTCAAGATTTTAAGTCTTTCTTTTGTGATTTACCTAAAGATTTTTAAGTAACATTCATATATCTGTTTTTGTGGTTTTTTTTTTTTTTTTTCAGTTTTAGATGTTAAGTATTGACTTAATCTCTTTGGAAAAAGAACATTCTGTTCTCTTACATTTCTCCCTTGTCTCCCTGCCCGCCCCTATGAATGGTTAGGTGTAACACTTTTTCTTGTCATCATCCCAGTATAGTTTTTATTTGTTTGCTTGTTTGTTAAATTAATATTATGTTTATACTGTTACAAACTCAAAGTGAATATGGCCGAACTATGTGTTGTACTATGATTACATTTACTGTCATATTTTTTGTTTTCCCTGAAATTAATAGTAATCTATTTTGTGTACTTAAAGCTTAATTTCCTTTATATCTGCCATCATATTCTCTATGGTTCATTTATCTTCATATTCTACAAGAAAATAGAGGAAAATCAAAGACATCACATATTCCATCAACTTCATTTGTATTTCTGTTTAGAATTACATTTCCAGAAGTCCTTTTTCATCCTGCTTCAATCTAGGCTGGTTTCCTCTAACCCAGCTGCACCTGGTCTTCCAGGGAATTTACTAATCTAATTCCTGGGAATCCCTATTCAATTCAGCTCTTTCTTTCCTAATTCCGTGTCTTTTTTCTTCAGCTCAGTGCCTCAATTTGGTGGCTATTTATATCCCTTGGCTATTAGCAATTTTGTTATTAATTCTTAATATGTTCCTTCAAGCCTTCTCTTTTATTTTTTCTTTTGGATGTTGAAATTCCAAAATGAATAATATGGTCATTTCCCTTATTTTTTCTTTTACATTGGTATTCATACTTACTGGATTAGTTTCCTGGAATACAAATTCTCTTGAATGTTAAATTTCCATCATCTTTTTTCTAATTTCCAAATAATTCTATTCTCCCTCTTTACCACAAATATTCTTTCTTTTTTGTCTATTAGTTTTGTCCAGAATGCAGCCTCTTTTTTTTCACAGATTCAATGACTACCCTCTTTTTGATATCATTATTCTCAGATATTTTCAACAGCAAAGTACTGAAAATCTAATTAAAAACTCTGTCTTTATGTTCAGGCTTATCTACTGCTGAACTACACTTAACTAGATCAGTTGAAAATCTAATGGCCCCACTGCAGTAGATGGGGTAAGAAAGTAATATCAGTATCTCTAAATCTTTTAGGTTGGTCAATTTCAACACAGGAATCATTCAATCTCCTGCCCAGGAGGTATAAATGTGGACTACAAGTACTCTACAACAATTGCTAGAGATTATAAGGCCTTAAAAATTATTACCTGTACTTGTATATATTCTTTTAGATTTTAGTTGTGGTACCTATTCTCTGCCCTCAGGCATGAATTTTATTTTATTTGTTTTGTTTTGTTTGTTTGTTTTGCCTCAAGACTAGAGAATGCCAGTTTCAATCTATAGGCTATAGGCTTGGGATAGGAATAGGCTCAGAGCTGAGAAAGAAATCAGGAAATTTAATTTGTAGCCAAGAGGATTTCTAGTACCTTCATTTCCTGAGCTTTTTCAACTTGCTTTCTTTTTTACTCCAACACCCTTACCACTCAGGTTTTACTTACAACTTTTTCTGGTCACTTAGCTGCTGGTAGTTCATCAGTGTTCCAGCTACCAAAATTTCAATGATACTCCTTGTAGACTGTTGTCACTTTTTCTATTCTCTTTGTCCTGGTGGAATCTTATTTTTGTTGGAGAATTTGGTGGGGTTCATATTTTTAGTGATATTTTAGTGGAGATTAAGGAGGCATTGTAAATAAATGCATGTGTTCTGCCTGTATATTTAATTTTCATTTTATAATGAGAAAATTAACCATTAGGTATAAAAACTGACCTGCTCAACACCTTACAAATTTGGGCTGAGATTCAGGTTTGCATTTCATTTATCCTATATTTTTTTCAATTAAAAACAATTATTTGTTTATGAGAACTTTATAAATTATTTTATTTTATTTATTTTATTTTGTTTTGTATAAATTATTTTAATTAACAGTGCACACAAGATATGGCCCAAACCTAGTCTCTGTCTCTTGCAAACCACTGTGACCTGAAAAACATTGGCTAGGATTACTGTGTTACTATTCCATGTTGCCCTCTTCATAAATGATACATCCCAGAGTTGTATAATATGAATCCATGACCTATATGTAGCTAAAGAACCATAAAGCCAGATTAAAATTACTGTGTCCTTTTGTCACGCTTAAGATTATTTCTCTCCCCATCAGTGTTGCTTCAGATCAACTCTGGGCCCATTCTGGGAATCATGCCAATAGTGAGTTCCCAATAAGCAAGTTTAATTCCAGAATCCAAGAATTTTTGTGTGGAGCTTAAAGTGGGAAAATGCTGCCAGTGGGAATTTGTCATAAACCTACTGCCTTCATGGTAGACAATATATATCATGATAGATCCCTGCTTTCCTGATTATTTTAATCTCCGTGTTCTATCCTTAAGGAAAAAAAAAATCCCAAGTTTTTAGAAAAAATTCCTTTCCATTTACATGTAAGTTATTTGTATTTGTCCTTCAAAAGTGAATTTTACATAATACTCCATGATGGTTTGTTCATTTTAGAGTGTGTTAATGGAGGCCAGAGACAAAGGAAATGAACTGTGTAAAGAAGTTTAAAAATTACCCTTTTATTTATTTATTTGTAAAGATTGTATTTATGTATTCATGAGACACACAGAGAGAGAGGCAGAGACACATGCAGAGGGAGAAGCAGGCTCCATGCAGGACTCGATCCCAGGTTTCCAGGATCATGCACTGGGCCGAAGGAGGCACTAAACCACTGAGGCATCCAGGTTGCCCAAAAATTACCTTTTTAGGAAATTAGGTAATTTTAAAACATTCCATTTAAATAAGTGGTTGGGCTTCTGTAAGTAAAAGTAAGACGTAAAGATGATGGTGAGATGAGCTGGATATATTTCAATAATCAGAATGGAGGAACAGTGTTGACCTAATCCTCAAGTTGGATTTACTAGGGGAGAACCTGAAACAAGGATTTTTGTTCACATGTCTTACCTATGGAGTGTCTAAGCACTGAGCAACACCAGTTTTAGATAAGGAAAGTACAATGAGCAACAATGTCATCTCAGGAGCCCAATATTACCTTATTTATTGTTCTACTTGGAACAGGAACCAATCTCTTATATTCCTGTACAAAGCAAGTCTACAACAAAGTTGAAAATGGAGTTGGGAGGGCTGTAGTTTTCTGGGCAATTCCTTTATAAGAGACAATGCTTTTTGGCCAAGGGCAATTTTCCTTAAAAGGAGAAGCTGTGAGTTGGTATAAGGCAATTCTCACAGCAATGAGATGGAGAGAGGGACCAAGGACGGATCGCAATCATTACACTTGCCATGTAGGATATGTGCTACACCTCAGGGTTTTAGCATAATGCCATGAGTGTATTGTGATAATATCTTATACTTACTGGGGTAGAGTTACTCTGTATAAGTAGACCCCAGATATCAGCTATATACATATTATGAATTATATACATTTTAGAGATTATAGAATTACACTTATTCCCCTGGTAACTTTCTAGCAAAACCAAAGCACTAGTAGGAAAAAAGCACTGGGCTCTGCCTATTTAAAAAGAATCAAAGAGTGGCAAGAAAAAAAAAAAGAAACAATGAAAGAACAGAAGGAAGGAAGGAAAGAGAGGAAGGAAGGGGAGCAAAGACCTGCAAGACTGTCACCAAAGAAATAAGATTCTGTTAGCGTGATTACAAATTCATATAGTATATGTATATTCATATAGGTAATCTCTTCTGTTCAAGTATCATCTTTCTAATCATGTTTATTGAACCCATACTGGGACAGCAATGATCATTCAAATTTGGGCTGCTATCCTTGGGGAAAATCCTCATTCTCTTGTTATTTTAGAGATGATAAAAGATTTCAAAGTTGAAAATAAAAGGGCAACTTTGAAATTCCTCAAAAAATGTTGGAAATCTAAATTCATTTTATTACCTATTCTGTGTACAGTTACGTAACACGGTGGGGAAGACTGTGGAGGTGAATCCCAAACTACTACCACTTTATTTCATAGTTGATGAAAGCTTTTGTCTAGGCAGTGCTAAGTTTCTGGTCAGAGAATTTCATGTACTTAGTAAAGTATAAATGAATCAGAAATGAGGACTAGAGAACATATAACAGATACTTTTAGTGGAGTTAGCATATATTTTCTCCAATTGAAAACCAAATTAGTTACCATTTTAAGGAAGCCATCCATCATCATGATGAATGTGCATTTGAAGAAAGTGAAATGTCAGAAGGTGCGTTTTCAATCAGATTGTATCCTAGTTCAATTTAAAAATATTTAAAACTTCACTTTGTAAATTAAATATAAGTGCTGATATGTTCTCCTTGTAAAATTCAGAACCCTTTCCTCTTCCTTCAAAGCAAATTGATGCATGACTGATCAAAGTTGTTGAGAAGATAGAAAGGTTATATAAGAATAACTATGGGCAATAAGCCCTATCTTAATTTTTTTCTGACCTAGAAATTACAAATATTCCTTAGAGTATGCAATGCTAGTTACAGTAACTTTACAGAGTATTCAAAAGAAGTTACTTAGTTTAAAAATTGCCAGTGGAAATATTACTGAAACTTCTTCGATCTAAAGTTATAGTGATATATTAAGATGAAAATGCAAATGAACATTTGAAAGCTATACAAAGTATATTGGATGTATAATATTTTAAATATGAAGTAATTGATAATTATATACATTTTAGTAGTGGTAACTAACATTTATTGCATACGAAGCACTCTTATAAACCCTTTAGATGCTTATATTATTTACTCATAAGAATTCTAAGTGGGAGGTACTATTATTATTGTGATATCACAAATAAGTAAATTAAGAGACAGAGAAACTAGTGAATTCACACCTAGAAGTCTAAATACAGATACATTACCACCAACCATAATGCTTCCGCAATATGTATTTCCATTTTGTAATAAGTATTAATTTAATCATAACCTAAATGTTTATTTTGAACTGTTTTAAGAATATGCATTCTTTTTATTTCATATGGTGCTTTTAGAAGTACATTTTTAAAAGTGATCTTCAAGTTCACAGTTTAGTATATTACTTCTAGTGAATGGTAAGATAATCTCTAGGAGAAAGGATCAGATAGCTGCATGACCTTAACATCTAACAGTAAGAGATGAATTAGCTTGGTGGATGGAGTGATTGATAATGACCACTAAGGATGGCAATGGCCAAAGATAAACATAGTCTACATCATAATTAGGTGTTAATTCTGGTCAAACACAAGTACTGACCTCACACACATCAATTACCTTCCTGTGGTAAAGATAATTTGTCCACTCTATCACAGTTCAAGCTTCTGTAAAATTTTCTTTGTAATAACCTAAGCAAATGTCAGGTAAAGTAGAGATTTAAGAAGTTCATGAGAAAAAAAAATAATAAAAGGACTAGGTAGTTCTAATTGAGCACTAATTCAGTATGAAACCACGCTGCAATGTAGCTGCTAAATGTGGCGTGAAACTGCCCTGGGAAACACATACAGTTAAGTGTGAACAATGGCGAAGTTAGGCAGACTCTAAAATATTATATTCAAGTCTTGGAATTGTATTTTACAAAGATAAGAGAAATGTGGAAACTATGCTGGTGAAAGATCCAGAAATATTCTCTGGAGGAGAGCATATATTCAGCTACATAGGATTTGAAAGATTTTACTGAACAATTTTAACATCCCAAGTCAAGTGCTTTTTTAAAACATTCCTGTCTAATCTTTATGATGATTTTTTGAGGTGGATCTTATTTCCTTGTTCACAAGCATGAATATGATTTCTCATTTTACTGATGATAAAACTGGGTTTCAAATAAGTGAAATAATTTGTACAGAAATAGTAAGAGTGGTAAAGATAATGACAATGGTAATTATAGTATCAGCTATAATTTGTCACTGAATAGTAAGTGAGGTATTCTTTGATTGCTTTACTTATTTTATCTATTTATAAAGATTTTATTTATTTATTTTAGAGAGAGAGAGAGAGTGAGAGAAAGCACACAAGGGTGGCAGAGGTGTAGAGGGAGAGGGAGAGAGAGAGAGAATCTCAAACCAACTCCATGCTAAACATGGAGCCCCAAGTGGGACTTGATCCCATGACCCTGAAATCAGAACCTGAGTCAAAATCAAGAGTTGAATGCTTGACTGTCTAAGCCATCCAGGTGCCCTTGCTTTACCATAATTCTCAGAGAAAGTCACCAACGAATGCTGGAGTCTGAACATCAAACTGTGTTATTTAACAGTAAAATTTATGGCCACTTATGTACGTTTATAAAAAGATACTTGGCCTGGTAAGAAGTAGGGTTCTGTGGCTATCTGTTATTTAATCCAAGACTTGTTACTTTCTCTGTTTGGGCTGTGTTTTTTTTTGTTTTTTGTTTTTTGTTTTTTGTTTTTTTTCTGCTCAGTGCAGATAATGGCTATGTCATAAAGGTATTGTAAAAATTATTTTTCTTCTTTATGCCTCTACCTTTCTCTCATGATAATTCTATGTGTTCTTGTTTAGTATGGCATTTTTTCTAAATTTGTTTCTGTGGTCTCTACAAATTCTCTTTATATTTCACTATATTGTTCTAATAGCTTATTATTAATATTTTGTTTCATAAACCTCAGTGATTTGTAATTTCCTTCAGAATGTGAAATTTGTACAGGCTTTCACTTCTGTTTTCTGTTTATCTTTTAAAACTTCTCTTTTCAAACATGCTATGCATATTTTTTCATATTAATTTCCCAAACTTTGTATAAAGACTACCTTTATTTCTATTTATTTAATCTAATGGGTCTTTATTGCTTGTGCTAGCTATTTCCTTTAAAAATAGTGTTTATTGCTTAAATGCCCAAATATTCAGGCTACACAGTCATCTCCTACTTTCTTGACTTTTTATTCCATTGATATCCTCCTCAATCCAATGCTTCAACCTCGTTTCAGCCACAGTCCCCATTCCAGAACCAAACTCTGGATATTACCATCATTTGAAATTGGAAGTTACAAAACTAATTAATCCAGGTATTCCATTATCTTATAATAATCTGTACTTCTGATCTATTTATACACTTGTTTCCTTCACACCTATAGTTCAGCTCTGAGGTCATCCAGTTTATTCTTACTTTAAACTCTACATTGTCAATGTATTTGTTGAAATAAATGATGGATATATATCTTTTGTCTCTGTTTCCTTCTTATGAAGTACATCTCATAGCTTATCATTTCAGTTATTCTCTTGCCAATAATCCAAACCATAACCTCCTTCTACTGGTTTCTAATGATACTAAAAAGCCCCAAACTCAACAAGACCTGCATTAGTTTCCCCCCAAATTTCTGTGTTATTTGGTCTTTCCCAATATTTCAAGCTTTAAGTCATAATGCCTTTTTCATTTTATTTCTAAGTTGCAGCCGTCCTGCAGTTAAAAATATATATCCTTGTAGGATATTTCCAATTTATAGTCTAAACATGTGGTTTTCTCTATCTAGATTGATCGCTTTTCCTTCCTTTCTTCTAAAACATTAGTTGAGGTTTATGTCTCATACCCTGTACTAGTCATGTTCAACACATCAGAGACAAAAGAAAATAAAGAACTCTTTGTGCAACTTACATCTTAGTGCATTAGGTACACTCATGATACAGTATTATTTAATGTGTTAGAGAGTAAAAAGTACAATGAGGGGAAGTAGGGCAAATTAATGGAATTGGGGGCACTAAAGAGTAGGGATTCAGGTTATAATTTTAAATAGTGAAGTTGTTAGCCATGAGGATATCTGGGAAAAAAAAAAATTGCAGATACCAACCTCATTCTAGCAGAGTGGACAAGCGAGGAAAGTGTCAGAAGGCCAATACTTATTTTTATTTTCTTAGCTACAATAACTTCTTCGACTAAGAAGAATGATCTATTAGATTAGGCAAAATAACTGCTATTTTTTTTTCATTTCATATAGTAAAACATCAGAGTTCATTATTTTGTGCTTCTCAACCTCAGAATCCTTGTTGTCCACTCTTGTATGTGTTCTTTCTCTAAGCAAGAATGAGGAAGAGATGAAAAATAATATGAAGAGTTCTTTTTTTTTCATCTTGTTTGTTGAAATATCTCTCAGATGCTTCAAGATGGTCAGATTCCAGATGTTCATTTACATATCATTGGCCTAAGCTTAGTTATGTGGTTAATCCTGGATCCAAGGAAGGTTGGGAAAATAATGTTTATTGTGGATGATCATACACCTACCTAAAAATTGTATAACAATGAAAGAAGATAAATGTAGCTATTAAAAGACAAAGGGAAGTTTCCAACCCTTAGAATTTTATTGAAGAACTGATTAAGGATTATTTCAAGCTACAGGTGGTTTTTTAAATTCAGAAACAAGAAAGGTTTTTCAACCAACAGAAAATAACATGAAACTGGGGAGGAGGAGCAAGTTATAGCAGGATTTATTCAGAAACCTCAGATTGGCAGGAATTGTGTATAATAAAGTCACTAAATGCCTGTTCATGGGCTGATTGAGGTTGGATTGCTTGGCTTAGAGAGAGCAAGGAGAGTCCACTCCTTTAAAGATGAGGTTGAAAAGCAGGTTATAAGGAAGTGGTTTGTGTTTCTGGAAAAGAAAAAAAAAAAGGTGAAAATCTGCTTTCATGGATCAGGCAACCACCTAATCAATTAAAACTGATGTGGAATCACCTAAGTATCAACCTAGATAAAATCACGCAAATCCATCCTGCTATAAAATACAAGTGGGAGAAATAAACCCACTAATGCCATCCCTGTTTGATTTTCTCTTGGGATCTTTTTCTCTTAAATGTAATTTTACAGAATCTCTGATCTAAAAAAAAGTATCATTTCTTATGTCCCTGCCACCCTTGGGCATGGCCAAGTGTCTCACCATAGTGAAATACACACAACATAATAATTAAAGTTTAAGTGTTTATTGCATACGGTTATTTTTGCTAATTATTTTTATATTTTTATTCATTTAATCCTTACAACAAATCTTTCAGGTAAGAATCAGTATTATTTTTTAATTTAAAATAAGAGAAATGAGTCCCAAGAGTGGACGTACTTGTATAAAATCACAAGGATAATAGGAGGAAGAGCCAGGATTGAAATCTCAGTTGCTGGCCCCATTATTAAATATTGAATACAAACACATAGACTCCCCAAAACACACTTCTGCATACATTCATACATATAAACATATGCACATACATATGTATATATAGATTTAGTCATGCATATTATTTTCCTTTGATTTGTCTGATGATTTATGTATAAATTTGTAGATTCTAATATCATCTGCCATCTGAAGATTAATTTCTTTCCTTGTTTTTAGTGGTTAAGAAAGTTTCTTGTAATAATTTCAGCAAGTGAAATGGATATTGGAGTTTTATTTAGAAGTTCAGGCAATTAAGAATTTTTAAATTTATATCTAAGACTATTTCAAATAATTTTTGTCATATTAATGCAGTTATATTTAGGTAAATTGTTTCTCCAGTAAATTCTTATCACTGAAGTCTTGAAAATGTGAGGAAAACCCAAATATATATTTTTAAAATCACAGATATAATCCAAATATATATTGTCCACAGAGGCCTTGATCCTGTCCTGTCATAGTGCACATTTGAGGTTCAATATTCTGTGAATGAATAACTGAAAGTAAAAGTGGGTGAATGAAAGAATGAATGAATGAATGGAAAAGCTATGAGTACTTCAAAATGACAATGAAAACAAGTGACAGACATCTTCTATTTTGGGAGAAACTTATTAATAAATAATCTTGCAAATATGTTGCTGAAACATTAATTTTAAAATGATATAATTAAAATTGAATTTGCTAATATGAAAATGATTCTTATCTTTTTGCTTAATTCCTGTTTTTCTAAAGATGCTGAAAGAGCACCTTGAAAGTTTTATGTGAAGCACAATGGTCTCTACTTGGAGATGTGAGGTTATCTCCTTTCTCACCATGATTTATCCTAATTATCTTTTAATTGGGTGTTTCAATACGGTGTCACAAGAATGCACTGTTCTAAAAACTTAACTCATTAAAGAATTCATTAATTACATTGTCCTTTAAGACATTTTGGAGAACTTTCTCCTTCATTTAAGGTCTTAAACATCTGAAAAAAATGAGCATAAAAAGATCAAAACTTAGATGAGAAGACATGTTTTTTCACTGGGTATAAAACTATATTCATCTCAAGAATTTCAGAAGTAAGCATAAATGTTTATAAACCTTAGACCTTATTTCCCTTCAGAACTTCTACATTACAAGGGGCTCCTAATTTTTCTCTCTCTTTTTTCCAAACATTCTGGATTGGAAAATGACATGCTATGATTTAAAGAACATTGCTTATGAAGGCACATAAACCGCATAGATCTGAGCTCCATGGTTTACTAGTGAACAGGTCCTGTGGAGATCATGCAGCCTCTCTGAAGCTCAGTTTCTTCTTGTATCAAATGTGAAAGCAAATGAAATAAACATGTTAAAAGACTGATTGTTGTTCTTACATATACAAATTAATAAGTATTAGTTTTCTTGATCCCAGAAAATTTTATATTGCAGTTGTTTCAATAGTTTAGGGAAAATATCCATTAGTTAGAGTTTTATGTTTCTGGAGCTTAAAACTAAATATCTATAAAGGCAACAAAATTTTGATATGAAATCTGACAAAGAATGACACCTGGATGGCTCAGTGGTTGAGCATCTGCCTTGGGCTCAGGACATGATTCCAGAGTTTGGGGATCAAGTCCCACGTTAGGCCCCTGCATGGAGCCTCCCTCTGTCTCTCTTTGTGTCTCTAATGAATAAATAAATGAAATATTTTTTTAAAAATCAGCCCCTCTCATTAAAAAAAAAATACCTGACATAGATAAAAAGGAAAAAAAATTAAATATCCAAGAAATTAACAATGTGTTTTAAAAAGCTGCATTAAAAGAATATTCATCAACGTGTTGCAAAAGATATCAAAAAAATCTATTAATATACATTTTTAAAAATTTAAATTCAATTAACTAACATATAAGTACATCATTAGTTTCAGGTGTAGAGTTGAGTTAATCATCAGCTGATTATTAATATACTTTCTATTGAGGTATAATTGACATACAATATCCTATTAGTTTCAGGTGTACCTTACTGCAATTCAACTTTTTTATACATTATAAAAAGATCTTCACAATAAATCTAGTTACCATCAGTCACCATGTAAAGTTATGTAAAGTTATTACAATATTGTTGACTGTATCCCCTATGCTGTATGTTATATCTGCATATTTTTTATTATATAGCTCTAAGTTTGTACCTCTAAATCCCATTCACCCCCAACACCTCCCTACTCTGATAACCAGCAGTTTGTCTCCTATATTTATAAGTCTGTGTCTGTTTTGTTTTGCTTTTGTTTGTTTTGTTTTGCTTTTTTAGATTCCACATATAAGTGAAGCCATACAGTATTTGCCTTTTTCTGTCTGACTGATTTTGTTTAACATAATACCTTCCAGGTCCATCCATGTGGTCACGATTAGCAAGATTTCATTCTTTTCTATTGGTAAATAATCTTCTATTTTATATATACAACATCTTTATCTATTCATCTGTTGGTGGACACTTAAGTTGCTTCCACATCTTGGCTATTGTAAATAATGCTGCCATAAACATAGGGTGCATATATCTCTTCAAATTGCTGTTTTCATTTACTTCAGTTAAATACTCGAAAGTGGATTTGCTGGATCAACTGTTAATTCTATGTTTAATTTTTAGAGGGGACTCCATAATGATTTTCATAGGGACTGCAATTTACATTTCTACCAGCAGTGTACAAGAGTTCCCTTTTTTCTACATCCTTACCAACATTTGTTATTTTTTTCTTTTTGATAATAGCCAGGTGTAAGGTGATATCTCACTGTGGTTTTGATTTGCATGTCCCTGATGATTAGTGATGTCGAGCATTTTTCATATGTCTGTTGGCCATCTGGATGTCTTCTTTGGACAACTGTATATTCAAGTTGCCTGCCCAGTTATTAATCAGATTGTTTATTTTTCTGATACTAAGTCGCATAAATTCCTTATATATTTTGGAGATTAGCTCCTTATTGGATGTATGATTGCAAATATCCTCTCCTATTCAGTAGGTTGACTTTTCATTTTGTTGATAGTTTTTCCTTCACTGTGCAAAAGATTTTTAGTTTTGTGTAATCCCATTAGTTTATTTTAACTTTTGTTGCTCTTGCCTGAGAAAAGTGGTCCAAAAAAATATTACAGGAACTTACTGCCTATGTTTTCATCTGGGAGCTTGATAGTTTAGGTTTTACATTCAAGTCTTTAATACATTTTGAACTTATCTTTGTACTTGTGTACTAATATACTTTTTAATCTCAATATATAATAAAAATATAACCTTATATGATTACTTCAATAGATGACAAAATGGTATATGTTAAATGTATTATAAGAAACCAAATACCTATTTTAAAAAGGGAAAACATTCTCTCTAATGGTGAGACACATAAAACATGCCAATGAAAATCAGAATGAAGTCAAAGATGAACGCTATCAATATTTTAGTTAAATAACTCTAAAATAACTTATTCAACTGAAAAAGAAATACAGGAATATTTAGGAGATATGGGTGTGGTTCCATACCACTTCAACAAAGCAAATATTGCAATAAAGTGAGTCAAAATTTTTTTTTTTGTTTTCTCAGGGAATACAAAAGTTACATTTATTCTATACTGTAGCCCATTAAGTGTGCCTTAGCATTTTGTCTAAGGAAAAGGACAAAAAATAAACATATCTTAATTAAAAAATACTGTATTGCTAAAAAATACTAATATCACCTGAGCTTTCAGCAAATCGTTATGACTGATCACAGATCACCATAACCAATATAATAATAACGAAAAAGTTTAAAGTGTGAGAATTAACAAAAAGTAACACAATGACATGAAGTGAACAATGCTGTTGGAAAAATGGCACCAATAGTCTTCTTCAGGATAAGGTTGCCATAAACCTTCAATTTGAAAAAACACAATGTTGGTGAAGTACAATAAAGCAAAATATGCCTGTAATCATAATTTTAGGAAGTATCCCTATAATCATAATTTTATTCATATGTATATATTTCTTAAGAAAATTGGGACCTGTTAGAATTAATGAGTTTTATAGAGTGGCTGAATAGAAATGTATATAAAAATGTTTACTAAATATCCCTAATAACCAAGATAAATCTATATTTATAAAAATCATTTATGAATTGCTTTAATTATTTTTATTCTTTTATTTTATTAACTTTTATTCCCTTTAATAAGAAATGACCAAACCCATAGCCATTATAAGGTAAGTGGTAAGCATAGTAATATAAAAGAAATAGACTAAATGAAGAAATATGAGTTCAAATGTGAAAAATACATGATGTTCCAATTTTCCCGATAGTACATTAATCTATATTAATTTAGATTTCATAGAATTCTAATATCATTTAATATAATTTTATTGGAATTTAAGAATTATTCAACTTTTCTAAAAAATTTAAAACACAAACATAAGAACATTTATTAAAAAGTAATAGTAGACAGAGGAGAAATTATCCATACAATGTTTCAAATGTATTATAGAGCTATGATTAAAAAACTAGTATAAGAAAATTGCAGATATATCTATGGAGTAACTTAAACTAGAAGCAGATTCTAAAATATGTAAGAATCCTAAGGCATCACAAGTGTATATAGCAGTTGATTTTTCAATAATTTTTCTATTGAGATTTGCATAGGGAATAACCATAGTTGTTTTAAATGCGTACAAACTATATTTAAATAAAGCCATCACTTTGGTATTAAGACATCCTCATTTAATGAATTTGTTTTTATTGATCTCTTATGATGTATTTGTTCAGAGGTTCATTAGCTCTCTTCAAGCTGACCCTTGACTGGCCATTCTACTGACATTTTTTTTACTTGTTTGGATTCTAGAGCAAACATGTCTTTAATATATTCTGGAAGCTTTCCTTTTAAATTCTTAGCACTTCTGACAATATTGTCTCCTTATTCTTGCTTTAATAAAGCATGCCTATCCTCTAAGACTTTTCCATATAACATTTCCTACAATGACCTTATCTTTGAGTTGGATAGCATCCTCCCACTCCTAAGGTGATGCTTTTCCATCCCAGTAAAAACCTACTTCCCCTAAGAGTCTGATACCATCTTACTATTCCAGCATCTGCCACTCTTTCCAGCAACTACTTACATTTTTTTCATTCTCAGCATTACTCAAGAACATTTACACACAGCATAGTACATCATAGGCCGTTTGGGTTTGAACCCTCATTCTGCTAAAGACTATTTATGTAATCATAGCAAGTTATTTACATTCTTTTTGCTTCAGTTTCCTTACCCCTGGTATGTGGATATTTATTGTATCTATTTCAGAAGTTTACAGTCATGATTGCCTGACATTTCTATTATTATGACATTATTATTGTGACTTACAGTCTTACAGTTGCATTTCTGATATAGTCTAATATCCATATGAATGATCTCATAAACACACTCTCTGAAATATCTACAATTAGAAAAAAATATATTAGCACTGTTTAAGCGAAGTATATATGCAACTCTCCCAGACTTAAGAGTACTTCAGGCAGAAGTCTGATATTAAATCCTACTTCATCACCAAAATGTCTGATGGGGGCTATGAGAGGAATATACAGTACCCAGAAGGAGAATATACTAATTTAATCAAGTTAGTCCAGTATAGGGATGATTCCTATAAGGATAGTTAAGTATTGTAAGATTGACAGGAAGTGTAGCATTTTTTTAAAAAGTCCATGCACAGGAGTCAAGAAGTATAACCTGTTTCTTGGTTTCTCTCTCTTTTTTTCCCTTTGCTTGTTTTGTTTCTTGAATTCCACATGTGAGTGAAATCATACGATATTTGTCTTTCTCTGACTGACTTATTTCACTAAGCATTATACTCTCTAGCTCTATCCATGTCATTGTCTCTCTCTCTCTCTCTCTCTCTCTCTCTCTCTCTCACACACACACACACACTTTGGATACTAACGCAAATATCTTCTCCCATTCTATATATTGCCTTTTACCTTTTAGTTTTGTTGATTGCTTCCTTTGCTGTGCAGAATCTTTTTCTTTTCATGTAGTCCCAATAGTTTATTTTTGCTTTTATTCCCCTTGCCTCAGGAGACCTATTTAGGAAAATGTTCCTATGGCCAATGCCAGAGAAATTTCTGCTTATGTATGCTCTGTTCTATGGTTTTATGGCTTAGACTTAAATCTTTCATTCATTTTGAATTTATTTTGTATATGGTGTAAGGAAATGGTCCAGTTTCATTCTTCTGCACGTGACTGTCTAATTTTCCCAACACCATTTGTTAAAGAGACTGTCTTTTTCCCATTAGATATTCTTTCCTGCTTTGCTGGAGATTAATTAACCATATAATTAGGGGCTTATTTCTGGATTTTTTATTCTGTTGTATTGATTTATGTGTCTATTTTTGTGCCAGTACCATACTGTTTCAGTTACTACAGCTTTGTAATATAACTCAAAGTCCGGAATTGTGATGCTTCAAGCTTTGCTTTTCTTTTTTCAAGGTTGCTTTGGCTATTCAGGGTCTTTTGTGGTTCCATGAAAATTTTAGGATTGTTCATTCTAGTTCTGTGACAAATGCTGTTGGTATTTTGATAGGGATTGCATTAAATATGTAGTTTATTTTGGGTAGTAATGATATTTGAACAATATTTATTCTTCCAATCCATGAGCATGAGATCTCTTTCCATTTCTTTGTGTCCTCTTTAATTTATTTCAGTAATATTTTACAGTGTTAAGAGTACAGATCTCTCATCTCCTTTAGTTAGTTTCACTCCTAGGTGTCTTATTATTTTTGGTGCAATTGTAAGTGTAACTCATTCTGTAGTTTCTCTTTGTACTGTTTCATTATCAGTGTATAGAAATGCAATGGAATTTTGCATGTTGATTTTGTATCCTCTAACTTTACTGAATTTGTGTATCAATTCTAGCAATTTTTTTTGTGGAGTCTTTAGGTTTTCTATATATAGTATCATGTCATCTGCAAATAGTGAAAGTTTCACTTCCTTACCAATTTGGATGCCTTTTATTTCTTTTTGTAGCCTGGTTGCTGTGGCTAGGACTTCTAGTAATTATGTTGAATAAAAGTGGTGAGAGTGGATATCCTCATCTTGTTCCTGACCTTAGAGGGAAAGTTCTCAGTTTTCCCACTTTAAGGATGTTAGCTGAGATTTTTCATAAATGGCCTTTATTATGTTGAGGTATATTCCTCTGAACCTACTTTATTGAGGGTTTTTAATCATGAATGGATGTGGTACTTTGTCCAATGCCTTTTCTGCATCTATTGAAATGATCAATGGTTCTTACCCTTTCTCTTATGGTATCATGTTGATTGATTTGTGAATATTGAACTACTGTGGTAACCCAGGAATAAATCTCATTTGAGTGTAGTGAATGATTTTTTAATGTATTGCTGTTGGACTCAGTTTGCTAGTATTTTATTGCGAAGTTTTGCATCCATGTTCATCAGGATTTTTTAATGGAGTCTTAATCTGGTTTTTGTATCATAGTAATGCAGGTCTCAGAATGAATTTGCAAGTTTTCCTCCATTTTCTGGTTTTTTGAATAGTTTGGGAAGAATAGGTATTATCCTTTATTTGAATCTTTAGTAGAATTCACCTGTGAGCCATCTGGACTTGGACTTTTGATTGTTTAGAGATTTTTGATTATAGATTCAATTTCTTGATGATTATCAATCTGTTCAAGTTTTCTATTTCTTCCTGTTTCAGTTTTGGTAGTTTATATGTTTCTACGAATTTATTCATTTCTTCCAGGTTGTCCAATTTGTTGGCATACAGTTTTTCATAACATTTTGTTATAATTGTTTGTATTGCTATGGTGTTGATTGTTATCTCTCCTCTCTTATTTGTGATTCTATTTATTTAGTCTTTTGTCTTTTTTACAAGTCTGGCTAGATATTTATCAATTTTATTGGTGTTTTTCAAAGAAACAACTCCTGGTTTCATTGATCTGTTCTATTATTTTTTAAGTTTCTGTATCATTTACTTCTGCTCTAATCTTTATTATTTCCTTACTTCCTCTGGTTTTGGGTTTTATTTGTTGTACTTTTTCTAGCTCCTTTAGATGTAAAGTTAGGTTGTTTATTTGAGATTCTTCTTGTCTTTTGAGGTAGGCCTGTATTGCTATATACTTCTCTCTTAGAATATTGTTTGCTGCATCTCAAAGATTTTGAACCATTGTGTTTTCATTTTCATTTTTTTCCATGTGCTTTTTTATTTCTTTTTTTATTTCCTGGCTGACTGAATCATTCTGCAGTACCATGTTACTTAACCACCATGCATTTGTGGTCTTTCCAATTTTTTTCTTGTGGTTGACTTTTAATTTCATAGCGTTGTGGGGAGAAAAGTAGCATGGCATGACTTTGATCTTTTTAAATTTGTTGAGGCTTATTTTGTGGTCTAATATACAATATATTCTGGAAAATAGTCCATGTGTAATTGAAAAGAACATGTATTCTGCTATTTTAGGACAGATAGTTCTGAATATATCTGTTAAGTTCATCCAGTCATTCAAAGCCATGGTTTCCTTATTGATTTATGCTCACATGATCTGTCCACTGATGCAAGTGGGGTGTTAAAGTCCCTTACTATTATTATATAATTATTGCTAAATAACAATAGCTTTAAAACAGTAAAGTTCTATGTTGAATTTGTCTTCTCTCTCTCTCCTTTTGCAATGAAAGTACTTGCTGAATATGGAATGAGTGAATGGAAGAAGACAAGATTGGAATAGAGAGACCATATTATAGGGATTTGTCTAAGTAGGAGATGATGGTCATTTGCTCTGGAATGGAGAAAAGTAAACAGATTTTAAAATATGTAGAAATTAGAACCCAGAAGACTTGGAAATTGATTAAATAAAGGTGGGGATTTCAATCTTGACTAATTAACTGCATAGTGGATGGTGTTGCCAGTTACCAGTTTTAGATTCTCATAAATCTAATCTCCTCAATGCATTTACCAATTCCATGTACATGCTACTTTCACATAGCTTTACAAATAACTGAGAATGCACCACCTGCAATCAAGACACACACACACACACACACACACACACACTGAAAAAAAAAAGAAAGGGGATATCAACTGTAATTTTTCTCATAGCATGGGCAAAAGTGATCACCATGCTCTGTAGAATGGGTGTGCGCAGAATCATAGTGATTATTTTTGAACCTTAAAGATCAATATTCCATTTTTTGCCAGCAATCATATCCTTCCAGCTTTCTCTTTCTGCTATATTCACTGTAGCTGTTTTATAATCTCACTAGAATTCCCAACCCTTCTATCTTTCTCTTAACTTTTGATCTATTTACTACTTCTTATATCAATTTCTTTTCTATCTAGTCTAATATGTGGCCCATCACTTCAAACATTGATCCAATTTTGAAGGTGCTACAGTGATAGGTACTGGCTGTCTCAGAAAACTTTTCCTACCTCTGCTATTAAGTAGAGAGCCTTACACATTCGTCATCCTAGAGTCTAGAAAGAATCACCCAGGACTTGCATTATAGGCAAGGTTAAGTGCTTCAGCCATGCAAACAGTAAGACTGCCCTCTGATTTAATGGATAAACCAGACAGATCCTCAATTACAATGAATTAATGAGATGATGGGAAATAGCAGTGCAAGTCATCTTTGTAGTATGGAAATCTAGTTTCCCATCTATAGCTTGACACTTAACATTTCCTAAACTGACACATAACCTTCTTTCTGAAATAAAGAGAATAATTCCTGCTTTGGTTATATAATAGACATCTATAAAATCATAGCATAAAATGAATATAAACATTTTATAAATCATCTAAAAACTTTATAACTGTTTCTTCATCAATATAGATATTCATTATATTACAATGTCATAATGTGACACTTAGTTTGATATTAGTTATTTCTTTTCTCCCCTGTCATTTTCTAGGATACTTCGTTGTCACGGTCCTCAACTTAATAGTTTCTCCATGCATTCTCCTCACCTTTCTCCCCTGTTGTTCAATAATGAAACCAACTGGGAGTGGAAACTTTTTTTAAAGATTTTATTTATTATTCATGAGAGACACACAGAGAGAGAGAGAGAGAGGCAGAGACACAAGCAGAGGGAGAAGCAGGCTCCATGCTGGGAGCCTGACATGGGACTCGATCCAGGGTCTCCAGGATCACACCCTGAGCTGAATGCGGCGCTAAACCACAGAGCCACCCGGGCTGCCCTAAATTTAATGACTTTTTCCCACATCATACCATCAGCGGTTGAGGCTAAGCTACAGAACCCATTCTTTTTATCTGCAGTCTAATACAATTTCCTTAGAGGTTATGAAAATATTAGAAATTATGTTTATACTGCTTATAGTTTATATACTCAATAGTGTTTATAATACTGCATAATATGAAGATCAAGTGTAGTATAAATGGCTTACATTTGTGGAAAAGTTAATACCGCCTCTCATTTAGATACCTACTACAGAGGATAGAATTATTTTCCAGCTAGACATACCATGTGAGTTTTCTCAAACATCCAAGTCTATTCAAGGAAAGAATGAGAATAAATATTAATCAAGTTAACAAGATCTGCATAAGATTGTATTTAGATTTCTAAAAATTGTGGGGATAATTAAGTGGGAACTTCAAAGTTCTGATGTGTTTAGTATTTTTGATAATTAAGTGGGAACTTCAAAGTTCTGATGTGTTTAGTATTTTTGAAGTATATCAGTTATTTTATCATCACTTAATACATCAGCAAGATCTACATATTCTGTTTTATCACATTTAATGATTTCTAAGCTCTTAAGCAGAGATGTGCCTTCATAGTGTATTTGGAATTGAAGTAAATAGGGGGATCCTTGGGTGGCTCAGAGGTTTAGCGCCTGCCTTCGGCCCAGGGTGCGATCCTGGAGACCCAGGATCAAGTCACACGTCGGGCTCCCTGCATGGAGCCTACTTCTCCCTCTGCCTGTGTCTCCACCTCTCTTTCTATGTGTCTATCATGAATAAATAAATAAATCTTTTTTTAAAAAAAGGAATTGAAGTAAATACATCACCTTCAACATTTTTAATTTTTTCTCAAATTTTGAATGCATATATGCATTTAAGTATTTATGTATATAATGCAATAATAACTCAGGGCAGTAAAACAATTATTGTAAACTGTTTAGTATTAAGGAAATACAGTTTTAAGTTAACTAAAACTTCTCAAACTATCAACATTTATTTTATTTGGCATAATTGAATATTATATTACAACTTGGGATCTAAAAATATTCCAAAATGTAGTAAGCAAGCACTATTGCATGGCAATGGCAGTTTCCATAACTGGAACATACCTTACTCCAGGGATTACACCACCATTTCCTTTAATTTGATCAGTTTAATTAAATCAAACAGTGTTATAATCCTCAAGAGGGAAACTACTCTACTTATGATAATTCCATTAGAAATACTTGAAATATGAGTATTTTATAGTGTATGTTAAGAGCCTTGTTAAACATGCAGGATAAAAAAGAAGTGAGCATTCAAAGATCACCAGAAATGCTATATTTTATGCTTTTGTTAACCAAGAAAGTGATAGGAAAGTAAGCCAAGTAAATAACCATAAGAAAAGATTAAAAGTGTTATATTGGAAAGCCACATAAAGTGCTGTAGAGTGATTTTATGTCGATCAAAATCAAAATGTGTCTACATGGAAGACACCTGCAACTGAATAATATTGTATGTTTTTGTCTTTTTAAAAAGATTTTATTTATTTATTTGACAGAGAGGGAGAGCACAAGCAATGGGAACCACAGTCAGAGGGAGAGGGAGAAACAGACTCCCTGCTGAGCCAGGAGCCCTGTGTGGGGCTCTATCCAATGTCCTGGGATCATGACCTAATCCAAAGGCAGATGCTTAACTGACTGAGCCACCCAGGAACCCCAATATTGTATGTTTTGAAACACATTGCATTCCTATTATTTAGGATAATATTTTATCAATATCCAGTTCCTGCTACTGACTCAGCCCTTCATTTATTTTTTGATTATTGGTAACCTGCTATTTGCACATCACTGTTAGCATGTACCCCTTCTTACCTGCCATCTTTAGTCATATTACCATATCTATGCGATGCTTAATCTCAAATAGGCTACTTCTCTAATTTGGAAGTAGGCTCTATCAAAGTGACTTGAGGTAAAGATCAAGCTAGGCATGCAGGAGTTAATGGAAGCTATGCTTCATAATTGAAGAGTATGGCACGGTTAGTCACTTAAAGATCAAATTATGGAGAGAGTTAAGTTATTTTAGTCAAAATGGCAAGAATTAAGGCCAGAAAAATCAGGAGTAGGGTTTAGGTTATTGTTTAAACCGACATCTGATATGTTTAAATATTTGGATTTTAACCCACTCGGAGAAAAAGTTGAAATCAAACAAGCTCCAATCCTGGCAATCAATACTTTAAAAAAAGAATAAAATATAAAACATAATAAAGCCAACATTCATAATAACACATTGCTATCTAAAATGGGTTATCGGAATACCTGGGTGGCGCAGAAGTTTGGTGCCCGCCTTTGGCCCAGGGCGTGATCCTGGAGACCTGGGATCAAATCCCACGTCGGGCTCCCTGCATGGAGCCTGCTTCTCCCTCTGCTTGTGTCTCTGCCTCTCTCTCTCTCTCTGTGTGACTATCATGAATAAATAAATAAAATCTTTTAAAAAATAAATAAAATGGGTTATCTTCCTGTTTATCATCATCCCAGTCAGGAGTACCATGTAGAGGATTTATTTTTCCATTAATTACCAGTTTAATTAGAAGAGGGTACCTGGGTGGGTGAATCAGTTAAGAATCTACCTTCCACCAGGTCATGATCTCAGTGTCCTGGGATGGAGCCTCCACATTGGACTCCCTGCTTAGTTTGGAGTCTGCTTCTCCCTCTCCCTCTGCCCCTCCTCCCTGCTCATCCTCTTTCTCTCTCTCAAGTAAATAAATAAATAAACAAATAAAATATTTTATTTATTTTAGTAAATAGAATAATTTACTATTTATTTTTTAAGTGCACACACATATATAACACACACAAATAACCTTTCAAACTAATCAAACATAGTCTTTGTTTCACTTGGAGGAATATGAATAATTTTTTGGATGCAATGATGAATTATATTTGCATCATACCAAATCCGAATTCATTTTTCTTCTTGAATATATTGAGTTGAGAAGGGTATTCTTTCATAATTGTTAACCTGTATCCCTGTGGAAAACCACCATACCTCCTGGAGTTTAGTGCTTTTGAGCAGCTCATTTTGCCTTTAGTTTTACAGACTCTACTTATTCTCAAAGTTGTTCAAGTCACTACCTATCCCTCACTTTCTTCAATGGCAGTATGTCATATCTGTAGTGCTTTTGTCACAATGGTACAATTTAAAAGACAGTTTGGCAGTTTTTACAAAGTTAAACATAGTCTTACCATACTGCTGGTCTTAAGTGTTTGCTCAGCTAATTTGAATGCTTATATCCACACAATCACAAAGGTCTGCACAGAAATATCTCTAGCAGCTTTATTCATACATGCCACAAGACTGGAAGCAATAAACTTCTCTCTAGAGAACTTCCATTTCACAATGTATACTTGAAAAAGTCAGTCTTGAAATGTTTACTTTCACTTCTGTAATTGAAATATTCTTCAGTTTTTGTCTACATGTTGAACTTATGTATGGAAAGTCAAGGAACAATTTTAACAAAAAAAACTGCAAATGAATAGTAAAATAGATTAAACATGATTTATGCCAATGCCCATCCTACTACAGCCAGAGCATTCAGATAATTCACGCTCTATGGCTGGTCTGCTTAGCCTGTTTTCTGGTTGCATTTTTTAAAATATATTCCACCTATAATTTTCCATTTTTTCCTACTAACCCTCAGAGTAATGTCCAGATGGTTCTCTGCCTCTCTGTATTCTTCTGGCCACAGCATGGACTAGCCAGAGGCAGCAATGGCTGGAAGAGGTAGCAGCATGGAATATTTTTCCTACCATCACTGGAAACAGTATGTAGTCAGTAATCTCTGACAGTCAGATTCGTCGGAGTGCAATTTTTTTTTTTTTATTGGATGGCATCTGCATGTGATCCTTGAAAAGGATATTTAGTTACTTAGTGTAGTGAAAGTGTTGTCAAAGGAGTGATGGTCTTTGAGATTTAACAAAAATTGAAGTGTGAAGTCCGTTCACTTGCACAAGTGTCTCACATACAACTAGATGCTAACAAGGTAGAAGATGAAAGTATTAAGTAAGGTCCTCAAAACTAAGACTGGCATGTTTTACTGAAATTATTAATAATAATTTTTTAAAAGTTAAAAAAAAAACAGAAAACATCCAATAGGACAGAATGGTTGCACAAGTGTATACTGGAACTAATACTAATCTATATCACCTTATATAAATATAAAGACTTTTCTTTTTGAGAGAGAAAGAGAGAGGGAGAGCATGAGTGCAAGTTGGAGGACAGACAGAGGAAGAGGAAGGGAGAGAATCTCAAGCAGTCTCCACACCCAGGCAGAGCCTAATGTGGGGCTTGATGGGAGTGGCTGCACGTGGGACCATCCCACAACCCTGATTTCATGACCTGTGCCAAAATCAAGAGTTGTATGCTTAACCAACTGAGCCGCCCAGATGACCCAATTAAATAACTTTCTAAGGAGAAGTACTTAGAGTGGTCACTTTTATCTTCTGATCACCATGGTGTATTTGATTGCTCACTTTCAAAAAAGGGTGCTTTATTCTGAATGCAACCATGGAGACAAAGTTAAATGTCGCGAGACAGGGTAAAGGGAAGATAAAGGAAGGACAAGAGAGGAGAGGAACCAGCTCTGTTGAACTGGTGAGGTCGTCAAATTTATGGTAGGTTGGTGGCCACAAATCAATACTGGAAAACAAATATTTCTCAAATATATTTCCTTTTTTTTAATAAATGAATTTTTTATTGGTGTTCAATTTACCAACATACAGAATAACACCCAGTGCTCATCCCGTCAAGTGTCCCCCTCAGTGCCCGTCACCCACTCACCCTCAACCCCCACTCTCCTCCCCTTCCACCACCCCCAGTTCGTTTCCCAGAGTTAGGAGTCTTTATGTTCCGTCTCCCTTTCTGATATTTCCCACACATTTCTTCTCCCTTCCCTTATATTCCCTTTCACTATTATTTATATTCCCCAAATGAATGAGAACATATAATGTTTGTCCTTCTCCGACTGACTTACTTCACTCAGCATAATACCCTCCAGTTCCATCCACGTTGAAGCAAATGGTGGGTGTTTGTCGTTTCTAATGGCTGAGGAATATTCCATTGTATACATAAACCACAGCTTCTTTATCCACTCATCTTTCGATGGACACCGAGGCTCCTTCCACAGTTTGGCTATTGTGGCCATTGCTGCTAGAAACATCGGGGTGCAGGTGTCCCGGCGTTTCATTGCATCTGTATCTTTGGGGTAAATCCCCAACAGTGCAATTGCTGGGTCGTAGGGCAGGTCTATTTTTAACTCTTTGAGGAACCTCCACACAGTTTTCCAGAGTGGCTGTACCAGTTCACATTCCCACCAACAGTGCAAGAGGGTTCCCTTTTCTCCGCATCCTCTCCAACATTTGTGGTTTCCTGCCTTGTTAATTTTCCCCATTCTCACTGGCGTGAGGTGGTATCTCATTGTGGTTTTGATTTGTATTTCCCTGAGCAAGTGATGCAGAGCATTTTCTCATGTGCATGTTGTCCATGTCTATGTCTTCCTCTGTGAGATTTCTCTTCATGTCTTTTTCCCATTTCATGACTGGATTATTTGTTTCTTTGGTGTTGAGTTTAATAAGTTCTTTATAGATCTTGGAAACCAGCCCTTTATCTGATACGTCATTTGCAAATATCTTCTCCCATTCTGTAGGTTGTCATTTAGTTTTGTTGACTGTATCCTTTGCTGTGCAAAAGCTTCTTATCTTGATGAAGTCCCAATAGTTCATTTTTGCTTTTGTTTCTTTTGCCTTCATGGATGTATCCTGCAAGAAGTTACTGTGGCCAAGTTCAAAAAAGGGTGTTGCCTGTGTTCTCCTCTAGGATTTTGATGGAATCTTGTCTCACATTTAGATCTTTCATCCATTTTGAGTTTATCTTTGTGTATGGTGAAAGAGAGTGCTCTAGTTTCATTCTTCTGCATGTGGATGTCCAATTTTCCCAGCACCATCTTTCTTCCAATGGATAGTCTTTCCTCCTTTATCGAATATTAGTTGATCATAAAGTTCAGGGTCCACTTCTGGGTTCTCTATTCTGTTCCATTGATCTATGTGTGTGTTTTTGTGCCAGTACCACACTGTCTTGATGACCACAGCTTTGTAGTACAACCTGAAATCTGGCATTGTGATGCCCCCAGATAGGGTTTTCTTTTTTAAAATTCCCCTGGCTATTCGGGGTCTTTTCTGATTCCACACAAATCTTAAGATGATTTGTTCCAACTCACTGAAGAAAGTCCATGGTATTTTGATAGGGATTGCATTAAACGTGTAAATTTCCCTGGGTAACATTGACATTTTCACAATATTAATTCTGCCAATCCGTGAGCATGGAATATTTTTCCATCTCTTTGTGTCTTCCTCAATCTCTTTCAGAAGTGTTCTATAGTTTTTAGGGTATAGGTCCTTTACCTCTTTGGTTAGGTTTATTCCTAGGTGTCTTATGCTTTTGGGTGCAATTGTAAATGGGATTGACTCCTTAATTTCTCTTTCTTCAGTCTCATTATTAGTGTATAGAAATGCCACTGATTTCTGGGCATTGATTTTTTATCCTGCCACGCTACCGAATTGCTGTATGAGTTCTAGCAATCTTGGGGTAGAGGCTTTTGGGTTTTCTATGTAGCGTATCATGTCATCGGCAAAGAGGGAGAGTTTGACTTCTTCTTTGCCAATTTGAATGCCTTTAATGTCTTTTTGTTGCCTGATTGCTGAGGCTAGGACTTCCAGTACTATGTTGAATAGCAGTGGTGAGAGTGGACATCCCTGTCTTGTTCCTGATCTTAGCGGAAAGGCTCCCAGTGCTTCCCCATTGAGAATGATATTTGTGTGGGATTTTCGTAGATGGCTTTTAAGATGTCGAGGAAAGTTCCCTCTATCCCTACACTCTGAAGAGTTTTGATCAGGAATGGATGCTGTATTTTGTCAAATGCTTTCTCTGCATCTAATGAGAGGATCATATGGTTCTTGGTTTTTCTCTTGCTGATATGATGAATCACATTGATTGTTTTACGAGTGTTGAACCAGCCTTGTGTTCCGGGGATAAATCCTACTTGGTCATGGTGAATAATCTTCTTAATGTACTGTTGGATCCTATTGGCCAGTATCTTGTTGAGAATTTTTGCGTCCATGTTCATCAGGGATATTGGTCTGTAATTCTCCTTTTTGGTGGGGTCTTTGTCTGGTTTTGGAATTAAGGTGATGCTGGCCTCATAGAACGAATTTGGAAGTCCTCCATCTCTTTCTATCTTTCCAAACAGCTTTAGGAGAATAGGTATGGTTTCTTCTTTAAACATTTGATAGAATTCCCCTGGGAAGCCATCTGGCCCTGGACTCTTGTGTCTTGGGAGGTTTTTGATGACTGCTTCAATTTCCTCCCTGGTTATTGGCCTGTTAAGGTTTTCTATTTCTTCCTGTTCCAGTTTTGGTAGTTTGTGGCTCTCCAGGAATGCGTCCATTTCTTCTAGATTGCCTAATTTATTGGCATATAGCTGTTCATAATATGTTTTTAAAATCGTTTGTATTTCCTTGGTGTTGGTAATGATCTCTCCGTTCTCATTCATGATTTTATTAATTTGAGTCTTCTCTCTCTTCTTTTTAATAAGGTGGGCTAATGGTTTATCTATCTTATTAATTCCTTCAAAGAACCAACTCCTGGTTCTGTTGATCTGTTCCGCAGTTCTTCTGGTCTCGATTTCTTTGAGCTCTGCTCGAATTTTAATTAACTCTCTTCTTCTGCTGGGCGTAGGGTCCATCTGCTGTTTTTTTCTCAAGCTCCTTTATGTGTGAGGTTAGCTTTTGTATTTTAGTTCTTTCCAGTTTTTGAATGGATGCTTGTATTGCGATGTATTTCCTCCTCAGGACTGCTTTTGCTGCATCCCAAAGATTTTGAATGGTTGTATCTTCATTCTCATTAGTTTCCATGAATCTTTTAATTCTTCCTTAATTTCCTGGTTGACCCTTTCATCTTTTAGCAGGATGGTCCTTAACCTCCATGTGTTTGAGGTCCTTCCAAACTTCTTGTTGTGATTTAGTTCTAATTTCAGGGCATTATGGTCTGAGAATATGCAGGGGACGATCCCAATCTTTTGGTATCGGTTCAGACCCGATTTGTGACCCAGTATGTGGTCTATTCTGGAGAAAGTTCCATGTGCACTTGAGAAGAATGTGTATTCAGTTGAGTTTGGATGTAAAGTTCTGTAGATATGTGTGAAATCCATCTGGTCCAGTGTATCATTTAAAGCTCTCATTTCTTTGGAGATGTTGTGCTTAGAAGACCTATCAAGGGTAGAAAGAGCTAGATTGAAGTCACCAAGTATATGTGTATTATTATCTAAGTATTTCTTCACTTTGGTTATTAATTGGTTTAAGTATTTGGCAGCTCCCACATTTGGGGCATATATATTGAGGATTGTTAAGTTCTCTTGTTGGATAGATCCTTTAAGTATGAGATAGTATCCCTCTTCATCTTTCACTACAGTCTTCGGGGTAAATTTTAGTTTATCTGATATAAGGATGGCTACCCCTGCTTTCATTTGAATGGTAAATGGTTCTCCAACCTTTTATTTTCAGGTTGTAGGTGTCCTTCTGTCTAAAATGAGTCTCTTGTAGACAGCAAATAGATGGGTCCTGCTTTTTTATCCAGTCTGAAACCCTGCGCCTTTTGATGGGGTCATTAAGCCTGTTCACGTTCAGAGTTACTATTGAAAGATAGGAGTTTAGTGTCATCATGATATCTATTCACTCCTTGTTTTTGTGGAATGTTCCACTGAACTTCTTCTTAAAGGGGAATTTTAAGAGTCCCCCTTAAAATTTCTTGCAGAGCTGGTTTGGAGGTCACATATTCTTTCAGTTGTTGCCTGTCTTGGAAGCTCTTTATCTCCCCTTCCATTTTGAATGAGAGCCTTGCTGGATAAAGTATTCTTGGTTGCGTGTTCTTCTCATTTAGGACCCTGAATATATCCTGCCAGCCCTTTCTGGCCTGCCAGGTCTCTGTAGAGAGGTCTGCTGTTACCCTAATATTCTTCCCCATAAAAGTCGGGGATTTCTTGTCTCTTGCTGCTTTAAGGATCTTCTCTTTATCTTTGGAATTTGCAAGCTTCACTATTAAATGTCGAGGTGTTGAATGGTTTTTATTGATTTTAGGGGGGGATCTCTCTATTTCCTGGATCTGAATGCCTGTTTCCCTTCCCAGATTAGGAAAGTTTTTAGCTAGGATTTGTTCAAATACATATTCTGGCCCTCTGGCCTTTTCGGCGCCCTTGGGAACCCCAATTAAACGTAGGTTTTTCTTCCTCAGGCTGTCGTTTATTTCCCTTAATCTGTTCATGGTCTTTTAATTGTCTGTCTCTTTTTTCCTCAGTTTCCCTCTTTGCCATCAACTTGTCTTCTATGTCACTCACTCATTATTCCACCTCGTTAACCCTCGTCGTTAGGACTTCTAGTTTGGATTGCATCTCATTCAATTGATTTTTAATTTCTGCCTGATTAGCTCTAAATTCTGCAGTCATGAAGTCTCTTGAGTCCTTTATGCTTTTTTCTAGAGCCACCAGTAGCTGTATTATAGTGCTTCTGAATTGGCTTTCTGACATTGAATTGTAATCCAGATTCTGTAACTCTGTGGGAGAGAGGACTGTTTCTGATTCTTTCTTCTGAGGTGAGGCTTTCCTTCTAGTCATTTTGCTCAGTGCAGAGTGGCCAAAAACAAGTTGTATTGGGAAAAGGAGAAAAAGAGAGAGAGAGAAGGAAAGAAAAAAGAAAATAGGAAGAAAAAAAGGAAAAAAGAAAGAGAGAAAGAAAAAGAAAGAAAGGTGAAAAAAAGGGTGGGGGAAGCAATCAAATCAAAAAGAAAAAAAACAAAAAAACAAGAAAAAAAACACAGGGGAGTATCTTCTGATTCTGTGTACTTTAAGTCCCTTGACTTCCCCTGGAACTTGTCCGTCCAGCTGGTCTTCTGGGGGAGGGACCTGTTGTGCTGATTCTCAGGTGTGAGCACTTGGGGGAGCTGCTGTGCCCCTGCCTGGTGCAGGGCTCAGTGGGGGTTGTTTACCCCGTGAGGCCCGAGGAGGAACCACCGCAGTGGTGGGGCCAGCTCTGCAGCCCTGGAGTCAGCCACCGCAGTAGCTCCAGAGCTCTCCGTCTGCAGGGCCTGGAGGCTCCGGGGCGGGGCCGCTGATCTGCTCAGCTGGGGCAGGAGCGTCCTTGCTGTCCTGGGCCCTCCCGGCCTCTGCCTGTCCTGGGGGGAGGTCGGATCCTGGGCTGTGTCCCGGCGCCCTGTGCTCCGGAGCCTGCGCTGTTGGACTCGCGCTCCCGGGCCCGCAGCCCCCTCCGCAGAGCCGCCCCTGAGCCCCGCAGAGCCCCCGCTGAGCCCGTCCGAGCTGCTCCTGGAACTGCGCAGCCCCCTCCGCACGGAGCCTCTTCCTCCGCCCGAGCCCCCCGAGCTGCTCCCGGCCTGCAGCCCCCTCCGCGGAGCCGCCCCCGAGCCCCCCGAGCTGCTCCCGTCCCGCAGCCCCCTCCGCGGAGCCACCCCCGAGCCCCCCGAGCTGCTCCGGGTCCCGCCGTGCGCGCTGCAGCCCTTAGGGAGCTCGGCGCACTCTCCCGGGGCGCAGGTGTCTGTTAGTGTCCCCGGAGCCCGAGGGCATCCCCGCCCTCCCGGGTCCTGCTCCACCTCCCTGCGAGCCCCTTTCCGCCGGGAAGGTTGTTGCAGCTCCTGCTCCTCCGGGACGGGGCTCTCCTGTCCTGGGGACACTCGCCCCGGCCTCAGCCCGGCTCCTCGCGGGGCCCCTCCCCCTTGGAGGCCTTTTGTTTCTTTATTTCTTTTTCCCCGTCTTCCTACCTTGATAGAAGCTCAACTCTTCTCACTGTAAAATTCCAGCTGGTCTCTCTTTAATTCTCAGGCCAAATTCATAGATTTTCAGGATAATTTGAAGGTTTTCTAGGTAATTTGGTGGGGACAGGTGACTTGGGGACCCTACTCTTCTGCCACCTTGCCCCGCCTCTCAAATATATTTCTAAGATTTTTTTCTTACCGCACTACATAATTTTAGTGTGAGCTGTCCCTTTCATATAAACAAAATTGGTAGCTTTCTTATTTTCAGGAAAGTTTTATGAAGATATTTTCCTCTATTTTATGTATTCTTGTCTTTTTTGGAACTGAAATAGTCTTGAGTTTTATATATGAATACACAGAGCAGTATCACCATTGTTTTCACAGAGGACTTGGAGACACAGGAGGCCATGGAAAAGATGAATTTTAGACAACTTAGGAAACAGCTTTTGATATTTGGTTTTTATAACGTTAAAAGTATGCCAATGCTGGCTGTGAGGCTTCAGGAAGCCAAAAATATAGGGAGGAAGAGAGGAAGAATGTATTGCCTGATTGTTAGGGGCTCTGAGCACAGAGGTGTGAGAGCCCTCCTCTTGGCCCTCCTGTCATGCTAGTGGTACTTAACCCCAGAGGCCCATTTGCTATGGCAAACGTGTACAGCTAATTCCAATTGTTTATTGAGAAGAATGTGAGTGACTCTGCTAACATGATGGATGTGTCTGTCATGAACTCCTTTCCCTGGTCCTTATATGATTCCTTATTTCTACAAGACATTTCCATCTTCACAGCAGATGAAGTTATCATGAAGATCAGTGATTGTCAATCTTGGCAGCAAATGACTATCACCTTGGAGGATTGTAAAGCATATTTGTGACCAGCATTTTTTCCATTCTCTTAGCCACGTACTATTTACTTGGCTTACACATAAGATCTAGACATTAATATTTAAAACAAAAAACAAAGAAGCTTTCAGATGACTTAATGTTATTGTTGAACTTAAAGCTATTGTTGAACAGTAGTTCTCAAAGTTTAGCTTGCATCAGAATCATCTAGAAGGTTTTTAAAAGGGCAGCCCGGGTGGCTCGGCGCTTTGGTGCCACTTTCGGCTCAGGGTGTGATCCTGGAGACCCGGGATCGAGTCCCGTGTCAGGCTCCCTGCATGGAGCCTGCTTCTCCCTCTGCCGGTGTCTCTGCCTCTCTCTCTCTGTGACTATCATAAATAAATAAAAATTTAAAAAAAATTAATCTTAAAAAAAAAAAAAAAGAAAAGAAAATAGAAGGATTTTTAAGCATAGATCACTCTGTACCAATGCTAGATTTATAACTCAGTATGTCTGGGATGAGGCCTACAAATCTGCATGTTTAATAAGTTTCCGAGTAATGGTTATGTGATTAGTCTAGGGATCATATCTGAGAACCACTGATTTACATTAGTGCTTCAAACTTTAATATACTTACAAATCATGTGAGAAGAATGTTAACATGCACAATTTTAACTGGTAAGTCTGAACTATGGCCTGATTAGTTGCATTTTTAGCAAGTGCAATGGAATAGAATAGCTTTGTGGATGCTAATGTTCTATTTTTAATGTACTCATTGAAATACATAATATCTTTAAATCTCATTGGTGAAAAAAATTCTAGAAATTATTTCCATTTTATCTAGATCAATGCTTCTATTACTCTATAGAAGATCAGTATTTACATTATATTAGTCAGTTTTCCATAAAGAATATGACTTAGTTTGAAAAACAAATTATTTAGAAATAATAATATAATAAAATTATTTATTACCATATTTTGGAGAAGTTTCTATGCATATTGTGAAAGTCTTATAGGAAAATATAATGTGGAACATTTATAAAACTTTTTTCATCAAGAAAATGTTTTGATCAAAACCCCATAATATTGCACCAGATTCTAAATTACATGGGATCCAATTTGAGAAACCTTACTATAGTTTCTTCATCCCCTCTCAATTATCATGGTTAACTCAAGCAGAGCAGATTTCTAGAACTTGTATTTTCTTTTCTTCACACTTTAGTTTTTGATTTTTGCTAGAATTAATGAAATGAGAACAATAATATAACTTGCAGAAATAACCCTTTCTAACTTCCACATTGGGCATTTGTCTTTTTGTCTTTGATCTTGTATTCCCAGTAGGTGCTACAGTGGATAAAGTGGTGAGTGACTGAGTCACTATATACACAAATTACAAGGTTTAGAGGAGACTTAAAAAGATAATAATGTGACAACAGTTTATAATCTCAAAACCTCTAAAAGACTAGTTGTTGATTGGGGTCATTATTATTCTAATAATATAAATGATACCATGAGTATAAGAAAAGTGGTAAAGGGACAGGGGCAGATAGAATCAATGCATGTGTATAAAATTAAACAGCCACAGGTGTGAAATTCAAAGAAACAAAGTTCAATCAACTGGTATTTAAAATAGTGATGAGGAGTTGTTAAACTCTTTCTATCATTAGAACTACCTCTTGATAATAAACATAAATGAAATAACATAAGGTAAAATAAAAATCAAATGCTATAATTTTATCTGCCATAGCAAGTTGTTTAGGAACAATATAAAATATTAAATGCAAAGTAAAAATATGAATTCATGAAGTTTTGTAAAATTACCAGTATTTCATCTTCTTCTCTGGTGAATGAGTTATATTGTATCACATCAAGCAGAAAGCGTGGCATTTTTGGTGTAACATATTATATATTCATGTCTTTGCTAATAAAAGTCAACTGTCCTTTTACTTACAATTTGCATTAACAGCTCATCAATATAAACGGAAATGATTTATTAAAATATTACTGAGTGGAGACTGAATGGCTCAGGGGATTGATTGGTAATGGGATATGTAGTCTTTTATTTCTAGGTCACTGATTTGAATTACATCTTGGCAGAGATTGGAGGCTATTCAGTGACATATGGTGTGTGGAACAGGGTGGTGATGTCAGTCTTATTTTCAGTAAGTGCTGTCCATTTAGGTTTCAATATTTCAAGGAAATGGCACTTGACTCCAATGTCTGTCTCCATGGAGTCAAAACATTATTATATATACATGTGTAAAAAACGTTCATAAGGGAGATTAATGTTACCAATAACAGAAAAAACATATTATCTGTTGAAACATTTCAATATGAAAATATTTTGCATGACCTATGTGGGTAGGTTTGACAAGGCTGGAAATAAATCTTTCAGGATGATTTAGGTTAACATGCTTTTTTTAGCTCTTTTTTCCCCCCTAATGACTTGAGAAAATATAGCTCTTTCCAAGTTAGATTTATTTTGTTTTCTTATTGAAACATTTTATAGAAGTAAAATTTAAAATCCGATAAGAATGAGTCATAGATTAAAATAATAGAAGGCTATAATTGAGAAAGACTAAGACATCTCCTTAACTAACACCATTTTGGGGATGAAGAAAGAAAGAAATTTAAAGCTAAAACGACTTTCCCAATATCATCCAGCTGCTCTGAGCTATAGCTAAATTAGAAGTTCCAGACCAAAGTTCTTCTCACCACTTGTACTATCTCTTTTTTAAGATGGAGCCCTAATTTATAGAAGTACTATTCCTCATTCTTTTCAGGCCAGAGAAAGCAAGGAATAATTATTTAAAGAGATTTAAAAGCAGAACTTGTGATTATATGAAAGAGCAAATCAAAAGTCTGCTGTCATACAGTTAGAATTATCAAGTTAATTAACAAAATTGTTCAATACAAGTTCAATCAACAAAAGTCAACCTCATTCTATATATTAGCAATAGAAATTAATAAAGTATTATTTAAAAATAGTTCAATAGCCACAAAAATAAATACATAGAAATCAATTTTAAAATATTATAAAAATTATTTTTTTAAGATTTATTTATTTACTTTAGAGAGAGGAAGAGAGAAAGCAGGGAGCAGGGCAGAGAGAGAGAGAGGGAAAGAAGCATACTCTCTGCTAAGCAGGAAGCCTGATATGGAGCTCCATCTCATGGCCCTGAGATCAGATCACAACCTGAGCCAAAACCAAGAGTTAGAGGTAAAACTGACTGAGCCTCCCAGGTGCCCCTGTATAAGGATTCTACATGGAATTGTATAGTTATTGAGATATATCCTAAAATACCTAGATAAATGGAAGAATAAAGCAGATACTGGGATTGTAGGTACTGGTTTTGTACAACTGTCAGTTTTCTCCAAACTAGTCTTGATTCAATGCATTGTCAATCAAATTCCACTATACTAGGAGAGGGGAAAGAATAATAACGCATCTCTCTTAAGATTCAATAGGCTAAAGATAGGGGACATGGGCAATCAAACATTGACATTTTAAGGCATGGAATAAGTGGTATGGTGATGACAAGAGCACCAGTTTTAAAGTGAGGCCTGGCCAGGTGATTGACTTTGACCAATGGAATATGAGCAGAAATATATCCTTTGTCAGGAAGAAGAGATAAAGAGGAATAATGTCTGCCACAAATAATACCAGGTTTTAACGTAGATGACTGGGAGAGGTATGAGTGTATCTTCATACCGTGTCCATCCAGAGGTAGGTGGACACAGTAGTATGTAATTTTTCTATTCTGTTAGTAGAGCAATATGTTGACACCCTTTGAAGTTAGCAAAAAGATGAGGTCAAAGTAGCTATGTCAAGTTAACATAGACACACACACACACACACACACACACACAAAACCCTTTAAGAATGAAATGTAAATATTTATGAAGAAGATTTACATTTATAAAAAAAAGACTATATAATTGTATTGCCTTGAGTTCAGTAGTAATTTGATAGGGTAAAGAAATCCTTTAAAGTTGGTTAGCTTATATTTTTAAAAACATAATAATCTCAAAACTGTGGTGTCCTCATTAATTCTAAATGCTAGTATTTCATTTTTATACAAAAAGTTACATTAAAAAAAAGTTACGTTAAACTTAATTTTCCATCAATATCTCTATGATCAAGAATAACCCTTTTTATTATAATAAAAAATGCCTAATGAATATATTCCTCCATCTTTGTATTAATTACACGCTCAGTGTGTGCCTATGGTGTCCAATTTATAGAAAGCAATTTTCTCCTTTATTTAGATTTCAGAATGGTGTACATGTTAGCATAATGGGCAACATACTGAGATGCTAATAGCCAGCATGCAGGGCTTTCCCCCTGCCCCCCTTCATGGCTAACTATTTTTTAGATGTAATTTAAATTATTCCAATCCTGTTAAAACCACTTTTTTTTTTTCTCCTCTGAAGATAGTATTCACATTGGGGGAAACCTTTAAAATATATTCTAATTAAAAAGTGTATTTCACATATATTGATGTATACATCTTTTCTTAGATTTTACATGAATTATCAATGATAAGAACTTAGATAATACATCATATTCCAAGGCCATGCTCATTGATGGTATATTAATGCCATTTTACTTATAATTATATAGATATATTTTTTGTCTATTCATACATAAACTATAGTATGTCGAGTTGGAGATAACATTTTGTACAAAACAACAAAACTAATATTTATTTTCAAGTTTTAGTAAATCAAAATGAGGTTTAATGGTTCAGTTTATGAATTTGAAAGAACAATTTATTCCATCCATTATTTCTGCTGTCCAATTTCTACAATATTTTCACAATTGCACTCAATGCATCTAAGTACCAAAATTTCATCTTTAAGAAAGAAAATGAGATAGTTTCCATGAAGTCTCTGCTTTCACTTTTCTCCTATACTTAATTATTTTACCTTCAGATCAAATACAGCAATACAAAATGTACTTTTAGGTTATAATTGGTATTCAAATTTAATTTACTTTTATTCTTGACAGTAAAAGTTTATATGCAATCAATAAATTATAGAGCCAATAAATGAAAAACAACAACAAATTCCTCAACTATATGTGGTGTGTAAACATGCATATTACAAATACCCTGAAAGCAGGCCTTTATTGAAAAGAGTCTGGAATCTTCCTTCAGGTTTTAGAAGAAATTATTTTAGTTCCTATAGATTTGTGAAAATTTGTTAAAGTGTTAGATTTATTTACACATCCATAATGAAATTTTTGTTAGAACTTGTTTTTATTTGGTTGTTATGTTCTAGGAAGATTTTCAAAGGAAGAGTGAAATTTTGACAAAACATCTGCATTTATCTCAATAGTTTCATATCATGTTTACCCACACATAGACAATCTTTAAAAGTTTAGAACACCAATTCACTTACCTCTGGAGTGTGAGGAATAATTAAAGGTGTCAACCATTTTAACATAACTTTGTCCAAAAAAGGATTCTACCTAAATATATTTCCAGGCTCTTTCCTCGGCTCCTCAGAAGTAGAGAAGCTCAGTAGGATCCTCTGATTTTTTTTTCCAACATATGCTAATAAGTGGGAAGGTCATGGACTAAACATCACTTTATTTATATTTAACTGGGTAAAATTAGAAGAACAATTAAACTACTTAAGATTTTTATCTCCAAATATCCAATAGTATTAATGTAAAAAAGGAAATCTATGTAAACACACAAACTGGCACCAAAGATTATGTATTAGAATTAATAGATTCACAAAATTAGAGGACTTTGTAAGAATAAGGATGTCCATAAGACCAGCAAAAGAAACATATTTATGGCTAGTGAAGGCTGCCTCATATAAACTACCATATATCTTTAAGCCTAGGAGGCTATCAATTGCAATATGCCACATTATTTCATGACCATCAAGAAGAAAAATAACACTTGCTATTAAAATCAATACAATGAATACTGTTGATTGTAAGACCAACCCACTTTCAAATATAGTACTTAAAACTGATGAGTATGATAATTAATCAAAATATGAGGAACACAAAACAAATAGAATTTATTCTCATCCCACACCTAGAAGATAGGAAAGTTGTACTAGTATTGAAAAAGGAAGTGAACCCCCCCCCCAAAAGAAGAAGAAATAAAACCATTTGTCCACAGATTGATCTCATCAGTGTGTGGTCAGTTACAGGGAAAGAACAAAGAACTGGCCAAAAAGTCCTTATGTTAAACTATTCCAGGCCCTTAAGCTTCCATTTGGCTCCACACACCAGTGTAATTAGAATTCTTCCAGTAATTTCAACAATTTCTGAAAAGGACTGGCTATTTCTTTGGTTTAGGCATCACACAGCCCAAGATTCAGAGGATTGAAATAGGTTTTACACTTTGCAGAGAAATGTTGAGTTCTAAAAAGATAAAGCATCAGAGTTTGTACGTGTCAACATAGCCTCTGATTATTCATCTAAAATAGAATTCCGCTGGCACCCTCACCCTTATAAGGAATTTTAAAACTGCTAGCCTTTCTCAGATTATTCACAACTGCTGTCCTGAGCCCATGGAGAGGCTAACTTCTCAGCTGCTGCAGGGTGCTAAGTCAACTGTGGGCACAACTGTCTTCAGTTCAACAGAGAGGAAAATGAAAACTTCATTTGACCTTAGGCCTGTACAACATCCTCTGATTCCGTTTAGCATAGACATTTCACAGGGGATAAATGCACATGGGTAATTTATAAACCTAATACCTGTGTCTCCAGCAGAGACATTCTTAACTGGTTAGAACCCAAGAAAGAGATGAATAACTAGCACCACTATAACACTTATGAAAACCAACTGGCACTTAATTCAAATGACTTTAATATGATTTTATAATCATTGTGATGGCTCCAAATTCCAATTGAACCCCTAAATCAAGCAATTCAGTATTTTCCAGTAGATAATATACACTTGTAGAAACAATTTTGCTAGCAAATGATTAATGAAGGTTTTTCACTTTTATCTCCAAATGATATTAATGTTAAAAATTAAATAACACATAATAATTAAATTTTTAGACATTTTGTTTTTTAATTTGTCATTTATTTACACTACAACCCAAAAACTACAGTTGTTTTACAGAAATATGAGTTGAATCATGAAAAATCAGAAGAATTTGGGTATTTTCATGTAAATCCTTTAGTACAGAAAAGAAACATCTCTTTTCACTCTAATAGCTGCTACATTTAAAAGCCCCACTAAATAATGTTTTTGTTAGTGATTCTCTCCACGTTCTATTTCCTTACCAGATCTTGAATTGTTATTGAAAAAAAAAACAAAAACAAAAAACAGAAGAAGCCACTTTTTTCAATAGACAGTTGGGGAGAATAGATGAAATGTGTAGCAATCATGCAAAAAATTATCAGAGAAGATAGGACTGCCAGATAAAATGCAGGACATTCAGTTAAGTTTGAATTTCAGCCAAACAATGAAACATTTTTGGTAAAAGTATGTCTCAAATATTGCATAAGACATACTTATGCTAAAGAATTATTTTTATTTTACTTGAAATTCAAATTTAACTGAGTACTCTGTGTTTTGATTTTCTAAATCTGACAGTGATATGCAGGGGTAAACGGAAAGGCTACTTACGGTGGATTTTCCAGAGCAGTCTTTTCCTAAAGGCACCTGTGATGGTTACTTTTATGTGTCAAGTTGAGCTAAGGGGTCCCCAGATAGCATCCAAAATTTTATTTTGGGATGTGTTTGTGAAAGTGCTTCTGAAGAGATCAGCATTTGAATCAATAGACACAGTAAAGAAGATTGCCTTCACCAAAGCAGGTGGGCATCATCCAGTTCATTGAGGACCAGAATGGAACCAAAGTAGAGGAAGAATGAATTGCTCTCTGCCTGAGCTGGGGCAACCATTCTGAGCCCTTGGATATTTGTGCTGCTGGTTACTAGACCCTTGGACTTGGACTAGGACTCACCACATCACCTCCACTGGTTCTCAGTACTTTGGACTCAGACTGAATTATAGCACTGCCTTTTGTAGTTCACCAGCATGTAGACAGAAGATAATGGGACTTCTTGGTCTCCATAATCATGTAAGCTGGTTCCTATTAGATAGCTTTTATTGCTTCAGTTTCTCTGGAGAACTTATAATACCTACATGTTTGTTTCTTTGTTAATGTCTGATTTTCAGTTTTTTTATCTTTAGAAATAACCTATTTTACAAGAGTAATTTTCATATCTCTAAATTATAAGAGATTGAGAAAGAAACTAAATAGAATATTAATTTTACATTGGAGTCACATGACCCCTGCATATCAGAGACTTCCTATCCATAAAATAATAAAGTGTCCCAGTTCTTTGACCTAGGAAAATAAAATACTCCCACCATTCTCTGCAAATCCCTGAACTTTTATGCTTGTGCCTCAGATCTCCCAAAAATCTATTTTTTGGCTCTACTTCCCTGTTTTTTTAACAAAGAAGATCTGTTTGAGCAACAGATATCATACATTTAATAAACTTAACTGAAAATGTATGATGTCACAGTAGATCCAATATACTGCACAATGCAAAGCTTTTGACCAGCAGCCAGCCAGCACATTCATGGGTACTAAATAACCTACTTAACAGATGCTGCATGGAAAGCATAATCTTGTCACCCTTCTTGTGTTTTCCTGAACTATACTGACATTTTCTTTTCTCCATATATTTTCCACAGTAATTTTGGGAGTATTTTTTTAAAGCAATGTTTTTCTATATTTATCCATGAGGAACAAAACCAATAAATACTATATAAAATTCAATATACAAAGTTTTTTCTCAAGAGATATGTGAGAAACTATATAAGCATTTTTTGTGCCATTTAGGACTCTGCTAACTCATGGCCCAGATACACTTTGCTACTATTCTTTCTCAGGCAGTAGAGAAGGAAAAGAGGAGGAGGAGGGTGGGGGGAGGAATATATACCCCTTTAGAGATTGACAAATAGTTATAAACTTGACATGTAACCTTGAGAAAACTTTCATGTTATTATATTCTCAACTGAATAAGAAAAAACCCATGGGAAATAAAAATATCTGAGACTACCATATAGTCTACATATAGTTTATAAAGTTAAATCCCAAAAACTTTTTACTAAGACTCTGTAAGACTTCTGATACCTCTTGCAGTATTCCAGTGGCAAATCTAAACACTACTCCAAACCTCTCACCAATCCCTAGCATGTACTTACTTGCTGCGATTATCTCTATCGGGTAGATTTGTCACTTGGAAGGCTCAAGTGCCTCAGTGCTAACATATGGAGGAAGACTGCCACATCCAATAGTGATGGAGGTACACAGGTGAACAGAAGGTCAGCCATCCAGTACATTATTACAAGACAGGACAGGATCTGTCCCACATAAGCAGGGGGAGAAAAACCTGTGAGGCACTCACAGCTCATAGTTTACAGCTCATAGTTTACAGGCACAGGCTCTGTGAATTACACGCCAAAACCAAGTGAGATTTATCCCACCTATGCAAGGTCAGTCCAACATTAAAAAATGAATTAATCAATTGCATCAACAGGGTAAAAGCAAAAATCACATCACCCTATCAATAAAGTAAGGAAAGCATCTGATAAAATCCACCACTTATTCACGATTAAATAAAAAGAAACTCAGCGGGATCCCTGGGTGGCGCAGCGGTTTAGCGCCTGCCTTTGGCCCAGGGCGCGATCCTGGAGACCCGGGATCGAATCCCACGTCGGGCTCCCGGTGCATGGAGCCTGTGTCTCTGCCTGTCTCTCTCTCTCTCTCTCTCTGTGTGACTATAATAAATAAATAAATAAATAAATAAATAAATAAAACAAACTCAGCTAATTTAAAATAGAAGGGAACTTCCTCCACAAAATAGAAAATACCTAAAAAAAAAGACCCCACCACAACCACACACACACACACACACAAACATACAGCTGATATCATATTTAGTGGTGAAAAACATCTATCATTCGGAGTCTAAAAAATTACCTAATAGTTTAGGCTCTAATAATGTAGTTTCTCTTTGGTATAGCTTTTGTTAAGTAGAGAACGCTCTAGAGTATTTCAAATGGTTACTTTCCCCCTCCTTTATAAGAACCCTGAGGAGATTTTTTTTTTTCTCTGATATTCACTGTTATATTATGGTCAAGCTCCTGGAGTTAAATAAAGAAGTTTTAGGACCCTCCATGATGGTTTCTTCCTCCCGCCCCCTGAGTTGTTGTTGTTGTTGTTGTTGTTGCTGCTGTTGTTTGTTGTTGTTGTTGTTGTTGTTGTTTAACTTTCAGTCTGGTCCACACTGAGCCTCCAGCAATTTATCAATTACATTTCAGATTTTCCTACCATAGTATTGGTTTCCAGTGAGGTTTCTGTTTTAGGTCTCTGTGGAATTAATGGGTTTAAGTTTTTATTTAAATTCCAGTTATTTAACATACAGTGTAATACTTAGTTTCAGGAGTAGAATTAGTGATCCCACACTTCTCTACATCACCTGGTGCTCTCACAACAAGTGCTCTCCTTAATCCCCATTCCCTACCCACCTCCCCTCTGGCAACTAGCAGTTTATACTCTATAGTTACCAGTCTGTTTCTCTGTGTCTGCCTGTCTGTCTCTATAATTTTATTAAAGGCAGCAATTTGCTCTGTAACTTCATTTCTTTGATGGGTCCACGAACAGTTGATTTTTCAGTTTGATCAGCTTATTATTTGTTGTTAGGAAGGAATAATGACTATAGAGACATATTGTTATTTTTGCTAGAGATATTTAAATAGTAAGAAGGTCAGCCCTTTGTCTGACATATCTAGTTATTCTCTGACATTTCAATTTTCTTCTTAGAATTACATATGATTTTTGTAACTTACAGATGTTATTGTTTACTTACAATACTTATTTAAGGTTTATTCAATTTTATATTTACAGAAAAACAATATTAGAAAAAAGTATTCAGAAAAGTGAAATTCACAGTGCAAAATGTGGACTTGAGATGTTCTGTTAGGTAATAAACCCTAGATTTCCAGATACGACATTGCCTAATGATCAGTCTCGTAAGAGATTTAGCAATTTTAATAATATTTTCCAAGAAAGTCCTCTTGGCTTTAATTATCTTCCCTATGTTTGTTTTTATTTTATTGATTTCTTATCTTTATTTTTAACTTCCATTTTTTTGAGATTATTTTGCTAATATTTTCCTAATTTTCTAAAAAGATACTTCACTTCTATATGCTTCATGTCCAATATACATAAGAATAGATCTTAATTTACTTATAATTTCTGATTTAGCTGGTTCTTATATATTAAATTATAATATTGGTGCTACCATTCAATCAAAATATTTTCTAATTCTACTGAAATTTAGTTCACCTGTGGGGTAGCTAGAAATGTGTTCCTTAACACTCAATATATAGGAAATTTCTAATTATCTTTATGTGCTTTAAAAAATATATTTACTTTAGGGAAAGAGTGTGTGTGTGTGTGTGTGTGTTCAAACGTGGGGGGAAGGGTAGAGGGAGAGAGAATTTCTAGCAGACTCCCCACTGAGTGAGAAGCTGATGTGGTGTTCAATCCCATGACTACTGAGATCATGACCAGAGCTGAAATCAAGAGTCCAATACTTAACTGACTAAGTCACCCAAGTGTCCCTATCTCTATGTGCTTAAAATCAATTTAATAACATCCTGATAAGAATTTATTCTGTATAATTTTATTTTTGAGATTTATTTTGACTACTTCTACAGTTTAGTATATTGTCCACTAGGATAAATGTGTCATGCACACTTTAAAAAGTTTCATGTTTTTCAGTTGCTAATAATATAATTCTAAAGAATTGTTCCATGTTTGCATATGCTAAATATCAGGGAGCTCTAAGGCTCCAGGTCAGCATGTCCGAAGGCTGTTGGATACAAGTATCTGTAGCTTAAGAAGGAGTTACCCTCTAGATAGTAACTTATTCAAGAGAATAATATCCTGGGGGATAAAGTTGGATGTTCCATATAAGTAGTGCCTGACATCATATTGAAGAAATAGTCATTCAAAACAGAGTCCACAGATGGATGTTAAGGAGGACACTTGCAATATGTAAGTGATGAATCATTGAATTCTACTCCTGGAGACATTATTCTACTATGTGTTAACAGCTGGAATTTAAATAAAAACATGAAGCAAAAAAAAACAACAACCACAAAAAGTCCACAAAGGAGACTTATAAAAACTGAAGTTTTTTTTTTAAAGACTTTATTTATTTACTCAGGAGAGACACACACACAGAGAGGCAGAGACAGGCAGAGGGAAGAGAAGCAGGTTCCATGCAGGAAGCCTGATGTTGGACTCGATCTCGGGATTCCAGCATCATGACCTGAGTCAAAGGTAGGTGTTCAACCACTGAGCCACCCAGGCATCCCAAAATCATATGCTTTTCACTTATTCATTTGCTTCTATTAAAATTTCCCTAGGAAAATTTTATGGTATCTTTTCTTGTTTATAAGACAGTATTTATTAAATTAATTTTGAAATGCCTATTAATAGATTCCTTTTAAATTTTAAGCAGATTCCTTTTTCATTTCTTTTTTTTTTTTCAAATTCTTATTTAAATTCTAGTTAGTTCACATACAGTGCAATATTGATTTCAGGAGTAGAATTCAATGGTTCATCACTTACATACAAGTACCCTCCTTAACACTCATCACCCATCTAGCCCATGCCCCATCCACTTCTCCTCATCAACTCTTATTTATTTCTCTATCTAAAGAGTTTCTAATGGTTTGTTTCCCTCTTTCCTTTTTTCTCTTCTCCAATATGTTCAACTGTTTTCTTTCTTAAATTCCGCAAGTGAGTGAAATCGTATGGTGTTTGTTTTTCTCTGACTTATTTCCCTTAGCATAATACACTCTAGCTCCATACATGTCATTGCAAATGGCAAGATTTTATTATTTTTGATAGCTAAATAATATTCTGTGATATTTATATCTATATCTACTTTATCCATTCATTAATTGTTGGACATTTGGGCTCTTTCCATAGTTTTATTATTATTGATAATGCTACTATAAACATTGGGGTGCATATACCTCTTCAAATATATATTTTTGCATCTTTTGGGTAAATACATAGCAGTGCAATTGCTGGATAGTAGAGTAGTTACATTTTTAACTTTCTGAGGAACTTCCATGCTGTTTTCCATACTGGCTACAATAGTTTGCATTCCTGCCAATAGTGCAAGAGCGGTTTCCTTTTCCTGCTTCCTGGCCAACATTTGTTGTTCCTTGCCTTATTGATTTTATCCATTCTGACAGATGTGAGGTGGTATCTCATTATGGTTTTGATTTGTATTTCCTTGGTGGTGAGGGATGTTGAGCATCTTTTCATGTGTCTGTTAGCCAACTGGATGTCTTCTCTGGGAAAATATCTCTCCGTTTCTTAACTGGATTATTTGTTTCTTGGGTGTGGAGTTAAATAAGTTATTTATAGATCTTAGATACTAACCCTTTATCAGATATGTCATCCGTGAATATCTTCTCCCATTCTGTAAGCTTACTTTTAGTTTTGCTGATTGTTTCCTTTGCTGTGCAGAAGCTTTTTATCTTGATGAAATCCCAATACTTCATTTTTGTTTTTGTTTCCCTTGCCTTTGGAGACCTGTCTAGTAAAAAGTTGCTATAGTCGAGGTCAAAGAGGTTGCTGCCTGTGTTTTCCTTTAAGATTTTGATGGTTTCCCCTCTCACATTTAGATCTCTCATCCATTTTGAATTTATTTTTGTGCATGGTGTAAGAAAATGGTCCAGTTTCATTGCTCTGCATGTTGCTGTCCAGTTTTCCTAACACTGTTTGTTGAAGAGACTGTCTTTTGTTGAAGAAACTATCTGTTGGACATTCTTTCCTGCTTTTTCAAAGATTAGTTGACCATACAGTTGTGGGCCCATTTCTGGGCTTTCTATTCTGTTCCATTGATCTGTCAGTTTTTGTGCGAATGACATACTGTCTTGATGACTGCAGCTTTGCATTATAGCTTAACATCCAGAATCATGATGCCTCCAGCTTTGTTTTTCTTTTTCAGGGTTGCTTTGACTATTCAGGAGTCTTTTATGGTTCCATAAAAATTTTTAATTGTTTGTTCTAGCCCTGTGAAAAATACTGGTGGTATTTTGACAGGGATTGAATTAAATGTGTAGATTACTTTGGATAGTATAGACATTTCAATAATCTTTTTGTTCTTCCAATCCATGAGCATGTAATGGTTTTCCATTTCTTTGTGTCCTCTTCAATATCTTTTGTTAAGTGTTTGATAGTTTTCAGACTACATATCATTTACCTTTTTGGTTAGGTTTATTTCTAGATATCTTATGGTTTTTGAAGCAATTGTAAATGGGATTGATTGTCTGATTTCTTTTTCTGTTACTTTATTTTTCATGTATAGAATCATTCTAAAACATTATTTTTGTTACATAATTTATTAACCATATTGCTGAACTTAGCTATTAGTTGTACTATATTTTGTGTTGAATTTTAATAAGTATTTTTTCTTTAAGTATATAGCACCACTTTTGAAAAATACTATTTCATGTTTTAAAATTTTTTATATCAAAGGATCCTAAGATATATATATATATTTTTTTTTTTTTGACGATATGCTCATTTATTCTTCGCGTGAGAAGAAGTAGTCAGGACAGGATGCACAGAGAGTACAAGTCAACTGGTGTTAGTCTTAGCTGCTCAACTCAATCTGGAAGTCAATTTATTTGCAAAGAATCTACCATCATGAGAAAACATTTATGAAAATCTTCATCAGTACAAAGCCCAGAAGCTCCACTTAGGGGCAACAAACATGGCTGTGATGCTGAACAACTCTGGTCTTTCCCATAAAACAAGTAAGATCTAACTGACAGAGTATACTGACCCTTGAAGCAGCAACCCTCAGGTTTCAACATAGGCCTGGGTATTTTTAAATAAGTAAGGCTAGAATGAGCTATGGAGTTTTTAAGAATATATTGAGTGATAGATGGCGATTACATCGGGTGATCTGAACAGACCTGCATAGGTAATAAACCACTTCACACAGGTAGAATATGCCAGTACCGACGTGTATTTTGATTATGTGGCTGGATGTAGAATGAAGACTCAAGAGTTTTTGTGTTTTCCTATAGTGCAACTCTGTTTTTTTGGAGCTGGATCTTCTTTACCTGGAATTAATTTTTTAAGTTTTATCATATGCTTATCTAACATATTAAAAAGATAATCATGTGGCTAAAGATCTTGATATATGTAACTCATTCCTGTTTCCTAGGACCAACCTTTTGAATTATTGAAATTAGATTAATGAATTTTTTTGTATAGAATTTTAGACAATCCCATTCAGCTGGGTTAGTCAGAAGTAAAGAAATGTTATTTTGATCTTGTTTCTATAGGGTAATGCCTTACATCAGAAATGGACATCTTATATTTTAAAGCTTCAGAGAATTTGTGTCACCATTTTTAGATGACTTAAATATGATTGTGGCTTTTTAAAAGAATGGATACATAAAGAAAGAATAAGAAGTATGAAAACTTTTATATGGCTACCTACAAGCTATATTAAAGAAATCTTTTGCAATGGATATTTTGCTATTAGGCTAAAATTATAGGATCATGGACATCTTTAGAATTTTATTTTGTGAAAATATATGTGCTTATATTTTAATCAAGTATTACTTAAATGATAAGAGCAGAATGTATTTGCTAAGTAAATGAATGCACAATTTTATAAGTATTAACAATTTATATTAGAGCAACTTTAGATGACACTCTAAGTGCCTTTGTGAAAATAAAAGAAATAGATTTGTATAGTTAGTCATTTTAAACTGTTATTATATTTTACTGTTGGCCTGTCATGAAACTTTTAAAATGGCTCTAATTAATGTTTTCTCTTATTCTTTTAAATTTCTATTGTAACTTAAACAGTTATGTGGTACAAGTTCCTCTGAGCTTCTTTATAGAAAAATAGCTTGGTAAGGCACTTGTTCAAGTAAGCAATCATTTTAAACAGTGACTTTTCAACAGTTTTTTTGGAAATTACTTTTTAAAACTTTGAGAACATAGAATACCAATCTTGTGGATAAGGTTACAAGACTCAGTATATTGGAAAAGCTGTCAGATTCTTTGCAAAATTCCAAACTACAAAAATAAAGTAATTTATTCACTGACATGCCTTTACAAGCAGTATGTGTCTTTTTTTATATTTTTATTGTGAAAAACAAAGGTAACACAAAATTTACTTAACACAAACTGTAATTCTATTGACATATATGAAAGCCTATAAATTTCATTGCTTGTGAATATCTACAGATGAATTCTAGACCCTAAAATCATATATGTAATTGGAAAAGAAGAAGCAAATGAACATTTAGTCAAATTTTAATTAAATTTTTCTCTTTATAATTAAAATTTTAAGATGCATCAGCTGACATTTTAATTAAGTGATCAATATCATTTATAAATAATCTTTATGTCCATCTATATTTACTGAAACATCTGGTCTCATATTTTCTGGTCATACTAAATCCATAATACTGTTGGAATTCAATTCCAGAAAATATTGTACCATTTTATAACCACCTTTAAAATGAAATGTCATAAATAGATCCTATGCCAAACAATTCACTTAATCCCATAGCGTATTATTTTCTAAAAACAAAAAACCAAAACCAAAACAAAACAAAAAAAAAAAACCTGTCCTGGGGCACCTGGGTGTCTGTGTCAGTTAAGCATCTGACTCTTGATCTCAGTGCAGGTCTTGGTCCTGAGGGTCATGAGTTCAAGTCCTACATTAGGCTCCATAATGAACACGGAGACTACTTTAAAAAACAAAAACAAAAAAAACCTGCCTTAATAATATATATTTACTTTGTAGTATAAGTGGGAGATTAAGTAATGTTTGTAAATCATAGCAATTTATAGATTTTAGAATGTCAGTAAATACAACTGAATTCCCTCCACCACAGAAGGAGTGGTTTTCCATGAAATACTAATATATATATATATATATATATATATATATATATATATATATATATATATTCCGTGTATGAGTAGGTAAAATGGCAGAAATCATGATGAATTCTATTAATGCTTCATAGAGCTTATTAGCTTATTTAGTAAAAAAGAAGTAACTATGAATTTGTATTTTATATATATATATAATATTTTATATTATTTATAAAGTGTTTATATATAAACACTCAAAAAGTTGTTAAAATCTTCACTTCCAGTTTCTGATCATGTAACCAACATTATGAATATGCACTTCAACAAATGGAATTCATAAATTTGGGATAAGGCTGGGCTTCATTTCTTTTAGGATACACATTCTCTTGCAAGCTCCTTCAAAGTCAGCTCCTTGCAGTTATAGTATTGAAATACCCATTCACCTGTGGACTGGCACCTGGGAGCTGCTACCTGCTCCTAGAGACTGCCTACATTCCTTGTCATGCGAACCCCCTACCTTCAAGGCTAGCAACAGAGCATCTCCCAAATGTAGAATCTCTTTGGTACTTACAGTCTTGTCTTTAAGAAGAGTTATTTTTAAAGGGTCACATGACAGGTCAGATTCACCCAGGATAATTTCTCTTTCTTAAAGTCACTGTGCCATATAATATACCCTTAACACTTGGTGTTATTAGCCCATCAAATTCACAAGTTCTAGGAGTTCAACAGACAGTGTACATCACAGAGTGGTAATCTTTGGGCAATCTTACGATTCTGTCCACCAGGGGCAGCCCTGGTGGCTCAGCAGTTTAGTGCCACCTTCAGCCCAGGGCATGATCCCGGGGACCTGAGATCGAGTCCCAAATCAGGCTCCCTGTGAGGAGCCTGCTTCTCCCTCTGCCTGTGTCTCTGCCTCTCTCTCTCTGTCTCTCATGAATAAATGAATGAATGAATGAATGAATGAATGAATGAATAAATAAATAAATAAAATCTTTGGGAAAAAAAAAACAATTCTGTCCCCCACTCATTAAGAGCAAATAAAAGGAAATGAAATATCATGAATAGAAACATGTCACTGAAAAGAATCACAACCCAAGTTTCACAGTTATCCTCTGCAAATGACAAAATTGTGTTTTTATTGTTGTTTTCATTCAATGACTTTTTAACTTTAGTAAAATAAGTGGATATTTTCAGTTTTATTATATCAATATGCTTATAAAGTTTGGCTAATAACATTCATATATGAAAAATAAAAAAGAGTGGCTAAGTTGATTAAGCGTCCAATTCTTGATCTCAGCTCAGGTCTTAATGTCAGGTCATGCGTCCATGCCCAATGTTCTATAAAAATAAATAAAATAAATAAAATAATTGTGATTATGTTAGTAGAGAAGAACACATTTTGGATGTTTAAAATATCTACATTTTTTAATACCAATTCATTTTGACATAATAGAAAGAGAGAGATATTACAAAACTACAGTGATAAAACTGAGTAGGTAATAAAAAATGAAAATATCATTTTCCAAATGGCCTTTCTGGTAAATCTAGATTTGCATATTTCGTTTTAGTTCCTTATTTATTTACCTCTTAGTGACATAAGACATTCATTTTGATTATTATGAACCCAGGCTGACTTCACTCTGCCCCCCCACACCACTTCCCTGGCCTCATCATGCAGCAGCCAGGTTGCATATGTTCAAGAAACTGAAACTCACCTTCCCTTTAGCCTGGGGAAACGATTGGAAAGGCAGAATGGGTAGAAATCATACTGTAATCTCTAGCAGGATACAAGTGACTTTTGTTTACAAGTTTTAATAAATCATGCCTACTACCGCTGTCTTCCATTAAACAGAATTTTAAAATGTTTTCATCAATTAACAATCCACTATACATCGATTATCATTTACAGTGTTTCACTTTTTTAATTGAGTTTCAAAAATCCTTTGCCATTACAAAACATATAAAACCCTAGGAGTGGAGCAGAAATGTAAACAAGTCTTACTTGCCATTAAAAAATAAACTTACTTGAACAGTTTTAAGGAAGAATTGTTTTATTACAAGCTACAGAAAAACATGGGTGCTTATAGAAATTATATATACAAAGAAAAAACCTTTTAGTAGAGCCTATGTGCAACTTAATTATTTTTTAAGTGATGAAGGGCTCAATATTCCATAAGTAAAGGCATAATCAATTTTTTCCTTTAACAAAATAATTAGTGGTTCCTGTTTTTAAAGTACAAAAGCACTACAGAAGGCAATTAATTGTTTTTTTTTTACCTGAAATTGCTTCCTAATCACTTAGTTATTCCTACTTGAAGAGCAGCCAAACAGGGAAAAAAGTGGAAATTGTTAACACTGCATACATTCAGAAGTGTGATATAACAGAGGTTTTATTAAAATGTCTATTTCTTGTTTTCATCTTTAACTTCTATTTTAAACAGTCTTTTTTTCAGTATAACATCATTCAGGAGACAGAGAAGAAAGGGAAAAATAAGAAAACAGCCAATGCACAATTCAAATAATACCACTGAGAGGAAAAAGATGATATTGTGAACATTTGTTCTAGCAGTACACTTGAAATTTTAACAAAGAAGTATTTTATGTGAATATGTAGACTATATTTACTATAACAAATTTTGCCAAATGTATGATTATACTTATCCCCAGAAACTTGTGGTGATGATATATAACTAATCTTAGATATTTCTTTTATAATATCTTAACTATGATTACAACAGTTTTTAGTAATGTCACCTGAGTGGAAATGTCAAATACAAAATGTGTTAACAGAAAGATTTCAATAGTTATGGATGAATACCTATGAAGTATTTGTTTTATAAAAACTGTATATAGGCATAAAATATAAAATATTATCTAATGTAAGTAGTCTACTATTCAGACTATATTCATTTAGTAATGAAATCTTATTTAGTTCAATTTGTTTTTATTTCATGGTACATCTGACATGTCTAGCAAAATTTTTGACTAATTATATTTTAACATGTCTTTTGAATTTAGATCTGTAAAGAAATTTTTTACCTTAACAATCTCCACTTTATTTGGCAAATGGATGTCCCCCTGATGGTTTTCTAAAGATTCAAGGAGCTGAGTGGAATTGATAAATGTAATATCCATGTCCTCATACAAATGTTTCAGAAATTTGACATATATTTATAGAAGGGTTTCTCAGATTTTTTTAAATATTAGGATCTCGGAATTTTGCTTTTGCAAATTAAACATTATTATTTCAATTTAAAACTAAATAACTTATTTTGCCAAATATTTTCATTAGTTTAATTCAAACAATACTGCATAGCATTGTATTAATCTATGAAAGCTATTACAACCTTATGACTTTTGAGGGATTTTGTTTGTTCGTTTTGATAATTAATAATCATTTGTAATCTGAAATATAAGTGCTAAATCGGAGCTACATTTCTTGTTTTATGAGTCCACATATCTTAGATTCGGTATTGGATTGTCATAATTACAACACACTTTCATATTCTTTGCCCCTTTTCAGTGTCTCTTTTGACTCTTACCTCCTCCAAGCATGAGGGCCCACCTACCACTATGGAGCACCTTTTCAACATCCTCTTTCTATACCCATTAGGTGAGTGAATAAAATCATTCTATCAACACAATGCCTTTCAAAGATCCTCCTTACTGGGATCCCTGGTTGGCGCAGTGGTTTAGTGCCTGCCTTTGGCCCAGGGCGCGATCCTGGAGACCTGGGATTGAATCCCACATTGGGCTCCCGGTGCATGGAGCCTGCTTCTCCCTCTGCCTATGTCTCTGCCTCTCTCTCTGTGTGACTATCATAAATAAATAAAAATTAAAAAAAAAAACAAAGATCCTCTTTACTTTCTTCTTTCACCCAGAGACAACCTCTTGAGGTCCACTGTAGCAAATTCAAGTCACCTTTGCACTTTGGACCTCCCTACTTCAGTCACTTCTATTTTAGATTAATAATTCTACAAGACAACTTCAGTTCTCAGCGTATCAGCACCACTATGGTGCCAGGTGTCTGTTCGCACTGGTTAATGCCTCTGCTCTAGAGATAATTAAGTATTTTAAATTATCACCATGTCTAGTGCCATGTAAGATAATAAATCTTAGGTGAATATTATTTAGGAACATTTTTTGCTGGTAACAATCAACATATTCATTTTTGTTATTTCAAACTGTCAATTAAGGACTTCTGTGACAAAATCACATCATGTGAGAAATTTAATATGATACTCTTTAATATCATATGTGACTATTTCACATATTTTCATAAGGAAGTAAAGTTTTTAATCTATAAATAATTATATTGATTAACATAGTATTAGAAGCACTTATTTAGGCATGCTTGGGTGGCTCAGCAGTTGAACATCTGCCTTTGACTGAGGGCATGATCCTGGAGTCCAGGATAGAGTCCCACATTGGGCCCCTTGCAGGGAGCTGCTTCTCCCTCTACCTCTTCTATGTCTCTGCCTCTCTCTCTGTGTCTCTCATGAATAAATAAATAAAATCTTAAATAAAAAGAAGCACTTATTTAATTTGCAGGGAAACTAGTCTTCATAAAGTTCAATACTATCACTAGGCTTTATTAAACTCATAATAAATTCCAAATGTCATAAGAGATTCTGATGATGAAACACAAAATTCTCTTAGGTAGGAAAAGAAAAAAAAAATAACACTGAAAATTGATACATATAGCAACAGAGAAGAACTTCATTTTATTAACATTTTATGAGAATCTTTAGAACCTAAGACTTTTTAATGAAGGACACTGAGCCAAGAGTCAGCAGGAATGGTTTCTGATGTGAATTGTTTTACTAATTAGCTATAGTTCTCAGTAAATCACTTAATCATTTAGATAAAGATTTCCTCAAACATAAAAAAGAGGAGAAGATGGATTAGATAATCCGACTTTTAACTGTATTGTACACACACAGACACACATTGCCAGTTAGTAAGACCAAACCAGGAAGAGAGGAACATTCCAATTTCTAATACATACCAACTCATTTTTCTTAAAGTGGAGAGGTACAGCCACAGAGGAAAGCAAAATACTTGATTCCAAGATGAGCTTTCAATATTAGGCTTTAATCTTATCTTTTGATCCAGTCAGGATAGGAAACAGAATTAAAGAGAGAAAAGCATATCTATGAAGTTATGTATTAGGATAGGAGTTTAATCAGAGATTATAGAAACCCACCTAGAAAAAATGTTGCCTTTTATAACATTTCAAAATTATAAAATTTAGCTTTTATGAAACAAATATATAAAAACTTTATATCTGGAATATTTCATGTTTAGTCAATGATCATTTTCTAATATTCATACTACTATGACACTTTTGGAAAACTACTGTATGTAGAGGTTTAAGAGTATAGGATAGGAACTCAATGTACATTGCCAAATGATGTATAAAGAGTATTGCATAGAATTACTATGAATTTGTGAAAATTAACCCCAAAAGAGTCTTAAAACACTAATTTAGTATCTGTATTTTAATTTAAAATCAAAATTAGTATGATTTTAATGCCTTAATAATCTGTCATTACTTAAAATTTTTAACAATTCATCTCAATATATCTCTTTATGAATTTTTCCTTAGTTAACTTAAAGTCAGAATATTTCTATTCATTCTAAATTTCCACTAAAAAGTTCATTCACGTGTTGCCAGATTACCTTAATTTACTAATTTAAAGTGAAGTGAAGTTGTAAAACATTACTAGGTGATCCAGGAACTAATCAAGAAACCAATTTACTCTTCATTCATTCATTCACAAAGTTCTTTCATGAATCTTACATTATAGGGAGGTAAACAAATAATAAATAAAACCCTTATAAATTAAAAATTCTACAGTATTTTAGAAAATACGTGTTGTTGAAAAATCAGGGCAGAGTATAGGAGGTCAGACATACTAACATCCAGGCAGTTGCTTTTTAAGTTTTGTTTTAAAAATAAAATTAGGAGTGCCTAGGTGGCTCAGTTGGTTAAGCATCTGCTCAGGTCATGATTCTGGGGTTCTGAGATCGAGCCCTGTGTGGGCTCCCCACTCAGCACCCCCACCCTCCCACTGTCCCTCTATCCCTTCATGCTTACTCTCTCTAATAAATAAATAAAATTTTTAAAAAATATATAATTAAAATGAGACTTAGTTTTCTATGAAAAAAGATATTTACCTTTAATAGTTATTTAATTTACTACAGTGTCAGTCCTAATGTGCTCTGTGGTGGATTTCAAGAAAATCTGTCAGATTCAGGGAGGAAGTCAGTGGATAGGATGAGACAGGGTCTCAAAACCCCTTTCTAATACACATGCACTGGATAGATGAAATGTCTATTTGCTGACTGTTACCTATGTTATAACTTAATTAAAATGGAGAGCTATAAAATAAGCTCATTATTTTGACAGGTATATTCTATCTTAAAGAACTAACTTTGAATGAAAGAAATTTTCAGTGAAAGAAATATAATTTCTATGAAAAATTTGTCCATTATTATTAGTCCTGTAGAATATATCATCAATTGTGAAAGTCTTGTTTTCTATTGTAATTGATCTAGAATCCTCTACCTGGCACATAATTAAATATATGCTTTCCAGTAAATATAGTAGTGGTATTCTGGCTCCTGGATCCTGATGCAAAAACTGATTAATGGGAAAATTAAAGAAGAAAGAATAAGAATAAGAATAAGAATAAGAATAAGAATAAGAATAAGAATAAGAATAAGAATAAGAAAGAAAAGAAGAATAAGAATAAGAATAAGAATAATGAGGAGAGGGAGGATGAGAAGCAGGAGGAGAGGAAAGAGAAGAAGAAGAAAAAGAAGAAAAGATTTAAGAACCTTCCATACAAGGCACTTTTAAAAATATGCATACTTTTTTATTTTTTCTGTTTTGAACACAAATAGAAAACCCAAGGCTTTATGATGAATAAAACTATGCCAGACATTAGCATTCTGGCCAAAGAACCTCAAATAGCAAATTAATCATTGCTTCAAGAGAGTATATTCAAACAAAGAAAAAACTTTCTCTTCCTGTAACTCTGATGAAATAATGGTTTAGCGTCTTTGGACATTTTTCTTTCTTTCTTTTTTTTTTTTAAGATTTTATTTATTTATTCATGAGACACACACACACACACACACACACACACACACACACACACACAGAGGCAGAGGCACAGGCAGATGGAGAAGAAGGCTCCATGCAGGGAGCCTGAGGTGGGACTGGATCCCTGGTCTCCAGGATCATGCCCTGGGCTGAAGGCGGTGCTAAACTGCTGAGCCACCCAGGCTACCCCTCAAACATTTCAATCTAGCTTTATTTAGACATTTTGATGTTCTCACAAAAAAGGTAGAACTCAAGAGCATTAAAAGGAAGATTTAATGAAAGTTGAAGTATCTTCTATAAATCAAGTGAGTATCTTCCAAGATTGTAAGTCATATTAGTAACGGCAGCTAGCTATAACATCAATATTTTGGTTGTGAGCTGAAAAATATTGAGCACACTGGTTAGTGTTACTAATAGGAAAAAAAGCATTTGGGAAACTGTTGAAACCAAGTCCTCTTTTAAAGGAAGAGTTAGAAAAGAATTGAGCTATAATTAGGAGGTCAGAGATAAAATTTTAGTTAAAGTTATAGGTAGATTACACATACATATATATTTATTACACTAGGGACTTAATTTTGAAAGGTTAAGACTGATTAAATAGTAATTTTAAAAATATATTATTAGCCAGGAGCATACTTTACTTTTATTCTCTTACTTCATTACATTATTTTACACATACAGACAGACATGGATGTATATGTGTGTATATGTATGTATATTATATGTATATTCAATTAGCTTATTTTTTTGTAAACACAAATGTGATACTTAAAACCATGGAACTCAACTTTTTAAAAATATGTAAACTTTCAGGAAATTGCAGAAAAGCTTTTTGTAATACTTAGCTTCTATTTCGTTTCTTTAATAGGTTTAATATCCATTTCAAGACTTTACCAAATGTTTCACAGAGAACTTATGATACATTCAACCATCAAAAAGTCAAACATGTATTTTATTCCAGGTACATGGGAACTTCATGTTTATTTAACAGTTTGATCATACACCAGGAAAAATGTTGCACTACATTTGCCTTATTTTACATATTAATGCATGTACATATATAACTAATGTGTTCTAGCTTATGAGTAAAAATTTTACCCACAATTAAGCTTTTGTATTTAGATTTTAAAGAAATAAAAAAAAGAGAAATAGTTCTTGTCACTCTAAAATATTGATAGCTTCTGGAAAGCACAAATGACGCATTGTGATATTTACAGGCAGATGTAGTTAGAGCAAAAATAAGGTTAGATAAATTTCTTTGTGTAAAAATAGAAAATGTTCAAGAACTATTTTTCATGACAAGGTACTAGCTAATCGAGCCATTACACTTCTAAGAAATTATTAGAACTTAGTATGATGTTATCCCTCAATTTTTAAGTAAGAAATGTAAAACAACCTTTCTATGTACATTTCTCTATAGTTATTTTGGAAGGTAAGAATGGTGCTTTTTGTATAAGAAAACATAGTAATTAAAATAATTGTTCCCAGAGGAAAAAAACGTAGGGAGATTCAAAATAGTTATGGTAGATTAGTGTGGAAGTTTCTTTAGCTCAGGCCTCACGGAAATATTTCTTGGGTTAGAGGCATGGGTCGGTGTCTTTCTTCCTCTATAGCACAAACCTCGATGGACAGTGAACTGCCTTCAAGGCATCCTGAATTTAGAAGAGGCATAGCACTCCAGATACAATGGGCTGTACTGGTCATTATTAATCATTTTTATTACTCAATAAAGTAACAACTATCTACCTGGAAACATAGCATATTAGTGTGTAACTTGTACATAAATTAAAGGGTTTTACATCTGTGAGGACCAGAGCTGACTAGAGATCTAGGTTAGCTCTCCAATCTTCTTTGTTATTTCGCTAATTGATTGTGTAAACACTTTTTAGAATGAAAACCTAATAATATTGTGATAAAATAATATTGGTATATTAATAATGCATTCCCAAAATGCTATTTGTTCGGCATTCAAAATATGTGAGATGTGAATGGTGTCTCTACAATTTTGAAGATGTGAAATTGAGAGTCAGATATCAAATTACTTGCCCAAGGTCGCAAACCTCTCAAGTGGCAGATCTTTGCTTGGATTCAGAAATGAAATACCTTGCCCATGGTCCTATATGTCCTAAGTCTCAGAACCCCTGTGGTTAAATGCATTCTTCTTTCTAATTAAGAAGGTTACCTTTTAAGCTATTTCATTACAAAATATAAATAAATATAGTGATTGAAAATGTCACTAAGTCTTTGAGGCATATAACCAGGAATCTATAATAGAGAATAATGGGAACTTAGATTAGGGAGTACTTTATCTCAGGAGAGAATATCTAAGATGAAAAGTGAAGGGTGGGAGAAAACAGGCATGTGGTTACCTGTGATTAAAGTATCACAGACAGAGGAATCAGTAAAGACAAACAAATCCTCTCAATCCTGGTTACCCACGTTTCAACACTTTCCTTATCAATATGTGAGGGCTAGAAATAAAGACAGGATTCCAGGAATAATTTAACAGCATGCTCTTAAATTACAATTTTTCCTCCTGTTATTCTATTTTTATCAATGCGATTAAAAAAAAAATCTTAGTTTTTTGTCAGCCTAACCACTTTTTTTGTCATATTTGGTCATAATGAATACATAGTATATTATATACAACATATATGAGGTGTAGCGTTTATAGAAGAAGCAGAGCAAAAATAGTTAGGACCATGGATTATAGTTCCAGATGAAGAGACCCATATGGGTCTAGTCACAAAAAAATAGCATGTATTTAACTAACAAATTAATAAATACAAATTAATATTTTGAAAAATAATTTAATTTTCATAGATTTTATTATTTTATTAAATATAACTTACAAAATAATAATTTAATTTTCATGCATTTTGTTATTTTTATTAAATATAACTTACATTTAATCATATTTAATTTAATTTTAACTAACATTTGTTCAAGATACATTTTCCAAATAGCCGTTAATTTGGAGGTGAGGGATAATTCTTTATTCTCCAGTAGATCAACTCCAGAAGAGGTCAACTCCAGGCCAAAGAGGAGACTGAGATACAAATTAGCAATAGTTGAGAGCCAATAGATGGACATAATTCTTGTGAAGAATAAAATTATTTTTACTTAACAGCAGAAGAGAAACCAGAGGTATATAAGGAGGATAAAGGTTCACACATCTGGAATGCAGCCAAAGAAAAAAAGCAAATATAGAAAGTCAGTCTGTATGCAAATTGACCTAGTGGATGTGGGTGCTGCAAAAGGAATAGTAGCTTATAGCCAGGAAGTCAGTACAGAGAAATGCTGTGACTGCCAATTCCAAATGATTGTATTTTCTAAAATTCCCATATTGGCTTCTCTGAAGCAGATATGGTGGCTGACTCTTAACACTTTGAGGCAGTATTTTCAATCCACATGATCTCAACTATATTACATATTCTTCCTTTTCTTCTTCCCTTCTTCCCTTCCCTTCTTCCCTTCCCTTCCCTTCCCTTCCCTTCCCTTCCCTTCCCTTCCCTTCCCTTCCCTTCCCTTCCCTTCCCTTCCCTTCCCTTCCCTTCCCTTCCCTTCCCTTCCCTTCTTCCCTTCCCTTCCCTTCTTCCCTTCCCTTCTTCCCTTCCCTTCCCTTCCCTTCCCTTCCCTTCCCTTCCCTTCCCTTCTCCTCTCCTCTCCTCTCTCCTCTCCCCTCCCCTCCCCTCCCCTCCCCTCCCCTCCCCTCCCCTCCCCTCCCCTCCTCTTCTCTTCTCTTCTCTTCTCTTCTCTTCTCTTCTCTTCTCTTCTCTTCTCTTCTCTTCTCTTCTTTCTTTCTCTTCTCTTCTCTTCTCTTCTTTCTTTCTTTCTTTCTTTCTTCTTTCTTTCTTTCTTTCTTTCTTTTCCTTTCTTTCATAGCCTTTTTTAAAACAGCAGTTTTAATTAAGTTCACATCAAAACCGAATGGAAGGTACACAGATTTCTCATATACCTTTGGCTCCAATATAAACATAGCCTATCCCATTATCAACAACCCCCACCTAAGTGGTATATTTGGTGCAAAGTAGTATATTTGGAAGCTACATTAATACACCATCACCCAAAGTACGTTGTTTACATTAGGGCTCACTCTTGTTATTATACATTCTATGGGTTTTGACAAATTTACAATCACATGTATCCACTATTATAGTATCACATAGAATGTTTGCACTCTCTAATATTTCTCTGTGCTCTCCCTATTCATCTCTTCCTCCCTTCTCATCTTGACAACCACTGATCATTTTACTTTTTCTATAGTTTTGCCTTTTCCGGGATGTCATGTAGTTGGAATCATAATAGGATCTAGCTTTTTCAGATTGGCTTCTTTCACTTAGTAAAATGTGTTCGTTTCCTCCATCTTTCTTCATGGCTTGGAGCTCATTTATTTAGTGTTGAATAACATTCCATTGTCTTGATGTGCCATGTTTTTTTATCCACTCATCTACTGAAGCATATCTTGATGGCTTCCCAGTTTTGGCAATTATGAATAGAGCTGCTATAAACATTCATGTGCAAGTTTTTATGTGAACATAAGTTTTCAACTCCTTTGGGTAAATACCAAAAAGCATGATTACTGAATTATATTACATGAGTATGATTAGTATTATAAGAAACTACCTATCTGTATTCCAAAGTGTGTTACTTTGCATCCCTATCAGTAAGAATAAGAGTCCTTGTTGCTCTACATCCTCACCTGCACTTGGTATTTTAAGTGTTCTGGATTTTGGCCATTCTATAGATGTATAGTGATATTGCTTTCTTTTTTTTATTGTTTTTTATTGCTTTCTTTTGAAATCAGAGTAGTACACTTGTTATCTTTCTGTGAAGTTCAACATTGCAAACTTAAAATTTTTTATTCAGCTAATTATTCTCAGCCCTATTCAATCTATTCCTTGTTGCACTGACTCCTTTTCCTAAATATATTTTTATTTGCTCATCTTCTAATTATATAGATGTAACAGATATAAAACATAACTAAACTAGTTACATTACTATCCCCCAAATTAATGATTCTTTTGTCAGTACTAATGGACACTTTCCTGACTTTACCAATAAAAACACACTTTTGTGCTTTTACCTATTCTCTTATGATCAGTAACACTTTATTCCTAGAGAGATGAAACTTTGTTAATCATCCTTTCTCCCTATTATTACAAAACATTTATTTCTCATAACATAGATATTGAAAAAATGACAAGATTGGGATCCCATTAATATTTTGTATAAATATATAGCATTTTGATAGATAATAGATATTTATGCATGCATAATAAATATGTTTCTAGCAGATTTTATTACCTTTTCATTTTTACTGTCAAAATGGTCACCAGGCTCTTTTATCAGATTCAGTTGTTTAAAATTGACTCATTAAAGCCTAATTCATTTTAATCTATTAAATTTCCACAATTTTACCAATGCAAGTCCCTTTTAGTTAGCATAGCACACATTTTTGGTAAACACTTGCAACTTCACCAAAAACAAATTGGCTTAGACTCATCTTAGTCTTCTCTGTTCCAAATGCATGACATGTTCCCCAATTGTTCTGTATTTTCCTCTTTCATTTCTCAGCCACCCTTGAAGGTAGGTAGAGGCCATATGATTTTTTTTGCCAGTATATTGTGACTGGAAGTGATATGGATGCCTATGCAGTAATTATTCTAGAAACTATATGTAGATAGGATGCCATTAAACAATAGAAACACATATCTTGGGTCATCAGGATCATCACTGGGTCACATAGAACCCATATCACTCTCACATGGATAAAAAATGGTATGTTAACACCTCAGATTTCAGAGTTTATATTCAATTATGACTGCATTACTAAAACAGAGAAATTCGTTGAGATTATCAGTAAATAAGGAGAAAAAGAGGCCACAAAGCTATAAAACTATTAAATAAGAAGTCACAAAGATGATTATTATAGATCGTGGATACATAGACTAACCTAACAGAAGGTTACCACTGTTTGTCAAGTACAAAACACAACAAATGAAAAGGAAGCCATTTGAAGATACAGCACAGACCATTTCCCTGGAATGAAAGTAGAAAATCTGCAAAATGAAAGCAAACCACGGTCTGTGAAAAATGAAACAGCAAGACTGAGATGGATCATTACTGACTGTTTAATATCTAGAATTTCAGAGATACAGAAAGAATTATTCAAGCATACAGGCAGAAAAGCATAACCCATTGCATTCAGGATGGTAATGTAAATTTGCATTTTAAATATTTCTCCTCTGAAAAGATAACTATAAAAAAAGTCATAGTTGACTTCAGGGAAAAGATAAAGATCTTTTGGGCATTGAAGTGGAATATAATCACAATGGTAAACAGAAACTGGAGCCATGAGCCTGCTCCACAAGTGAATATCCTATAGAATACTGGAGTCTGGGATCCCTGGGTGGCGCAGCGGTTTAGTGCCTGCCTTTGGCCCAGGGCGCGATCCTGGAGACCTGGGATCAAATCCCATGTCGGGCTCCTGGTGCATGGAGCCTACTTCTCCCTCTGCCTGTGTCTCTGCCTCTCTCTCTCTCTCTCTATGTGACTATCATAAATAAATAAATTTAAAAAATTAAAAAAAAATTAAGAATACTGGAGTCTACCAATAACCTGAATTTAACAACACAGAGGTCCAGGCACACTTCATAAAACTAGATTTGAGATTATATTCTCTTGTCATAGGAAGTCATAGATTTCTCTGTTTCCTGTCCAAGATTGTGATTATATATCTTAGGAATCTACTGCAGTGGAAAAGAAGCAGAAAATGTCATAAAGAGCACTTTGACCCTGTTGCAGTATCACAATCTGAGAAGGAGAGTTAGGTTGCAAATAACCTGGCTCCCCTCTGAGGCACCAAAGTGTAAGTGAAAGCAACAACAAAACAGAATAGTAGAATTAGATAAACATATATATAGAGAAAATGGGTAAGTGATTTTAAAAATCTACTACACGAGAACGGTAGAATTAAGAAAGAAAACCAAAAGACAAAAATTCTAATGATATACAATTCAGGACACCACATGCAAAGAACAGAACAATGTCAAGGTGATTTTAAAGAAAGTGGGTTTAAGAATCTCAAAATGTGGGATCCCTGGGTGGCGCAGTGGTTTAGCTCCTGCCTTTGGCCCAGGGCGTGATCCTGGAGACCCGGGATCGAATCCCACGTCAGGCTCCCTGCATGGAGCCTGCTTCTCCCTCTGCCTGTGTCTGCGCCTCTCTCTCTCTGTGACTATCATGAATAAATAAATAAAATCTTAAAAAAAAGAATCTCAAAATGTAAGCAACAGAATATAATATCTATAATAAAAAATGAATCATGTAACACATATAGGCTGATATAATTTTTAACTTGGATTAGAACTAAAGATGCATCATCAGTTGTAAAGATAAAATCAAAAGGTCTTAGCCTTTCTTATGGAATGATCCTATCCCTCATCTAACTTCTCCCAATAGTGATATTCTGTAGAACTATAGTACATATCAAAATCAGGAAATTGTAATTGGTATAATAAAATTTACTAGGATATAAGACCTACTCAAATTTCACTAGGTTTTGTATGCACTCACTTTTATATGTGTGCATGATGTACTTTATGTATGATTTTATGACTTTTTGTCACATATATAGATTTTTAAATTATCTCAATATTCAAGAGAACTTGCCACGATGAAACTCCTTCATGCTCTTACTAGTTACACTCTCTTCACTATCCTCTAAATTCCAACAATTACTGTTGATCTATTCTCCATGTCTGTAATTGTGTGATTTTGAGAAGGTTATAATGGAATCATGCAGTACATAATTATTTGATACTGTCTTTTTATCTAAGAATAATGTCCTTGAAGTCTATTTGAGCTATGTGTATAAATGTTCTTTTTATTATTAAGTAATATTCAATGGCATGGATATACCACACAGTGTTTAATTCATTTTTTGAGGAACATTTAGGTTCTTTCCAGTTTGGGCTATTAAAAAAAAGCTGCTATGTTGAGTTTATTTTTCTGTATGGAGTAAGAAAGGGGTCCAGTTTCATTCTTTTCAATGTATCTATCCAGTTTTCCAACACCATTTGTTGAAGATATTGTCTTTTTCCCATCGCATATTATTGCCTCCTTTAAGATTAATTGACCATATAATTGTGGATTTATTTCTGGGCTCTCCATTTTGTGTTTGATCTGTATGTCTGTTTTTGTTCTGGTACCATATTGTTTCAGTTCCTACAGCTTTGTAATAGAACTCAAAATCTGGAATGTGATTTCTCCAGCTTGGTTTTTCTTTTTCAAGGTTGCTTTGGCTATTTGGGTTCTTTTGTATTTCCATACGTATTTTTAGGATTCTAATTCTGTGAAAAATTCTGGTGGTATAGATTATATATAGATTATATATAATATGGATTATATAGATTATATATAGATTATATCAAATGTGTAGATTGCTTTGGTTAGTATAGATATTTTAATAATATTTGTTCCTCCAATCCATGAGCATGGAATGTCTATTTCGTTGTGTCATCTTCAATTTCTTTCATCAATGTTTTAAAGTTTTCAGAGTTTAGTTTTCACCTCTTTGGTTAAGTTTATTCCTTGGTATCTTATTTTTGGTGCAATTATAAATAAGATTGTTTATTTAGTTTCTCTTTCTTTTCTTAATGTATAGAAATACAATGAATTTTTGTACATTGATTTTGTAAGTTTTGAAAGTTTTATTTATTCCCTTCCAATTTGGATGTTATTTATTCATTTCTCTTGTCTGATTGCTGTGGCTAGGACTTCCAGAACCATTTTGAATGAAAATGGTAATAGTAGGGGATCCCTGGGTGGCTCAGCAGTTTAGAGCCTGCCTTCAGCCCAGGGCATGATCCTGGAGTCCCAGGATCAAGTCCCACATCGGGCTCCCAGCATGAAGCCTGCTTCTCCCTCTGCCTGTGTCTCTGCCTCTCTCTCCTTCTCTCTGTGTATCTCATGAATAAATAAATAAAATCTTAAAAAAAAATAAAGAAAACGGTAAGAGTGGACATCCATGTCTTATTCCTGACCTTAGGGGAAAAGGTCTCCATTTTTCACCTTGAGTACGTTAGCTGAGGGCTTTTCATACAAGGCCTTTATTATGATTAGGTATATTCCCTTTAAACACACAGGCTGTAATTTCTCTAACGTTGGCCATAACAACATCTTTTTACATATGTCTCCTGAGGCAAGGGAAAGAAAAGCAAAAATAAACTATTGGGACTACAACAAAATAAAAAGCTTCTGCACAACAAAGAAAACAATCAACAAAACTAAAAGACAACCTACTGAGGAGGAGAAGATATTTGCAAATGACATATCTGATAGAGGACTAGTATCCAAAATATATAAAGAATTTTTGGAGCTCAACACCAAAAAGAAATCCAATTTAAAAAAGGACAGAAGACAAGAACACACTTTTCTTCAAAGAGGACATACTGGAGATGCCTGGGTAGATTAGAGGTTGAACGTCTGCCTTTGGCTCAGGGTGTGATCCTGGGTCCAGGGATTGAGTCCCACATCAGGCTCCCTGTGGGGACCCTGCTTCTCCCTCTGTCTATGTCTCTGCCTTTCCCTTTGTGTCTCTCATGAATAAATAAGTAAAATCTTAAAAAAAAAAAGAAGACATACTGATGGCCAACAGACCCATGAAAAAATGCTCAGTGTCACTTACCATCAGAAAAATGCAAATCAAAACCACAATGAGATGTCACCTCACACCTGTGAGAATGACTAAAATAAAAATGCAAGAAACAACAGGTGTTGGTGAGGATGTAGAAAAATAGGAACACCCTTTCACTTTTAGTGGGAATTTAAACTGATGCAGCCACTGTAGAAGACAGTAAGGAAGTTCCTCAAAAAAAAAATTAAAAAAGGATGACCTTATGATCTAGTAATTACACGACTGGATATTTAGCCAAAGAATATGAAAACACTAAATCAAAGGGATGCATGCACCCTTATGTCTATTGTAGCATTATTTACAATAGCCAAATTATGGAGGTAACCCAAGTGTCCATCAATAAATGAATGGATAAAGAGGTGGTCTATATACATACAATGGAATATTATTCATCCATAAAAAATAATGAAATCTTGCCATTTGGAAGAACATGATTGGATCTAGAGTATAATACTAAGTGAAATGTCAGTCAGAGAAAGATAAATATCATTTGATTTCACTCATATATGGAATTTAAGAAACAAAACAAATGAACAAAGGGAAGAAAAGGAGAGAAACTGAAAAACAGACAATTATAGAGAACAAACTGATGGCTACCAAAGGAGAGGTAGGTGGTGGGATGGGTAAAATAAGTGAAGGAATTTAAGGGTACACTTATTATGGTAAGCATTGATCATACAATAATATATGGAATTGTTGAATGAGTATATTGTACAGCTGAAAAGAAATATACCACTGTCTGTTACTTACATCGAATTAAAAATTAAAAAATAAAAATAAAAAATAAAGATGCTATGGGCATTTGTGTACAAGTTTTTGTGTGAATGTAAGTTTTCATTTCTCTAGGATTAGTGTTTAGGACTGTGATTGCTGGATAAGTGTAAGTTTATTATTTCAAGAAGGTGTGAGACTGATTTTCTGAATGATAGTACTATTTTACCTTTTGTCCAGCAATGTTGAAGACATCTAGTTTTTCCATATCCTTACCAGCATTTGATGCTACAAAAGTTTTAATTTTTGTCATTCTAACACGTATGTGGTGGAATTACATCATGGTTTTAGTTTGAATTTCCTAATGGTTAGTAATATTGAACATCTTTTCATGTTAACTCATTCATATGTCTTTTTTGATGAAGCATCTGTTCAAAGTCTTTGTACATTTCCTAATTAGATTGTTTGTTGTAGGATCATAAATGAAAGGGACATTAGTTTGCTGACCATCAGGAATATTGTCTGTTTCAAGATATAAATATTCTGGAGTATTATAATGAAGGTTATATTAGCTAAGATTAAATAGAGATAAATCTCAAATCTTATCGGCTTCACATACTAGGATTTATTTCTCATTTATATAAAATGGGAATTTCTGGTTGATGTGTAACTTTCCTATAAGCTACAATTTAAGGTTCTTGGCTCCAAGTGATCTCATGATTTTATCAATTTCTGTAGCTCCAAATTTGTCATACATTTCTGTACTAACCATGTAGAAGAAAGAACGTGGGGAATATTTCATGGAAATTCTTATGATCTAGGCCCAGAGTTGTGATATATCTGTCTGCACATATCTTACTATTGAAAACTCAGTCACAAGGCCACAAACAACTACAAAGGAGCTGAAAGGCAAGGGTAGCTGTATGCCCAAGCAGATATTTCATGAAAATAAAGAAATCTCTATCATATGTCCCACTTTACCAATCATCAATGTCAATCTTCCTTCCATGCAAAGAAGAATTCAATATCTCTCCATCTCTCCATCAGAGATAGCCCCAAATACTATCAAACTGAAAGTCCTTCACTGTAGGTATTGGACAGTTCTCTCTAATTAAGATGTTATATGGTCTATTGTACTATGAACTCAAAATTCAAATTTCCTCTTCTCTTCAACAAATATACAAAGTTAATTCAAGGACATGATAACTAGGTTCAAGAAATGAAAGACAGGGAGGCCTATAGCATTCACTGACTTATAAAAGTAGTGAAATTCTGGCAATCTAATGTGGAAAGATTTCTAGTCCTGCAAATGGGAAAAAGTCCTGTGATTCACCATAATTAGTTCTCTGTGGAAAATGCTTTCTGGTTCCTTTTTCTCAGATACCCCTGGGCGATTCCTCTTTGGCCAATAATCTCTTTTATATCTGGGTTTAGTGTTGCAAAGATGCACTCTTTAGGCTAATGTACCTTTACATTCTATTTTATGCTTTGGCAAATTTGGAAAGAACAAGAGATGTTTTAAGCCTCAAAGAGTAAACATCCATTGTCTAGGGTTAATTATTTTGATGGGAATATTATTCCTTATAAATTTAGTATACTTCTGATCTGTTTTATTTCATTCCGTGTGCCAATAAATGTACCCAAAGTTTTTTCTAATATTTATCACATTCTGTGGACTCTAAAATACCATTTGTTTTGAAAACACCATTATTTTATGTACCACTAAGGGAAAAGTGCTTGATGATACTTTCTTATAACCTATAATTTTTAAAATATTTCTTGAAAGAGCATAATGAAACGTAATATATACATGAAATAAATTGGATAAATTATTCCTAATATTCACTCACTTTTAGAATCTGATTCTTCTGGATTCTAACTCAGACTTTTGAGGTCTGGAAATAGTTGACTGTACTCATAAGATTGTTCCTGAATTCTCTATTCTTTTCACTTCCCTTTTCAAACTAGTCAGTGATATCCCAGATGTCTCTTCTTTTTCTTGTCCTTTCAATAGGGATATTGCAACAAATAAATGCTAACATGCATGTTAATTCTCTTCAACTATAGCATATAGGCATATAGGCATATAGGAATGTGACTTTTGCTGCTATATAACATGAGTCTCCATCTGTTCAGCTAACTACCTTAGCTTACCCTTAATCACCAGTTGGATGTGTTCCTTATTTTCTTGTCATTTAGATGCAAGGAACTTATTGCTAAGTTAAAGGTTAAAATACACTAGCTACCTATGAGATAGACTTCTAAATCACAGTGGTTATATGCAGATTTAGACACAGAATTCAAAATGGATGTTCCTGATTGGTGGGCCATTCTACACTTAGTGGTGATGCAAAGACCACTTGTGTCTTTATCATCTTTACCATCCAACTTGCACACTCACCATTTTTAAATGCATTAACCTAATAAAATTGGATAGAATGATAAGAATCAGATTGTATGTCAACTATGGAAAAGACAACTATAGAGGCAAAAAAATAAAACATCAAATGAGAAAATTTTTACAACACAGGCTTGTAAAGAGTATGCGTATCTTGTAGTTGCATTCACTTAACTAGAACTTAGTAATAAGATCAGCTACACTTACCTGCAAGAGAGGCTGAAAAATATGATCTAATTATGTGTCTAGGAAAAGGAGAAATGAGTTGGACATATAGTACTTCTTGACTTAAAGATTAGTTAAAATAACATACAAAAAAGATGAATCTCAAAAGAATGAAAATTCTTTTGCTGTACTTGCTCTTTCTTATTGAAAAGAAATTAATTTTTTTTTAGTAAAAAGTCATTTGTATTCATAATGATGTATAATAATATTTAAGAAACTGAATTTAACTCTCAGGTCAAATCCTGGATTTTATTAATTTTATAAAAGTATTTTATATTTATAAAATGAAATAGTACAGTTTTATTTATCATCTGACACTTGTAGGTACATGATAATTAATACATACCAATTAATTTATTATGAAGTTAAAAACTCAACTTTAGCTTTCTGAACAATTTTTCTCTAGGAGCAAGATCCCTTTTAAAAAATATAATCTGCTAATCCTTTGTTTGACTCAAGTTCTGGAATAGCCTAAATACAAAAATAGAAAACTTAGAGTCTCACTTCCTTGAAATATCTCTTTCCCAGTGGGCCCTTCTAAAATTCTTGAGGACTCACAGATCTCTATAGAGCAGAGATAGAGACTATAGTTCCAGAGCAGTTGGATCTTCATCTTCATGCAGAAAGAGAGACAGAGGTTACAGTATGGCAAGCCAGCAGAAGCATTACATGTTTTTATTCTGGGGATGTTGTTTGTTTTAATGTACAGTATTTCAGTAATATGTCCATTGCTTTATTTCATATCTTTCAAATGCTAACTGGTCTGAGAGGGTTTTTGCAATAATTTCAACATTATATTTAATAAAATACATGTCACCAACTATCCCCACATATATACTTTACACTGTACACATTTTATACTATATAACCACACAGATTCAAATATATATTCCTTCTACAAGTGATATTTGCATATTTCCTTAATTATTATTATTTGTCCTTATAAATTCTTTCTATGAATGATTGTTAATATGTGATCCAGAAATGTATAATACAATTGATTATAATAATTAGAACCAAATAATCTTTTGCATATTTAAGTATGATTTTAGCTAATCCAGAAAATTACCATAAATTTAGAAATTAGGAACAAGAGAGAAATGGAGATTTTCCTTGTAAACATTTAGTTTTGGCCAGCGTATAGCACTTGCAAACTCTACTTTAATCATTATATCATTATGGCAAAGCCAAGATACTTTGAGGATTATGGGATATAATATTAGCTATAATAAATGTATACCCTAATTCTTTTGTTTAATGACAGTAATATCCCTTACTCATGACTGTTAGAATTCCAAAAAAAATTGTTGTGCTAATATATTTAAATATTTCATTTTGCATATATTGGCATAATTTTTTTTCAAAGAAGTTAAATGAGGATGTGGTTCAACTTATAGTAATAATTTGGCATCGATATGTTCTTGGCAGGAAAAAGATAAGAGTGGGTTATAGAACAAAGTGATATCAAAATAGAGTAAAAAATAACTCTTTTCAAAGCAAACATATTTCTTTTACTGCCAGGAATATTTCTACCCTCCCACCCACATCTCCCAACCCCTTCTGCACAAACTTATAACAGTTTCTTTGCCAAGAACACAGGAACTCATTTAATATATTTTTTCTGTCATAGAGACAAATAGAAAAAGGTACTTATTTAGATCAATTTTGGGGAGAAGGAAGAAATATTGTAATGGTCAACCACATGGGTTAAATAAGTACACTTGATAATTCTCCTTTAAAAAAAAGTGAAGAAAGTTGAAATTTTTATCCTTTTCTCATTTGGCTCACTATTAAGAGTCATGGATTTAATGTAAGTAGTTCTAGAGTGCATGTTTTTTTCTCTTCTGCATTAATCAACACCACCTATGCAGGGAAGCAATAAAACATAACAAACATGAAGACAAGTTCAAGATTCCAACTGTCTGAACTTTTATTCAAATCCAGAGTAATCTCAATATTTTAAGCTTTCTAATTCAAAATGACAATGTGTATTTTAATAGGATTGTCATGAAAATGAAATAAAGTAATACACAGAACTTTGAAGACAGCCAAATGACTGTTCATAAGTGGAAACTGCAATAAACAAAGACAACAAATAAAACCGTGTTCCTACACCTGAGAAAAAAACTTTTGCAATTTATTTATATGCAATGGACTGTGAACAATTTCGAATTCCATAAATCTAGAAACATATATGTAATTATAGAACTGTAAATTTACATTGGTGCAGATAAATAGTTCTCTTAGAACTATACTAATGATGAACAAAAATAAGAACTAGATTTAGACAAAATTATATCAGGAATATATACAAATCTGTCTTGTATGTAGTTACCTATGTTTGAATAATAATGGGAGAAATCTTAAAATACAGTATTGATTCCTGTTTTATTGTATCTATTATTGCATAATTAGTAAAATACTTAAGAAGAAGCCTACTAATGTATTTACAGTTTCATCTAAATTCTAATAGAAACTTTTTGGGCATGTATATCATTAACTATTATGAAGATTATGACAGTTATAACTATAATCATGATTATTATAACTATTTAAGAGATTATCAAAGACCAAATACTTTGATAATATGTTATCTATTATATATTTTATATAGAGAAAGAGAATGCCAATTACTATATATATAATTATTTAATTTAATACAACTATATGATTTCATATTGCTATTGGCACTTTATAATGTAGGAACAGCAGTGTCTTTATCCAAGTCTCATAGTGCTATTAAGTGACAATTAGGATACAAATCTGCATCTACTGGAATCCAAACCTGGTGTTTATGAGAGCATGATTATTTGCTTGAAGGAATCAAGTTAAAATGGTGACAGCTCAGATACATTTTTTATTTTTTAAAAAATATTTCATTTATTTATTTGAGAGACAGAGAGAGCATATAAGCAGGGGTGGGTAGAAGCAGAGGAAGAGATAGAAGCAGACTACCTGCTGAGAAGGGAGGCCAACTCAGAGCTCAATCCCAGGACCCCAGGATCATTATCTGTGTTAAAGGCAGACCTTCAACCTACTGATCCACCCAGACACCCCTCAGATACCTTCTTATTCCCATATTTTAAAAAGGAGCTTATGTAAATGCAGAAATAACAGGTTGTACATGTATAGCAAATATATTGCTATATTGGGGCTCCTGGGGGGCTCAGTTGGTTGAGTATCTGACTCTTGATTTCAGCTCAGGTCATGATCTCCGGGTTGTGAGATTGAGCCCTTGCCATGGGCTCCAAGCTTGGCAGGTGGAGGAGGGAAGAGTCTGTTTGAGATTCTTTCCCTCTGCCTTCCCCCTTCCCTTTGTGCTTGCTCTCTTTCTCTCTCTCTCTCTCTCTCTCTCAAATAAATAAATAAAAGAATATGTTGCTATAACAGACAATACAGTTAAAACTAAAAGCAATTTGAGTCATTTGGGGGAAAAAGGAAAAAAAATATACCTGTCAAAATCTAGTTCTTCTGACTTTGAAAATGACCTGCAAGAATAGTGTGGTCAATCTGCAGTCTGGAATTCACACTTCTTATTCACAGTTTAACTTGCTACATGTCTAAATTTTTCCCACAACACTCATGTCCAACCTTATTTTATAGCAATCAGTTATTATTTGCTGAGTACCAAATTTAATGTATATATTATAATTGTCTCAATAGACATTTTGTACAACTTGACACTGGAGATTATTTTTCCTTCTGGAAACATTCTTCTCCTGAATGATTTACATGATACCTCTTACTTCATTTAGCATATAGGTTAAGCTTCTGTAATGTCAAACCAAACCAAGCAAACAAACAAAAAACAAAACAACAAAGAAAATAGTGGCTTTTTATTTCTCTCCCTCATGCGAATTCAGAGGCAGTCAAATGTTCTGGGATGAAAAAATAGCTCTGCTTCATGAGGTTGTCCATAAGCTTAGATTTCTTCTTGTATATTGCCCATCCCTCAAGCTGTAGTCTTCATCCAAATTGCCAAATCTGGATGACCACCCCTATATTCATGTTCTATTCTGCAGGAAGGTGAAGAGAGTGGAGGACAAAATACCTCTTGCAATAACTGATCTATTTCTCTACCATTGATCAGAATGTAGTCACATTGCCACATTGTCCATTAAGGAAAGCTGGAAAATATAGTGTCTACAAAATTGGTCATGGAACCATCTAAAACTCATAGTTATAAAATGATAAAGAAGGGTCAATAGATACTAGGAGAAAATTAGAAGTCTCTGCTACATTACATTTTCCATATTTTCTAGTTAGAATCTTATCATTTTAACTGCTTTGGGCATCTTGTTTTTTATACTCACTCACGAAGAAAATTTTATTTCTTCCCTTAACCCTCAAGACTTGCTCCACTTTATTCCAACCCTCCTTAATGTGTCTACTCCATGCTTAATGGATGAAGGGCTAAGGATTACATTTCACAGTCTCCTTTATTAACTGGTTTCCTTAAAATTACACCAAGTATACATATATATGTGGGTAGAGACTATGATTCTGTCTCTTTCTATTATTTCATTTCTTCCTGGAATTTGGTTTACCTTTGAGAGCTATAGCAGAGATCTAGCATCAGTTTCTAGCTTTGTGAGTAGTGAGAATTATGACAACAGGCACATATTTTATATGTATGGATTGTGGCTCAGCTGTTATAACTATTTCTATATTCAATAGCAATCTCTGGGTCATGACAAGACAATTTATTGATGGAGACATGTTTGTAGGCTTTCCTGATTGTCAATGAAAAATGAAATTGGTATTATACCATATTGGCATGGAGACATTTCTGAAACCCTGATTTTCTGAAGAACTTCATAATGCCAGCACTATCAAGGAAACATGTAATAGATGATTGCATGAATCTCATGCAAGGAGGACCTGAAAATGTTCTAATTTTTCAAATATATGTGGATTTTATCACCATTAAAAGGATACTAACAGGTTAAGAGGTTGACAGAGGACAGAAAAACATGAAATAAAAAAAAAATAAAAGTAGTACAACTACCAAATACATCAAATTTCATGACAAGTTGAATAAATTAGAGCTATCAAACTTCTATAGATAGAATTTACCCATATTCTTTTCATTCCATGTTGTTATCTAACCAGTTGGCTAGCTATAGAACACAAATAATAATTTTCCTCTGCAATTTTACATGAGACACGTTGTTGGTATAATATATGACTTAATATTCCATTCTTTAGTTGCAGGATATTAGTTAAACTGAGATAGAAGGTAAAGAAACATTACTCAATATGATTTTAATGACTAATTCTCCCATTTAGAAAAGGAGAAAAGCACTCCTTTAGTGTAGGAAGGATAGTGTAGAAGTTACATTTGTTATAGGAATTATAGTTACATTATCTTAGGTAGAAGAATACAGCTATTGTTTTATTACAGGTTGGAAGTTTAACTAGAGAGAAATTATATCTTTGGGGGCTCTGAGTGGCTAATGGTTGTAGAGGACTATGGCAATGAAGATTACCCTATCCAACTCTCTCCCAACTCCTATAGTATGCTTTAATTAAATTTATTTAGAAGGCTACATATAATATTTTCCAGAGTCTCTCATAACTGCATATAATATAACTTCTAACAAGCATGTATTTATGATAGAGATTTGAAAGGTGAAAATGAACTTTAGGTAATGGAGTCTGTGTTTCATTTGCTTTTTCCACTGGAATGAAGGTGCTGGTGATATTTTGTTTGTTAGTGTGCAGCTTTCATGCAGGTTATATCGACCAGATTTTTTTTTAAGATTTCATTTATTTATTCACGAGAGACACACACACACACAGAGGCAGAGGCACAGGGAGAAGCAGGCTCTATGCAGGGAGCTCGACATGGGACTCGATCCTGGGGCTCCAGGATCACGCCCTGGGCTGAAGGCCGGCGCTAAACTGCTGAGCCACCCAGGCTGCCTTCGACCCATCTTATTGGAAAAGGTGTTGACTGTTAGGGTGCAGTCATTCTTTTGATGCTAACAGGGATCTGGGTGCCCACCATTGCTGTTGGAGTGTCTTGGGTTGTCAGCTTCCTGATCATGGCAGATGCAAGAGATCCCATGGTGGACTAGAGGGGTTTTGTTTGCGTGTTTGTTCTGGGAATTCTGAAAGCTTAATTTGGAACCTGTCCCTTCTGGAATAATAATAATTATGTGTATCACAACATCTCATTGACTTAAATCAGTTCTCTTTGAACCAGCAAGGGTGTATTGGCTTTCAAATGGCCCGCAGTGATTTCTACCTCCAAATAATTCCCCTTTAGTGTAATCTTCTGTCTTGGATGTTCATGGAGCTTGTGACTTACTTCTAACCTAGAAAATGCAGCAAAGGTTAGGGGGCATCGCTTTCATATTTGTGTTACAAAGGATTTAAACTTTATGTTTCCTGCATGCTAGCTCTTGGCCTTGTCCCTCAGTGGCTTTAATGAAACACAATGCTAGATTGTGAATGACCAAATGAAGTTCCATGTGTTAAGAAACTAACAGACTCCAGGCAACAACCAGCAAAAACAGGAGTCCTCAGATCAACAACCAACAACAACAACAAAAAAAAACAAATTCTAGCAAACACTATAGCTTGGATATGGATCCTTCTCCAATGGAGATTTGAGGAAAAACCATGCACCCATCAATACCTCAATTGAAACCTTTCAAGAAATCCTGAAGATAAGCATTCATATAAATTATATTGCACTCTTTTCCCACAAAAGCTATTAGATAATAAATACACAGTGTTACAGGCTGCTGGTTTGTGGTGATTAGTTACATAGAAATAGATAAGCAATACATATGCTCTCTAGTTTTCTATATATAAATTCATCAATAATATACATTATTCTATCTCATCCTTTTGAATTGACAGTTCTGAAATTTATTTATTCCCCTCAACCTCTTCCCCTAGTGCCTACCATCTAGCTGCTGCTTATTGAACAACTTCTAATAATTTTCCCTTAAATGTAATCTCTCATTTTTATTCTTCATTTTGATGAACACACACACACACACACACACACACACACACATATTTTGCTCTATTTTTAATTTGTTATTATTAATCCTTCAAGATGCAACCTGAAAAATGTCCTACCTGCCTTTATAATATCTAAGAAACATTTGTTTTGGGTGAACCCGGGTGGCTCAGCAATGAGTGTCTGCCTTCAGCTCAGGTCATGATCCCAGGGTCCTGGGATCAAAGTCTGGCATCTGGCTCCCTACAGGGAGTCAGCTTCTCCCTCTGCCTATGTCTCTGCCTCTCTCTCTGTGCCTCCCATGAATAAATAAGTAAAACCTTAAAAAAAAAGAAATGTTTATTTTGTATATAAAATAAGATAGCAGGTAAACACCGTGTAGATGCCTTTAAACTTTGAAATATGTTCCCAAATGCTAGAGTACTATCTACAAAAGTGTACATGAAGACCAAATGTTTAAAAGAACTCTGTTGCTCAAATTAATTATTTTTACCTGAGCAGTGTTAGCAAACAATGATAAATGTCAGAAAATAGTTAATAATCTATCAGACATCACAGAATTTTTAAATAAATATTTTTAAAATATAAGCAACATATCCATCAAAACTTATTGTTTGATTAAAAAACACAAACATTTGATAACGGAAATTAATGGATTATGGAATGACAACATGTTACAGAGTCATTTAAGAAGGAACTCAAATCCAAATTACAAGTTATTGCATCTTGCTTCTTAAGGAAACAAATTTTTGATGATCCAATCCTGATGTGAAACTTACTATTTGATCGACATGTTTTTGGATTAATTTTCATTAACATCTGATATTTTTAGCCTTAGCTAGTAAGTAGCACTTTGTACATGTGCTTAGATATGTTGTCAGAAAAACTGATTTTATCTGATCCACGGGGTGGTTTTCATGTGAATTTTCATTCTGAAACTAAGAATTAACTTATTTGAATATGTTTTGACTACTTTTTGACAACTGAAAATGTTTATTTTGAGTACTTTTGAGATATTCATCTAGATGTTTGGTTGTATAGCAGAATAATTAAAAATTTTTTTCTGTAAAACTGTCAGTCAGCATTAGCTTTTATATATTGATTTAATGTCAACATTTCAGAATAATGCAATGGAATTCCTGTTTATATTACCTTATTTATAAATGGTATTCCTTCAATTTCCCCTATCAAACTCACAAACTTACTATAATCTGAATCCATTTTTATTACATTCCCTGAGTCTTGTTCATACAGATTTCTGCTTAACTTCCAATATGTTTCTGAATATGTGCTAGTTGTGACACATAAATATATCCAAAATGCTGCATATCAAAATTTATGAAACATTTTTCATAAATATTTATGTTTAAATAATATAGTCTAATATTAATAAGCAAAACACATAACTTTAAAATTAGAACATCAAAATATGCTGATGGACAACAGAAGGAATCAAGTAATATGCTTAAGAATAGAAATAATTGAAATGGTAACAGGAGAATTGAAACAGAATACCAAATACTGGTTTGCCTACCATGCTTTCTGTCCACACATACAAAAAATTAAATAGAAAATAAAACCACACAGAGACCTGAAGGAAAACTATTACAGAACTTATGAAGAAAAGAGAAAAAAAGTTAGGAATAATAATTAGGAATGAAAATAGAGACATAATTACAGAAGCAACAGAATTTATAAAGTAAGTAGGATACGTGAGTGGCTCAGTTGGTTAAGCGTCTGCCTTCAGGTCATGATCCCAGGGTCCTGGGATTGAGCCCCATGTTGGGACTCAGAAGTTCAGCAGAGAATCCGCAAAATTTTTACCACTTTTTATGTTCTTATCATTAAGTTAGAACAAAGCTATTGATTTTGCACATTGGAGTCATTATAAATCACTTTATACTGGTTTTTATTATATTATCTTGTTGATATCTCTATAACTTTATAGTTTCTTATATTTTCTAGCATACAGTTGTACTATTGCAAAAAAAAAACATGGTTTACTTCATCATTCAATGCTAATTATGCCGATTACTTCTTTTTCTGTTCTAGTTATTAGAAATTTACATTAATATTGCATAATAATATTAATGCCCACCAGCCATATCTCCTTCCTTAAGTATTTTTACAATTTAAGATAATAAGAACTGCAAATTTGGGAAAATTACATTTATTATATTTAAGTAGTTTTAATTTATTTCTATCTTATTTAGTGTTTTTACTAGGAAGACTGCTATATTTTATAAAATGGCTTCACACTATTGTCAACATCCTAAGATTTTTTCCTATTATTTGATAATGTTATCAATTATGCTAAAATATTTCTTTTTGAAATATATCTATCCAATTGGGATAAATATTCTGGATGGTTATGTATTATTCATTGAAAGACCACTGGGTTCTATTTTTTAATAATTTATTTATATTTTCTTCATATGTTTTCTTGAGTTCTGAATCCATCTGTTACAAGGTTCTGTAACCTTTTTTAAACATTTTATAAATAGATCTTTACTCTTTTAATTGGAGATTAGCATCATCCAATTTTTCTACTTTGAAGAGTCTATCACATGAAAAATGAACATTAAAAAATAATATGACTTTTCACATATATTTCATCATTTTTTATTAGTCACTGTGCTGTCTTTCAAATTATACTTTTATTTAAATAATGCCCAAACTTTTAAAAATTCCTTATAATTTTGAAATTCTACAAATGTAATACAGTTGAAGGAATATTATTTTTAAGTTCAAGTATTCTTGAATGCTAACTAAACAGTATCCACTTTTTTTTTTTCTTTGTGACTCTGAGTGTAGTTACTGAGTTTATCTTAGTAAGATATTACCTGTCTTAGGGGCACTGGGTGGCTCAGTCAGTTAAGTGGCTAACTTTTGATTTCTGCTCAGGTCATGACCTCAGAATCCTGGGATTGAGCTTTGGGTTGGGCTGTGGGCTCAATGGCGAGTCAGCTTCAGAATTCTCTCTTGCCCTCTGCTGCTCACCCTACTTGCTTGCTCTTTCTCTCTTTTAAATAAATAATCTGTATATATATATAAAAAAAAGACATTGCATGTCTTTCAGGTAGTGCTACAATTAAACATAATAAAAATTCATAAGATTCTTTATAATTTGTGGTACATAACAGACACTCAATATAACTTCATTTACCTCTGAAGCCTAATGCCGTTAAATATTACATAAATCACTGAATAGGTATCTTGGATCGTGAAACATCTTTGTCTTTAATAAGAGAATTTGATTCATGAAAATAGCTTAAACTCATTAATGCCCAGGTGTGGAATTAATGTGGCTAATCACGACATAGAATCCCATTTCTTGTTTCCAAAACAAAAAAGAAGAAGAAGAAAGAGAAGAAGCTGAAGAACAAGAACCAGAAGCAGCAGCAGAAGCAGCAGCAGTAGTAGCATAGACTTATTTCCTATAAAGTCTATAAACATATTCTGAAGGCAAGATCCAAAAGGAGTGCAATAAAAGTTTTGAGCCCTGGTAGCATGAATTAATGATATTACCTTTTATTCAGTACCCTGACACCATAAGGCAAGGTATCATCACCTTTTTAGGATAGTCAGGAATATGCTCATTTGGATCTCAATTTCTTGTAGTTTGTTTAGTACAAAAACACCTGCTAGGATAATCAGTTTCTTACATGACTCTCATGACAAATTAATAGTTCTGTTTTGGTATAAGTGATCTTCAACATTCTTTCATTGATTTGGCCATATTTTTTCTCCACCAAAACCCCTTCACACACCAAAGGAAATTTTATGGGTATTATCCTTAGAAATTGGAATGCTTCTCTTACACTTCTGAAGTTTCATGACAACTTTCCTAATGGTGCGGAAGAGACCCAAAAGACTGCCAGTAAATCTTACATGGTGTTTCTAGAGTTGATTAAGGATAATTAAATACATTCCTTCTCACTTTGTCACTTTGTCTTTGTCACTGAAAGATGGTTCAAACAGAATGTCTGTACCAAAGCATTAAAATGGTATTCATTAGAAAAAGTATCTTCCTGTTGGAGAAATTAAATCCCCCTCTTTTGCCTGATTATTCATTATTTTAGAGGCAATTAATAGATTTCATTACAACTATAGCTAGTTTAAGATTAATGTCATATATTTTATCATGTTATATATCTATATAAAAGCTGAACTTAAGAAAGAAATATAATTTATGTTTTCCCCCATTCAAAAAAATGTGTCAACTTAGAATTAATCATTATCCACTATCATAAAGGAAAACCTCTTCCTCCACATTGTGTGACACAGAACCCCCATCCATCACCCTATTGTACTGCCTAGTACTGCTAATACCTTAAATCTGTAACTTTTTACTCAGAGTACTGACTCCTTAAGAATAGACATCAGGCAAGATTCACAGATGTTTGATTTCTGAAAGCCAAGCATTTTACTAAACCAGGATAAACTTGGCTAACTCTACTTTTCTTTCAAATATTCCCAGAAGTATCCTCTACCCACATATATTAGTCTGTATTTCACCATTTTCCCACTGATTCTCAATCTTTGGACATTAACAATTTAGTTTCAAGATAGAATTTTTTCTGCAAGTATCTAGGAAGGCCTATATTTTGAAAGAAAAAAGAAAAGATGAAACTTAAGTCTGAAACATAAATGAAAATATGAGTAAGAGTGGTTTTAAGTATTGTAGCAAAATAAAGCACACAGCTATTCAATCCCTAATTCCACATGGGGAACATGGTCCATAATCAATTTCATTCTCTTTCTGCCTTAGCTTGGTAGCTCTGGTCTGGTAATGAAGAAATGCAATAACTTCTTCATTCCACCCAGGGAGCATTTATTCCTTTACTGCATCTGTCCGGTAAGCCAGAATGGCCCCCTCCTGATTAGAATTAGCTCTTTAAACAGATAATTTCCTTTAAAGGAGAAACTTGGGTACTTGACATAAGTTGCCAATTATTTCTTTCATTTCTCAAATGTGAGTGAGTTCACTAAATTTGTAACCTATTTAGTGATTTTTTTTAAAGGCGAAATTCCTGCACTTAACCTGAGTTATCACAGTGTACATACATTCTTATGATTTGATAGTTCTAAGCAATCTTTTGCCCATCTCCCATTACCAAAAAAAAAAAAAAAAGAGTGAACTATGATTTTATCTGGGAGAAACATATTATTCTACTGATGTATAAAGCAAAATTAATTGCATAGATAATGAAAATCATCTGACTGTTTATTATATGGGGTTGTAGAGACAGGAAGAAAGCAGAGGAATGGTAAAGGAAGAACCACAACCAAATCCAGAAATAATAGTTTTGTACTTAAAAAAATTACACTTGTAAAGAGATAAACAATATTTTATATTATATTTCATATGTGTTACACTTAGTTAATAAGTAATACTCAATAAATGTTGAATATCCAGTAAATTATAAAATGTAAGAATAGGGCAAAGCTTGGTTTGTCTTACAACTCTGAACTTACCAATCCTAGAAATATACTTTTAGTATGTTTAAAGCTTATGTACATTCATGTGCAAATTGGAATACTAACAATAAATTCCTAGGGTTTTTATAAACATTATATAGAACAATGTATTTTAAAGCATTTAATGTAATAACTATTGGGCATACTAAGATCCATGGGTCTGCTTTGCTGTCTAATAAATGGTGCCCCTGAGAATTAATATTCTTTAAATATTTGCTCAATATTTAGAAAGTAAGGAGGAAGCTGTATGAAGAGAAATAGTACAAGAAAGATCACTGCTCATGTCACTGAACTTATACAAGTAGCAAAAGCTAATTCAGTACTCGGTTCAGTCTTTCATACCTATCCACCACAGAAAAGATCTGAGGTTACCGTACTTTCTCTCCTATTAATATACATCTATTGTTACTTTCTATGGTCCCTTTATTATAGTGCTTGATGATGTAGGAAAGAAAGATAGAAGAAAATTATTAAATTTCCTTACTACCTACAGCCCATTGACAAGACCTTGAAGCAGGCTGAATGACACTCTTCTAGAAACTCAGTTGCCTTGATATTGACACTTTGCTAAGGGCAAAAGACCATCTTAGCCAGACACCCAGGATTCTATAAGTTTAGTTTAAGATATAAAAATTCCTTTGGAAACTTCTGTTATCTCTATCCCACAAGATACATGTTGACAATCATCCCCAAGCATATGATTCACAAATGTACATCTGAGGGGTCTCATGACTGAGCTTTTACTAAACAGCAATAGATCACCTTTCCAAGCAATAGCTACCCCCACAGGATCCTGGAAACCTTTTTTCCAAAATACCTGAGGGGCTTACACTATCCTTAACCTTTCCCAGCAAAGTCTGTAATGGGCCACTTATCGTGACTCCAGTAGAGTTCTTTCATCCACAGGTCCTGTTCTCATGCTTTAATAAAACCACCTTTTTTTGCACCAAAGATGTCACAAGAATTCTTTCTTAGCCATGGGCTTCAAAACTTAACATCTTTCCATCACTTGGGACCTCACCTTCCATCTCTAATATAAGAGCTAGTAAAATTATTTCTTCCTCTTATGCACTGCACTTCCTGAGAAAGATTCTGAGCAAATAAAGTATTCTCCAGCAAGTTACAGCCTCATGGATATTTAACATCCAGCGATATTGCAAAAAACATGCACGTCTTAGATTCTTTCCCTCTGAAAGTGCCCACCTTATCCATACCTTAATCCAAATCTGAGTGCCTGATTAATAGAAAGTGCTCATAAATATTTTTTTAAGATTTTATTTATTTTTTCATGAGAGACACAGAGAGGTAGAGACAGGCAGAGGGAGAAGCAGGCTCCATGCAGGGAGCCTGACGTGGGACTCAATCCTGGGACTCCAGGATCACGCCCTGGGACTAAGGCAGGCACTAAACCACTGAGCCACCCAGGTGTCCCAAGTGCTCATAAATATTAAAACTTTCTACCTTTGTCCACTTCCTTTCTTTCTCTATTTTTTGTTTCTACCCTCACTTCTCTTTTTCCTCCTTTCTTTTTTTTTTTCTTTTTAAAGATTTTATTTATTTATTCATGAGAGACACAGAGAGAGGGAGAGAAGCAGAGACACAGGCAGAGGGAGAAGCAGGCTCCATGCAAGAAGCCCAATGCGGGACTCCATCCAAGGACTCCAGGATCACGCCCTGGGCCAAAGGCTGGAGCTAAACCTCTGAGCCACCCAGGGATCCCAATCCTTTTCCTTTCAAAGGAAACTATGTGAGCAAACAATTGAAATGTAGATGCATTTGTCATATTCAAGGAAGTATGAAAGGAAACAGTTTAACTGAAGTGAATAAAAAATAAGTTGTAATTAAAACTATATTATCAGCAAAGGCCAGTTAAAAGAAAACAATGAAGACCATTTTGATGAAATTAGACCTTATCCTCCAAAACACAGGAGGTCCTGAGTATCTGAGGCTGAATGGCAGGAGGTTCAAATGGAATACTATGGTTTTTCAGAAAGATTAGTTCAAAAGCAAGAATGGTCAATGAAAAACAGTGTAAGCAATCAGGAGAAAAGTGTGGCATTAACTTGGTTTTATTGTCATGAAAAAAAGGCCACTCAGAGATATTAGCATATAGTTTCAACTTTATAGTAGAGGGAAGTAAAAAGCTAAGAGTCTTGGATGGTGGCAAAACAAATGGAGAGGAAAAGATGAGTGCAAGAGATTTTTCAGGGGAGAGTGTGCTTATAACTCTACTCTTAGGAGCCAAATAAGAAGAATCAAGAAGAAATTTAAGCTTTTTAACCAATATTTTTGGTAAAATTACTATAAAATTACTTAAGAAGAGTCTAAACATAGCTTGTTTAGGGCATAACATGATGAATATTGTTTCCAATGTTAGAAAATTAATGTAAAATACAAAAAGGCTTAAAATGATATACTGATTTTAAATAAGAATAGAATACTAAAATAAGCAGCAATGAATAAAGACATGGTATAGACAGTGAGGAATAACAGAGATTCAGAAAGAAAATTTGTGTAAGCTGCAAAGTTGGGTATTATTACTGAATATTAAAATAAGCAAATTTGAGATATGAAGGTATTAAAACCTCACGTAATACATGAAAGCAGAAAATAATTGCCTCCATATAAACATTTATTTCAAAAGCTGTAATATCACTTTTTCATATATTATGTGGATGGTTATTGGGTACATGATGCATAACAAGAAGTTACATGAACTATTTATACTGTTCATTACCTCATTGTGTAGAAGCAGTGAGCTTTTATTTCCCTATTGGATATAAATGAAGAGATGCATCCATCCAAATATAGCAGAACTAGAATGCAGTGTTTCCCTAGTGAACCATGTTCTGTAATACATATTCAGCCTGAGAGCATGCAGATCTTTTTCTGTGCTCACAAATGTGTGCATTTCCTAGCTTACCAGACTCGGCCAAGACAGGGCTATATAAAACAATTTAGAAGTACTGTCTGTTGAACACTTTTATTAATTAAAATATTACATAGAACTACTATTGAATAAGAGTTTTTTGATGCCTAATGATTTATATCATGAAATTTATTTCCTTTACATAACTGCAACAAGCAATTATATGTGAAGATGTAGTTTTGAAGACCACTGTAAAATGTGCATTTGTCAAAAAGGAAACTGCTAGAGTGTTATTTTATTTATTTATTTTTAAGATTTTATTCATTTATTTATCTGACAGAGAAGCACAGGGGGAGGGGGAAAGACAAGCAAGCTCCACGCTGAGCAGGGAGGCCAAGGCAGGCCAATCCCACCACCTGGAGATCATGACCTGAACCAAAATCAAGAGTCAGAAGCTCAAACCACTGAACCACCCAGGCGCCCTGAAATAGTGCTATTTCAAGTACAACTTATCCTTTATGTCTCTGCTTGAAACTATGTCCACTGAAAGAATAAGAATTGCATAGTTTTGTCAGTTAATGATATTGAACATCACATATACAAACCAGCACTCTACTCTGTTGACCAAACTTGACTCAGTTAATATTCATTTACTTAATGACAAGTATATTAGAAAACATTTCAGGTAGTCAAAACAGGAAAAACAAAAACAAAATTAAAAAAGAACATCAGTATACAAAATGTGGGAAACACGATGCACAGCATTGATTGTACTGTAAAGAAAATGCTGAGAAGTCATACAATGGAAGGTAATATAACCCAGAAATTAGCAACTTCGGGAAGCTTTAACCCCTTTGAGCTGCAAGGGCAGTTAGAGGGTATGAGGAGATGGGAGCCCAGAAGCCCGATCACCCCACAGAACCAGGGTTAGGTAAATTCCTCTGAGCAGATTTGAAGGGCTCACAGCCTTTGCCAGAAATTCTTCCTGAGAGAGTGGGAGGGGAAGAAATAGCCTGCCAGCTCTGGTTCTCCGACTTGCCAATCCCTGGCCAGTGTTTGCCATTGGCACAATCCAGTCAATAGCAAGGTGACCTGGAACACCGGGGAAAGAAAATCTCCAAGGGTGAGGATCCTGAGAGGGTAAACATTAGGGCAAATAGACTCTCAGGAAGAGCAATTACAGAGAAATTGTTACTCATTTGAATTCTGAGAAATATGCCACATACATCAATGAAGCATTGTAAAGGTAGAAAATACCTGAAACTTTGACCAGTAACTCACGGTCCTAACCTTAACTAAGGAGTAGGATTACAGAAAAATGACTAAAAAATGCACATTATAGCATGAAATAAATTCAACTCTTAGGATGGTACATAGTCATTGAAATATTTGGTTAATAGAAAATGCACTATTAAAAAATATCACTTATCCTTCTTGTTAAACCAACAGAATATTAAGTCTATTTAATCTCATTTTAACTTGAACTTTTCAAGGATCCTGAAATAGAAGAAAGACTATTTTTCCTAGATAAGAGCCTTCAGAACAGGATTTGTTTGCTGGTTATGCCATTTGCTACCTCTGTGGCTATGGCTTTTGGCAAATTAGTTGCTTCTCTGAGCCTTATTTCTGTACTATAATAATTATGGCTCAGTATATCTTGCAGAAATGTTGAGAGTTCAAACAAGAGATGGTTTAAAAAAAAAAAAAAAAACAAGAGATGGTTTTCTCTTTAGAAACTACAAAGTCTGTGAGATTATAAAAATAAATTAATATTTTAATTTTCAAAACATATAGGGAGAACATTTCGATTTTTATTAAAATTTCAGCAGTCCTATTATTTTTTCTTGTTATTGTAAAGCATGTTGCTAGAATGTAAAACTGAAAATTGGAAGCTAGTTACAACTGCCAAAACTAAAAATCCAAAAACATCGTTTATGAACCTGGGGGTAGAAGTTTGTCTTTAAGGAGAAACTATCATCATGTTTTGGTAGGGGTGGTTTAAAAAGCCTCAAATCATTCTATACATAACAAGTATATGCTTTATAAAACTATATTTGTCTTTCTTATTATAATATAGAAACATATTATATATAATAGGTTATATACATTATCATCTATAAAGTCTTTTACAAAGAATTAGAGATATTTTGAGCTTACATTGAAATTTCTGAATATATGTATGTGCACCTGTGTGTTTCTTTGTGAGAGAGAAATTTGGTTTAGCCTTGATCCAAGATATGGAACACTTTAAATTCATCCAGTGCTATTAAAGAAGTGTACTTTAAATCAGTTTGATTTTATCAAGGCAATTTATTTTGCCCTCATACAAATGTAGGAATGATTTACAATGAGTGTCTTTATCTCATAAAATAACTAAATGAGTTTTCTGCTTCAAAAGTACTTAAATCATACAAGTTCCTCCATTTATGCAACAATTTATGCTTTCAGCAATACAAGCATAATATCAAAATCTGTTATTTTTGGTATCTTTTTTACATGTTCATTGTTTATAACTCAGTTTAATCTAATTACTCTTTGTTATATTTTCTAAACCCAGTTGTGTATTTATCGCCAAGGGTCTTATCTAGATCACCATTATCATTAATCACTTGTGAATTACTTGGCTTCTTATACATTTTTATAGCTTCCATTTCATTTGCTGTCTGGTGTTCCCTCAGAAGTAGCTAAACCAAGTATTTTCAATTTAGTGTAGCTTTCTCAGTAGAAAAACTATCAGTCCTTTTTGTATTTGAGCAAGTAATCTTGTATCTTATCTTCACCGTTATAATCATAAAACAATTTTGTTGGCTAAATAGTAAAAGATTAAATTCAGTAAAAAATATTCATAAAAATTCTAATGAAGCAGTAAAACTTGGATATGTTTGTCAATAGTTGGAAATATCTCCATTGATCACAATTGCCTGTGGCTTTTTGGCAGGGTGGCACCAGGGATGTCACACTTTCCTTTGTATTTTTTGGCTCTGACAGTGACATGTCTTACAAAATGTGAATAGATACCATGTAGCAGAATACAAGCACAGTCACATCGGTGAACTAGGAGCAGTTGCTGACAGGTATTAGGGAAAAACAGTGGCTCTTCTCTTGAGTTTAAATAGAAGATTTTCAGAAAATGACCCCGCAACAATGTAAAAGGCACAGTGAGGTATTCTTTGTAACTCATGCTATCTCTGTAAATTTGCATCTGTCATAGCAATAAGGTTCAAAATTTTGCAAGTCATTGATTCTTAGAGTTATAGGCCAAGAACTTAGAGGAATCTTGCCCAAAGTTCCTTAATACAAGTGGTAGAAATACAGAGAAACTTGTTCTAAAGTTAATGAACTACAGATGTAAAGTTGACTTGCAGAAGCTTTGAGCTTTCAGCACAGGAAGTCCACAATCTGCCAGTGGCTTCTGCTGTTGTCCTGAGAATCACCCACTCTATCTACACGCAATTGTCATCCAGGGTCATTGGAGCTGTTTTCCTCCCGGTTTCCCGAGTGCCAGGAGAGGCCTTTTTACCACTTCAACAGCTTTTCCACCAATTATATGTAATTAAGTCCCTCTATTGAATTCTTTCTCCTTGAAATAATTAGAGCAGCATCTGCTTTTTTGAAATAAATATAATTCATACATCTTAATTCTATTTGAGTGTGCATCCCACAAGTTATTGAGAGCAAAAACTGATTTATATTTATTGGATTTTTAGTTAGAATATTGTAAATGGAAAAAATGTATTGAAACAATTTAGAGCCAAAATTTCGAGTTTATGTTGACATATATGAACTTTTAAAAAGGCTCTGTCTACAAGAAATATATATGGGTTTTCTACAGTGTATACTAACAAAAATTATATTAGTGATATTTCATATTACCAAATTTTCTGACTTCATTAAAATTTTATAGTATGTCATTGGACTTACACATGTGTATATATACATGCATATACATATAGACACACACATAGATATTGAACTTTATTGAATAGTTACTATGGATAAAGATGTTTTCTTTTATTCTTTTCACAACTCTTAATTCTCAAAGTTGTCTTATTTATATTATTTGTTCATTTGTTGATTTGATATCTTAAAACAGGTTAAGTGCATTTCTTTTTTTTTTAAGATTTATTTATTTATTCATGAGAGACACAGAGAGAGAAAGGCAGAGACATATGCATAGGGAGAAGCAGGCTCCCTGCAGGGAGCCAGATGTGGGACTCAATCCCAGATCCCATGATCACACCCTGAGCCAAAGGCAGACGCTCAACCACTGAGCCACCCAGGCATCCCAGTGGTGCATTTCCAAATTAACTTTTCACAAATAGGAATTAAACATACTTAATCTATCTCCTGAAAAAAATACCCTCACCTACCATGCATACTTCCCCTTGGAGTCATTTTGTTGGTGAAGAGTTGGTGAAGAGTTTGTTCCCAAATCTAATCATTTAGGAATACAGTCCATGTCTGATATTTATTTTATCATATTTTATATGGACATCAATGTTAGTTATAAAACATATTTTGGTAGGATTTATTTTAAGTTTGTCAGAAATTAAAATAGAAGAGTGTTTGTATGCATTGATAAAGAAAAGAGGAAAAAGAGAATAAAAAAGAAAACCCCTCAACAACAGTAGGAAGAACAGTAATTCAACAGAATTCTGGTTGAGATTGTTGTTTATGAGAAACTGAGTTAAAAGTTTTTTGAAAAAGATAGATTATTACATACATTATTCTCTAAAAGTATGTATTGTGGCTTTTTCTGATATATATTTTGAAAACAGGAATATTGAACTTAAATAAGAGGTGTTTAGAATTCACAGATCTGCAGATAAATAAAAATAGAAATTTTGTAATTTCCATTCCTCTTCTTTATAGCACATATGGGAGTAAAACAATGTGATCCCAGAAGCTCTGGGGATAAGAATTGGTGGAAGAATTTCTGGAAGACAAGCATTGTCACAGATGTGACTTTTTAAAGGATCTCATGTTGTCTTTGATGACACCATTGTTGGATGGCCTTCCTTAACCATTGCTAAACTATTCTAGTCACAGTGGAAATCTGGAGAACAAAAAGAGTACAAGCATCATCTGTTGGCTGCTTATGGGATTTTTTTTTTAGATATCACCCAGTGCTCTTTCCTTAACCTTCTGTTGATGTTTTGAATAATGTTATAATTCTAGACACCTGCTCCTTGCAAAAAGAAATCCAGGTCTCCCAATATATGTGGGGTAATATATCACAAGAAATTTGTTGACAAGCTCAGCGGCTGTGTTTTCAGTATGAGTAACATTGTATGTCATTCAGCGTTACATTTCCCTAAGACTTAAGTTCATATAACATAAAGATCAAAGTAGTTTTTTTTCTATTTTGTTTTTGTCATCATCTTAAAAGATGGGTTTCCCTGTACTCCGGTCCTGCCTCATTCTAGCCAATGCCAGAAAGCATTGCTAACAATAAATAAGTAAGTGAAAGTGGCATTATTATTATTATTGAGTTTGCTGTGAGTCATATATATATATATGTACAAATTATTACATACAAATTATCAGCACAAATCATTTGCTAATAATTCACAACAAGATTCAACTTGTCAATTTTCAATGTCTTAATTTCAAAAGAATGGAGAAGCCAACAACCATGGCCATATATAAAAACTAACCTTTTCAGAGATGAATTTAGTTTTAAAATGCCACTTAGAACAACACAGAATATGGTTCTTGTTATTTTGAACAATAAATTATTAACTCAGTTGCTACATTTTTCAGATGAAGTATATTCAGCAAGTAAAGGAGGTGGTAGATTGCAAACATAACTACAAAATTCCCTTCCTTCTCATTTCTCTTACATGGTGACTCCCAGCTTCTGACATCAAGAGGTGACTTCTCAGTGACTTTCAGTATCACCATTGGACTTACCTTGGACAACGGAAAAGTAGCAAATATAGTACAGAGACTTGAGAAGTTTCTGGAGTCTTAGGTAATTTCCATTAAATAAATGCCTTATAGCTTTATGCCTGTTCTCATAATATACTCGTAATCCTGTAAGCGGGTAAATAAATGCATGTTAGCCTGTGGTGCAATAAACAACTATATGAAGATGGGTCCCAGTCACCAGCATCCCCAGGAAGGCTTTTCATAAACCAACTGGCTCCATCCAACAATCCAATAGCTTACAACAAGCACAGGTACCAAAAGAACCATCTAACTGGACTCAACTCAAATTACCAATCTACGGAAACATGAGCTAAATGAACGGTTGTTGTTAGGAGACATTACATTTGGGGGATGTTTTTCGGCAAATTTAACAGGCAGAAAGACTGAAAATAAATAATGGTCTGAGGTGAATCACATTCAAGCTACCAGAATGATACGTTTTTGTGAATCTTCCAAGACATTTTGTATAGGCTGAGCCACTATGGGAGTATATACAGGAAAATTTTGCAGATGTAGATAAAAATGCACACATACACACACACACATGCACTCAACACTAAAAACTACTAAGTTAAAACTTTGTAGTGGGTCTTCACAAGGACCTTCCTACAAGCTATGTATACCAAAAGAGTACTGTTGACCTTTGAACCCCATGACCTTTGAACTGTGTGAGTCCATTTATATGGATTTTTTTCAGTAAGTACAGTACAGTATTGAAAATGGATTTTCTTTTCCTTATGATTTTTATAGCATTTCTTTTTCTCTAGCTTATTGTAAGAATACGGCATATAAAACATATGGCACACATAATATGCGTTAATCAATGATTTATGTTATCAGGCTCCAGTCAGTAGTAGGCTATTGGTAGTTAAGATTTTGAGGAGTTAAAGCTATATATGGATTTTCAACTGTGTAGGTCAGCTTCCCTAGCCCTTAAGTTGTTCAAGGGTCAATTGCATATATAAACAAATGTCTGCTTCCTTGATTTAAATTCCCAAATGTAGTTTTTGATTTGCTTTCACAACAGTTTATTTTCTAAGCGAATATAGATGAAAGATGTATAAAAAATGTGAGAAGCAATTTTGACTAAAAATTTTTTAGTAAAGATAAACATTAACTATGCATCAATATACATTATTCAAAGAAATCCTTTCAGTGTGTAGTTTATGCACATATATGTGTGTACATATTTATATTTCTGTATCAATATCAGCAAAATATCATGCGATAACAAATTTATAAGTATCTTTGCTTCTGATATGAAGATGAGAGGTAAAAATCTCCAAACAAAAATCGAGGAAATGTGTTCTCAAACTCTTTCTACAATTCCTGCTTTTTATATCTACTTCTAGACTTGGCTAAATTCATCTCACTTGCATTCACCTCTTCTGACCTACTCAGATAATGATTTTATTTTAGAGAGAGATTGGAGCCCATTCTCCACAAATTTTGAAACAAAATTTTCTTAGGTTTAACAAAAGATCATATGCAGTAAAAGGAAGATGTTAGTATAGTTTGGGGTCTTTGTTTTTGTTTTGCATAGGTTGCTTTACTATTATAAAACCCATATAAATAGAAGGGATGTTTATCCAATAAATTTGTCTAAGCATAAGAAATGTACAAAATTTTAAGAAAAAGCAATTCTATAAAAGATACTATATTTAAATAGATAACAGAGGAGATAACTTTGCCTTACTGAATATTGCTATGATCACAATAGAGTAAGTTCTATTTTCAAGGAAACTAATTATGTAGCATTCCTTTTTAAATTAACATTTGCAATCTTTGACTTTTAAAGCAATTTCCTGACTTGGGATCAAATTGTCATCCTACATACATTTGGAAATTTGTTTTGTGGGGTCCTAGGTAATCACCCTTAAGTAAATGCATTGTGAGTGAACTAAGCTATGCAAATGAAGTACTTAACATTTAATTATAAACTAATGCAGCACATAAGTTTAATTTAATTTAAGAAAATAAAAGACCCTTTAATATTAAGATCTATTATTCATATTTTCAGGCTCATATTTCATAAATTGATCTGTAAGAGTGCTGAAATTCTGAATCAATATACACAAATCCAAGACAAGATTTTATTATGTTTTGTGACAATCAGGAATTTTAAAGATATTAGAATTATAGTATAGGCAGGACCTCCAGAATCATGAAGTAAGGAGTACAGTGATGCTTTTCCCAGTAAAATAACCATTTAACTGATGAAAATTATATTAAAAAAGCACACAATACATTTAAAGTCTTGGAAATTATTCAAAGGGCATATAGACAATGGAGAAATGTTCAACCAAGAAAACCTACTAAGGATCAGCAAGAACAGTTGGTAATCTGGCACTTGAATCATGACCCATTGCATTATTTTGTGTTTTGGGCACTCTACCTCAGGACTTTTCTTAGGCATCAGAAACATGCCTCCCAATCTTTTCTGTTTTCTTCCTCCCAATCTTATGTTGCAGAAACTGCACATATATATCCCTTGCTTTTTGAAAGTTCATATTATGCTTTACTTTTATGAAAGACCTACATTAGTACCTGTTTTTGTCAAATGGAAGAATTCAGAGAAGGATTCTGGATTAAAAAAGAAAAAAGGCAGAGATCCTGTTTGGCACAATGGGTTAAGGGCCTGACTCTTGGTTTCAGCTCAGGATGTGATCTCAGGTTGTGAGACTGAAGCCCGTGTTGGGCTCCACACTCAGTGTGGAGTCTGCTTTGGATTATCTCTCATTCTCCCTCTGTCCCTCCCACACATGCTCTGTCTCTCTCTAAATAAATCTTAAAAAAAAAAAGAAAGAAAGAAAGAAAGAAAGAAAGAAAGAAAGAAAGAAAAAAGAAAGAAAGAAAGAAAGAAAGAAAGAAAGAAAGAAAGAAAGAAAGAAGAAAGAAAGAAAGAAAGAAAGAAAGAAAGAAAGAAAGAAAGAAAAGGAAAAAGTCCTAAAGTGAAAATAGTGTTCAGTGTTTGTTTTACAGGGAGCTGTTAGAGCAGCTGTGGAGTGTCACCAAGCCTCTTACTTGAGAACTACACTCAGCATCTCTGCACTAAGCTGCCATAGCTTTGAACTAAGTCTGTGAGCAACCTCTTTATCTTGATTTATTTTATATATCCAGGAGTAAAATGGGTCTTATGGTGTCAAAAAAAAACCTAAGAGGGGTTATTTTAGGGATCTGGGAGCACTCAAAATTTTTAAAAATAAATTTTTAAAAATTGCCTCCTCACTTTGTGCCATTTCGGTTTATAAAACTTTTCATAGGAACACTCTACTTTGGGATGGGGTGGGGGGTGGAAGAATCTGTATTCCAGGCAAGTGTGGAAAATGGAAGCAGTATTCTCTTTCTCCATTTAGCCCCCACTCTTGGAGCTGAAATTCTACACCAGGTATGGTAGGTGGAGGATGGTCAGCCTTGGACATCTCATCCCATCTTATTCAAACTATACAGACTTTATGTCAAGAGAAGCAAGCTGAAAAGATCAGAGGCTTCCCCTATCTCTTCCACACAAACATTGCCCAGTCATAGCAGGCTCACTTGGGAAAAGTGAGTCCCCACTCCCAGCTCCTGTATAGTGGCACAGTAGTTCTATCGAGAGCCAAGAGACTGGACTTAAGCATCATAAGCTTCTCAACTGTGCTTGAGGGAACTGACTATATTTGGAACAGAAAGTGGAGAACTTTATGCCTAAGCTCATTGTCCAAAATAGTGGAGATCTTGGTGGAAAGCAATTTAGCAGAGAAACACTAAATAAAAAATGCTGACAAGAATTGGTCTGGGATTAGAGCCAACGCTGGGGATTGGGTTGTCTGTACACATGCTTTAAGTTCTATCTACTCAGGGGCAATTAGAGTGGGATGTGGGGTATAATTTGAAGCATTCCTCACAGGCCCACACTGACCCATCAACATAGGGCAGAAAGCTCACTGGCAGAGGGGACTTCAACATGACCTCTGACCAAACACTGACAAGTAATAAGCCATTCAGAGCTAGCGGTGATTCTAAGAGCTAAAAAGTAAAATCACCCACATCCATGGGAGCCTGGAAGACTGTGCCTGCCCTTGGCTGCACCTGTTAGGAGTGACCAGAGAAGAAGCATCTAAGCCTTAGGTATATGAGGCAAAAAATTCTCCTCTCTGCATAATGATAGCAACATCCAAGCCCCATACATAGCCAACAATAAAGGGTTCAAATCTTACTAGCTAAGAGGGAGAAAGCACAATCTTTAAATGGTAAGTGACAGTAAATAGCTAAAACAGTGCAAAACCTGGGTAGCCAGGCTAAAGATCAAAACAAGGAAAAATTAACTCAAAATTGACCATAGACCTGAATATAAGAACTAAAAATGATAAAACTCTTAGAGGGAATTAAAGAGTATTTCCTTAGATACAATACCAGAAACCACAGGTGACAAATAAATATATAGAACTGCAATAGAATTTAAATATTTTGTGCTACAAACAAAACCATTAAGAAAGTGATAAGACAATGCTTAGAAAGGGAAGAAATATTTGTAAGCCATATGTCATGTGCAATGTGGTTAGAAGACTATGCCATGTTCTTTCATCAAAAAATGTCATAAAACTTAGAAGTTTTTGCTGTCATTCTGACTTTAGGGTAGTATGTGTGCATGTGTGAATATATATGTGTATGTGTGTAAAATGAAAACAAAAATCGTCTTGATAAACTCTGCAGGATTATTTTAATATAATCTCAGAGACTTTAGAATATTCTTAGCCAAAGGTATTCATAAAATATTTGCCAAACTACTTGAATTGTGAACATAAGTTAGATCATACAAAGAGGAATGGGAAGGG